>NC_046185.1:40804509-41423259 GCF_011004875.1 Balearica regulorum gibbericeps
TGAGGAGAAAAATTGGCTTTTGGCCAACTATGAATTGATTCAAATTCCTCATAAATTGAAGTTTTCAACATAAGAAAAAAAAAATCAAAGTTATCTTCGTTTCTGATAACACACTGATTATTGTAATAGCCTCATACATGGGCCCACTGAAAGGCCTGAGTCAAAAACTTTGGAAATTCACACAGCTGGAATCTGTGAGGATACTTGCTTGCTTCTGTTTCAGTGGGACATTAAACAGAACTTGAAGTCTTAAAAATGTGTTATGATAACTTCACATAAACAAGCACTTAACAATTGGCACTTCTAACAATTCTAGAAGATGTTGGCTAAGTATGCCTAGGCTCTTAGAATTAATTTAATGGGAATTACATTAGATCTATAAAAATTACTTTATACCAACAAAACTAGAATTTTAACAGACCACAACCTCCAAACTAACACAACCAAGTATAAAATTTTCTGGATGCTACATTCAAGAACAGACCACTGCAGGAATGCATCTATCCTCATAAAAAAATAATAAAATGCACTTGAAAATGGTGTGATTTAACAACACTCACATCCCCCCCCAGTTATTACACATGTACTGTACAAAGCAAAAAAGCATACCAAGTTCATTACAGTCTATTTTTAATATAAACTTACTGCCTAAGAAACTGTTGATCTGAAAAATTCAAGTATTCCATTCACCTCAGTTCTATCATTTCAGTTGCCTTGAAGAGACATAATCTGATCACCACATTTCTCTCACTGATTATGGTGCACCACGTATTAGTGTTAAACGAGCACGTACTGTTACTCTGCATGGCAAGATGCCAGGCTGCACTGGGTCACATATAAATAATTCCTATTTGAAAACAATGGTTTCACAAGAATATAGCACATAATAAATCTACCTCATGCTTTCCTCAGTTGGTATGGATTCTGAAAAATTACTACTAATCAGCCATGAAAAGAGACTTGCATCCCTCGAGACTTCCATTTGTTTCTTGCATCCATGTATATTAAGTCAGCTTACGCTTCAAAGTATAAGCGGACTCAAAATAACCACCTGAGAACTTTACTGAAAATACCAGTCTACTCACTTTAAGAATATTATATCAGATTTTGGCATTGCATGCTCCTGCCCCAATTAGCAAGGACAAGAAGGTGAACCCAGTATAATCAACGACTTCTAAAAATCTCTTTTAATACTGCATGTTCTAACTCTTATCTGGAACATGCAGTATACTATAAACTCTCAATTATTTATGGGCAGTTTATCCTATTTGCAGATTAACTGAGCTATGTATGCAGGGAGACAGAGCGGTTTCCCCTCAAATCCAGTTTGGATTTATTAGACCATGTGCAGGGGGCTGCAAGAACACAGCTGTAGCACTTCACACGCCCACTTGGATCCAGGTACAGTTTAGCCACTTCCACACAGCACAAGACCTCGACCAGCAAGCCCACATGGACTCGGCTGGCTGCCTACCAAGCCTACTGCAGTTGCACTGTACACTCCTGTAATGCTGCTGTTACTAAAGCACTACACAAAGATGCTTGAGCACCATCACCATCCCAAATCAGCTCAGGTCCAGGTTTATTTTCACCACCTCAGGAGAGACAGTACCAGATTCAATCTGGATTTATATTCAGTCACCTGAAAGATGGCAAGGTCCTAGTACGCAGTAACTCCATTACTCAAAAAATGAAGAGACACACTTTTGGAAAAAAAAAAAAAAAGTAGTGTGTTAGACTTCCAAATATAAAAATTCTAGACTACATTTCAGGAAGATTAAAGAAACCAATGTAACTTCAGGAAAATGTCAACATCCAATGTTTAACTCTTGGTTTTAATTTTTCTAAATCACAAATTAGTGATGCTTTTATGCATGAGACTACTGAATGTATCTGTACCACAGCATTAAAAAAAGGTTGTATACAAGTTATTCAATGATTTATTTTAATATAACATTTTTTTCAATTGCGTTCACATGTTAACTAGGTTCAAATAATGGTAATACCCTGCCGAGAAAAGTTACATTACTGTACAAGTGGGAAAGTGAGTCTTATAAGATGTGATCTGCCTGGTGTGTCAACCTGCACCTACCACAAAACTAACAGAGGAGGGCTTTGAGTCACAATATACCAGTATAATATCACTTTAGATGGTTTGTGT
This sequence comes from Balearica regulorum gibbericeps, assembly GCF_011004875.1. NCBI lineage: Eukaryota > Metazoa > Chordata > Aves > Gruiformes > Gruidae > Balearica > Balearica regulorum. The sequence continues at coordinate 40,806,671 of NC_046185.1, forward strand.
AAGGAGTTTCCTAGATCATATTGCTACATGGGTATCAAGAATTCAAGTCTCACAATGCTCACCTCAAAAAAACAAACAAAAAAACCCCAACCCCAAAAAAACCCCACAACAAAAAAGCCACCCCACCCAAAAAAGCCCAAACAACTCAAAACACAGAAACCCAACTACCAAACAGCACACATGCTGTATTTAAGACAAATTAATCCGAAAAACACCAAACGTAGAATTAAATCAACTTCAACATTCATTTCATCACACCAAGTAACACACGCAATGTACATTGAAACACTCAATGTATCCTTGAGACAAAAGCAGGAAGAATGAATTATGTAACTGGTAAAAACAATGAAAGAAGTAAGGGAGTAAGTTCCTGATACCTCTGTCTTATGGAGGTTGGATGCAGAAATATTAATAAGCTAAGAGCACAAGAACACAAGTTACAGAACAGCTACATATAATTTTCATTTGGCAGATGTCAATAATGTCACTTCTGTTTCTCAGAAAGCCAATGCCATGATGAGTGTTTGAAGGACTTAGCTACAAGCTGAACACAACAGAGAAAAAACAAAACAAAACAACTTGTAAACTAATTACTGATACTTTCCAAAACTCAGATTTCACAAGTTCATCTGTACTTAGAATTGGAATGTATCAGGTTCTGCACTGCCAGTTCACGTAACATGCTGCCCTCTGGTGGCAATATTAAATTTAGTGCTTTGAAATACAAATTGGGTGGTCATTATTTCTGGTTGCTTTCTTACAATTTAATGAGGAATGCTTAAAGGTTAAATATCTCCAAATTCTAAAGCATGACCCTCACCTCTGTGGTCAGCCAACACCTAGAATTTCCTCCTCCTTCCCAGTTTCCTATCTTTAAGCAGTAAAATTATATAGATTACTCTAGTATTAAAGAATGCATCTGAAAGAGCAACATGGACCACAAATGGATTTACCCCTAGAGCTTTCCCCATCCCCGTGTGTAAGTGGTGCTGGATGGTCACTTAATAGAGTGAGATCCCAAAGCTCTGAGCAGCTGTTTTATGCATTGTAAAACAATACTTTTTACAACTAAATGATCCTTCAGAAAGAAGCCTAGGACACTGAAAGGGCTACAGAAGGGTTAATTATCAAGCAGTAGGAAGATGCTATATAATGAGCCTACAACCCAAAAAGCACCTCAACACATTTGTAGCCTTACTTTTGAAGTAAAGGTGTACAGGGGCAAAACAGAACTCGATAGCAATTTGTTTATATGTACCCACTGAAGCTCAATCTTTGTGACACACTTATTGGGAAGATGCACATTACTAGAGCTTGAAGTGTCTTGAGAAATTCTGCAGCTGCTGTTGAACAAAGGACAGAGGACCCGAGGAAAAAAGAAGATTAAAAAAACCCCCAGAACTAAGAATCCATCTCTCCAGCAGAATCCACAGCTCAGGCAGGCAGCCATATCATACCTCTTGTACTTTTCTATAAAGCCTGAAACCCCTCGATTAACCGAGACTTACTCTGATTATACCTTGGGATGCCCAGAAGTCTCAAGAACAATGGCAGAGCCAGTGTTCCTTACTGTGCAGTTGGGGCACAGTCCAAGGGTTTGCCACAAGGAGGTAAAAGCTGTGACTCTTCCTTGGAGCCAGGTGTCCTGCCCCTTCTCTCTCCCACAGCTGAATCGACATGAGTTTTGCTTCTCTCTTTTCTCATGGGAGAAAGTGGCTAAAGTGCCAGCTTCACACAGCGGAGACATCACAGAACTTTGATTTCGAGGAACTTGAAAGAATACTGGTTTTGATACAAGTTAAGATAAACCTAACAGCTGGGGGTTTTTTGGTGTTTTTTGTTTGGTGGGTTTTTGTTTTGGTTTTTGTTGGGTTTTTTTAAGACTCCCATGCTCTAGAAATCCAGCTCTTTTGCAAGTTCTGGGCAAGTTACATTTTGTGTGTCACTTCACCTTATTATGAAAGCTATTAACATCTTCGGATTTTCAAGTTTTATAAACTGCATCCCTGCTAACTATATTATCAGGTCAAACAACTGTTTGTTTACCAGCAATTAGTTGAGTTTAGGAAGGGTGTGGAGGGGAAACAAAACACACTTCTAAATTGGGAGCTGCTAAGAATCCCACCTTTCCACGAGATTTTAATTTTTACCCTTCAGAATATTACAAAGGCCATCTTCCTTCCCTTATCTGTGACTGAGTAGTATCCCTGTTTAAGCTACAGGGGTTTTGAATATTCATTATCCATTTAAGCAAAAGTATGAAAGAAGCTGCCTGAAGAGAAAATCAAGTTACAGCTGAATCAAAACCATTGAATGACTATCCAGCTATATGTAGCAGAAGTGGTCCACTGCTCAGTCAAAATCGTTAGTCTATTCAGATTTAATCCTAAATAAAGAATCCATTATTGCATTCTATTTATGTGAAGACAACTTGGAATAACAAAGACAATACTCTTAAGATGAAAGCTTGGCATTGAGCTATATAATCCCCTCCATATAGGAAACAACTTACTAAAACCAACTCCCACACCAAGAGTCAGTGAAACACTAGCACAAGTCAAGGGAGATCAGCTTCAGAACAGTGACGGTGTCTAGTACTGGTTTGACCAGTATCCAGAAAACTCTTTTGCTTAAGGTTGATCGCATTAATCATTATTAAAGTAGCAGTCTGGAGTGCAAGAAGAATGCACAAAGTTATTCCCAAATACCACTTACTTCTTGAGAATCAGTGCATGTAAATGGATTCAAACAAATGATATTCCAGGGACACAAAGATAAGTACTATGTGCTGTAGGAGACTGCATGGTCACCCTGAGTTCATGCAGGTGATTCTATTCTGCCTCTACAAGTGTTAGACACTGCTGAAGCAGCAACCACTCAGCAAGCTTTGAACTGCACGTTTCAGGTAAGACTACTATTAACAGTCATATACCATTGTGGAACTACTAATGAAAAACCAAACGTGATAAAGTTGTTAATGTCTCTTGCAAATGAGAGAAAAAGTCTTAAGTATTATGTGTAGTTTTAATGCAAGGTGAGAAGGTAGCTGATGTTATGATTAAAACAAGTGCAAACATGCCTGGGGTTTGGACCTCAGACTTATATGTATACAAGTGAAAAGCCCACTGATAGGCATCACAGTATTTTCTTAGGAAAAAAAACATAGGCAACATTGAATTCTGCAAACAGTACTTCAGAACACACATCCCCAGATCCACAATTCCAGAAAGCAGAACAGATAGCCACTAGTGGTATAGCTTAGAAATCACTGAGGAAAAAAGCAGAAAAATTGAGTTATGTTTTGATAGCTGGCTACATTGATAGCTTTATACAGAGGCTAAAAGGAAAACAACAACAACAAAAACAACCCCATCCAAATAAATATACTGCTGAAGAGACTAGTACGATTTGCCTTGCACTGCAGTCAAATTATAACCCTGTGCTTAACCTCCCCCACCACAATAATCTTTCTATCCTCCCAGTGATTCAGAAACTCTTCTCACCCAGTCCCAGTCCATATTAAACATGATTTAACTCTGTGGCCACACCGAATTCTTAGAAATCTCCACAGAAACTATGAAGGAAGAGCCTACATCTACTTCCTGCTCCAACTACCAATTACCTATTGTGCAAACAGGGTATAAACATCCCCTAACAGCCTTGCACAAGATAAACAGCTAACAGGATATTCTCCACTGCTTCACATTTCTATCCAAGACATAGGTTATGAGACGTAATCCTGAAGAGCGCAATGAACATTTTTAAACTGTCTTAAGATCCAAACACTGAACAGGTCAATGTACTGCTACAGCTAGAGACTGACTAAGGCATTACACAGTGGTGGAAATCAGGTTTGAGCAAGGGATAGAGCTTAAATAACATTATATCAGAAACCACTTGGTTCATTTAAAGAAACTGCTAAAGACTCCACCATTAGCGTGCAAACTTCTACAACAGACATTTATCATAGAATCATAGAATGGTTTGGGTTGGAAGGGACTTTAAAGATCATCTAGTTCCAACCCCCGGGCTGCGGGCAGGGACACCCTCCACCAGACCACGTTGCCCAAAGCCTCATCCAACCTGGGTTTATGACATGAAGTAAGCTAAAGTTGAGTCACAATCAATGTCAAACTGATCAAAACAAAGTCTAGAGGCTTGTCTTGTCGCTTTTGACAGAGAAACATGTATTTTCAACTAGACATGAAAAAATCCATTAGGAAAAGTCTCCTCTGGCCATTTAGCTGCTTCTGGTACAACACAGCAGACACACACCTGTGTGCTGCTGTGTTTCAGTATTACAACCGCATGAAATGCAAGTAGTCAATACACTGAACGGCATTGACTAGGACCACGAGACTTTTATGCCTATCTGCTTGTGCTTTATGATGCAGATCTGTCTGTTAACTTCTGTGGCACCACCAGTTTGTCATGCCACGTTGTCCCTTCTGAATTCCCCAGTGATAAGAACTTGGTATTCAGCGTACAAGAGCCACACAGTTACTAGCCCTGTTGTTGTAGGGCCAGGTATTAGTCTGGACATAGACTAGAGACAATAATGTTCAGAAATGCATGCCAGATCTTGAACCAGATGCTATAGAAATGCTCATTAATTTTTCCATGAGGAATTACCTTAGAAGGTTTTTAGAACTTCCTGAGAAGTTTCCCTTAATATTTCAGAAATTATCGATACAAGCAGCCATGCTGAAGAACTAAAGAAGATGAGTTTACCCCATTTTCTACTCTAAAAACTCTTTTTTATTCTACTAAAAATGCATTAAAGCATTTTTGTTAAAATAAATAAAATTCTGGAGATGGATATCTCGAGCAGTCATCTATATTTATAACAAGATAGACTGCTTCCACATACTGAGGTAGGCTACAGAGGACTACAGTATTCAAGTGATTTGAGGAAAGGCTTCTGTGAACAACCCAAGAAGATTATTTCTAAACCCTTAACAGTCTTGATTCTTTTGTCATGAGTGCTTTTGCCTCAGATTCAGAAAGCAAAGTTTGAGAACCAGCCCTGTAATAAGAAAAACACATTTGCTCCACAAAACATGTTTGACCAGGAAAAATGGGTATTCTACAGATGCCTCAAAGTTGGATCTAACTATTTCTCTCAAATGGATGGAAGAACAGTTTAAGCCCTATTACTGGATACTGTGTAGCTTCTTTGTTGTCACTTTTTCTGGTTATCATGCTTACATTACTTCCTTCAATACCTAGAAACACACTTTCATTACTACTTTGTTTTGTATAGCAACCACTAAGCAACACAACAGGCAGCAGCAGGCCAAGGCTTTATTAGTCAACTACATGATCTCAGTACAGGAAAATCCCTCTTTTGGGAGGGGAAAGAGCAAACAAGACAGCAGTTGTTATCTGGGAATGTTCTAGCCTGTTGTAACTACGCATTTCCATATGTACATGTGAATGTGCCTGACAGTAATAGTGTCTTTTTCCAAAACATCCTTTTTGAGGAATATTTCCTACTGATGGATAAGAAGGATAAAAGGCTGATAACTCAATTAAAAATGAATCTTACATATTAGTTTTATCATTCTATAAGACTTTGCTAAATACAGAGTAAAGAACAGAGGCCTAATAGCTACACATAATTCTTAAATATTTCTGAAGCTGTATTCATGTAAACTTTTGTTTGCCTAAGTCTTTGCTGCTAGCTAGTTAGAATCTACATCTCAGCCCTTAGTCTCCCAAACAAGTCAGTAAAAGTGTTCTTCATTGCTACCACATAAGATAACGTTTGTGGACACAGGGCCACAGATTTCATGTGCTTAAAATTTCATGTGCTTAACATTTCATCTAATTTTAGCTGAATTACCTCAAATGTTGTTCTTCCTGTTTAGTTTCTACATCCTCAGGCAGTCACAAAACTATCATTTCTTTCCAGTCCAGAAGACAAGTACTGAAGGCTTGCTAGATTTGCCTCCATTTTGCATACTTCTTGTTCTTTCCTTAAACATTGCCTGTTCCCACACGATTTCTTTCCTCATTCCTTTCTATTTTTTTGACACTGAACAATCCAGAATTAGCCTGAAAATGAAAATGGTGTCTTTTGTCCACAAAGTGGTATCTTTCACCTACAATTTCTCCTCATTTCTTTTTACTGGCTCAAAGATTAAGATTTTGCTTCTTCAGCTGTAACTACTCTAGATCATGCCACCTCTGCAGAGTTGGCTGAGAATACCATTTAAGGAATTACATTTAAGGAAGGATTACATCCTAAAGTTTTTCCACCAGAACTAGAAAGTTGGTACATACACGCAATCACTCACATGATCAGGAGAAGAGGATTCTATTTGAAATTTTTTGACATAGAACTTTATGCTCATTTTCCTTCTGATCACAGATGTATTAGGTACTGGACAACTCATTCACTAGCACGTATTTTTTGACACGGAGAGAGATGCTAATGTCAGAATCAGGTAGTAACAAACCAGAATGAAGTCAGTGAAAGCTGTTTGTTACTCTTACTGTAATTTTTCAAAAAATACTAAATATTTCAAAACTAGGCAGCTTTACCACTAAAAGCATACCTCACTCCCTCATCAGTTGTCCACCATTTTGCATTTGGGACAATTTTAGAAAAGAATAAGGGCAGATTACATAGTATGAGAAATGAACTATGTTATGCTATTAAAACGAGGGTTAGTAAGTGGGGATGTATGAACTGAGTATGGGCCTGAAAGACATATGAAGCAATCTTTCTGCTTTCCATAGCACTAACATCTCAGCTGGAGCTCTCTGTCCACCACTGTACTGTGTCTGGCTAGGATGGAGTTAGTTTTCTTTACAGCAGCATGTATAATGCTGTATTTTGGATTTGTGACTAAAACAGTGTTGATAATACACCAATGTTTTAGCTACTGCTACTGGCTTACACAGTGTCAAGGTCTTCTGTTTCTTACTCCACACCCCACAGTGATTAGGGTTGGGGTAGGCAAAAACTGGTGAGGTGCTGGGGGGCAGACACAGCCAGGACAGCTGACCAGAACTGGCCTAAGGGGTATTTCATATTATATGACATGTTCAACAACAAAAGCCAAAGGCTAGTCTTTCCAGAGTAGCTGTTGCTCAGCGACTGGCTGGGAATCAATCTTTTCTGTGGGAAGTTGTGAGTGACTGCCTTTCCATCACTCGTCTCCCCTCCTCTTTCCTTCATTTATTAAACCTTATCTCAACCCCTGTGTTTTTCTTGCTTTGGCTCTCCTGGTTCTCTCCCCCCTCCCGCCAGACAGGGGGAGTGAGTGAGCAACTGGACAGGCAATTAGTTGCTGGCTGAGGTCAGCCCACCTGAGCCACCCTTCAAGAAAGGCATGTAGTAAATCAAGGTGAAATATCTAACACAATATCTAAATATCTAATATCTATCTGGACACATGTGTCCAGAAATATGAAATACAAGCAAAACTTCAAAAGACTTAAGTTAAAGTAGCAAACACTGTAAAACTTATTCAAATATATAGCAGACTACAGCAACCAAGATAATAACCTCTTCAGCAGCTATGCAGAGGACAGGAAAATAAATTCTAGCAAAGAAGATTCCTGCTAGGTATCAGAGGGGAAAGAGGACAACAATACAAATAGCAAAGCACTGCAGCAGATTGCTATGAAGAATTTGTGAAATATTAAGACGTCTTTAGAGCAGGTTAAACTGACATCTGCCAAGGATACCATCTGACAAGGATACCAATAGCTTGACTTGCTTTGGACTAGCAAATCTATTCTAGTTTTACTTTTTAGATTTCAGGGCAGACAGAAATACCCATTTCTCTGACCAAATATTTAAAAAACCTCAAACAACAAGTATATTAATAACTAGAGTCTCAACAATGTAATTAGTACTATCCAGATACAAGTAGACATTGTCTCTCTCGTAATATAAAGAGTGGTTAATTCAAATTAAGGAATCCAAAACCTTAGTATCTGTACAAATAACAAAGTACATTTCAAAACAACTGTTTTACTAAAATATCAGTGTTCAGCAAAGTTACCTCCTCTACATTGGAAGCAGTTTTGGCAGATGTCTCCATAAAGATAAGTCCATGCTCTCGTGCAAATGCTTCACCTTCCTCTTTCTTGACTTCTCGTCTAGATTCTAAATCACTAAGATGGGGAAAAAAAAAAAAAGTTAGCTGCACGGTGTAACCTGTCCGTGTAAATACTATTCTTCAGAGACATCCTTATAAGCCAAGAGCCCCCATTAGAACTTACGTACATAGGAATATCTATTCAAACCCTTACATAAAGCAGAATTACTTCTGTAAGTAGAATTACATATACTGCACTTAGAGTACATGGAGTAGCCACAGACATCACACTTGCTTGAACTATCAATGCTAGCTGACATAGATACTTCATGAAACAGCTTTCAATGGGATGTGTGTATATTTATCTAGCTATTCCTTCAATGCTAAGTTTAGACATTGTCATTTAGGTAAATATCACTCTTTTCTAGTATAACGCTATCTACCAATCCACTAGAAAGCTGAGCTGATAATGGAGTTTTATAAACAATTTCTCACTGATATTAATTTCAAAAATAAAGTTAATTTTTTCTATTCAGTAACAAAACTTCTTACAGTCAATGTCTGTTCTGATAAAAAGACTTAAAAGCAAAAATAAGTTATTTTGAACTACATTATCTGTTTTCTCCCAACAAGCTAGCATTTAGGTTTTGAAACTCCAGGCCTGGCCCTCTAACAGCAGAAGAATTGGAAGTGACTGTTACGCCATTTCTTGTTTCCTGCTTTCCAAGCAGTTCAGATCAAAGTTAAATATTACGCAAAAGAACAGAAAAAAACCCCTTTGGTACTGGACAACTAGAAATGTTCACTTCTGTAAGTCATACAGACACATAAGTATTTCACTCTTACTTTTTAAAGTTTCTTTAGGAGCAAGAAGCACACAGATTCTGTCCTTCTTTGCAAGTACATTGCATCTTAAGCAATAACAATGCTACATTTCTACATAAATGAAACTCTTTAAATATGTTATTATTTAAGTTGTGCATGTAAAAATATCTTCTCAGATACACATTTTTAAACTAACCAGCATGCAAACACAGAGGTTTAATTTGCAGCCAGAATACCAGTAAAAAGCATCATATTGGGCTTCAGTTCTGCCATCCTTGTAATTATACACATATTCAAAATAAATGATACTCACTGTGGCACCGATTTTGCAGCAAAGCAGTTTTTTGTTATTTTTACAACTACATGCTAGCTTAGATGAGTTATGCAGTCAAGACAAGTCAGCACATCATTTAAAACATGGAGCATTTGAAGATAAGGATACAAGAAATGTCTTCGCAAAACAATTTTAAAGTTGATGTTCATTATATGTAAGTATTCCCAGTATTTCAGCCTCAGGCTTACGAGATCTTAACAAGGTGTCCATTGTCATGTCCCCGAAGTAGCTATCTGACATATTTTTGAACTTGAGCAATGTCTTTATTTGCTGCTACCCTCAAAAATATCTTCTTTAAAACCTTGATTCACTACAGTGTTATCTCCATGATAGAACAGAAATAACCCTTTTGACTTGAAATAGTGCAGCTGCATTGAAAACTGCAGTGATAACCCAGTCAAAACTCACTATTGATATCTAAACATATTCTTAAAGATCTTTAACTGCTTCTACTAACCACAGTTGTCTTCCTCTCTCCATTCCAATAATTCGAAGCATTTGGTCTTACTAGATCAATATAGCTATGTTTTGTTCTGGAAAGAAGATTAAGTACAGTATTTGTCATGCTTTAACACTAGTATTTGTAATGTTTTTTAAAAAAAACCCAGCTATTATATTTCAGATTAAATTCTCACTCTTCAAATCCAGCAATAAATCAGTACTACAAACTTATATCAAGTGCATTTTTGGGACTCATAAGAACAAAATTTATTCCTTCAAAAATATTATGCTAGTACACACATTCTTCCTTCCATCCACCTCTAGTAGTATGCCCTACCATAAGAACTCCTGTAACATACTTTCAGGATAATGCAATATAATTGATGGAGTTTTCTTCCTGTCCTCCTCTTTGAGGCTTGAAAATAATCCCCTTTAAAAAGCTTCTTAAAGAACTTTTACTTCATGTGGCACTTTAATTTGTAACTTAAAATACACAATTTAAGTATATTTATAATTTGAATAAAACCTAGTTGTAAATGGGAATTACTGAGCTAGCTGCAAGTAGCGTATTATAATATACAATCATGTGGTATAGTCTGCATCGGCAGAATGGAAGACATAAAAATTTAGTTTTACAGCTAAGAATAATCAGGAATAGTTACAGATGTCAACTAAGTATGCAGACTTATGTAATACTTATCTCAAGTAAACAGTACACTTTACTGTTTCTCTCAGTACCATATATTTACTCACATAAGCATATAGACAGTTGGTCAGGGACATCACGGGCTTACCAAAGCTTCATTTAATAAAAGAGATTACATTTTTATATTAATTTGTGAAGACTATGCTTATCACATTCCTCAATTAAAAAAGTAATTAGTAGCTTTCCAGATTATGTATAAAAACGTGGACAAGCTTCACAATTACTTGATGCTTAACATGTTTTTCAGTGGGAGGTAGAAGTTGAGGGGCAAGGAGAAGAAAATAGGAGGAAAAAAAAAAAAAAGAAGGAGGTGAACAGGCCAGAGCAGCAAAACCTGAACTATACCACAAGGCTGTTTCTCAGTAGTATCTAAGAAATGATCTGGCTGACCATTAAACTCTAAGGGACAAGCATACACATCATTATTTCAACTGGCATCTTTACCTTCAAGAATTGCTGAGGCATGGAGATAAGTTAAGGTCAATTAGGTAAAGGCCCATAACTAATAGGTTATTAAATTCTGAGATGATGCTTTTGATATCTGGAAAAACACTACATCCAGCAAAAAAATCTAGACATGATGCTACAGTTCACTGGATCGAGAACTAGAAAAATTACAGATAAACTTAACGTATTCACTGATGTGTTTTTATAAAGACCTTCAATACAGATCAAAGTCTCAGCATCAACAGGAAACCATTTTAGAACTCTGGACAGTCTAGGTGATGAGAAGATCAAGTAAGTACTTGCTTAGAAACTGGGTAAAACCTGTCCAATACTTTTAGTTGTATTTTCATCAGCCAGTGTCTAAGAGCAGCCTGAATTCACCAGGAAATGGTGAAAAAGCATCCTCTGCCCCCAACCCCAGCTAAAACATACAGAATAGGAAACACAATTATTGAGGTATGCACTTTTTACATTTGAGAAAAGTTCTTGAAGTGAATCCTGTAGTATGGGCTTTTTTAATATTTTCTCTGCTGTGACTCAATCAAAAACTAAAGCACTTTAAAACACCTATAATTAGGAGTCATATTCTCTTTATAAGGGAAAGACCTAGGTGCTTCTAAATGATGATTCCAGAGGTAAAAAACCTAACGAGAAAAATAATTCATATAATCCATGACTTTATGCATTCACAGTCAATCCTTTTAAAATAAAATTACTTCTAAAAATGGTACTCGGAACATAAGGTAGCTGATCCACGTGCTGCACATGGAATTAGGCTAATTAGAAAAGGAAATATTTTAGATTCACCACAGAACTATGTCCAGTGACCAAAAGTAATTTAAAGTTAACATACCATCTACAAATAAGACAACACAAAAGCTGAAATGCAGAGAACTCATAAATATTTACCACTTAGAAAATCCTAACTGGTTAAATTTTACCTTTTATTTCCAATAAGCATTATAACCATGTTGGAATTGGAATGCTGACGAGCATCTTCTAACCAAGTTGTCAAGTGGTTGAAAGTGTCCCTCCTAAGTATGGAAAAGAATGAAAATTAAAAGCAGTATTTCAAGAAATCTCTTTCCTTTCTGTTAGTCAGCTTCTCTACTTGAGTAACTGACTCATTTATTAGTACACATGCTCCAGGGATAAAAGCTAGTAATCCCTTTGTGAGAGGGAGAATAGGCAAAGAAGAATTCAGTAAACAAGGAGCATTAATGAACTCTGCCTAAAATATAATTGAAAACATGTTTGATACAAAGAGTAAAGAGTATTCTTATAGCTGTAAGAATCTGTAATTTTACATACATCTAAAATTCCATTCAGCAGATTTTGTAAGTCCCTAACAGCCTCAACCAAACAACAATATGAATAATCACAGTCTATAGTAATATTTGTTCTACTGAAGGCAGAAAATGGTTGATAATTTTCTGTGAGTTTAAAAGACTTTGCTGCTAAATTCATTATTCAGTTTATAAAGATATAAGAATATGGCATGTTACAGATTTTACAGAATGTATACACTGAATATTAAATCACATGTTAAATCACGTGTTTAAGATTTTGCAAGAGTAAAACCATGTATTTCTGAATCAAAGATTAATTTGCTGGAAATCCAATCGAAAGAATACATTGCTTCCTGGTCTTTAAAAATAAATGGGGAACAAAAGGAAAAAATGTCTAGGAAATCTCTAGTGAAAGTTGTTGTTTAATACAGCAACAAGATCCAAGATCCGTAAAGAGCGCCAGACACCCTAATAGGATTTTGGAGCCTGAACATTTTCATAAGCCAGCCACAGTACCCACAGTTTTGCAGATAAGAAGTTGTACAGAGACTTTATTCAATACAGCGGGAAAACCTTACTCGCTTCTGAACACCTGCTACAAAAATCACACTAAGACCTGTATTTTTCCAACCTCATCAACAGAGCAACGGTAGAAGTTTCCTGATATTTTTATGTAACCAAAAACTTTGATGTTTTACTATTTTGCTCCTTTGCAGAATGGCACTTCAGTAAAAAGTCTGCTATAATTAAAGAAAAATTATAGCGTGTGGTAATAAAAACAATAAAAATGAATTAATGAAATATTTTTAAGGTCTTCCTCAATAAAGGTATTCTAGATGTTCATGGACAAATAGTTTATAAAAATATTTTGGTTTATTCTTCCTGAGACTTTACATATACTTTTTCTCAACTACTATACAGAGAAAATTGGAAGCATATGGGTTATGTAGGCTATATCTTGATTTTGAGCACTCAAGGAAAGTTGGCAAACCATTAGATTACAAATAACTATACAAAAAGCCAAACTAAAGCAGACATTTTAACACTGCTTTTTAACACATTTTACCATAGCATAATTCTACAAAGACATATTATTTTAATCCAGTTATATCTCCTTGGTATTCTCACCTTGTAATGTCATACACTAGTAAAGCTCCTGCTGCCCCTCTGTAGTATGACCTTGTAATGGAACGGAAGGACTCCTGCCCTGCCTGTAGAAGGAAGACAAAGTTTCAGTATTTCATATATCAAATTTATTTTTTGGTACCGAAAAGCACAAACTTAGAATCACAGAATCATAGAATTCTACTTTTGAGAGGATGGGGACAAGAAAGAATACGGAGGAGAAGTCAGAGAGGGAACAAATCAGACAGTCTCTAGCAAGGCATATAAGGAGAAGACACCAACTACAGCACAGTGCTGTTTAAAAAAAAAAAAAAAAAATCGGAACAAGACCTCTAAACCTTTTTTGGCAATCCCTGACAACCCAATTTACTGAATGGCTTCACAATACATGAATCATTATTAGAGCACAGAATGGACTCCTAGCAACTAAGCTCTGAAGACAAATTTGAAAGGAAGCAAATAACCCAGAGCTTCACATTTGAATTCAATAACCCGCTCCCTGGGGCAGCTGTTGACACTAGAATAAATAAAGCCCATTGTAAATAAATGATGAATGACATCTTTACGCCCACCATCTGCTGGTGTAAAGGTTGTTGGAAGGCCAAGGATGCAGATTTTATCCGTTATATCATAAACTGCAGCCAGCTTTCAACAGTCTTCAGATGGAATTCTTTCAGTAATCATTTTATGATGAAAAAACAGAAAATGGTTCTGAATTCAATTTTACACAATTCTGCTCCACAGTTAATCAATTTCCTCTGTACTTGATAAATAATGCTTGTCAAACAGCTACAGGATGCAACAGTCATCTTCATATGCACTAGTGAAAAACTTCAAAGATCCTAGATAAATTAGATAGTTCCCACAGAAAAGTATTCTGTAAAAATCTCAGCACTTAAAGGAATATGCTCAAAAGAACACAGTCCTGAAAAATAAATATTCATAGTTGCAGACCTTGAGCTCTGCATGCTCATGTTTTTCAGAAGCACTATCTAGCACCTGACAGTTCTTAGAACAAACATTTACTTGTAATACTTAGTAATAACAGAAGCTTTAGCATAATTAAAAGATAACACAGAACATGATTAAGAAATACTAATATTAACGCTGAAAAAACCCCAACTTCTATACATTTAGTTACCTGCAGAGCTATAGGAAATTACTCTGATTTGAAACCATGAAAATAATGAAATATTTATCAAATACAAGCTACCCTTTAGCCCTACCTACAAAATTAGCATACAGAGAACTTTTCTCACAGTTACTGTACTTTTCTTAACATAAGGTCTTCTTGAATTCAAGAAGAACTTGATCTAGATTCTGTCTTTGAACAAGATCAGTGGCACAAGTTTCAACATGTTCAGCCTTCAGAAAGCATCCTTATCTTTCAGAATAATCAGTTACTGCAGTTTAAGAAAACACTATCTTATCCATTCCAGTGGCAAAAGTTACCACAGACAATATATTTAATAGTTTCAACACAACTAGAATACACTAGCATACGCACTTGGCTGAGAGTCCAAGTGCATCTTTATGTAAACTAAGGTAACAGAATACAGACAATCTGCTAGAACGCACCAAGGAATAGTAAAACCCCCAAGTTTTTAGCGCAATACTTGGTTCCCAACCCAGAAGCCCTGTTAAGTTCTAAAACTTTTTCTTAGTATGGTGACTAGCTCAAGTGCACGCTAGATGCGTAAAACATTTTCCTCCTGACTGGACAACAAACAAGTTGTTACCAGTGTATTCCATGTATTGCCTAAAATCATACACGAAGTGAACTTATCCTACCACATTAAGATTGCCTGTTTCACCGTCATAAGTTCCACCCTGACATATGAAATTGCTTGCTTCCCTGAGTAAATTAATCATGGTCAGCCAAGATTGTCAGAGGTTCTAGCAGACCTTACAAGAATGTAAGAACTGTGAGTTCTTAAAAGAATCACTTACTTACAAAAGTTTGTTATCTAAATCCTGAAAATACTATAACATTTTTAATTGTGTCTCATTGCTTCCTGAAGGAAAGACTGGGGAAAGGGTGGACAACGTTACCCCTTCTTCATCAAAGAAGATAGTCGAGTTCCCTTTCATTCTAAACAGAAGAAAATTGAGTTTCTGTAAATAAACTCCATGAGATTTATGTTCATATAATATCTATCTTTTATATATAAAATAACACCTTATATATATATAATTTACTGTCTATTTTAACAGTATTATTCTGAATGAGAGATCTAGAAGGTCAACATAGCAGGGTTAGGCATGTAGAACATACTCCACAGCTTTGGTTTTTTTAGTATCATTATTACTTGAAGCATTTTTCATCTGACTATTTCCTCTCTGCCCCTCCTTTTTTTTCTGCCCAAGGGGGACAAGTTATTTCAAAGACAACAAAAGGAAAAAAAAGCATACACTATTAGACAAACCCATTTTTTTTTTTTTTAAAAGTGTGTTATAATTGTACTCTATCAGTCTTGCAAAGTAGGACCAAACCAAGTTTAGCTACTTGCCATAAGGAGCAACAGGTAAGCAGCAGCAGTAAGCAAGGTCAGTATAAATTAAACAGCTTTGATACCAGAGAAAAGCCCTTTACCTTATGTGGAATTAACACATTACCTTCCATGTTCCCCCAAAATCCAGCACTTCTTTTTAATATGGGGAAGAAAACCCACTTTTTTCATAGAATCACAGAATGGTTGAGGTGGGAAGTGACCTCTGGAGGTCACCTGTTCCAACCCTCCTGCTCAAGCAGGGCCACCCAGAGCAGGTGGCCCAGGTCTGTGTCCAGTAAACTTTTGAAGATCTCCAAGGATGGTGACTCCACAACCTCCCTGGGCAACCTGTGCCAGTGCTCAGTGGAGGACCAGTAGTGGTAGTAGCCACTAAATGAATGTTAAACAGGGTATTTCCCAAGGCCATATTACAGCTGGTACAGGCAACACAAGCCTTTGCTCTGAGGCAACCCCTGGTTATACCCACTTTCAGAGTTACGCTGCAGTGGAAGTGGGAAGATGGAAGATCTTTTTGGTAGCAGATAGACCATGACAGCCATTTCACACGTAGAAACTCTAACTCAGACAAGGTTCCAATAAATGCATACTGAACATGCATCTTCTCTCTTCAGAGAAAAAGGTGCTAGCTCTGACATGAGTAGTTCATTAATCATGAAAAAAATGTGGGCCTCTGATAAGTGATATTTTAAGTGCTAAGTAACATTCTTTTGGGCTATTTTCTGAACTGTAGGCTTTTACAATTCATATCATATTGGTTAACAAAAAAAAGTTTCTGATATATGAGAGACTTAACATAATAGTTCTAGGAGTTACAAGTCTTCAAAATAGTACAAAAATCTTCATTCCTGTTTGAACTGTAGAACATATATCCCATGTGCTTCTCTAATTATACCTCAGTAGAGACCAAAACACAATTTCAAAATAATGACGTAAGCAGAATATGAAGTATTATCAATCATCTTAGGTCACTAGGATACACATAGATTTAGGGCCTGCACTAAAGCTTTCCGAAACATTTAAGCTATGTAACTGTGTTACCATTGCCACAGTACCTGTGGTACCTTTGAGAAAAGGCTCCAAGTGTTACCATCCCTATAGGAAATTTCCATGTCATTTTCAAGTGTGTGGTGTAGTCACGTAGGTGTCAGGTGCAAAATGTGCAGGCAAGTCTCTGCTGTCAAAAAGGGTTCCTTACAAGCTCCTTAACTGCATATTTTTGAATCTATAATCTAAGGAAGGAGGAAAAAAAAAAAAAAAAAAAAAAAGAAAGCCTCTACAAAACAGTCCATTACTTTTAGCGATTGCTCTATCCTTGACACTGAAGAATTTGGAAAGTTTCTCCAAGGACAAAGTTACCTGTGCGCATTCCAGCAGGCCTTCAACATCCAAGCTGACCAACAGTTTTTATTAAGAGGAAATTTCTAGTATACATGAAAAATGAGAAACTATAATGCACCATAGCTAGTAGCTCTAGACCCCTTCACTTTTAAAAAGGGGCATACATGTGTGCTATGTTCAAACCCAATGACAGAATGCTGCATTCGCATTGGGAATTATTACTCATTTAAACTTGTTTACACTTTCATAAGCTGTACAGAAAACAACATCTAAGAAACAACCAACTCACACAAGTGTCACACTACCTATGACAACCGCCAGTTGGGAACTACTCCACAAAGTTGATCCCTGGAACAAAATGTTCCAGAAAGAGAGTAATACATACCTTTGAATATAGTTTTGAAAGTTATACATAAATTAACAACCTTTTAGTCACATGGTAACTTGCTTATACAAATGCATTAATCTTTCTTGCAATCAGGTCTCTACTCCAGAACAAAAAGAATTTTAAGGTGATTTACTAGCACATAGTACAGAGAATAGGCACAAAAGTAGTATAAAAATAAAACCCTGCTGCTTTCCAGCAAAGACTTTCCTGAACAAGAACAGAACTAAAGATGCTTATGAAGAAGACTCCATAACAATTTAAGAAAGTGTCAGAATTTATGTGGAGGATTCAGCCAAGTTACATGTTGTTTCAGAATAACCCTGCCAAGGTCCTAGTAAGACTTGAAATTTCAAGGGGACTAGAGATCCCAATGAGTGAAACTGTACATATGTCTAAATACAGATCATCTGCACACATGCCTTTTCTTCTGATGTTGTTGAAGGTGTGCAACTCCTAACCTATCACAGAAACAGAAAGCTTTACCCCTCCATCATAAGAAGTACTCTTATGATTTATTTCAGTTTATAAATACATTTGAAACCTTTAGGTTTTAATTAGCTACCCTCACTAAAATGGGAGTTCCACTACTGACAAAAAGGAAGCGATTCGCCATCCTTTCATCTAAGGTCTTATCCTAAGCAAAAGCTTGGATAAGTAAAAAGCCTCAGATAAACTGACAAGAAATCTATAACTAGTAAAAGAATAAAATTCCAATAATACAGTATTTCAATAACCAAATACATTTAAACACATGATAAACAAAGATTCGTGAACATTAATCTAGGTGTATCAAGTTACCTTAGCTTCCTAAAGTGCTATCACGGATGTGAACAATAATTAGCTACCAGCACTGAAGTTCAGATGATGGTCCTATTACACAAAGTGCAATAGGAGTAACTATTAAATGGACAAATTCCTGCCCAATCCATGAATCCAGAAATAAGTTAATGCTCCCACATAGTGGCGAACACAGTCTGTGAACTGATGATTAAACTAGTTTCAGGAACCAACATAGATCCTCTACAAGTTCTTGATGTTACTTCACAGCAGTAAAACAGAGGGCCATGAGCACTGAGTCATCACAACTTGAGCTGTAAGATATAGCCCCATTCTTGCAGGTACAATGGTTAAAGAGTTAAAATAATAAAAATTCAGTAGAACTACTCACCAACTGCCCATGAATATAAAAATATGCTCTGACTACCAAAACAAATAGAAAATATCATGAAGTAGACAACTAGTAAAGAACTCTTGGGGGTGTACGCTACATCCTAGCAATTCTTAGTATCATTAAGATGAAATGAATATTCACTTAAAGAATTAAGGGAACCTTATTTGGTTCTACCAGATCCAAAGCATTTGTAAATACATGAAAAATAACTGAATTTCCAAGAAGGATTAGTATATTCAGAATATCTGAAAGTGGACAGATAAGCCACACCATGGTTTTAGGGAAAAGAGACATGCCTTCAACAGTTATGCCTTCTGTCTTGCACAAACCTGCCTTTTTTGTGCAAGCTCTAACTGCTAGAAAACACTGTCAATTTAATTAGAATGCTCATTTGTATTGAAACCAAGAAATTATTTGCAATTAGCTTATAAAAAATAAACTATTTCAGATCTTTAGTCTTAGTTTAAGCAAGACTAGTCTTAGTCTAAGCAAGACTATGGTGTTATAGAAACATAATAACGAAAATAAACTTTTTATCCCAGATTTCCATTAACTGAAGCAGAAATAGATATTAAAAATTACTGTATTTAATATACACAAAAAAATCTCATCCATATCAATTTAATTTAGAGAACATAAGTAGTATTACTTAGTATCATCAATGATCTCTCCCCCTGCAGTGTCTGAGAGAACTTAAGCAGTAGTTGAAAGAGGGAATTTATTTTTGCTCATCAACAATGTCTTGTTAGTAAGTCAATACAATACAGAACATCCCCCTCAAAAACAAAATGAAGGCTACTGACTCAGCCTGGTAACAAGACCAGTATCTCTAACAATGAGGTTTTTCTGAGGAGAAGCAATTCTAGTATTTTTCAAGTATTACATTGTCACAAGACAAACCACCTCACCTACACAGCTTGTTTAAACTCAAAGCTTGATACCTGCCGCAACGGTCATTTTGATCCTTACCAGCTTCTGTAGACCACTTCTAGTTCCCTAAAAGTTATTTTTGCAACTGACACTAGCTCAGATACCACACTTCCACAGAAGAGTAGCCTAACTTCTCATAGTAGGCAATTACCAATTAACTAGTTTTGACAAAAATATTTCTCAGTCTATCCAACTATTGAAAACCACTACTAAGACTAAAGACAGAGGAAAGGAAATAATCTAGAGATTAAAGACAGACAAGACAAATGAAGAATTTGGTCCAATACCTGCACTCCCCTTGACTGACCTAAATGCATCAGAAAGGCAAAGTGAAACCCAAGGACTCACGACCTAAAAACCTGGGCGTGCCACAGCACACATAGCAGCAAGCTTGCGGAGCCCAGCAGTGGTGAGATCAGGAGCAGCCTGCAGCTAGGAGAGAACAACAGGACACACTATTTGCTGGTGTAGACATATGATCAGCAGTAGAGCCAAGACCGCAACACCTAATAATAAATATGCAAGGGCCACACTGCATATTTTTCATGGAATGGGGGGTTTGGGGTTTTTGTTTTTGGTGGTTTAGGGTTGTGTTTGGGTTGGGGTTTTTTTTTGGGGGGGAAAGGAATCGTTGGGGGGTTTTTGGCTTTATTTTTGTTTGGTTTTTTTTCAGACTAGTTTTATTAGACTACCAGCTCACAGGACCAAATACTGGACTACAATTTCTAATGGGTATATATGCATTCCTTGAGCATACCATCCAAAAGGAATTCAGTTTGCATACTCCCACATGAAAACCAGACTGCAGTAAGCAGATCTACCTTCTGTAACACACTCCTGATCCAAACTAAGATGCTAATGAAAAAGTCAAATCTTCTTGAGTTGTGACATAAGAAGAGCACACAAATGGATCTCACAGGCATGCAACAGTGTCAGCTTCAGCTTCCCCTGTCAGTTATGACATATTCCTGCAGTGAGGTATGCTGCAGCTTCCATATATTCCCATTAAGATATAACTTTCCTTGGAGCTGCAGTGATCGGCTGAAGACAACACAAACTGAGCACCCTTCCACAGAAATACCTGGCCAGAAATATTTGAATTAAAGTGTTTGATTCTCTTAAGAAAGCAAGTCTTTATTCATTGTTAACAAGGCAAAACAAATTTTATCCAGTTCTCCACTTATTATGCTTCTGCTTAAGATGCTTCCTGTTCAGTAATGGATTAAAAGCAGGTATGTAAGGCTAGTAGCAAAACTGAGAAGTGCTAGTGCTGTGACTCAGTAAGCACCAACTGAAAACATTTATGTTTCACCTGTTTCCTTTATGCTAAGCCTAAAACAAACTTTCCCTTATCAAACAGAAATTGTTACAGCTTAATAAATACAGAGACAGCAAAAACTGCTACTTGTTACCGATGCTAACAGAAAGAGAAATACAGGAAATGCTCAACCCAGATACACAATCAGACATAGTAACCTTGGTCATTATGTGACCTTATCTTTGTGTACCTTAACACTCATAAGTAAAACATCTCTTGACAATTACCTCATCATATTTCTTATCTTGCTATTCCTTCAACACCTTTACACCCAAGATCAGAACTGAGACAGTGGAATTTAGATATACTTACAAGCCAAGATGGAATTAGAATAGAAATATCCTGTGTTTTAAAAATCAGATTTAATTTTTTAAATTTTAACTATGGCAAATATACTAAGTCATTCATTGCTTACAACTTATAAATTATTAACTACAACACAAGCATACAGTCTACTCAGTACATGAAAGCTTTTAATGAATAATTTTAATTTATGTATGTTATACTTAAGAAGCTAGCCAGATAAAATCCCTGCCCAAAAAGAGTTTATAAGTTATAATCAAAAGCAAATCCGTTGAAATTTTGGGTTTCGGACACTGCAAGCATTCAAGAAACCAAACAGATTGCAAAGAGCCACTGAGTCAGAGGCACTAATCAAAACACAATCTACTCAAAAATCATTGAAACTTACTTGTACTCAGGGAGCAGGTAACGGCACATTAACAAAATCAATTTGAAAGTCAATGAAAGACAGTGGCTGCATTGGTAGTAAAATTAGTAATTTTGTCTACAGAGAATCTGTCCCAATTTTAGGAAACAAGGACCAACGTAGGTATGTTCTCATGGAGTCACAGTACATACTAAAAGTACACTTCTGAAGCTACTGTTTACACAGATTTGCTTGCCTACTAAACTTAAAAATGATCAGCCACCTTAGTAATCAGTAATCCACAGTTACTATAGTAAAAATGCCCAAGGCAGAAAAAGCCTAAAGTAAGCACAATCTGACCATATTCTTCTATACCTTTCCAAGGAGAATATCTATGTACTTTCCAAGGCACAGGTGTTAGATGCCATTTCAAGTGATGAACTTGTAAAATAAGTAAGGTACTTTAGATCTAACTACAAAGTTAGCTAAAATATTGCTTTTGTTTACAGTTTACATACACATGCCTGTATGTAGGCATGCACAGATGAATGTATTTCCCTTCATTGATTTGCTGTACCAAAAAGAGCACATACATGAGGCTATGGCTCGCGTACCTGTCCGTTTCTAAAGGTGTCCTAAAATGCTTTTGGAAAATGAAACAGACACCCCTGCGTTAGGGAACAGTTAAGCACATTTGAAAGCCATAGCTATCAGATTGAGCATCTTAAAGCCGTTGCATCACAAGTGCAGACATTGAGGCTGACTGCTCTATGGTAAAGTGACAGACAAGAAGAAAACTGCTGACTTTGTTAATGTATGTTCTTAACCTGAACCCCTCAAAAGTCAAAGTCTGTTTTTTGGCAGGCTTTTTGAAGCTTTAAGCTTTTACAGACAATCAAGGAAGGACTGGAAGTATTTACTATATTCATGATTATAGTGAACTTGAGTTCTTAAGTCTTCTTCTATGAAAACAGTGAGCCCTATCTTTTCTTCTACAATGGAAATGTAAATATTTCCTCTAGAGAATTCTTGATTAAAACTATTAGACATATCACAAGTTCCCAACAGGATGTTGTATTAACCAGACCTTGCATGAACACCCCGAGAAAGACTAGAGAAAAGTTCTCAATAATACAGAAAATTTTCACAAGAAAGTGAGGTAGCACAAATTCCAGTCTTACAAATCTGACAAAGCATTACTTGAGGAATTAAAGCTACAGTGCAAACAGCAGAAATTTGCACTTCTAAGAATACATCACACTAAAAGAGGAAATTTTAGCAAACTTTTAATCTTCATAGAAACCAAAGAAAGCTGCAAGACAAAGTATATAGTCTCACATGGGTGCTGATGATAGAGAGCTTAACCAGAACAAAGGGAAAGCTAGTGGAGCCATATGTTTAAATAATGTCTATGATTTATTACTTACCGTATCCCATATCTGAAGCTTTATCTGTTTTCCATCAATAGTTATCATTCGAGCCCCAAATTCTACACCTGAATAGATTTTACAGAAGATTACATTATTAGCATGTATCAGAAAGAAGAATGCCAAGTGCTATAAAAGCAAGAAAGTAAGTTTAAGTTAACTCAACATTGTATTTGTAGGAAATAATCTCTTTCACAGTCTGCTTTTAGTTAATTTCCCAGCTGCTTGAAAGAGCTGGAAAGTTTTCCAGAAGGAAGAAAACTGTCACTTTCCAAGTGCTTTAAAAATGCATTAATCAGATCAAGTGTCAAGGAGGTATTTCCTACAAAGTTTTCCAAACCATTTAGTAGCTCTAGATCAGAGGGAGAAAAACATGTCCATATGAATGCATCAGGAAATTGAAGAGTCACAGTTATTTTAACACTCTACTAACGATAGATTGCTGAAGTCAGTTTAGAAGAAATTAAACCTACAATTCTTTATCAATATTCTACTGAGCATACAAATGTCACCAAGATTAATTTTATTACTGTATCCATTAAAACTCATCTGCCTTTATGAAAAAAGTGCTTCCAAAATTCTAGCTAGTTAAAGATCAAATGTAATAAGGGAGGGGAAAAAATTAATGTGTTTCAAATAAACAAAAGGAATTTCTTCAGTGGAAAAATACAGCCTTTTGTACTGTCTTTTAAAGCAATTTTAAGATGATTAACAGTAAATTAAGCATAAAATGAGGCTATTACTATAGTAGATAAAAATCTGACAAATGCCTAGAAGATAGCGGACATATTTAAAGGCTATCAAGTTTGCATTAATCTATGCTTCATATATCCATTATTTCAGGAGAAAAAAAAAGATCTGGTAGCTTAAGTTTTGTCTAAAATTGGTCACTGTCTAGATTTGGACTGAAGTCTTGCAATTAAGCAGCTGTGATTCGAAGCATTCCAAATGTCTCTTCAAAAGCTTGTTTAGAATATTGGGGGGGGGAAGCGGCAGTGTTGCTTTCAGCAGAATGACCTTCAGGGAAGGGGACAAAGAGGAACCAGTCTCCCCCCCACAGGATATCGAAGCCAAATAAAAGCTGTGGGCCTAAGAACATTGTGCTCTCTTCACCATCCAAATAACTTGCAGTAACTCTATGGAAACAACTTAAAAGAAGGGGAAGGGAGCAGAAAGGAGGAACCAGGTGAATAACAATGGTCTCTGAAGTTGATTGCAAAGCCAGGGGAAGATCCTTGGGCTACTACAAGTGTCAATACCACAGGTACTACTTGATCTCAAAATGCAGATATAGAGCTGCTGACTTAAATCCAGCCATCATCCTAAATGTTTACTTTCTACACACAACCCCATAGAAAAAAAATAGAATATATTTATCCTGTTCCATCAAAATGAGAGATGGAACTCTCATTTTCTACTGAGAGAAAATTCTGAATTTGAAACAACATGCAGAGTTTGATGGTAAGTTTGTTCTCTTAAAGAAGGAATAGAAGCTGTTCAGGTTTACAGTAAGGGCATGTCCCAAGGGCAGTGGGCAAACCAAAGAGAATGTTTACAGTTGGTTTTGTTATCTGTATCTACCTACAAATGTTGTGGGGTTGGGTTTTTGTGTGTGTGATTGGTTTTTGTTGTTTGGTTTTCTGGTTTTGTTTTTTTCCCCAACTGCATCATGCAGCTTCTCCCTCACTCCATTTCTGTTAATAACAGATACTTCAGTTTCCAAATGAAAAACAGAGATAGGTGTTGTAGTTTAAGTTCTTTTAGAGTCCACTATTACAATTATACACAATTGTGAATGTAGGTCAAAAACCAGAAGAATACCTGTTTCTATGCATTCTATCTTTCTTACTCCTCCCTTTTCCTCCCGTATCTTTTATTTCATTAGAGGTAACATTTCTCAGAATTTCTTAAATATTAGAGATAACATTTTAGGCTAGCTATACTAAAACTTGGGGTTGAATTTTGCACAACTGTAGATGAAATGTCTTTTTTCTCTACATGTCCAATTTCACTTTCCCTTCTTCTCTCCTGAGTTGCTCACAGCAGGAATAGAATCTGCAGTTCCACAGGCTAAAATCATTGTATTATATTGAAAAAAGTTTGCCTATGTAACGCAAACCTTTTTATTCAATTAAATTCTCAGGAATTATTTAATAATAATAATTTATTACTCAAATTCTCAGGTTCTCAGGAGCTTTAACATCATCAGTTGGAAATGCAGTAGGTAACATCAACCCACCCCATCTCACCCTGCACAGGCACTCCTATGACATTGAACCCACATTCTTTATTTATCTCTCTCTTTCTAAATCTGTTTGAGTACCAGGTAGAAGCATTCGCCTGGTCAAAACACACACAAGCCCTATCAGTTAAGAGAAAGGAGGCCAGTTCCAGCTTATGCTCCTTCTTCCTTTTCCAAGCAGCTTCCCATGCTCCATTCCTACATCCCTCATTACGCTGCTATCTAGGTTTACCTCCTCATCCCATTAGCTTCAGGTTCTGCCCCCAGATTTCAGCTAGCTATATGCCAGGCAAAGAACTGGCACTACAACCGCCCTGCTGAGGTGAAGCTGTTTCCCACAGCCTATCAGTTTGCTGATGTGACAGAGCTGCCAAAGGCATCAGTGATAAATAAGGTGTCAAATATTTGGCAGGCCCAAAGAAGAAAAGATGACAATAATTCATGCCTCCCTAAAGAACTCAGGCTCTTTATTCAGCCAGCCTATCTGCTGCCAAGACCTCAGAAATATTTGAAAACTGATGTTAGCCTAAGAATTTAAATTATACAGCGACACCATCAAGAAAGAAAGGGAAGCCATAACCAAGCTGATACATTCTGTGACATGAAAAAAAATATTTATTTATATTTCAAGCATCTATTTCAGTACTCCCAAACCTATTCCAGGGCACAAACTAAAAATAGAGACCAGGGATACATTTTGTGCAAGGCTCATCATGATTAGAGCTGATAGGTTTCTTGAAACAACATCAAGAAGGTTCAGCAACCTTAAAGGCTAGTATCTGTTATGCTTAACACTGAAACTGATCTGAAGAATAAGCTTGCCTACAGAAGAATTTATTCCCACACTATTCCTCATATTTTGTGTCGAAAGATAAACAAAAGTTTGTATAATTTACTGTAGTTAGATCAGATGCAATGCATTCTGTCAACATGTATTCATTTCCCCTAGTATCAATACCAAATCGTACCTAACACAAATGGCCTATATCCAATTAAGGAGTCAGGAAGAAAATCCCCTGTCCCTTCCAAACAGTGAATACCTTCACACATCAATCCTTCTCTATTCAGAAGTTAGTCTTCCCAAATAGTAAATTTGTTTATTCATCTTTAAGGTTAACTCTGCTTTAGTTTATATGTATCTTGCCTTCAAGATTCTGTGGCTAGGCTAATATTTTCCCAGTGCAAAATGTGCCATTTGCATCACCATCAATGCATTTCAAGCTTGGCCAATTCCGTTTCCATGTCCAGCTTTCAGCTTTTCTGAAGAGACAGTTGGGATATTATGGCTATGAATTTTTTAAATTGTTTCAGATTGTACTTTCCCAGTAAGAAAAAAAGGCCTCCACTTGGTTTTAACTAAAAACAATTCATCAGCTAAAGATTCACTGCTACCTTAATACAGCAGAAATCCTACGTTATTGCAGCACAACAAACTCATAAATGCATGCTGAGGTACCCTAGCTGCTTAACTATTAGCATTGCAGGGTATGAAAGAGACCTACCAATAGTGAGATCGTGGACTGGTTGAAACCTCTTGTCTGTAAACTGTAACAATAAACATGATTTCCCAACACCTAGGAAAAAAAAAAAAAAGAAAGAAGTTTTAAGCAAACTCAAATAAGTCTGTTAAGAACCAATAGAAATTAAAGTGAATAATATATATTGTTTAAAATTCATTACTAGAACTTGAGATATTAGATTTCACCTACTTTGAGTGTATGCAACCTTTTCATAACAGCTTTCAAAGTTCCAGAAACATTAAAGTCAAAGCAGTCATTTTCAAAAATTGAACAAAAATTAATTCTTCTTTTGAAAAAAATAGTTCTGCCTTTAAAATTAAGTAGAAAAGAGTTTCCTAACAGACCTTCAAAGTATTGTTTCACATCTTCTCTCCACAGTAACTACAGGTCTTGCTGCTCCTCACAACCCTATGTCTGCTTCCCCTTCAGTATTTTCAGCTTTCTTCCAAGCTAACTAGAGGCTCAATAGCACCTCACCCCCCCATCTCCTAATTTATCAGCTGAGGTAACAGCAGTATATATATATGGCTGCTTACAACCACTATGTGCTACTGCCCACTGGCTCCCACTAGGCCAAAAAAACAGTCTACACAGAACTGGCAACAGCTGAGCTCACATTACAGCCAGACTGACAACACAAACATTGTCCCCCTCAGATATCCTGATTTCTGACCCAAGTCGGTTAACTACATCACATTAATTGGACACTGGTCAGCAAATGGGCAATTTCTTCTGTATGTGAAAGCACAGAAAAGTTAATGAAGTCAACAGGAGTAGTCAAAGTACACAGGTGTGTAAATATACTCTTTACAGTTAATTTTCTTGTTGTTTTACTTGGAGGGGTCATTCTTTCTGTTCTGCTCAAATTTCTTATTTTCAGCTTTTTAAAATTTGACAGTCATACATTTGGTTTACATACATTTAAAATCTGAACTGTATCACGTAACATACAATAAATATTGTAGCATCCAAGTTCCTGCTGTACTTTGCTTTATCTGTACAGCAAGATAAGGTTATTTTAGCCACATACTAGAGGTCAGCAACAGCTGATCAGAAGTGACATATCTGGTAATGAAAGACAGCAAACAAAGGGATAAGGAAAAGAACCATACTGCAAGACATAAGATATGTACACCAGAAGTTTACATATAGTGACATTGATCCTTCTACTGCTAAATTCAGCATCTCAAAGTTTTTTAGTATGGTTTCATGAGGAAACCAAGCCTATACAATTGTAATCACTGCCCACCTGTCATTTTGGTCTTAAAAAGTTAAGACCAGTGGCCGGTTTCAATCAAATCACACAGAAATAGGAGACTTGCGTTTAGTTTTGTCACAAAACGAGTTGTGACAAATTGATGACACACTGAGATTAATATCCCAAGTGATGCAGCAGTTCCAGCAGCCTAAGCAAGTGTTGGTGCTGCTATCCGTATTCTATTCCCTACAACACATTCATGGCCCCTTTTCCATATTGCTTCAGAACCCATCTAAGCCATTTCAGTTGTCTGCTGGGTTAGCACACTAACCTGACAAGAAGAGTGACAAAGCAGACGCAAATGGCTTAATGTAGGGTCAGACAAGCATGAGAGACAGTTCAAATGAGGGAAAAGAAACGCAGCAGCCAGCAGATCAACAGCTTAGAGTGGCATGAATCTACAGCCCAAGGCAAAGTTTGCAGCATCGACCTTAACAGAGCTCTTTTCTGTAGCTCTCTGGCTTATGATAGCAAGCTGTCAGAACACAAGCAGCTTGGAAGCAGGTACGGATCTTATCTGACAAATAGCTCCGGAATACTGGAGCTGTAGGGGCAGAAAAACACAAGTCTTTAAGGAACCTTAAAATATTAAAAATTCTTCTACTTACAGAATACTGTTTGCATATACAGGTAACTTTTATACCACCAATGAAATACAGCTGCCCCATCACAGAACATAATCACCACCCCACTTACAAAAAACAACCTATAAATCACACCAGAAATAGAATGTAGAATAGCTTTTGCCATTAACCTTACAAAGTTATTTCAATATCATTGGATAAACTAGAACCTC
The DNA here is from genome assembly GCF_011004875.1 of Balearica regulorum gibbericeps. Taxonomy (NCBI): domain Eukaryota; kingdom Metazoa; phylum Chordata; class Aves; order Gruiformes; family Gruidae; genus Balearica; species Balearica regulorum. The sequence continues at coordinate 40,835,442 of NC_046185.1, forward strand.
AAAACTATCCAATATTCAAGCACAAATCTTATTAAAAAAACCAAACAGTGACACTTGATTAGGTGTCCCACCACTAGTTCTTAAACGGCAATCTGATATTTCTTCTTCTTGTAAGGCTGGCGACCAACTTGTTGGTTCAGGAGAACATAAAAAATACTAGCATCAGCACAAAGATGACAGACAAGCACAGCCCCTTTGATGCAAGCACTGTCTCAAACCGGCACAAGACAACTGCACCTCTAGTTACTTCTATGTAGCATGCCTTTCAGGAGCAGACTGATGGGTTCACACACAGAAACAGAAGAAACAGCACTAAACAGAAAACTAGCTATCCCTGCTACTTCAGAACCTTACAGCAAAAAACATCTGGAAGTCCCTAAGTTTTGTACTGATGTTGACTGAAAAAGAGGTTCAAAAAGTTGCAAATAAAGCTGTAGTGCTTGTTAAGTTTAGCTTACAATCTGGTTTAGGTAGTACTTATAAATATTTTATTGCCTACATTTAATAGTAATATTTTGTTTTAATTTTATAGTTTTAAGACACTGCATGTTTGTAACAGGAAGGTTCTTATGAGAAAAGCTTGTGGTGCATTCTCTTTCAGAGCCTAAGCAGACTGTGCCATCTATCATAGACATAGCCAGCCAGGAACCTGTACCAGGACCAGGAGCTGTATATGACCCCCCAAGCAGTTTACCACTTTGTGACATAAACAGATGCTGCAAAGATCAATTAACAGTTCCATGGCAGCCTATTCCATGGCATACAAGTGGTTTAAAGTAACTACACTGGTTAACTCTACAAGCAAATTGACTGTTTGCCATGTATTTTGTTCACTTAGCACTGTACTTCTTATACTGGAAATGAGGCAGACACTCTGGGAAAAGTAGTTGAATGTCTTATGATAGTCAATTGTAGAACACAAAAGGGACAGATTCGGTTATTTATTAACTTATTCTCCATTTTACTGCCACAATTACTTTAATATAACTCCAAAAAAACCACCCCCAGAGGAAAAATCTTAGTATCGTGAAACAAGAAGTGAGCAAAGCTTGGAACTTCATCACCACACACAGTAAACAAAAGCTCTTGCTTAGGAACAAATTAAAACAATGGATTACATGCTCAGAGGGGAGCAGCGTGCTTCTTTGCAAGTGCCTATTCTAGGGTCCCTTAATCACTTCTTAGTACCCAAACAGTGACGGGAAGTGGAACTTGTGCTACAGTAGTTGTACCGTCTGGCTCTGAATTCCAAACTATCAGGCTGAGTTGGTTCTCCAGCTTCCTCTGCCTCCCTTAACAGCTTCCTCTTCATCTGGGTGCTGTTCTGCAGTCAGTTTCCCTAGGCAAAGGGTTGCCAGAACTTTGCTATTGTCCACCTTGGCCCAGGCACCCTCTGACACCCCCCCTTCCTTATATCAGCACTAGTGTTCATCTCACTGCTCGGCAAGCCATAACAGCGAAGTGGTTATCTAACCTCTCCCTTCTCACTCATGAGGTTACACAGTGAGCTAAACCAAGAAATGAATCCAGCATAAAACTACAGTCACCCAAAACACTAGCATGTGCCTGAGACTAGGGCTACAAAATACATAGCAATGGGAAGGGTTGTTTTTTTCAGTAGCAGGCTACACTCATGGCAATTAAAAAAGCAGCTCTGGAACTACAGCACAGGTGATGATACAGCTGAGCCAGTTAAATGGCTTTTGCTAAGAAAGCTGACTTGCTTCCTTCTCCCCTTCCAGCTCTGGTGACTCCCTGTGAATAGGGTGTATTCGGTCCAGCTGAGATGGAGTTAATTTTACAGCCCTCACAGTGCTGTGCTGTGTACTGGTAGCTAGCAAGGTGTTGAAAACACACTAGTGTTTTGACTACTGCTGAACACTGCTGGCACAGGATGAAGGCTGTCTCTCCCAACATTTCCCTCTCCACACCAGCAGGCTGGGCCTGGGCAACATCTTGGGAGGGGACACAGGCAGGACAGCTGACCCCAAGTGACCAAAGGGATGTTCCATACTATATGACATCTGCTCAGCAATAAAAGCCAAGATAAAGGAGGAGGAAGGCGGGGGGGGGCATTCGTTATTTCTGACATTTGTCTTCCGGAGCAACCACTACACATACTGAAGCCCTGCTTCCCAGGAAGTGGCCGGACATCGCCCACTGACAGGAAGCAGAGAATAAATCTCTTGTTTTTCCTTTGCTTCCATGTGCAGCCTTTTCCTTTTGCTTTATTAAACTGCCCTTATCTTGACCCATGAGGAGTTTTTTGTTTGTTTGGGTTTTTTTTTTTTCCTCCCATCTTATTTTTCTCTCCTCTCTGTCCTGCTGAAGAGGGAAATGATGGAGCAGCTTGGTGGGCACCTGGCATCCAGCCAAGGTTAAACCACCACACCGCATGGAAAGTTCAGCTGTCAGTTGCAAAGTCAGAGGTGCGCTACTGTCAACATGAGGAAAACTTCCAGGCTTTTCTTATCACTAGACAAAACTCATCCACTGTCAGATTACAGCCAGAAGAAAAGGATCCACAACAATTTAAACCAACCGCTGCACTCTTGTTCCCTCCAATGATGTTTGGGTGTCTTAGAAAGCTGATATGGTTCAAAACTAAAAATGCCTCAAGAAAGGAGGGAGAGGGGGCTTTTTCACATAAGCATCACTATAGGTCAAGAAAGGTGACAGAGGAAAAGAACTGCAGTAGCAATCATCCCAACCTGGGTATCAAAACTGAAGCCTGAAGTCAAAAACCTTTAGTTAATCTGCATCTGATGGGTAGACTTACTCCTTTCCACATGGTTCCACCTCCTTACTCAAAACGGCTCTTATACTTTTCTGACCGTACTTGCTATTTGTTTGGTTTTGTTTTTTAAATTATCTTGGTGAGGTGAACTGGCTCTCTGAAGGATCAGACAAGCACTGATGTTGACAGCTGAGAAGCAGAAGTTCATAGCTGAGACAAGGAGTGGTAACCAGGTCCACCCATTTTGGCAGCAGATAAACATTGGATTAACCCAGCCATCTCACACAACTACATTTTTATTGTTGTTGCTTCACAAGGCAGGGTGATAAATCAGCTCAGCACCCACACAAATGAAGATGTAGTCCCCCTTTGATATCTTGCTCTCACCAATCCTCTTTGGTCCAATTACTTCCCTTGAAAGTACTCCAGACCTTGGAAAGCATTTCCCCAGGCCAACTCAGCCACCAAGTAAAAAGTTAACCCCAAAAGTTGGTATCTTTCTAATGCATTAGCAGTTTGATTTAACTCATAGTAGACTATCAAAGTCACCAGAACCTAAGGGGAGCAAGACCTCCTCCTTTCGTGTGTAATCAACTATGTCAGTTTGGATGCCCATGAAACCAAATCCCCGATACCAAATGAGCTGAAACAAGCTTCCTGCTTCTCTTACCTCCCTTTAGAAAACAAACAAAAATAAAACTTTAGACTAAGGACAGTCTCAAACAACAGACAAGTCTCAAATAACAGAGATTTTAAAATAGATTTTACCTTTTTTAAGGGTAATTAAATGGTACAAATGTGACAAGATGCATGCCTCTAACCTGGCTTACGAGCTACTTCCAGTTTTTTCTAGTAGTCTGCACAGCTTCCAGATGTTTTATAAGCCCTTTTCTTATCACAGGCCACAGTTTATTTCCACTCTCCTTCCTTTCCAACCACAGCATCTTTATGCAACTCAAAGTGCAATATTACCCTTTCACAGGCCTAAGCATAATGAGACATTAACCTAAAGCAAAGATTTTTCTTAATCTCTTTTCAGCCAGTCATCTGTTAGACAAAACTCTGTCATCAAACAGGAAAATATTATTTAAATTAATAGGAAGAACAAAGTATCAAATTCCAAATCGCCAGTTATAGAGCAAAGGGGCTTAACATACCAATTACAGCACAGACAAGAAGTGAAGAAAAACAACCTCCAAAATCCTTCATCATGGCTACATAAGTTTGGGAAAAGTAATGTCAAAAAAATGGATTTTTAACTGTTTTAAAGGTGATTCAGCTTCAATACTTAAATAAGCATTGCTGCAAATTATTTACAACAGCATATCTGAAGACAAAGATTTAAGTTTTCCTTTCTACATAAAAATTACAGATCTATAAACTGAAAGGAGCTGTTCAGCTTTATCATATTTCATTTAGTATGGTACTACCCAATTGCTAACTCTGCAAGTTTTAAAAATAAATAAATAAAAATTCTTTCCAAACAAAATTAAACTACATGACACTGTAGAAAACCTCTTCATGTCCCGGATGATCACAAAAGACTTAGAAAACTGCCAGCCATTCATAAGAAAATGGTTTTAGTCAAGGGGGGGTGTGTGTGTGTGTGTATTTTTGTTGTGATTTTGGGTTTTTTTTTGGGGGGGGGGGAGGGAGAGGTTAATTAAAGGTTAGAATTAGTACAAAGGTGCACAGTAACAGTCTCATGAAACCATTTGTACAGGCATCTACTTACACTTTATTATTTCTAGTTAACTTTTAAGAGGCTATGATGATGTATAACACCTAATATCTGCTCTTTTAGGGATCAAAGTATCATCAAAAGGCTCTCAAAGCAAGATGTAAGTAGCACAGATCAGTACTCTGATTTTCAGCATGAACAAGTTTTCAAACTATCATGGGGTGTTAACACTATCTCTAGTGGGATGAAAACCTGTTCAGTTTAGAAGTATTGTTACATACTCACAGAAAATAAGGGCAAGAGGCTCTGGTCATGCACACTGCTAGCTAATAACAGCTGCTGTTCCAGAACAAAGTGCACTAACACTAGAAACATTTCACAAGGAGGACTGAAAAATTAAGCCAATTCAATTGCTTAATTTCAACATTTAGGAATCTCCTAGACAAGTGAAATGGTTGACTAGACATCTTACTCTAGAGACTAAGGAGAATTAGATCACCAAGCAATTATACTCTCATCATCTTCCCCTAAAAAGAATAACTTTGAGATATCTTTGGTTTATAACCAGCAACTATATGCTGAAATTGAAAGGCAAGTGGGCTTTTATTATGCAAGAAGCTCTGAGGGTTGCTGAACTAACACATTCAAGAAAAGCAGAAGACAGATCTGCTCATGGAAGAGGCAGCAACACTGATCATAAAGAGACATTTAGATGGGATACAACTGACAGTTACGTTGGTGGCAAGAAATCTGACCATTGCAAAACTGGTATTTCAGGTATACTAAATTTCAGTAGCATTCTCTGGTGAAATCTAGTAAAGATACCCTAATATAATAAAATCTTGTTTAAAGTATTTTAAATATTCTGAGGAAAAAAATTCCAGCTCTAGTCTTCACAGAAATCTCATGTATCATTCCTAGTTTATTCCCATGTGGTAGACTGCTGGTAACAAAAACATTTAAACAGAAAAGATTTCACCATCATACAGAAAAACTTCTAAGAAAAAAAAAAAAAAGACAGACTTTCAGTCACTGACTGCAAAAACAGGCAACACTTGTGTGCCAAGAGTGTTCATCCTGGATCAGATCAAAGTCCATCTCAACTGGTGGCCAAAAGCAGATGTGTAGGGAAGAGTGGATGAACATGCCAACTCCTACCACCAATCAAATTGAAACAGACACTATCAACCACCAAGGCAAAGGTCTCAAAGCCCTAAGCAGAATGCACCATCTATGCTTCAAAAACTATATGCAAACTCCTATAATGTTTTGGAAATATCCAGATTTTTCATGGTTAACTCAGCAGTCACTATTACATGAAATTCACAGGTACTGTCCCACTGATACAGTGTAAAACCCATGCAGATTTATGACAATGTTGTTTGAATACCTGAAAGACAACCATGCCATTTCAGGTCTCTCCCACAACAGAAAACTAACTAGATCTTAAAACAACTCCAACTACATAGAAAAAACTTAAAAAAAAAAGAAAATGTAACAACCAGAATAGAATCAATTCTATGTTCATAAAGCCACTGTGCCTGAAGTACAAGCTAAAGAAAAAAGTCACTGAATGTCAATGACCAATGAAGCAAGCGATGCAAGGGGACAAGAGCTGTTGAGCAAAAAGCAGTCTTGCACAGTCAGTTTCTGTGGCTGTCATTTTAAGAGACTGAGATCATACTGAATTCCTGTCTTTAAGCAGATGAAAGCATGTGGAGTCAGAATTCAGAGAAGACACATGCAGGTATCTTGTATAACTGCAGGGGTTTTTTGTTGGTTTGTTTGTGGCTTGCATAACCAACTTTGTTTTGTAGTGCTGAAAAGAAAGATGAACTAAATGTTAACATCTGTCCTTAGCTGATGCTGTCTTACTTTTCTTCTTCTACAGTTTGTTTACAACTAATTGCTGAGTCACCAGGCAGCTGATTCATTTCCAAAGAATCTAAATCAAGTCCCAGAAATAAATTTCTTGATCGCTACGAAAATTACATGGCCTGCAAGGCCACTGGGATATCTTCACTGGTTGGAATGCAGTGGCAGACCACTACTGGAACTGAACAGGACAGTCCTGATCCTCTCTTAACTTCCATCAGCAGAGCTGTGAGTTCAGCTGCTTTCGTTTGAGGAACAGTAGTAACAGTTGAACCATCACAGTAATTTTGACAACAAACAATTGTGCACTACATAAATTGGCTCTTCACTACTAGCTGTACTAGCTATATTAGAATATTTAAAAGGCTCATAGAAGATCCAAATAAAAGCAAAATGAACTTACCACTACTGGCATATTTAATTTACTTCAAGAATGATCGCTGCAGTAGTATTAATTAGCTTCCTGTAGCAACTCTGAATAAAAGCCCCAGGAATTTAAAAAAAAACAAAACAAAAAACCCCAAAGAAACTTGTGAGATGCTTTCCTCTCCTCTATCTCACTCTTCCCATATTTGGGTCTTACGCAGCTGAAACAACTTCAGAAGCGACGCACATCCATTCTGTATTTCACATTTCAAGCAACTGAAACGCAGAAGTGCAGCACAGACCATTACACTGAAGATATTTCATAGTAAAAATTTAATCAGTATACGATCAATGTACCAAACCAATTGTTTGCTGCTGTCTCTACCACTTTTAACAATTACAGTTTTCAAGAGATGCACCAGAATTAGCCACCTGTTCTGAAGCACTATCATTCTGAGTTCTGCACTACCATTTTGCATCACCCTGGGCAGACAAACCTCTTCTTACTTCCCCTGAATCTGCTCAGGTAATCTCCTATCCTCTGGTTTAATGATCTGTTCCTCACTGAAATACTCAAGAAAAATCAGAATTTTCACTCATCATCTACAGCCTAATGCTTCCAACACAGTCATTATAGCTGCGATATATTTCTTAAGATTCATTTGTACTAGACTACTGCAGTAGCAGCTGTAAAAAAGCTTCCAGAGTTTAAAGGTAGGTTTAAAAAAACAATAAAATCACATAGTAGTTGCATCCAACCTCACATGTAATGCAACTCTAGTGTATAATTACACTCTAGCAACAGATAATTTGGTTCACAGGTATGAAGTACAATTATGCAGGTACCCCTGTAAAATGTCAGCTGTGTCATCAATCTTATTAAAGGCGGAATTTATTCAGGTATGAGGAAAACAACAAGAAAGATGCACAATACACAGGCGCAATAGTTAACCATGTTTTACCTTGTCCTGACAACAGTTTGATGCAAGTATGCTACTTATATCCACGCTATACTGAGGAAGCATAAAATACATTGGCAAAGGGGCTTCAAACAGCAATTTCTATCAGCATATGGTTATGTCAGCAGCACTCATAAGCATTAATTATTATTTGTTGCACAGCAGCCAGTGACATATGGAATGGAACAGGTTTTTAAAAAGCGACAAGCAAATGGGTGAGAAAGTGAAGAGACCACAGAAGAAACCTGAAGCACCTGGCAACGCAGTAGTAAAAAAAAAAATAAAACAAAACTAACCCCATAAACTAGAAGGGGAGATGCAGATCTTTTAATTTTGACAGCATATCTCAACGCTTTAACAGTTTGCTACAGCACCTCTAGCTGGGGCTGGAAAGGCCATCCTTGTGGCCCGAGCTAAAGGTACCTCACAGCAGTAGTCTTGGACGCATCACAAAACTGCAGGATGGCATGTGGCACCTCCCTGGCCTCACTGCTCTAGGGATACAAATAAGGGGCACTACGCGGGTACAAGTTTTGCAGTGACAGCGCCTTCTTCCTCCCCGTCCCCCCCGCTCAGATGCCGCAGCCTGTGGCGTGACACAGCCCGACCTGCCCCGCGGCCTGTCAGCCAGGCTCGGAGGCGGCTGTCAGGCTTCCAGGCCTGGTGCGGGGCCCAAGGCCGCCGGGCGCGGAGCTGCCGAGAGGCAGGCCCAGGCCCCGGGCGGGGCCCGGCGCAGAGGCGGGGGGAGCCGCCTCTTCGCGCAGAGCCACCACGTCAACGACGCCAGCACTGCGGAAATGGGAGCGGGGAACCGGGCCTTGCTCTCCGCTCCCGCCCCCCGCTCCCGGGGCGGCCTCTCCTCCCCGCCCCCGCCGCTTACCTGTGTCCCCGATGATGATATACTTGAAGAGATACGCGTAGGCCATGGCCGCCCGGTCCCCGGCTCTCGCTCGCTCCTTCGTGACGCGCGCGCGCGCTCTCCCCCCGCCCCCGCTGTCAGGGCTCGCGCTGCGGAGAGGTGGAAACGGTTAACGGCCACCGGGCAGCGGCCCGCTCCCGCCAGGCGCCTCCGCGGGCACCGCTCGCTCGCTCGCTCCCTCCTACCTCCGCCCCTGCGGGCTCGCTCGGTCGCTGCTGCCCTCCCGCCGCTCCCCGAGGCGCCGGGGAAGGCAGACGCGGCGGCGGGAAGAGCGGGCGGCGAGAACAATAACAGGCACCGAGCGGCCCCGGACCCCTCCGGCAACGTCACGCACCCACCTCCTCACTCCGCCCCGCCCCCGACCCGGAAGTGCTGAGGTAGCCGCTGGCCCGGCGCGGGCGGGCGCGCGCGGACACCTCCCGCCGGCGTAGGGGGCGGGGCTCCGCCGCAGGCCCCGCCCCGTCGCCCCGCGGAGCTGAGGGGAGGCGGCACAGCGGGGCCGTGGGGGCTTTCGGTCGCGGGCGTTGCGCGGCCCGGTCTCCCTCTCTCGTCTGCTCTAACGGGTGTCGGGGCCTAGGGCCGCTATTTTTCCTTCGCTTTGGTGGGAGCAATAAGTGGCGAGGTGCTCCCGTCCCGGGAGTCCGGGGTTCTGTCAGAGGGGGTGTCGTGGCGGCGGGCGCGGTGGCGTCTCCCCTGCGGTAAGCCGGCCCTACGGGAGGGGGACAAAGTTGCCTTGCGGGGAGAGGCAGGGAAAAGGAGAGTGGAGGCAATCGGGCCTTTCTTAGGCGTTGCTGAGCTCCTGGTTGGCACCAGGGTCGGGGGTGCTGGAGTACGAGGATGCAGCAAAACCCAGTGCTGCTGGTTGAAGTATTTAGGGTGTTTCTGGCTAAGAGGATCCAGGGAGAAAACCTTGATCTAAGGCTGTGAAGCCAGCTCTGAGATAGAGAAGCCTTTAAGCATAAACACTAGTGAGTGTGTGCCAGTTTATTATCATCACTTACCAACCTTGAGTTCTGGCTTGGAAAGGGCTTTTTCCTTTCCGTTCCTGCCTTTCCTCCTCGAACTGGAAGCAGTGAGCCAGGAAGGCAGCCCGAGTTCACAGCTGCTGTTCAGGACTTTCTACTTGGAGTTCACATGGGACTGGTGAGTTGGAAAAAACTTCAAGGTCTTCCTTAGCCTAAGCTGCTTCGTGAAGTGTCCCGTGTACCCAGACCTTTGGACCTGGAGCAGTTAAAGGTAGCTTGGCTCATGGGTTGGTTCCATGCCAAGGCTACATCAGATGTCTGGTGATGGTAATGTGGTAGGACGCTCCCGTCAGGTGCTAAGGCTGATGATGCTTTGGAGTGCCCTTCAGCTCAACTGTTTGTTGACTGAATTGGTGGGACTGTTGAAGACCCATTGGCATTTTCCTCATAGGAACTCACAGTCTAGTAGCTTTTAACTTTATAAAGGTTTTTATTTGTGGTGCATCAGGTCAACAACTTGGACGACATCGACGTACACCACTTCTAACAGATGCACATCTAACTTACTCGTAAAAGCCTTCAGTAAAGCTGATCATGCCAAATCCTGTTTCCATATTTCATGACCTAAAACACGAAATTAACCTTATTTTTTATTGTCCTCTTTCCTGTGGACATGCAAAAAATGATTGCTATAAAGGGACAGGAGCTCCTTTATAAACATTATATCTACCTTTTCCACTTGAAAAATTCACATTTTCCATGTTCCCTTGTCAGTCATTTTTCTCTTTTTTTTTTTTCTCCTCTGTACTTCTCCCAGTTTCCTAACATTATTTGTCAAGTGTGGAGTCCAAAATAGCAGTTCTCATGTGTCTGTAACAGCAGCCTCATCACCTCAGAACAGTCATACAAGTACCTCCAGTCTTGCTCCTCTCTGAACATGATTTTTTTTCTTTTATTTTTCCCCAGTAGCATCTAAACTTTATTTTTCATCTTAGATTCCTATTCTAGACAGTTACTACCCAAATGTATCTATACATTTGGTATCTCCTTATTAAGCACTGTTTGTCTCTTTGCTAAATTTCACTAGTTTTGGTCAGGGTCACTCAGTTTGTCAAGCATATTTGATTTTTTTCTTTTTATTCCATCTCAGCCATTCCGTTACCCAAGTTGTTCATGAAAATATTGGATAGGTCTTGCCTGGACAGGACAGAGCATTGGAAAGCAGCATGTGAAATTTTCTCCTACTTTAAAAACCCTTTACACATGGAAGAAAGCCACTTCCCCATTATTTTACATACAAGAAGTGAAGTTTCAATATAAATTTTTGTTAATTAACAATTCCTATGAATGAGTTTTCTCAGAAAAACAGGGGTTTGCCTTGTTTCCTATGAAAGTTAGGCTTCTGTTTTAACATATCCATGTGCGTAGGGGTCTGCCTGTATGTTCCCCATCCTAATGACGATCATGAAAACTGGGACCTAGATGGAGTAGAGTGCCTTGGCCGAAGGAAAAGCGGCAGTTCGGGTCGGCTGTTACACCTAATGAAGTCACACTAAATCACGGCTTCCTAATTGCTCCCTCTACAGGTAAGCCCTTCATGCGGCGTTCACACTGTTCACGTGGGTTTACGTGACCTCAACCACAGGAAACAAACTGCAGGAAACCCGTAAGCAGATACAATGTCACCCAGTATAAGTAAAGGTTGCTGCTAATAGAGATGGGGCACCTCTGCCCCCACTAACCTGCTCTTGGACCCTCCCTTGTTCTGGCACTGTCAGAGTCATCTGCTGAATGGGGAACAGAAGTGGCTATGCTTTAATTTTTCCGTATTAGCTCTCAGGCAAATTCATTCTGGGTCCCACAGCCACACCAACAAACTATAATGTTTTTGACAGCCTTGTCAGATGGATCCCACCGCAGCCCAGCAGTCCTCACTCCTCAAAGAGGGTCCTGTGGTTGTGAAGGCTAAAGCCCGTTCTGTAGGACCAGTCACGGAGAGAGGTATTGACTCTCAGGATGAGCCCTCTCCTTCAGACACCTCTACCATGGCTGGCAGGATGAAAGAGAACCGTGTGGGCTTCTGTGTGCTTCACTGTCTCCTCCAGAGCCTTGCCCTCACTCGTGACATGCTCCAAGTCTCCAATTGGTACTATCAGTGATTCCTACATAGTTGAGCCACAGGGTATTACCCTGTCCAAGCCTTGGCAATCTGTCCTCAACATCCCAGCGCTGTGTCAAGGGAACTTACCTCGCTGATGGGATTTGGTCTCCTAGTTTCCAAATTATGTGATCTTCTAGACTTGAGGTTTGACACAAGCAAAATTGGCCTCGTGATTGAACGAAAAGGGATTTTCCAGTTTGTAAAAGTGCAGATTGCTGATGGGGAGAAAATACAGACACTGTAGAATCTCCAGCAAAACAGGAGGTATCTCTAACACCACTGCTTAGCCGTCTAACAGCCTGCTGATGTGACTCACAGTTTAAAGGGACGGCAGCTCTACCTGTTTCTCCTCTGGCAGCTGGTAAGACAGAGAGGTAACCAACTTGCAGGTGACCCACATGGCAGGGCTATGCCCTGCTGGCTGGCTCAGTGGCTGCTTGGCTTGGGTCAGCAGCTACCCAGTGAAGAAATAGGTAGCCAGACCTCTTCCGCTTTGCCAGGCAGCCAGCAGGGCTTGACAAGATTGAGATGTGCACGACTGTGGATTATTTCAGTTGCTTGTGATGCTGCTGTTGGGATATTTACGGAATCAGTGTTTGGTAGAGGTTTGCAAGGAAAACATGCAAGAAGTAGTTGTTTACGCTGTCCTGTGGTAAATACAAGCTAATTTGCTGCTGGATAAGAGGTCATATCCTTGAGTTATTGTTATCAGCCATTCTCCAAATCTCAGATGCCTCCAACTAGAGATTAATGCAAATTGCTTTTCCTCCAAGTTATGTTTAACATACTGTATTGGGTTTGTGTGGCAAGATTTTGGTAGCAGGGGGGAGGCTACAGGGGTGGCTCTGTGAGAAGCTGCTAGAAACTTCTCCTGTGTCTGACAGAGCCAATGCCAGCCGGCTCTAAGACAGACCCACCGCTGGCCAAGGCCAAGCCAATCAGTGATAGTGGTAGCGCCTCTGTGATAACAGAGTTAAGAAAGAAAGAAAAACACAAACCAAAACAAAAACCAGGAGCAATTTTGCAGCCAAAGAATGGAGTGAGAATATATGAGAGGAACAACTCTGCAGATACCAAGGTCAGTGCAGAAGGAGGGGGAGGAGGTGCTCCAGGTGCCGGAGCAGAGATTCCCCTGCAGCTTGTGAAGACCATGGTGAGGCAGGCTGTTCTCTGCAGCCTATGGAGGTTGATGGTGGAGCAGAAATTCCACCTGCAGCCCACGGACAACCCCACGCCAGAGCAGGTGGATGCACCTGAAGGAGGCTGTGACCCCGTGGGAAGCCCATGCTGGAGCAGTCTGCTCCTGAAGGTCTGCACCCCATGGGAGAGACCCACGCTGGAGCAGTTTGTGAAGAGCTGCAGCCCGTGGGAAGGACTCACGTTGGAGAAGTTGGTGGAGGACTGTCTCCTGTGGGAGGGACCCCATACTGGAGCAGGGTGTGAGGAGTCCTGCCCCCGAGAACGAAGGAGCAGCAGAGACAATGTGTGATGAACTGACCGTAACCCCCTTTCCCGTCCCCCTGTGCTGCTGGGGAGAAGGAGGGAGAGAAAACTGGGAGTAAAGTTGAGCCCAGGGAGAAGGGAGAGGTGGGGGAAGGTGTTTTAAGATTTGGTTTTATTCCTCATTACCCTATTCCAATTTGTTTGACAATAAATTAGATTAATTTTCCTGAGTTGAGTCTGTTTTGTTTGTGATGGTAACTGGTGAGTGATCTCCCTGTCCTTATCTCGACCCATGAGCCTTTTGTTATATTTTTCTCTCCCCTGTCCAGTTGAGGAGGGGAGTGACAGAGCAGCATTGGTGGGCACCAGGCCTCCAGCCAGGGTCAGTCCACCACGCATATATTTGTTTAAGTGCTCTTAAGAGGCATGTAAGTAAATAGGTATTGTATTTTTTTTTTTTTAATTTTTACCTCTCACCTGTCTAAATTTCTGTTTTCCAGACAAATTAGTATCTTCTTTTGTTAAGCATTAATACTTTAATAGAAGGCTACCATGGCCTCAGCCTCACTTACTAACAAAAATTATTAGCCAGGAGATATAAAAGAAGCAGTGGTTATACAATATTGAATCATATTGCTTGCAGAGGGTACCTTTGCTTTTGTTTTTTTGTTAATGTTCTTTTGAATAATAGATGCTATCTGTTAGTGATTTTATATAACATGCTCTTTAGAAATATGAAATATTTCACTAAGATGACAGTATAGGGATTATATTCTGGCAAATTTGATACACTTGAGAAAAATAGAGTTTGTACTTTTTTTGTGTAACTCAGTTTTTCCCTAAATTTCTGTCATTTATCAGCATGCAAACTCACTTGGGGTTTCTAGCAAAGCCTTAGGGTTTGCAGGATCCTTACCACTAACAGTACAATTTAGGAAAGAGCCACGGAGGCATCCAAAGCTCTAGCTACTCTGCAGAGCAAAGCATTAGATGGGAATTTTTTTATGGAAACTAAAACACAAAAGCAGAACCCCAGCACAACATTTGAATACAACCACACTTTAATTATAATTTGCACTATACTATCATTTAACCGTTAGAAGTCAATCTCTACCCGCTTTGCAGTTTAGCTTACCATTTTTAAATCCATCCTTTGTGCTGTTAAATTATTTATACAGATGCTGAATAGGAAATGTTATTTTCTAGCGTCTGGCATTTAATCTGTCTGTGCTTTTTCTGAACATTAATTATATGCTACAATTTATCTTATCTGTGAATTTTATGTATTTAGCAAGGGAATATATAACATTTTATTTGTTATAAATGTTGAGAATGGGACCCCACCTCATGTGGAAATATGCAGAGCAGATCATGCAGGAAGACAGCTAAATGTATATAAATCTCCATGAAGTTCTGCCTTTAGAAAGAGAATTTCTAGCATAAAAAGTGAACTTGTTAGCCCTCCTAGGTTTTCCTTCAGTTACAGAAGATCTAGGATATTTTGAGGTCTTATAAATTCCATTGTAGAATCTCTTTTAGATTTTATTAAGATTAGTGACTATAGGGACAATCTGGCCTATTGATAAATCCTCTGAAATGATCATAAAATGATCATAAAATGATCATTACATTAATGGCATATAGAAAGATCTGTCAGCCAATCAGTGCAGTACGTCCTCCTTCCAATCTAGGATTTTAAGAGTCTAGTACTTTGTTTTTAGGTTCGTAACACTTTTACTTGTCCCAAACTTGTAGACTGAAGTAATGGTAGAAGCCCATGTAGTGTCTTTGATGTGCAGTATTAAGCAGTGGTATTTACTGACTTCTTCTGTTGTCTGTGGTGAAATTACGGATATTTTACTTTCATTGTGGATTACCACAACCACAACCCACAATGGATTCTTTAATATTTTTTTTTAATTTATCTTTAATATGAGATAGATGGCACACTGTTTTTTTTCCTTTTTTTAGTGTTCTCTTGCAAAATTGGCATGTCATTTGTTAGGTCTGTTAATGCAAGCATCTTGTATGCTCAGGTATGTCCTTGAGATGTGGGAACAGTTTTCACTTGCAGCCAGAGAGCTGCTGAAATTGCTTGTTGTATTTTTTTTGTCCTTAACTTTAAAATTTGCTGGTGCAACCTTTCTGAAAGAAATTCTGAAATTCCCTTTTGGTTTCTGACTGGGACTTATATGAAGTGTTCCAACCTACACCCTGGACTTTATAGCTGAGTCCACTGATGAAATTCCATTTTTCCCTCCAGTTGCACAGCTTGGGATACTTGATTTTGGCAGTGCAAGGTTCTCATTTATTGTTTGTGTTTGGTTTAATTTTGTAACAGGGGCTTTTGGAAGCATCGGGAAAGGCTCAGGGGCATTTGATCTCTTTACCTCCTGCAGACAGAAATCTGTGTTCCTCTCTTCAGATCAATCTGATGGATTGTTGTCTATCTTGAATGGGCGATTTCATGTGGATTTCTTGTTTGCACAGAAAGAATGAAGGAAATTAGTCTTTTAATTCCCAGTCCTCCTTCCCTTGGGCTTCATAATAGGATGCTCACTTGTGGAGCTGGAATACGGGCTTGTCTTCCACTGCTTTTTTAATCTTTGCAGTCAAGAATGTGAGTATGGTTTAACATTTGAATGATGTAAACCTTTACTTTCTGACTGGTTTGTTAGATATGTAATTCATGACATAGCAATCATATTAGAATCTCTACTATGTTTTATGCCATTTAGGCGCAGAGTGTGGAAAGCAGCAGAGGCTGTATATGCAAAGAACAACAGGACGAGGAGGGGCAGTGCAGCAGGTATCATCTGCTGGACTCTGGGACATATGGTCTGGAGCAAAGAAATTAAAGTGCTTAGATGTTCCCACTCAGGTATGAGGAGAGTGAGTGCAGGGAATAGAAAGAGTAGGGGTCTTTGTGCTGGGAGAAGTTGGGGGTTGGAATGAGAGAGGATTTGGGGCAGTATGAGAAGAAATACCTCCAGTGAAAAGCTGGAGAAGAGACTGGAAGACCCTGCAGGGGATTTAGGGGCAAAGAGTTGAGAAATTAAAATTTTGGAGTGCAGAAGTGGGAAACTGGAGACTAGGCTTCTGAGCAGAGTTACTAGAAATATGTGCCTGTGAGGGACAGGCAACTTGGGCTCTGAGGGTCCTAGCCCAGGCAGCTTTGGCTAGGATTTCAGCTAACAGCTGGAACATATATGCAGAGGCTGTTTCCCCATAATTTCTGTAGCCTCTGTTTTGCTTTCAGAAATACAGCAGTTAATATATTTTCAAAAGACCTAAGCTAAGTTTCATTGTTGCTTTTGATCTGGTGAAAAAAGTTTGGAAGTGGTTTCTTTTTTAAAACCTTTGTTTACAATAGTGTAGTTTTTAACAGCTTTAGTTAAATGCTATTAGCTAAACACTAAAAAGAAAAGTAATGCATTCTGCAAGACACTGTATTTCTCCAATCATTATAGTTACTTAATGTTTTATTACAGATCAACTACATATTGACAAATAATTTTTGGAGAATAAAAAAAAATCAGGCTTAATAGCATTTTTTGTTTTCAAAGTACAATCTTGAGACTACATTTTCAAGCCACTGCAACAAAAAGTAAAAGTATAGTTCTTCAGTTTCCCAGCTGTATTAATAGTTTAGATTTGTGCACCCATGGAAATATTTACATGAACTCTGCTTTATCGCTGTTTATTTACTAATGGCCTTTGCCACTGTTATCATTGCACCCTGTTTTTCCTTGCAAATAACCTTGTTTTTCGCTAGCTTGATGTAAAAATAACCAGTTTGACAAACAAGCACATTTTAACACATTTTTCCCATAAAAACTGGGAAAACAAAAGGATCTTGAAATAACCTTGGAATGGCTAACAAACCAACTGAAAAGATATGTTGATTTTTTAATTATTCTCTGAAACATTAGAAAATGTGTGCTCATGTCACAAGAATCGCAAGAGTATGGAGTATTAGGGCTACACAGACAATGTCAGAGAACAATATAGAAGTCTACTTAAACTGGCATCAAGGCAAATTTTCAGGTTTTTTTTTTTTTACTTTAGAGACAGATTTTTTCATAATTTTCTTTAGATTGCTCTTAAAAATTGATTTGACAATGGTTTAGTAAAGAGAAAGTGGAAGGTAAATAAAAAGTTACTGTACAGGCTCACAGGAAGTTAAAATCATGAAAACTTCCTGTTTGCTTATAGCAAGAAGTGAGACAACTGTAAGGCAATTGATTTGCTTAAAAGACAATAGGAGCAGGCAAGCCTGGTCGCATTTTTTTTTCAAATTGAAATTATTTTGGTCTGAAAGGGTTACAAAGAAGCTTTTTTTTTAAAAAACAAAAGTTTTCTTTTTCTCTTCCAATAGTAATGATTTTTTTCTTTTTCAGACAGCTCCATGGGTGTCTTTTGGTGGCTGTAGAAAGTAAAGAACTGTCTAAGATCCTAGAAGGTGTAAGAGCAATGTCTGGTAATTCTAACTAAAATGCTTGCAGCTAAACCATAGCTGAAATGACGTAAAAAGGCTTTTCGTTCTTATTGAAGTTATTTAAATGTTAACAAACCAAAACAGCATGAAACTAGAGGTTTATTTCTCTTTTAAATACTTGTTCAGTGCGCATTCCACTGAATAGGCTTTATCTTAACCATTTTAAATTAGAAGATGTTTTACTTTAACAAATACATATGTAGGTTCCTTTTGTATTCAGCCATTGTTGATGTA
Source organism: Balearica regulorum gibbericeps (assembly GCF_011004875.1). NCBI lineage: Eukaryota > Metazoa > Chordata > Aves > Gruiformes > Gruidae > Balearica > Balearica regulorum. The sequence continues at coordinate 40,853,280 of NC_046185.1, forward strand.
GTGGGCAGCACGTGCTTCTGCATGTATTTTTCTTCATTTGATTGAGTCTGTTTCAGAACTTCAGCCTTTTTTAAGGTTATTTCAGTACAGTTTCCCTCACTTACCTTCTGGCCATGAAGGTTACACCAAAGCTGTTATTGCCCACACAAGCTGTGCCATTGCAGCCTTACATCATAAGCTAGGGAGTCTTTAATTCCACAGATCTGAAGGTGGACAAGTGTTAATTTTTTTCTCTTCATTAAGGTTCCTATATCGTTATCTGTCTGCCATTCATACACTGGCTGTGAAAGGTAAACAGTACATCCTAGAAAGGCAAAAAAACCCAAGAAAATTAATTGTAATGTGGCAACACCCAGAGAGGTTGTGGAGGCCCCATCCCTGGAAATGTTTAAGATCAGGTTGGATAAGGCTTTGGGCAACGTGATCTAGTGGAGGGTGTCGAGGGATTGGAACGAGATGATCTTTGAGGTCCCTTCCAACCCAAACCATTCTATGGTTCTATGATTCATTTTATAAGGCTTGCCCTGTGGTATGTTGACAGTCCTCTTCTCCAAACCCTGTTCCTATTCAGCACTTTTTTCCTGCTCTGTTTCTCAATCCTATTTGTATTTTCTGCAGAATGACCTTCATTTATTTTATGTGGTCAAAAAATAAATGAAAATTGACAAAATGCCCTTCTAGGTAACAATTTCAGTTATGGTATTTTATTCCCGTGTTTTCAAAAGGTAAGATGTCCAGTCTTTCTGCAGAATTCCTTGGTGCTGTAGGAGAAAAAATGGAGAATCATACATGAACAACCGGTAATGTGGAAATTTTCCATAGTTGTTGCCATGCACATGAACCTAGCCAAATGATGGGGAAAAGCAGAGCTGTCCCTGACAAAAAGCATGACCAGGAACATACTAGATGAGTTCTTTTTGCATTAGCTGTCAGACCATAGCCATCCTCTTTGTTGCGTATACTCTGTGTAACACAATCAGTCTTTACCTACTCAGTAAATGCGGTGTTCCCATGGCGCATCAGACTTACTGTGCTGAAGGTATGCAATAAATTTCTGCCATGTATTGGGAATGCAACTTGTCCTTCCCAGAAAGGTATGACAGCTCTCATCTAATTCACGTGAGTTAGACTAAATAATAGAGATCAAAATATTTGTATCCTGATGACTCAAATCAAGGTATTAAAGCAGTTCCCTCAAGTGAAACCAATGAAAATGTAGTTCCTCTAGTAAAATCTCAGTTGAAGCAAAGAGAAAACAGAGAAAACCTTATGACAATTGCAATATTTAGGTCCAATGAAAATGGAGGAAATAATGCAATATCCAGTTTAAGTTGTACAATATCATGTATAAAATAAAAACAACTGTTTTTGAAAAAAATATTTTGATTACAGTAGACATTGAAAGGAAGAAGAGAAGAGAAAGAAAACAAAGAGATAAGTATAGATCAATTATACAAATTGACTGTTTTCCAAAACAAAGGGGCCATACAGAGATTCATAGGCTTGTTAACATTTCCCAGTAAATTAATCCTTAATTTGTCTGAATTAAACCTGCTTCTCTTTCCACTTTTACTGGAAAGAAGAATTGTAATTGGGACTTTTTGGGACATGAGCTGGATGGATTTGCTGAACATTCTATGCACCCTGTGGCTCATTCTTTCAGGTTTCTTCTTAATAAGTTGAATTTTCTGCCAGTAATTTGCATTCAAATTATGAAAAAATTACTGAAGATTTCACTGTACGTTCTTACATGAAAATTTTGCTGTAATGACAACAGGAATATTTATTTTGTTTTACATAAGTCAATTTGGAACATGGAATTGTCCCATTGTTTGGAATAGTTCAGCTTTACAAACGCTAAGTTTATGAGTGTCTCTTAAAACATGTAAACATTTTATCCTACACCTCAGGTAAAGATCAAATAGATTTAAATACCATATTTGCAGTAAGCGGCTGCTTGACCTTATGTTCTGAGATGAGTAAATTCCATGCATTTTTGTATATATAAATCAGGGTCTGCCTTTTCTGTCACAGAGAATTAGAGAGTTGTTGTGTTTTAAGCCGGAAGGCAGCTAAAACAACCACACAGCCACTTGCTAACCCCCCCTCACAGTGGGATGGGGGTGAGAATGGAAAAAAAGTAAAACTTGTGGTTTGAGATAAAAACAGTTTAATAGGACAAAAAAGGAAGAAGAAGATGATGATGATAATAATAATAATATACAAAACAAGTGATGCACAGCACAATCGCTCACCACCTGCTGACTGATGCCCAGCTAGTTCCTGAGCCGCAGACCTCCCCAGCCAACTTCCCCCAGTTTATATACTGAACATGACATGATATGGTATGGAATATCCCTTTGGCTAGTTTGGGTCAGCTGTCCTGGCTGTGTCCCCTCACAGCTTCTTGTGCACCTCCTGCAGAAGGCTTGTGCCTCCTCGCTGGCAGGGCCTGGGAAGCTGAAAAGTCCTTGACTTAATTGCAAACACTGCTTAGCAACAACTAAAACATCAGTGTGTTATCAACATTATTCTCATAGTAAATACAAACCACAGCACTATACCAGGTGCTAGGAAGAAAATTAACTCTATCCCAGCTAAAATCAGGACAAGAGGTGTAACTGATGCTTACTGATGCATGTGATCTAGCTGAGTTTTAGAGAAAAGTAGACTGGAACTGAGAAACCAACCCGTAAGAAATAGTACTATGCTGAGCCTTATTTTAAAGTAATTACCTTGATCAGAATTGAAGTTCTGTTAATCCTGTCTATTGAACCAGAAAAAAATGAAATTACAAATTTAACTCTCATGAGTGCAGTTCTGTGAGGGGAAAATACATTACCTATTATATGTTTATTTATAACAAATTAATATGATTAGTATCATATTTGATAAACAGAAATTATACAAGTCCAAAGAAAGCTGTGACACAATGTATATGCTGGTTTATATTTGAGGTAAATGTGAAACAAAATGATGTGCTGGAGAGGGTTCAAAGCACTTTTGATTAAAGTATTGCCACAGACCGGAAGACATAGAAGATGTGGCTCTGTGGCATTAAAACACTTTGGAAATGTACATGTTGTGTGTTGGAAATAGATGGGAAGAATAACATTATTTCAGAAGTTTAGTATCTTTAAAATAGACACAAAGAGAGATTTACTCATCATTCCTCAAACCTACTTCAAATTATATGCATGAATCACTAGATCATAGAATCATAGAATCATAGAATGGTTTGGGTTGGAAGGCACCTTAAAGATCATCTAGTTCCAACCCCCCTGCTGCAGGCAGGGACACCCTCCACTAGACCACATTGCCTCATCCAATCTGGTCTTAAACACTTCCAGGGATGGGGCACCCACAACCTTTCTGGGCAACCTGTTCCAGTGCCTCACCACCCTCACAGTAAAGAATTTCTTTCTGACATCTGATCTAAATCGACCCTCCTTCAGCTTGAACCCATTACCACTTGTCCTGTCACTACACTCCCTGATAAACAGTCCCTCACCATCTTTCCTGTAGGCCCCCTTCAGGTACTGGTAAGCCGCAATTAGATCTCCCCAGAGCCACCTTTTCTCCAGGCTGAACAACCCCAACTCTCTCAGCCTGTCCTCATAGGAGAGGTGCTCCAGCCCTCTGATCAGCTTCGTGGCCCTCCTCTGGACTCGCTCCAACAGCTCCATGTCTCTCCTGTACTGGGGCCCCCAGAGCTGGATGCAGTACTCCAGGTGGGGTCTCACAAGAGTGCAGTAGAGGGGCAGGATCACCTCCCTCAACCTGCTGGTCACGCCTCTCTTGATGCAGCCCAGGACACGGTTGGCTTTCTGGGCTGCAAGCGCACACTGCCGGCTCATGTTGAGCTTCTCATCAGTCAATACCCCCAAGTCCTTCTCCTTGGGCTGCTTTCAATCCATTCCTCGCCCAGCCTATAGTCGTGCTTGGGATTGCGCCGACCCACGTGCAGGACCTTGCACTTGGCCTTGTTGAACTTCACGCGGTTCACATGGGCCCACCTCTCAAGCCTGTCAAGGTCCCTCTGGATGGCATCCCTTCCCTCCACCGTGTCGACCACACCACACAGCTTGGTATCGTCAGCAAACTTGCTGAGGGTGCACTCGATCCAACTGTCCACGTCTCTGACAAAGATGTTAAACAGTGCCGGTCCCAGTACCGACCCCTGAGGAACACCACTTGTCACCGTTCTCCACTTGGACATTGAGCCGTTGACCACTACTCTTTGAGTGCGACCATCCAGCCAATTCCTTATCCACCAAGTGGTCCATCCATCGAATCCATGTCTCTCCAATTTAGAGACAAGGATGTTGTGCAGGACGGCGTCAAATGCCTTGCACACATCCAGGTAGATGATGTCAGTTGCCCTTCCCTTATCCACAGACGCTGTAACCCCATCATAGAAGGCCACCAAGTTTGTCAGGCACAATTTGCCCTTAGTGAAGCCGTGTTGGCTGTCACCAGTCACCTCCTTATTTTCCATGTGCCTGAGCATAGACTCCAGGAGGGTCTGTTCCATAATCTTGCCAGGCACGGAGGTGAGACTGACCAGCCTGTAGTTCCCTGGGTCTTCCTTTTTACCCTTCTTAAAAATGGGGGTTATGTTTCCCCTTTTCCAGTCAGCAGGAACTTTGCCAGACTGCCACGACTTCTCAAATATGATGGAGAGTGGCCTGGCCACTTCATCCACCAGTTCCCTCAAGACCCGCGGATGCAACTCATCAGGTCCCATGGACTTGTGCACCTTCAGGTTCCTTAGATATTCTCAAACCTGATCTTCTCCTACAGTGGGCAGTTCTGCATTCTCCCAGTCCCTGCCTTCTGTGACCTGGGCAGTGTGGCTCAAGCATTTGCCAGTGAAGACGGAGGCAAAGAAGTCATTGAGTACCTCAGCCTTCTCCATTTCCTGGGTAACCAGGTCACCCGTTTCATTCCGGAGGGGACCCACATTTTCCCTTGTCCTCCTTTTCTCGCTAACATATCTATAGAAGCCTTTCTTGTTGTCCTTGACATCCCTGGCCAGACTAATTTCTATCAGGGCTTTGGCTTTCCTAACCTGCTCCCTGGCTGCTCAGACAGTTTCTCTGTATTCTTCCCAGGCTACCTGCCCTTGCTTCCACCCTTTGTAGGCTTCTTTTTTTTGTTTGAGTTTGCCCAGGAGCTCCTTGCTCATCCATGGGGGCCTCTTGGTGGATTTGCTTGACTTCCTCTTTGTTGGGATGCATCATTCCTGAGCTTGGAGGAGGTGACCCTTGAATATTAGCCAGCTGTCTTGGGCCCCTCTTCCTTCCAGGGCTTTGTCCCATGGTATTCTACCAAGCAGATCCCTGAAGAGGCCAAAGTCTGCTCTCCTGAAGTCCACGGTGGTGAGGTTGCTGCGCACCCTCCTTGCTGCCCTGAGGATCCTGAATTCCACCATTTCGTGGTCACTGCAGCCACGGCTGCCCTTGAGCTTGACATACCCTACCAGGCCCTCCTTATTGGTGAGAATAAGGTTCAGCATGGCACCTCTCCTCGTGGGCTCCTCTATCACTTGGAGGAAAAAGTTGTCATCGACACATTCCAGGAACTTCCTGGATTGCTTGCGCTCAGCTGCATTGTCCCTCCAAGTGATGTCAGGGTGGTTGAAGTCCCCCATAAGGACCAGGGCTTGTGAGCGTGAGGCTGCTCCTATCTGCCTATAGAGGGCTTCATCTGCTTGGTCTCCCTAGTCAGGTGGCCTGAGCAGACCACCACTATGATGCCCCCTGCCCCAGCCCTCCCTTTAATCCTGACCGATAGGCTCTCGGAGGGCTCCTCATCCATCCCCAGGTGGAGCTCCATGCACTCCAGCTGGTCATTGACATAGAGGACGATGCCCCCTCCTCGCCTGCCCTGCCTGTCCTTCCTAAAGACCCTGTATCTTTCCAGCCCAACACTCCAGTCACAGGAGCTATCCCACCACGTCTCTGTAATTCCAATAATGTCATAGCCTTCCAGGTGCATGCATGTCTCCAGCTCCCCTTGTTTGTTCCCCATGCTCCGTGCGTTCGCGTAGAGGCATTTCAGTTGTGCCCCTGATGAGGTTGACTTATTGGCTGGGGTGGCTGGGATTCTCTTGATGTATCTTCCCAGTGTTACCTCGTTGGTTCCAGTTGCATCTGGAGCCCCCGGCTTGTCTCCTCTGGGCTTCGAGTGTGCTGTAGTGCATCAAGCACATCTCTGAGCAGTAGGCCAAGGGCCCTCGCCAGCGCCCCGTCCCTCCAACCTGGGCACATTGTCCCACAACATGTCGCTGGCAAGCTCAATGTTAGCCCCTTACCACTTCAAGCCTAGTTTAAAGCTCTGTCGATGAGCCCCGCTAGTTCCTGGGCAAAGATCCTCTTCCCCCTTTGAGAGAGATGAATCCCATCAGGGTTCATCAGGCCCGGTGCCGTGTAGGCTGCCCCATTGTCAAAGAACCCAAAGTTGTGGCGTTGACACCAGTCACAGAGCCATGCATTTATGGACTGCGTCTGCCTGTTCCACCCACCATTGCTGCCCTTAACTGGAAGGAGGGAGGAGAATATTACCTGTGCCCCCGAATCCTTCACTGACTGCCCTAAGAGCCTGAAGTCCCTTTTGATCGCTTTTGTGGTGCGTGCCTCTGCCTCATCCCCACCCACATGGAGGAGCAGCAGTGGGTAATAGTCAGAGAGCTGTACCAGGCTGGGGAGTTTCCTAGCGATGTCCTTGACACGGGCCCCGGGGAGGCAGCAGATTTCTCTGAAAGGAGGGTCTGCCCTGCATATCAGGCCCTCTGTACCCTTCAGATGGGAGTCCCCTAAGACTATAACTCTCCTTTTCTTCTTTGTTGGGGTGGTCATGACCCAAGGCATGGGCCTTTTGGGCCTAGGTGCTACCTCTGGAGTAGCTTGACTGTCATCCATATCCTCGCTGGAGTGGTCTTCCACAGCCAGAACCTCGTACCTATTACATAGGGGTATGTGGGATGGCGAGGTGGGTGAGGAGGAGAAGGTTCACTGCCTGCCGCACGTGGACTTGCTTCCATTCGCTCCCCTCTTTGAGGCTGCTGCCTTCTGCCTGGTGAGGGGAGGATACAGGGTCCCCTTGTTAAAAGAGCAACAATGCTTTCCAAGAAATAAATACAGCTGTCTGCAGTAAAGGATCCCTGACATAATTTTGTCACATGTATTATCTTCTTTATTTATAAGAAAATCTTTTCTTCTGTCAGAAAAAATATACATTCCTTATCCTGCTCTTTTGAAAATACCCAGTTAACTGTGTCTGATATTTCTTTGTATCCTATCTCTGATTTTCAACACCATTTAAGAACAAGCATTTTCAGTATTACACTAATACTTCTTACAAACTGTTGCCTCTTCATGGAGGAAATAGTAGGTGATGCAATAAAGAGAAACTTAACATCATGGAGAATACATTACAGAAAACAAGAAGCGCATTGTGAATGAAAAGCCTTAAAAAGTAGCCAAGGACCATCAGCCTGAGGACTTCAGATTTCAGTTACAGCTGATGAACTGGGTTCAGAGTGTATTTAGAATGCCTTGAACTTAGACTACTGAGTCAGAATCTGAATCTATTAAGGTAAATGAGGTAAGCCCCTGGTAAATTTCCTCAGATACAGAAACAAGATCAGATTTTAGACGTGAGTTAAAGAGTTTAAATTCTTCGTCAAACAATAATGGTCTTTGCATCTGACAATGACTAGGGAACCATTGCTGAAAGGAAGGCAGTACAAGGGCAAACATAACCCCTCATCAGAGAAGGCTACCTTGTGGAAGTGTTGGGAAGAAGGGGAAATGAGCACTCCAGAGCCCTCTTCCAATGGTGGAACAAGGTCAGCAAGAGTTTCTCAGTCCTTTTTCCTCAAGGCAGAGTTGTGGAAGGGCAATGGAAGTTTGGTACAGTATGTTAGTTATGGTTGAAAGGTGCAGAATGAGAAAGGAAAGAGACCTTAAGAATTATTTATGTTCATGAGAAATTGCAAACCTAAGAAGTCTTTTTCTGGGGAGTTGCTAGTAACCACAGGAGGGAGAAGCTACTGTGATGGTCCATTCTAGTGGAGTCTTTCTCTAAGTAGCAGGCTTTGCCAAGATTTGAAGTATGGGAAAGATGCTTCACTGAATAATTTAGCTCCTTTACCTGCATGGATTGCAGTGGCATGCAGACATTTCCTGGAGCTGCAGTTACTCCCATAAGGTTAAGAATAGGCTGTGGAGTAGTTTACATGATAGCAGCCTCCATTGAGAAACAAAGGAAAGAAACCACTTAAAATTTACCAATAGCTTCTTTTTTTACTGGACTGATTTACCCTCAAAACCTCACAGATCCCGAAGGTTTAAATGTCGTCCATAATCTAATGACAGAACCATAGATTATAATGTTGGAACAGCCAACCATTCAGAGCAGCATAGCACCTCCCCAAAGATGCGCTTTGGCTCATGTACTTTTCCTGGCATGTTAAGTGATAGTGGATCTTTAAAAGAGGAATTATTGAGAGTTCAAATAGGAAACTTATCTGTGAACATCAAGGGGAAAAAACCCAGCCTTGACTTTGCAGATACTAAACAGCGATGTCCGTCTCACAACTAACAGCCTGTTCTAGGTGTTGTTTTTTTTCAATTTGCAATGTTGTCTATTTTCAGTTAATTAATTTTTTAAAATTGTGCGTATAGAAGCACACATATACTTTCACAGTTATACGGCCAGGAATTTGAATTAAAAGACATGAGAAATAGACGATTTGGATGTATGTAATTAATGCAGGGCTAAGCAGTGCAAATCCAACTCGCTTGAGGAAGCCTAAATGTTTGAGATGATTGTATGTATGAATAATAGCTACAGAAAATCTCTCCAGGTTTTGCTTCTGCAAATAGCAGCTATAGTAACCCCTGTAGTTTAGTCTTCAGTGGAGCTTATTCCTGCTTTACTGTAATTATTTTATTACCAATGAAAGTGATCTGAATGACATGATTGGCTTTTAAAAGCTAAATGCACTGCAAGTTGTTTCCTACAGGCTACTATTTCAGTTTTTGGATGCTCTTACTGACTGCAGAAAGAAATTAGAGATAACCATTAAAAACCTCCACAACACTACTGCAGTTAAATAACTATGGTGGTTTGACACTTCAGAACGTAGAGCTTCTTTCCCCAAACCATGATTTACAGTTAACCATTGTATCCAACATTGTCAATGCCTCAGATATTAAATCTTACAACTGAAATTATTGATGTTTCATTTAACAAAAAATTGACTTTTCATTGTTTCCATGGGCCAACACTGACTGCTGACCACTGATTTTAAGGAGCTGTATGATTGTGTCCTCCTCCCCAAATCCACAGAAATTATCAAGGTTATCTTGGTGCAGTTCCCTCAATAAATACAAAGATTGATATGCATTTCAGAACAACAACGTTTAATCTTCAGTTCAGGTTAATTTAATTTAGTCATACATGTTGACAGTTATTCTGAAGTACACTGTTTTGACATTGCATTTCTTCTAGGTATTTGGAGATTTTGCTTTGACTCATTTGGAAGAAACCTTGAGGAAGGTCAGCAGTCATGGCTGAAACATCACTTTCTTGAGTGACTGTCAAAATAAACAATTTAGGCTAGCATAGGTTATTGAAGTCAGTGTTTCTTTTGCAATATTCTATGTTAATTGAGAGGCCTACATTACAAAATTTACTTTTATTATACACAAAGAAGTTTCAAGGTCACTTTTACCATCCCCCCAGTGACATCTTCCTGGTTAAATAATGTAGAAACAGCAAAGAACCTTGTTACTGCCACTTCTCTTGCTGCAAAACTTCACTTAAATGTGGAAGTAGGATATTTTAGGATGCAGGGTTTAAATTTACTTACACCATATCATGGAAAGTTAGCTTAAGAACTGGGACACCAGCTAGTCACTTGAATTTACTGTTTTACCATAAATGTGCTGTTGTCTCGGTAAAAATCTGGTTAGCACTTTCTTGCCTTACACAAGTATTACCAGGATCAAGAAAGACTGAAGATCTCAGATATCACAGTAATTGGGACAATGCAAGTATGTTAGATACGTAGTCAACTGAAACTAGATAACTCAGTAGAAAGTGTGTACTTCCGTAATGCAATTTTGCTAGTATATATCTTTTCCTTCCCTTCCTCCCTTTAGTGTTTTTGTATGTATTGGTGCTTGAAAAAATTTCAAATGTGTATCTGAAAGCAGATGAGGAAGTTTAACAACTTGCACCAATACTATGCCAATGAATCTTAAATCCCTTACAGGAGGATGAATTTCAGCCCATTTTAATCAAGCAAAGAGGTTTCTTTGAAGGCTTACTAACTTCCAGATGTATTTGATGTTCTTACGATACCTGCAACATTTTTCTTACACTCACTGCATAGTCTTCAGTGGCGACAGGACAACAATAAGGCTATTCCACCTGTGGAATACATATCTCACCTTGAAGTTATGCACAATATTTTTATTCATTGTTACAAGCTTCATGTATACTTGCTCAACCAAATGGGATTTTTGTGCCTACAGAAGACTATACTTTGTTCAACTTTTAACCCTCAGTGATAGGCTTTTTCTTGCTCTAAGAGTGATTAGCTAGCTTTACCTGCTGAAAGGCCTGGACTTGAGAGATCTGTTGTGTACCAGTATGTTTTTCTCAAGTTTCTCAGACCCTGAGTTCGGTATACTTTATCATGCCTTTTTGTTTTCCTTGATCATTTGGTATATTAGGTAAGACATTAGTACATCTTCTCTATGGGTTACTGGTCATATTTCTTAATAAATACATGCAGACTAGGGATCCAGTCTAATCCTTCAAAGACATTTGAATGCTCTTCTTCTACTGTTTTATAAGCTATTTTCCTATACATCTCCGATAAATGGCTTACTGCTGATTCAAAGCAGCTATTATCTGTGTTGGTTAATCCAAGACACAAATTCTTTCTTTTTCCAGATAGATTCCACCTATGCATGCTGATTGTCCACTGCAATTTCATATCTCTAAATATACCAACAGTCTTGTCTTTTTAAAATAACACCAATACAATTCTTTAAAATACTTAGATTAGTATGTTTTATTTTCTCAAGTTGCTGAGCAGTAGCATTCCTCCAAAATACTGCTGTTAAATTTTCAATAACCAGGTCCACGAGTCCGACATGCCACATTAGGGACTTTCTCTGGGGAAACAATTTTCTTTCCTTTCCTTTTCAGTTTGCCTAAATTATAGGAATGTAATGATGCCCACAAATGTCAACCTGATGAAGAACATATTCCACACTCTTAGCAAGGTCAATTTTGATACCACACTAGTGAACTGCAGCCGTATTACTGTACTGTACTGCACTATGTTTATAATATAAGGAATATTGTAGCTATTGATCAAGTGCCCAGTCCAGTTGGGCACAATTAATGACTAACTCTGTAACCTTTGTGCTTAATTAAAGTAAGATTTCCCTCTATACTTTCTAATGTATTTATGTCCACTGACAGTCAGGCACACTGTTTCCTCACTCTCCAAACTTTCTAGGGCATATCCATAGAAAATCATTTGCCTGTGGCCTCCAGTGTCCCACAAAAACACATCTTTTACTCTTCTCTTTCCAACTAAATTAGTAACTCTAATTTATTCACAGTATTTTAGATGCCAGTGTTTTCTGCTTTGTGTTTGTTCACTTGTTATTCTTCTGCATGGCATTTTGGATGATACTACTCTGTAATCCTGTATCTCAGCCCCCAGTCCCAAATGCTACCTTTCACAGAATTAACACTCCGCTTTTTCAATTATCCAGGATACTCTAGTCAAATCCCACTTCCATTATGATAAACCAAACCAGTTAAAGCTGACTTATCTGTCCGTTTACAGGGAGCTATGTTTTTAAACTGTTTTTTTTTAATTGTTCTGGGTTTGGTTTTTGATGGTTAACAGATTTTCCGCTGGCACATAGTTTCCTTTATGCTTTTTTTGGAACAGTATGTCAATTTTAGTTTTTCATTATGGTGTTTCTGAATTCTCCCTTCTTTTTTTTCCCCTTGTTGAAATTAATTTCCATTTTTCTAGATCTTCTTTAAGTAATTTAATATTTGATTCTGTGAGAATGGATTTTTGCTGTAATTCTGTGCCATTTCCCCTCAAATAATACTCAAAGACTTCTCTGAAATGTTCGTTCTTTAGCTGATGTAGGAGTCCTCCTATCCCAATGCAAAAATCTTTCAACTATTCATTAGATTATACCTGTGAGTAACTAAATCTGCCACAGTCACTTCTCCTAGAGCAATCTGCATTAGGTAAATGAGACTCTTAACATTTCAGCTCCTCCTGCCTGGCTAGTTAAATGTTAAAAGGGGCAATTTTAAAACTAGAGATCTATTGACTTGAGGCACGTAAAAACCCTCATGCCATAGCTTGCATGGGTACTGGTCGATTTTCCAAAAAACAAACAAAACATGACTGCTACAATCCTGTTATCCACCCCTTTTACCTCTTTCTTTGAGTTCCAATCCTGAAAGAAATAGAACATTTGTAAGTATAGTTTGGCTTCCCCTTAGAAGTCCTGTGGCTATCCCACTAACCACTTACAACATAGAAATTCTAAAATATAATTGAATATTGATCTTTCAAAAAACCTTGTTCTGCATCAGTCAGCACTTCACAGTGAGCCCACTGGCTTAGAAACGTGTTCCAAAGCCACAGATCTAGAGAGACTTAACCCCAAAGGGCCAAATTAAGAACCAGTAGCTTGCTGAAACTGTAGTTCGGAGATTGAAAATATAAATTAATTAGAAATTACTCTCCACACGGCATCCTCCTTTTCCTGCCTGCTGTAATTCTATGTACTATAAAGGCCACGTTTAAAAGGGAAGGACTGAATCAGGCTTTGTGCTAGTTTCTGGAAAGATACCCAAGATTGCCTGAGTTATGTGGGGCAAAGTGACAGCAACAGTGACATCTGCAGAGCTAGTACTGTCACTATCAGCAGCACAAATGTGTTCTTGCATCTTTTATGAGTTTAATTCAGCAGAGGATAGAATGGATCTTTTGACAAATTCTGTGCTACAATTACAAGTCTGTTGCTCAAAGAAAAGACTGTTTCTCAACTGAGAAATCAGAGACTTTGGTCATCTGTAGGCTGAACTGCTACAGTAATTTAACACAGAAGCAAGGAACATATAATCCAATTATGGGGAGTAATATCTAAATCACTCCTATTCCTTTTTTAATGGTTTGCTTTGGAATCCATTAGGACAAAAGGATCTTTATGTATGTAAAATATTAATAAAGTGAAAAATGGAAGTGATCAGACTTAGTCGCAAGTGAACAAAGTGCATTCATTTATGTTCCCTGTAAGTCTTGTCATTCTCGTCCAGAATATGTTGTCATGGTATCCAATATGGCCATCTCAAAAAAAGTAGTAATAACAAATGATGGTGGTTAGGGATATGTAGCAGATTACTTTTCTGCTTTGGTACTTAATGCGAGGTTGAACAGGCAAAGACAAAGGTCTGTTTCAGATGCAAAGGTACCAATATTCTGAGGCTGAACTCTGGAAAAGTGGGACCTAACGATGCTGAAAATACATGAAGTAGAACAAATGTTAGAGGGGATTTGGAGGGGTTTTTTTGGTTGGTTTTTTGTTTTTGTTTTGAGAAATGAATAAGCCTTAACTTATTATTAAAAAAATCTTGGATCTTAACTCCTATAAACCAGGTTAACATCTTTGAATTAATAGCAGTTATGTAGCCAGATTATACAAGTCAAGATTTTGAGCCCTTCTCAATTAAGAAAGCCTTCAGATGAGACCTTGGTTGTGTTTGAGGTCAAAAAAAACCTTTGCAGCTTGTGGCCAGAAACAGGCTGCTGTCCCAAGTTTGCCAACATGCAAAAGTACGGTGATTTAATTTCAAATGTTACATTAAATTTGGTTCGCTAAGACTATGATAAAGGAAATGTTTATCAGAGTCTCCCAGTCTTTTCCTGGCCTGAGACTCAAGACCAAATATTCTGGCCAATATTAAGGGTGTAGAATTACTTTCATATGAATGACATGAATGGAGAGATTAGTTGTCTTGAGAGAATTATTTTTCTGTCCCAGACCTTTAGAAATGTTTTCTAGGGTGCTGGGAAATCAGTGGCTAGTCCAAAAGCAAGACAAAGGGAACAGTTATAAATATCCCTCTCCTTCCAAATCCTGCAGAAAAGATGGCAAGATTAACATATATGTGGCTGCATAATTTTTTTCTGCTGTCAGTCACCCTTAATCTCTTCCTATCTTAGGGAGGCAGGAAAACACAAGGATTTGAAGGGCCAATTCAAAGGGCAGGATGGCAATCCATTTTGCTTAACTGTAAGACTGCAACTGTGAATGGAAAGAACATTCAAAAAAATCTGCATATCACAACCTTAATGTCATGACAATAGCAACCACCCCCTTGCCCAGCTAAGCCTTCCATTGCTGCTTTCAGAAGAAAGATGATCTCAGCCTTGCAAATAGAAATGTTTAGCTGTTCTTGTCCCAATAACAAACTCGGAGCTTAACATAGTTACTTCCTTGAGGCTATTCTAATTTACATCGAAATCTTCCCCAAAACATCTAACTTTTAGCCATCAGCCCTGCTAAGTTCCCTCTCTAGTCAATGGAGAAAGACAGATCTTCAGAAAGCAATTCAGAAGCTCCTTCAGATAGTAGTTTGACTTGTCTTGCTCCATGAACTGTATATGGAGCCAGGATTTTTACCTTGGGCAGTAGGAAATCATCTTCTTTGTGTTCTGGGCTTTATTTTAGCAGGTAACAAGCAAGTGATGAATCAGTGGTACAACCCAATAAAAGCTGAAAGTTTTGATTTTCTAGAACTTCTCTTGTAAATCTTCAGTTAGGGATTGTGGTACCAATGAGAGGGAAAAACCAAGTCATATACACATAAACAGACTACGTATCTCCCACAATATCCACAATCGTAACTCTGAATATAATCCTTGCCAACAAACAAGGTCTGACTGTGAAAGGTGTTTTAGAATTTCTGAAGCACTTAGTAAATTGTCAATTCATAAAAGAACAATGTGACAGATTTTGTCCATTTTTATCCACTCTAGATAAAAAAAAGGAACAACAGCTACTTAAAATGTTTTGCTTTTATCATCTTTAGGAAAAAAAAACAAACTTGGAATCACTGTCCAGTCCCAAGGGATACTTATTCTGTGTCCAGTGTGACCCTAATTATAAAGATAATGTAATGAAGAAATATTCCCTCTCTTCTTTCATCTGCACAGTGGTAATCTGCAGAAAATTGCCTTCAGCTGTAGATATATGTATATATGTTTTCTAACCGTGACCTGTGTTCTTGTAATAGCACACATTTTTAATGCATCCTCTCATGAACAGCAACTAAGAAAGGAGAATCTGCCATGCTGTTAAGAAAGTACCAAGTAGCCCAAAGTCTACACCAGATACCAGCTTAATTTAACATAAGTGAAAAAACCACCCCAATGCAAAAGGGCACCAGCATTGATAGTAGTGTGAATTGTAAATGGTTGTGACCTTACTCCAAAATAAAGTACATAGCAAGCTTGCATACTCCAACGTAGTAGTTGCAAGTCTGACTAACACTGTTCATCAATATTTCCATGTGTTCGTGACTTCTCGAAACTTAAATGCCTCAGTTACATTTTCTGATTCATAGGGGTTTTTTTTTTTCACACAAATTTCACAGAAGAATTCAGTCTTTTTTTTTTTATCATGTTGAATAAAAAATATTTATTCTCATAATAATTTATTTTAAAATTTGTTGCAATCCTAGAACCAAAGCAGTAGGTGGTAAGCAAGATGAAATTTGGCAGGGTAGGAGCTCTGAATTGTGCTCCCAAACTTCATTTTGATTTATTCAGTTTGCTTTGCTGGCGTACTGAAAAAGTCATGCAATTCCATAAGGAAATTTAAAAAAAAAAAACCCTCAGTGCTGTGCACTTGCATTAGTTCTTACTCTTGAAGCGGTGCCTTGTAGCTACATCCTTATAAATGACTAGCTTCTCAGTATCAAGAGATTTCTCAGCAACACTTGTGTGATCAAGTATAAAAATCAAGGCATACTCCTCAATTAAGGATATTTTTTCAAATGTCTGAGGATGTCTTTTTCTCCTTCTGGTTATTAGCATTTTAGCAAGGAACCTAAGGTCAGTTTTCATTCAAATAACAAACAAATTTCAGTCAGACTACAAAAATTTAGGACTTAATTGAATATAAATGTATAGCACATGAACTCCCTTCTTTGTGGGCAGCAGGATGGAAGAATATTGCAGAGGTTTTCTAGCTCATTACCAGAAACCTTGGTGTTGCAATCTCGGTGGAAGGAACCTGGCAAGCAGGGAACGTCATTACTCAGTCTATCTTCCTGCCTCTGAAGGACGGTAATATTTATTGATTCTCAGGAAGAAATAAAGGGAACTTATAAGCAGGAGTAGCAGATGAAATCAGTAGACTACTGGCACTGAAGAAGAAAAACTGAAAAGCAGTATGTTGGCAAAAGGCCAGCATAACTACAACTGAAGAGCAGAAGGCATGTTTCTAGACAGGAGAACAGTGAAGAGGGGTCATGAATTTTGCCCTCCTGCTTCAACCAGATTGCTCACATGGTCTGATTTAGTTGCTACTAAGTCTGATCTTTCCTTGTCATTGTGCTTGGTGTATTTGCACCCTAGTATTTGGCAGACCTTGTAAAGCAATGTTCTTTGATTTCAACCATGCAAATGACAACTGGAACACGCCAAGGGCTGGGACGTAGGCTTTGGGCACACATGCTGGCTGAGCGTGCGATCAGGCAGCCCCACCTCCCTAAGCAGCCCTCTGCAATAAGAGGGGTCACAAAATTTACCCCGTGTACATTGAAAACAAAGTGAAAAGTTTACAGCAAAGATAGCTGAGGAGGTGAAGACCTTTCTTAGCACAGTCTTTTGGGACCTGTTAGCTCCACCCCTAACCTTTGCCATACACTTTTATTCCTTGCAGGCTCCAACTGGGGAGGTGATGATGGAGAGTTCTCCAAGTTAATCCTTTTGTTTCCACTGACTTGGCTTTTAAAGCCTGCACTCTGACCTCCAGAAATGAGAAAGAGGGATTTGGTCTTGGTGATGGATCATGAACTAGAATCACAGTAAAAAGTGTACTGAAGTTGCTTCTGGATGGCCAAAATTTGGTGAGAGTTCAGAGAGATGAGTAATGTGAAAAAAAAAAAAAAAAGTTGCACGACTCCACTAGCTATACAGCTTCATATTTTAGTTTTTCTCTAAGAGTAAATACAATAAAATTCATGTGCTAAGGTTTGTGCCACAGTTGAAAGTCAGGCACTGTACAAGACAGTATTACATGTGATCCCATGATCACAAGGAAACTTCCCTGTCTTTCTTGCCTGGTGTCATACCCTGCAGGATACTGTGTTTATGCTGCCTAATATAGCGTTAAGAAATCTTTTGTGCTGGATTAAGTACTATCTTCCTGCATAGAAGGATAATGCACTGTTTTTGAAGGCTATGCATTATTAGCATACAGGAAAAGATTTCAGTTAAGTCTCTTTCCTCCACTGTAGCTTGCTTGCAATCCGTTCAGATAAGCCTTAGCCTCCTGCTGTCTCAGTTTCCCCTTCTGTGCAGCGGGGACGTACACCTGCCTGCTGCTGCTGTGCAAGCAACGTGGTGTGCACGTGAGATGGTGCGCTGGCTGACAGCTAGGTTACCCAAGTAAGTCTACCTGCACCTGCAAGACTTGGTGCCGTGGCGGAGTCAGCTGGTACAGTAAGAAATATTAAACTGGAAGCTCATCAGCTCAAGAGAATATGATCTCCTATACTTGCAAATTGGGTTCTGGTAAGTGCACTGAACGAGTCAAGGCACCTTTCTGATGCTCATGTTATATGAGATCCAGTTTATAATGTTGATCTGTATCGAGTCGGGACGTGTGACCTCTTTTGTCTGATGTGGGCTCTCTACTATAATCTATACCTTCATTATCTCAAGTGCAGGATAACTGTAACCCAGTCTTGCTGTCAAGTCACAACTAAAAACTGCTGTGAACTGAAGGTGACTTGAAATGCAGCCATGCAATTATTAAGTAATGTGTCATGCAAGGAGCACAGTGCATTACACCAATTGCTTTGGGAGTGCACTCATCGTCGGCAAGAAGGGAGGTTTAAATTCATATCCTTGGTTTTGACCTTTGTCTCCTGAAGTGGCTCAGGACCAACCTGTCTGAAGGGACATTTATTTCTCTGTGCTGTGTGCTACAGTTGTGATTACAGGTACTGGAGCTGGGGCCAGCTTAAGTTTTAATAGGTCTGAGGTGCAAACTATATTTTGTATGAGCACTTCTTACCTTTATATTTCTTTTCCAAGAGGCTGTTCTTCACAAGCACGGGGAGGAATATTATCATGATTCATACATTTAAGCAGGGTGGATGATTGTTCATCTGGTTTGACCTTCTGCATGGGAATGGTCCTTCTACTCTCCCCCAGAATTCCTGCATGATGTACGTACACACATACATATGCAGTCAGACCAGAATACGTATTTTACAGTTCCACCCAGCCTCAAAGTAAGAACTTTTGGTGATATGGAATTTACTGTGTGCCATGAGAAGTTGCTGAAATTGCTACTTTTCACTCTGGTACCTGGATGGGTTTGTTTTGTTGATGCTATATGAGCAGGTACGTTGCCTGCTCTAAAATTTTATTTAAAATATGATTGTTGTTAATATTTGTGAAGCGTATAGGATTTTCTAAAAATAGAAATTTGCTCAGCTACCAAAACCTAGATGAACAAAATATCTGAGGTTGTTTTGTTGAAATAAGTCTGTGAATACAGTTTGATTGCTGTGACCAAGTTTTCTTTTATAGTTCTCTCGGCCTTTATATTTTCTGAAGCCATTATAAATATTTCAGCCACTGTGTGGAATGAATTTTAATTTTGGAAAAACTTATTGTATAGCTTAAATACTTATAAAAAGTTATGTAAGGAAACTGTTGCTATTACTCCTTTAATGAATCAGAAATAAAAGTGATGATATGCAAGGAACTGTGATCCTTTGACGCACTAAAAATTATTCCACTAGGTGGAGAACTTGCATCAAGTATGCAACTAAAAATGTGCGCACTAACTGACATGCTAGCCACTGCTGCAAAAATTAAACTCCTAATGACTGAACAGGTTTTGTATCATACTTTCCTTTTATCATTTCTGCTGAAGAGCACTTTTAAATCTGTAGCATAGAAATTCTGTGAGGTTGTAGAACCCTATATTAATTTATGTTTAAAAATTAATAAAAGGATTAACATATATTTCTTGATATATTAGCTGGAAAAGTTGATTTCAGTAGTTATCAACTTTTCTATGAAATGTACTAATTTAAAACATTTTTCTTCACCATCCAGCTCATTCTAATGAGGTGCTGACAATGCAGACCATCTAGAGTTAGAAACAGTGAAAAATCTTTTATTTTTAAAAAATCCTATTTAACTGGATCCCAGTTAATCATAAACTAAGGCAATGTTATATTTTATTATTTTCCCTGGTTCTGTCATGGCCAATATTAAGTTATCAAGTTCCTCAGAACTAGGAAGAGCACAAATGCTGAAAAAAGGGAATATTTTAATGTGCCTTTTTGTGTTGGATATAGGTACCAACCATTAAGTACAATTAGGACTGGGGTTAACTTTGGAGTTTCTGCAGATTCAGGAGCCAGGTGCATTGCAGTATTCTGTAGGTCCCATGCAGGTGGGAGGAGAATAAAGAGTAATGGAGCCAGTTTTTCTTAATCTGCTGGAGACAAATTTGCCGGGAATTTGCGATCTTCACATTTGTCTGCTGAAAATAATTAAAAAGTGGTATATGGTTTATGTAAGAGTTAAAGTGAAAAGCTTCTAGGACCCACATGTTTAGAAGAGGACAATTCAGAAAGGGCCATTGCTTGTTTGGGTGCGCTAGCCAACATTAAGCTTCAAGGTGTGTTTTGAGTTGGCATTTGGGAGTGTAAGAGAGAATTGGAGTTTGTTTTCTCAGGGGAGTGAGGAATAAGGAATATGACAGAAAGGGGTAAATGCTCGATATCCTTCTTTACTATTTATGTGTTTAATTAATGCAACTATTATAGCTGGGATTTGGGAATTCAAGTCTTCAAGATATTTGTTCATGTCTCTATTCTGGTGGCCTGACAGAGTTAGGAAGA
The DNA here is from genome assembly GCF_011004875.1 of Balearica regulorum gibbericeps. NCBI lineage: Eukaryota > Metazoa > Chordata > Aves > Gruiformes > Gruidae > Balearica > Balearica regulorum. The sequence goes on from NC_046185.1 coordinate 40,873,503, forward strand.
GGGCAGGTAATGACAGGGTAGAAGGTTGGATGTACTCTTTTATTATGCTCTTAACCCTGCGAATAATTAAGGTCAGACATAGGGTTTGGAACTGGATTTTCAAGACTCCAGTTTATAATATATTCTCTGTGGCCTGCAGAGAGTTCAGCAGACAAGATTAACAGGTGCTGGTAAAGGCAAATGCTGTGTATTTTATTGTTTGTATGCATCCCAGGTTATAACTAAGATTAGGGCTAGTGGTGGGCTACGTGTTAGGTTAAAGCGCTAACTTGCTTTAAATTTAAGACTGAGGTTAGGTTTCAGGTTAAGAGGCATTCTCCCTTACCGACACATTCCTTCCGAAGAGCCCAGACCTTTGCTGCATCCTATTATTCCTAAATTGTTGGAAATGGGCACGTTTTGGAAAGAATCGTTGTACATTTTCTTGTAGAGGCTAGATTTATACAGCTGTACTGGCTAGGGTTAGTATTAGAAATTGGGAATCTAAAGTTTACTGTTCCCCGTTTATGGGTGGATTCTCCTGGGACTAGGGAAATACAAAGATGACGTGTTTCTCTATGGGAATATGTTTTTCTTTCACTTTCATTGCTGCTCACTGCTGGTGTTGATGCTAGCATTAGGATTGGAGCTAGGGTTAAAGTTTTGGGCTTAATGCTTAAAGGAACCTATCTATTGTTTACATTCTAGAGGGTCTAGATCAGTACAAATAGAGAAAATGGTTGGATGGGCCAATCCTTTATGTTTTCATTTACTTCTGGGCTTCCTTCAATTCATTCATATAATTAACTTTTGCATTAGGATTTGCACTTTGTGTGATTTACAAAGCCAGAAAGAATTAATATTTATTTATACTAATAATTACTATAAAATAATAGCTTTCAAAAATTATTAAATAATATAGGGGAGAACACTAGAAGGGACTCCTGCAAATAATTAAGTTTAGATTCAGGATTGGAAGTTAATTTAGAGCTTAGAAATCTAAAGTGTCAAAAGTACAGTATATTCTGCTCTTATGTAAGGTCTACCCATGTTTGGGAAAGGCAATTTCTTAAAGATATTACTGGAATTAGAGGCCATATCTAATTAAACATAATTAAGATAGAATTTAGGGCTGGAGTTATTTGGAAACCCAATATTTGAAGAACCAAGTTTGTTATGGCATTTTGTAGGGCCCTCTGGGGCAGAAAGGGGGCATTGATCATTAGGGGGCAAAACATTATTTTCTTCCCACCAATGAAAGGGAATCCCTGCCAGGAATGAAAGTCAGAGCCAGGGTGAGGGTTCGATAGCCCCCAGCTGCTCCTGGCTGGGGTGGTGGGATAGGACAGGCTGCCAGACTTGCCCCACCACCCTGGGAGTGCCCTGGGATTGTGTCATCCTGTACAAGCACTGCAAGAACTAATGTGAGACAGAAGACGTGTGACAGTGGTAGCTGAGATTTAGATTTTCTTGTAGTGCATGAATTTGCCTCGTGGGCATGATGAAGGCCTGCATTAGGGTTGGGGAATGTGAAGATATTCTCATATTATCTTGTTTGTTCCTTGTTTCCATTTCTGGGCCTCATTTTTCTTGATGAGCCATCATGCCCACCTCCCTTTGGAAGCTGGCAATTATTTCATAGAATCATAGAATGGGTTGGGTTGGAACAGACATTAAAGATCATCTAGTTCCAGCCCCGATTTACATTTCACCCAAATGTAAATCCAGGCCCAGTTGATAATTTGCTTTAGGGTATCTCCCAGACAGTTTAGCAGAGGGCTGCACTGAATGTGACTTTGTCTGCCAGGACATGTGTCCAACACCCACTCGTGTCCCAAAATCCATCGCATCGTTCTCTAGACACACTGCATAGCACTGGTATTACACTGGTGGCCAGTGAGAAGGACATCTCATTATTTGTACACTTTGAACTGAAAAAACCCAACTACAGGAATTATGTTCATGGGTTGAGTGACAGCACATCTGGTTGAAAGGAGATGCAAGCCAGACAACGCTAAAGGGTAATAAACATAAGGAAAGGTGGACAAAAAGTCGGTCTGGTCTGATTGCCCTAGTGGTCTAAGGTCTCCCACTGGTGGATCCACAGTGGTGGTGCACGCACAGCAAAGGCCGCTGACCAAAGGCTTCACTGTTGTTTCAAGAAACCATCAAAATCATGTACATCAACAGGACTGGTAGAAGTGTAGACCTTAATGCATATTCTGTACTGTGGTATGACAGCCTTTTCTTCACTTGACCTGCAATGCTTACAGCATAAAAGATACTGTGAAAATTGGGGAGGGTGGACATCTCTGTTCTTTGGCAGATAAATGAATGGATATCTCCAGCCATTTAATACCCTTTTTAGCTTGTAGCAACCTTTAGTGACTTGTCTTATTTCCAGTTATTCTTTTCTCTCTTTTTCTTGTACAAGTTGAATAGTGACAGTGAGCAATGGACTGTTATGGACAGAATCTCTTAGGTTTGTTTGTTTGTTCTTAGCTTGTACATTGGGAAAAAGGTAAAAGGGTGACTGAGTCAGAGGGACTACCTGAAGGAGGAAGAAGATGACTTCTTCCCATGGGAACATCTGGGCACAGCTGGAGAGCAAAACTTTCATTGACTGGAGCCTGTGGGAGAAGAGCAGAGAGAGATTTGCAGCATGAGCTGGGCACTGCTATTCAGGGCAAGAGACTTCCAAGAGGGGCAGAGAGCGTCCGTAGGTAGGAAAAGAGAAATTTCCTGGGATCCACAGGAGACTGTGCAGTTTTCTTTCTTTCTTTCTTTCTTTCTGGTCCAGAAGGCCACTGATCTGGCTGTCACAAAGCCTGGACACAAGAAGGCCCATCTGCAAAGGTATGGAAGGCAAATGAGGAGTTTTTCACGAACTTTAAAAACTTTTTATTTTGTCTGGTTAAACCACCTTGGTTTTCCTGAGTATAAAAAGCAAAGGATTCAGTTTTCTAAGGAAAACTGACTTCTTTGAATTTAAAAGTCTTTTTGGTGGTTTTTTTTTTTTTTTTTTGGGGGGGGGGGGGGGCGCGTGGGTGTCATCACTACAGGAAAATCTATTTCAACCCATCCCAAAATCTGGTAAATGCAGATTGCTTCTGAGAAACCTAGATCTCAGCAACGCTTCTGACTTCTGCATTGTACCAGTTTTGGACCTTCTGGTTTGGTGATAATGAAATACAGTCTTTCTGCTTTTCTTTTTTGCTTTCTGAGAAAACATTTCCTGTTTGTTTTCATAAGTGCTTAAAAGTGTTCAGAAGTGTTTAACTGAGGCACATGTCAGAGTACCAAATTAACATGGTAGACGTAAGGAGTGCTATTGTATTTATATCTTACAAATAATCTCTACTTCATTATCTGCTTTTTGAAGGAATGGTTTATCTAGATATTATCATTTAAAAAAACAGTAGCTAACAATTGTGCTTTTTTTTTTTTCTTTTTTGCATGGTACAGCTTTGAAAAGGATTAATTGATCAGCAAAGTAAAAGAACCTCTAATTTTGACACAGGTAGGGAGGGTTTATTAATGTCTTTGCTATGTTGAGAATTGTTTGGTCCATTTTCTAGCACTATATTCCGTGTGTAAGAGTATTCTTGAGTCTTCCTCACCATAGGTTTTGCTCTGCCAGCTCTTGTAACCATTGTAACCGCCTGTGTGTGCCGGTACAGGTAATGCTAGAGGAGGCTGACATACTTTCAAATATTACATGATTGACAGAGAACAGAAAATAATTTATCTCGGTTGTGCTTCAAAGCAACAGAAGTGAGAGCCTAACTGAGAAAAAACCTCCTGTTTTCAGATCTCTCTGTATGGAAACATTCCAGATAACTGGCTACTCTGAGTAATTGTTTTCCATTTAATTAAGGTAGAAAGAAGAGATCAGGAGCCAAGATGTCCACAGACAGAGATAAAATCATGGGACACAAAGTTCAGGTGTAATGGCGGAGATTTTTGTTTTAAAGTGTGACATCTGTAGAACAAGTGAAAATTCACAAGGAGGAAGGTTGTGAACTCCTTCCTCTTATCACAAAGCAACTGTGTAAAAGTGACCTCAACAATACCGTTGCACAACACAAATGTGTAAGAAAAATCACTATCTGCTGGAAAGTAAAAGCCTTATTTTGTGTTCTGAAAACAGCAGATGCAAGCATCTTTTACCTTAACCTGTCAGTTCAAGCATATTTTCAAGCTGACACTTTTTGCTTATTTTGCAACTGGTTAAGAGAGTCTGCATGACTTATTCTGTGTAAGGGAAATACTGATTTTCAGTCCAAACGTACTTAATCAACTCCATGTTTTCATGAACACAAGAACATTTATTCAAGTCCCAGAAGTATTACTTTCCCAGGAAAATATTTTAACAGTCCAGTTTCACACTGGCGTTATTATATCCCATTTGATCAGTAAGATTAGTAATTTAGAACTAAAGAGTGACAGGAAGAAGTTCTATTTTCTTTTATTCTCTATGCCTGTATCTTCCATCAGTTAAAGAATTTTTAGAGACCATCTTCTCAATGTGGAGAACTCAGTAGTTAAGCAATTATACTATATATATGGAGAGTAAGGTGTGCAAGAGTGGGGTCTATGGAAGCCACTTGTCAGCACGCAATGATAACAAGAAATCCCAAGTGAGCATAAGCCTTGCTCCTTAAAAAAGCTAAGGCTCTCCATCTTCAGTAACTCTCTCCTGAATGAGATGTACTTTCTCAGAAATCCCTAAAGCAGGCAAGAGGCAGATCCAATACAATTTATTCAGTGTTGTGAAACACCCTCTGCCATATTCAAACTTGGTTTTCCCTCTTTGGTCATGGCAGTGCAGGGAGAGCTAAGAGTGGGTTTTATAGTTTCTTCTGATGAAACTTTTGCATATTGTATGAGGTAGTTGAATGGACTTAGACTGTTCAGATCTCTCCAGTCTATGAACTCCTCTCAAATTGCTATATGCAAAGTGGAGTCAGTTTAAGAGGACTAATTGAAAGAATTTTTGAGAAATGGTGATAATATATTCTCCAGGGAAGTGGGTGATGTAGTTCAAGTTGTCCTCTAAATTTTTAATAAAAGACGAAGACATTAAAAGGTGAAGACAAAAGATACAGTACTTTTTTCTTAATTTTGTAGAAGAAACAGGGAGGTTTTTTGTTTGTTTGTTTGTTTTGTTTTGGTGTTTTGTTTTTTTTTTTTGTGTGTGTTTAAGAACATGTGTCACATATGGCCTCACAAGAGAGAAGGCAATGGTACTTCTATAATTTGGGAATTCCCTTTGAGGACATAAGCAATTCTGGGTGTGCCCCAGATATTTTATTGGCAAAATTTAGGTATCTGGAAATGTAGGCATTTCCAGAGCGAGGAGTTGCTGAGTGAAGGCTTCAGGTAGGTGAGGTTTAGATTCAGTGTGTAAATCCTTGACCCTAATCTTTTTATGAATCTAGCTTTATATTCCCATCCTTGCTCTTGTGCTTCTGATTGCTAAATGGGAAAAGCCCAAAAGAGTGAGAACATCCCCTTTCTGTAATGGCAGGGTGAAATCCCACACAAATGGCAAGACACTCACTGACTTCAGTCATGCCAGGAATTCACATGTGGTTAAAAGATAACTGGTTTTGCTTTTATTGTACTTCTTTCCCCTTTGTTCATGAGCATTGGCAGTGAACCTAACATAATGAGACTTACAGAGCTTCCCTGGACAATATTATTAAAAAAAGAAAAAGGAAGCTGTCTAATGTATCTAATAATAACTGAATGATAGCAAACTATTCACATGGTTGTCTTTGTCAGCAGGGAATGTATTTAGTAACTAAAGGAGAGGGGCTTCCAATCTTATATTCCTATGAAATATGGAAAGCACTGAGCAACGAAGGATGGCAGAAGATATGCATATCCGTGTCGAACAATATAAGTAATCTTTCACTAGAAAAATTCTGAAATAGTTAACTACAATTCCAAGTTAATACTTGATAAGCAATTTATGAGTTAGCATAGAGATGACTTTTCCAGCCATTACCAATCAGTCTGTATTTATACACAAATAACATTTTTATGACAAAAAAAAGTAATTCAGATGTTTTTATGATGTTGTGTTTAACTTGACTCTGTCTAAACATTTTTCCATCCTTTCACCCACAAAAAGATTTATGTTGCTTGATCAGGAAAAAATGTTTATGCCAATATTCAGTTTTGTTCTCACACCCTTAAATATTTCCAAATGAAGGGTTGTGACTACTATGACTAATACTTTGTTTTCTGTTTGTTCTTTTCCAGACTATAGCACCAGGATTTGTTCTCACTTGTCATTATATCTTTTACATTACCTCCTTGTTTTGTTACTAATTAAAATATAGTTGTTTTGACCAAATTGTTCCTGCCAGTTACAACACAGCGCATACAGCAAAAGTTCTAGCACCTACATGTCTCATGGGATATTTTAAACTACAGTTTTACTTCAAATTAACTGATTATAAATTGACTCAGTATAGTTATTAGTTTTGTGAAATTGTTCTACATATGGCCTGCATGTTTGTTTGGCTACAGGCACTTCTCTGCTATTAAACCCAAATTGGTTGTGGTTTTGGGCAAATGTTTGTGCAATGTCCAAAGTGTTCTTCACAACAGTGTTAACAAGTAAGTAATTGGTTTACAAATTACCCTAAAATCTGTCTACTTTGGATAGTTCTCTGAGTTTATATTGCAGAATAGCACAAATTAGGTCCTTTATTAGAGAATGCTTTGGCTATTGAGCTGGGCTCTGTGTTGTGTATTCTTTTCCTCCTGCTTCCTTATTCCCTCATTTAGTAATACGCTTTACAGGAGATACTTATGAAGCAGGCATTTGAGTTTGTGCCATCACAATGATCAAGATTTTGATGCTGGATTTGGTTATATGCACTGGTTTATTCCAATTCCCATCCTTATGAGAAGCTACACTTGCTTAGAAAACTTGATTAAAAATATTTTTGCTCTTTGTTATTTGCTTTTTTATTTCTCAGTGAAGACAACAACTACTTATTGACAACAAGACTTATTGACTCTTTGACAACATTAATAAATATCTTTCTTGTTGCATCCCTCCGCTGGTTTTAGTTGTTTGTTCATCCCTCTCTAGTTTTGCGGTGTTTTGCTTTTTCATCACTGAGTCATACTGACTCACGTGCTACTTAAAATGCAAGATTTCCTTTTTCTCTGTAATTTCATATATTTTAGTTAGAAGTGTTAAAATCCCCATCCATTGCAAAGCACTCCATTTTATCTATGTGCTGGTATCTCTTGTGGGCACTATGCTTGGGATCCCATGAGTTGTCCTTCACCAGTGTCATTTCTCTCCCTTCAGCAAAGAGCGGGGCTTTCCTGAGGTCAGGAGAGGAAAAGGGTGGGCCTTTAAAGACCCTTTCTGCCTTCCTGCAAAGGTCACCTCCTGCAAGGTGATAAGAGCTTCTGGCTGTAGCTATTGTTATACAGGACGGCTCAGCTTCTGAGCAGAAAAGTGTCTAGGCAAGATAGAGGATGCAATGGCCCTTGTGCTGTTTCCCCCTCCAAGGCACTGCATGCCAAAGTCTGTTCTCAGCCCAGACTGGAAACTTTTGCACGGATCCAGTTATATGTAAATGTGTAGGACTCGGTTTCATAAATGGGATTCCAAACTGCTGCTAAAACCTCGCATGCTGAAATGTTAATATTTCATAATTAAGGATATTACACAGAAATTATGTTCTTATGTTATGTGTAATTTTTCCCATTCATCAAATTTTAGATTTTATTTTGCATTATTGTTTGGACGCATTTAAGTGTTTTCCATCCAACTTTGTTGAATAATTACTTATGTGTCATCTGTTAACGTCTGCTTGATGGCTAAACAGCCAAGTCCTGGCATCATAGCTAGGGATATTTGCTAGTTTACTGATGTTGCTTTCATATTCATTGTTTGTTCTGTAATGGCCCTTAAACATTTCCCATGCATATTTGGGCTAGAATGATTCTTTACATAATGCCTTAGAGGAAAACAAGGTTCTTCTAATAGCAATTAAAATTAGCAATGATATTAGGCTAAGAATTTAAAATCACATCTCACTCCTGTGCAAATTCCCTTTTATAATTTAAAAAAAAAATCAATTTTCAACAATGTTGTATACTTCATGCATAATACACAGCTTCAGTGATTTACTTCTTGTTTTGGCACAGGCACAGTTGAATGATATAAGAGCTAATTTTGTTTTTCTGCTTTAATAGCTTGTATTGTCTGCATAATGAACCCTGTCTGAGCTTCATCAGGAGAGTTACGCTGTTCATACACTTCTGTTTTAGTAAAAAATTTCCTGTTTGTTCTCTAAGAAGTTTATCTTATCTGCAGTCTGGAAGAAGACAGTCATTCACACAAGCATCAAGAAGAGACAACTCCAGAGAGTTGGGTTTTCTTGTTAAGGTGGCTGTTACCAAATGGATGCAGTAAATAGAAGTGTGGAACAAAGTTGTGGGATCTCTAATGGTATTGAAAGAAGTTCCCAGCCATGCTTCACATTTTGATAAATGATGCTGTGATGTTTCCATTAGGTCAGATGAGGAATGATGCCATACTTGGAGTGAGATGCTTAAAAAAGAAGAGGCTCTTTGTAGCCAGAGGTAGATTTTTTTTTTTTTTTTTTTTAAGAGAAGAATGACAAAGAAATAACAGTGAGGACTACCAGATAGATCAAGAATTTGAGATATCTAGACTTTTGGGATGTTCGACCATTTGGAAGTATTCTACAAATTGAGCTCCTTCCAATTTCCTCTATAAAGAAACAGTTCTAATTAAGAAATGAAAGGGGAAGCTGGGAGAAGCTTGTGTAACCTCCACTCTCAATGTTCATCATAAAATAAATACGGCAAATGAGGGTAAAACAAGAGTTATGAGTATAGCCAAAGGACCAAAGATCCTAGAAGAACAAATGAATGCCGTTAAGAGTAGGTTACAGCTGAAAGGCAAGAGAGCCACTGGAAGGCAGCAGAGGCAGGGAAAAGATCCTGTCGAGCAAGAGGCACTAGACGCTGAGGAATGATGGAGGTGCTCATATATTAACACAGGCCAACATATATTGCTGATGTATTTTTATATTTCTGAGAGGGAGGATAGTATGTTTTTGTTTGCCGGTTATATTAAGCTATGTAAGATTTACCATAAATGTTTATAATAAATCATTATATGTTAAAAGGATAAAATTTAGCTTAAAAAGAAATATCTTTTGCATAGAAAGTCTTTGTAAGATTAGTAAGTGGATCAAGGCGTAGGAAAATTATTTTTGTAGTAATAAAAAACAGTATAAGTGCACGCCTCTGCCTGCCTGGATTCAAATTGAGGGTTTAGATCCTAAATTTACAGCGAAACATAGTCGCAGAAAATAAACAAAGTCAACATTGAACACCCAGACTTTGCTTCATGCATTTGTGTTTTCATAAAACTCAGAGGTTTGTCCGCTGGGTTATGTAGGTAGAAAAACAAGTTAAAACTCTCAGTGTAGTCATTTCACTCTTTTAGATGGGATTCCTAGAAGCTAAACTGCAGTGAATACCAGCTGGAAATCAGAGGATGAAAGAAGAGGAAGTGCTCTCTGGGGACTCACGTGTGACAGACACTCAAACAGGGCTTGCAAAAGCAGAAGGCCATCTCTAGTGCTGAGGTAAAGCTAAGCCCTACCCTTCTTGAAACATGTCGAGAGAATGGATATAGATTAAGCGATGCCATGCAGTGTTTAGACATTTTCTGTAAATCCCTAACAATTGTATCTATCTAACTAAGCAGATTCTAGCTATGAGATTTGGGAAAACAAAGCAACATAAAGAGCAAGGAAAATTGGCTGATGATATTTTTGTTCACGTGCTTCTGGTTAGAGTCATTCGTGTGTCTCCATCCCAAGCACTCTGTGAGAATAAACACCGATCAGATGCACTGTGGAGAATTTTTGTAGGCACTGAGAGTGATGATATTGCTTTCTGCAGAGACATCTTGATGAGGCCTCTGTCAGAGAGCAGATGAAATACAGCTGGGCTAAGTTCCAGTGTGACAAATCCAATACTTTAAGCTTGCATCCATTTTACTATCAGTAGGTAGTTTTTTCTGTTTATAATAGCACTGTTTGTCATATAGGTATGAGGATATGTAGGAAAGATGGAGCACTTCAAGTTAAGAGGACAAAGACTTGTTCCTTTACTTTTATTCAAGCAAAACCTGGATGAGTCAGAGGGATTTTTCTTGCATGGATACTATCTGAAGAGTACTTTTTGCATGAAGCTGAAGTTATAAAAACAACATCAGCAATAGGGTACAAATAATTAATGCAAGTAAGTAATATTAAGCTTATAATATCTCTTCCTTTACAGTTTGCATATTTCTTACTCTGGTGTCCAGATGACCTGGACAATCTAAGCAAACACCACTCCTAAAGAAAAATTTGGCCTGAAGAAATAAGCAGTTTTTCCTACTCAGCACTCAGAGCTCTGTACCTCAGTGCCCACCTGTGGAAGAACTGAAATTGCAGCTATACCTATGTGACTTCTGGGACTGGAGGAAAATGATTTCTGACGTGCCCTCCTCAACTTCAGAAATTGCTCCTGACCTTAGTCCTGGATTATTTTCTCCCTCAGGGCAGACTGGAAAACCTCTCTTCTCCTTTACTCCTTTTCAGGAGTTGAAGGAAGCAATGCAAAGCAAGAATGAAGTTACGGGATGGTCTTTGTGTGATGATTACTGGGGATGGGATGAAGGGAATGTTAAGGAATATGTTGCTTTGGATATCTAAAGTGATAGAATGGGTTCATATTAATTTCTATAAATAAGAACAAAAGATATACACTGAAATAAATATTTGAAAGGAAATTAAACTACTTTGAGGATATTTCCTTGACTAGTGTTTCAGTGAAGTTATGGCCAATGCTACTGCTTCATCCTGAATTGCAGTGTGGAAATGTTTTCAATGTAGAAATTCAACAGGAAAAAGAATGTCTTTTCCCAGATCTTTCCAACATTACACAGAAACCATACACTTTTCTCTGCTTTAGCAAAATAGAGCTTGTCCATTATATTGTGTGAACCTTTGATATATGTTAGCTAGAGAATGTGCATCAACTAAAACATGAGTCATGGCAGCCTGTGGTAATAAAGTCATGTTATCTCTGGGTGATGTGGAAGAGAAGTGGTACAATTGGCACTCAGGGGCTCCAGATTTCTATATACTATGGCAAGCTGCCACTCTTTGACAGAAAGAGAATGAAGTTCTAATATTATAAATAGAGTGACTTCTCTGTCCAGGCTTGCAAAAAACAAGCACTCTGTAGTATTTACTGAATATATATTTTGGATACATTCTATTCCTCTTCATAATAGCACTGCTGTCATGCCTCTCGGTATGACTTAAGAAATAAGTGTGCTCATGATGTACAATTCCCCAGTATGACGGTTTAATAAACAGTCTCAGACAACATTCCTGTAAATATTCCTATTCATTCAATGAAGACAGAAATGAACCATATGAACAGTCAACAAAAAAAATGTCAAGTATTGTATTAGATATTATATGTATGCTTTTGAAAGTTCAATGTAAGGAAATGCAATAAATCTAGGACCACCTTCAAACAGCTTAACCAGTTAAATTTTTGAGCAGTAGTGCTCTCTATTAGCAAGGTGCCACTGAAGGTTTAGAGTTGGCCAATAAGAGACAACAGGCCCAGGGATTTAGGCAAAATTTAGGTCAAATGAATATATCTATAAAGCACATTTCAGGAAACATTCTAAAAAGTAAATCCAATTGTAGCACAAGCTACAGCTTAGCAGATTCAACACCCTATGCTTCACTATGAGAAAGTCATCTGAAGAGCAAATGTTTTTATTCAGAGGAGAAACTAATTCTAAGAGGTTTGGGAAGCCCATTTTGGAGCTTTTTTTTTCTTTTTTTTTAAAGATCAAAAGGCTGTTTTAAGATTTTGGGCTAAGACTTTTTGATTACCTTATTAAAATAAAAAAATTAGTAATTAAAAGTGGTTAAAAACATGATGTCAAATGTTTTGTTTAAAAGCTATCATAACAAAATACTTAGTGCTTTCAAAATAAGGAATTTCATTAAAAAGGAAAATATGAAACTGAAATATTGTGACCTTTTTTATTCGTCCCAGTCAGTCCCTGTTTCTGGCTGAATTTATTAGCTGATTTTATCCAAAGTTCCTTAGTTCCAGTGCCCCATAGTTCATTTACTTTACACAAAAGCTTATTTGCCCAGCTCTGAAGTCAATCTTAAATCTCACCTCTTTTGTAACTACTCCTTGGAAACAGACCAAATTTCTAAAGCTTGCAAGATTCAGAGAAGGTAGTTTGGGAAAAGACTGTACTCTCAAGACCTGTATTTTTCTCTTTTTCAGAGAAAAAAATGCTAATGCTGTGATACCTAGTCAGATGGTGATAGTTGGTGGGTGCAGTTAATATGTTGTAATAATGTAATATTTCATATCCCGACCTTTGAAAATTGATGTCATATATATCCTGCACATAGTAAAAGTAACAGTTTCACAAAGATTGTAGGAGTTCCTGAAACATTTTGCTCAATATCAATGTGTATTTTGCACCAGCAAAACGAAGAGAGAGATTTTATGGAAAAGGATGAGGTTTTCCAGAGCCACTAATTATTTTTTGGCTTTGGTAGTCAAAATACAATGTATGAAAGATGTCTATTTTTTTCCATTTCAGAAAGTGAGAAGCACGTCTCCTCAAAGTGTTTTCAACTTAAGACTCAAAAAACCAAGCCAGATTTTACAAGATTTTACAGACCATCATAAGCCTAGATGTATTTTTCCTACAATGTTACAAAATCTTGGTTTGATTTAATTGACTGCACAGCATTTGTGATTATTATACTGATCATCCCTTTACTTGTATGGCATCACGCCTGCACATTGTGCTTTACGTATGCAACAAGGACACTGCCTATTACCTACAACCTCTGGTCTGGAGCGGTTCAGCATAGAAAGCAGAGTCTGCTCCCGTGTTGGGGAGATCTTGGCTCCCTTTCCCTGTACCTACGTGGGCATTTCCATGCAGCTGATATATGCAAGTGAAAGCAGGTGATCTTACTGCCATTCTTTCATCGGGAATCTCAAAAACAGAGAGGAGGCAAACCAAAGCAGTGCCATAGAAATAAGTTTTCAGGGATATTTTCAACCAGTGCATCCCTAAGATGCCTTTGAGTCTCCCCCCCCCTCTGCTTTCAACCAATGCAGCTGGATTACATGAGCTATTTTGGCTGTACGTGCAGAGCTACAGAATGTATTACATTTGATTATTAAAAAAATTCTTCTACCATCTTTTTCAGACTGATGAAAATAATGTTTGATTCTAAACTAAGTGAAAGTGAGTTAGTGGCAGAGGTATTGCACTGAAATGTCATTGCAGAGAAGTAATAATTAAATGCCTTTCAAACACCAAGTCCTGGAGCAACATCATTTAAAAGCTGTGCCTCCTGAAGCCCACTATGAAGTATTTATAACAGAGAGACTGAATGGTAGTCGGACTAGGCACTGACAGTCTAAAGTAAATGAAAATAATTGAAGGAAGCAGTATAGTATACAGTACAATTTATAGAAAGTCAGGATTGAAATAGGTGAGGATTCAATGTATACACTAAATTCTATACATTGGTGACTATTTAACATCTTGTGTCTCTCATGTATTTGTTTTATTTACTGTGAAAGCTAGAAAGGAAAATGATCATAAAATATTTAAGAGTCAGCGTAAATGGAAAAAATGTTTTCCCAAGATAATGGACTCCTCCAGCTATTAGGCAATGAAGCAAAGTAGAAACATTTATTTTCTGGGCAGAAGGCATTGCTTCTGAGATAAATTTCTATGATAATGAACCTAAAGGAGCCATACAATATAATTAATCCAAAGGTATCTGCTTTTATACAGTGAGCGTTGAATGAGCAGCGACGGTTGTTCCTTGTGGCCTGATTCTCCACAGCCAATTTCTCACGTGGGTCCTGCCGGGGCTCAGCGTGCTCCACAGCAGTAGCCATCTCCAGCAGCGTATTGAGTCCCCGAGAGCGATGCTGGCTGAAAAACGTACATTTCCTTTCTAACAGAAGTGATGTTTGTTGTGTAGGGGGCAGGCTTTGACAGACTGCTTTTTACTGCACAAATGTCCTTTCTTTGTTTCCTATGAATGAAAGCCTTTGCAACGGAAAAAACTTCTAACCCTCTTTTCCAGTGATTTTTATAGGTGACATTGCTTTTCCCCACAGTTATTTTTTATGCAACAGCTGCCCACCTGCCCGTTTGCCTCAGAATGATTCTTCCCCCACATCTTCCAAACACAACTGCAGGCAGGTTTTTAAACGCCCTCCTTGTGCACCTCTTGTGCTTTACTCTGGGCACAATTAGCACTTTGTTTTCCTGCTGACTCCTCACAGTTTGGGTCTCAGATCTAAATGTATTTTTGATGGTGCAGACCATTTGAAAATCTCCCTGACTTCCCTACCTTTCTGTAGTATTTATTAAACATTTTTAACGTTCTTTTTATGAACTATCATATTTAAATGTCATCTCTGGATAGGTTTGTTTTGCTTTGCTTTTTAAATGTCTGAACATGTATTTCTTTATCAATTTCAGAACTATTTGCTTTTGCCTTGGTAGTAATTCCCTTCCCGTCTTTCAGGAAAACAGTCACTAACCTAAAAATGTAACTTGGTAGATGCACTTTTAATTACTGTATAAAAAACTTCATTGGGATATTATCACTAGAAAATATTCAAAGTCAAATAAATAAGTAAGTACAACCTGATGATACTTGTAAAAATATGCAGGATAAACTTCAGAAACTCAGAATTAAATAAAAGTCTCTGTCACCCAGGCACTAGCTCCTTTGCTTGAGCAGATCAGGCTGAACTTGTCACAACTTCATGATTTGAAGTACATGGACTTGATGCTTGGACTGTTTGGTCTTAAAATGTCACTCAGGCTATTTGTTCCAGGTCATATCACTTCAAACAAAGTATTTTAAACTCTTCTCCCTCCTTTTTTCTTATCTGATAAGTGGATATCTCTGCTATTGCTTACTGTAAAACCAGCAAACACCACTTTTTCTTTTATCTTCAATCACTGTTTTCCTAAACTGAGACTATTGTCTACGTTTCAAAATGGGTATTGTGGATATGTATATAATAATAGCAGTAATAAACACTGCTAGACTGCCCAAAAGTGCTTTTAACACTTAACATTTTCATTCCCATTGCTCTGTCTTATGGTCACAGTTAATAAATACAGAAATAGCTGGGAACTCTCCCTACATTTCTTCCACTTCTATGTTTCATAGCTGTGATTTGAGTTACATTAAAACATTTCATGACAATAATAAGCCTCTGGCATTAGTTTATGCAACTTCAGGAGTCAGCTTTTCAGTATTTTGTAGCCAGATTTGTTTATCTGATTCAATCTTATTGGCAATGTGAAGATATATAAGAGTATTCATGTGGCAGATGCAGGTACCTGACCTGGCTCTGCTTGCCCTAGGGCCAGAGCTGGAAGTATTGGGTAGCGGTGCTGTAGAAAGAGCTGGGGTAGGTGCATGTGGGCCAGGTCGAGACTTGAAGTGTGCAGTAACTCTAGTGAGGCTGGTCTATACCGTTTACAGGTACTGGATGAGAAATCTGTACAACACCGTTTACAGCACGGGTTTACCACCTCAGGTCTCAGTGAAGTTGGGGAGACAGTGCTGTTTTAGGTGAATTGCGTTTGGCACAGGCATTGAAACATTCAGGGGCATAAAACCAAGACAAAAATATCCCATTCTAGCTGAAGCCAATAAAAACAGTTTGGGAAAAGACAAACATTCTGGGAAACTAATGGAGTCTGATGTAAAGCATGTTGCACTGGTAAAGTGCATGATATGCTTCCCTTAAAAATCAGGTATTTATATGCGATTGTCCACTTTGGACTTTTTGTTTAAATTTGAACTTGTGTTTTGAGTACTTTCCTCTCCCATCATGTAAGACTTTAAACACAGCAATGCGTCTCAGCCCTAGGTGAAACCAACTTTCTCAAGTCTGGCTGAAAATCAAGGTGTAAGAAAACAAGTATTTGGTTAGATTATGATTACTACCTGTACAATTGAGAACTCAGTGAATTGAAGATCATTACATCAGTAAAGGGAAAGAAAACATCTCCATAGGCATTTTACCTTCATTTAAGAAAATGAAATCTAAACTACACTTGAGGCTGTTGGAGATGAACATTGGAAATCTGAATTAATTTAAAGGAAGCTCGGGAAAACAAATGTGGACTGTTGTAGTCATCGTTACTTGTTGTTTCAAATTTTCCATCCATTTAGATTAAAAAAAAAAGGGAAAAATTACATCAATTTAGCTCTTGCAAACATATCATTTTAATGGCACTTGCTGACTATACTTCAGAAGTTGTGCAGGCTGGTAATATCTATACAAGGGAGTACAAAAGTTTAAAACAGTCATTATAGTGCCAGGCTAGAGCTTCCTTTCCTGAGGGGCACGTAGGATGGCCAGCAAAGACCCCCCCAGATAACTGAAGAAACACTGCTGTGCAGTTCCTCATGATTACATGTCTTTTGTTTTGTATCCCTGTGGTTATGATTATTATTTCCATGGTGCCCAGGAGGCCTAAGCAGGGATGAAAATCCTATTCTGTACCTCCAAACAAATATTTGGAAAGATGAGTCTGGTTCCAGAGAACCTCTTTAAAAGAGATTGTGTTTGAAAGATGAGCAAGGTTGTCGTCAGTACTGGTGGGTGAGCGTATTCAAATATGCCCTCACAAATACACTATTATTCAAGTAAAATGGGCATTTTCCAGGCAAATAAAGAAACATGTATATTCATATCAATATAGGGAGCCATAGTCTATCATCTCCTGCTTCTGAAAATTTGGCTCTATGTACATGGAAGTGGAAAACAACAGCTGTGAAGGAGGGAATTTGGAGCACAAATGAACACCAGATCCAGCTGCAGATCTGCATTCTTTGACATCTGGTGCTGAGTAGACACTGGGGAATTCTGTGACAACATGAGATTTTATGCATCTGTCAGCTAAATCTAGCATTTCTCTTTGGGACATTTGCATGAATGAGGTTGATCTCACAGAGCTTTTTTAAGCCAGAACAAAATAAAGGAAGAGGATTGTATCTGATTTGGACTCTCAATTTGTATACAGAGCTGGCAGGTTGCATGGAGCTTGCCTTGAATTGGGATCACACATCTGTTCTGCAAGAATTTGCAGGATAGCTTCCATAAAACACCAACATGTTTGATTTCAGAAGTGCTGTGGCGTGGGGCTCCACAAAAGCCTTTTGGTGCATAACAAAAAAGGTTAAGAGTGTGTGTGTATGTGGGCAATTCAATTAAAGGAAAGAGACCAATACAGTTTAAAAAGGAGATTTTCAACACTTCTCTGAAGATTATTGGAATATCACAATAAACCCAGATACTCAAGGAAAAGAAGGGTTGTGACCATATGACATAGTCCCTTGAACTAAAGTAATTCTGCCCTTATCTTTGTAATTTTACCTCACTCCAGTACAGCTGATTTTTTCTGAGATGACAAAAAGTCTTGTGATAGGACAAGGGGTAATGGATTTAAGCTAAAGGAGGGTAGATTTAGATTAGATGTTAGAAAGAAATTCTTTACTGTGACAGTGGTGAGGCACTGGAACAGGTTGCCCAGAGAGGCTGTGGATGCCCCATCCCTGGAAGACCAGGTTGGATGAGGCTTTGGGCAACCTGGTCTAGTGGAGGGTGTCCCTGCCCACAGCAGGGGGGTTGGAACTAGATGATCTTTGAGGTCCAACCAACCCAAACCATTCTATGGTTCTATGATTATGCCAAGACAGTTTGTATACCTATGGTTTACCTGCAAACAAAGGAACAAGAGTTTGAGCACCAAAGACATTACACATCATTACACACTGTAAATCCTCATGTGCTCTCTTTAGGGTTACCACTATACTGTAAAACATCATTGCAAATTGAAATCAGATACTTAATTCATATAATTATATTTTAAGCAGTACTGCACAGTAACAATGTCATTCTTAAGAATGGAGCTAATTAATTTGATTTTAACTGGATTCTTCTTTATATGCCACCTGGATAAACACAGACTTCACATGAAAGCATTTAACCTCTCTTCCTCATAACCCTGGATAATCAAGAGTGTGTGTAGAATGAAGCTGGATAGAGATGCTGTGAAGTCTGTGGCTGTGACCTTTCCACCTCAGACACCTGAGAGCATGCATTGTGGAGCAGACAGTGCTAATGAAGACTGCCCTTTCCTGCTGTATTCATGCTTCACAGTCCCTGCTATGGTATATTGCATAATCTGAGATGATGTAAAAATGATTGGCAGTGCAGAAGATGAAATAAGCTTTCCTTCTTCTTTCCTTATCTTCCTCTCAGATAGGCTGCTTGAATTGCTTTTGTTTTGGGATGACCTTTGTTCCAAGTGATTCCTGCACCAAAAGGAGCGCAAAGAGCTTTTTACAGCTGCTTGTGTGTGGACTCCTCAGATATCCATCAGCAGGACCATTTTCATGGTGTTGCCTAGTCCCCATTCTGTGCACACACTAATCAAGTGTGAGCCATTTTCAGATACAATGATTTAACAAGGTCTTCTGTTAGATATTTTTTTTTTTTTTTAAATGAAAAGTGCTATCATGCCTTTGCCATGTGTATGCGAAGAAATACCCTGAACTGCTTTGGTTGCCAGTTGTCTCTTTGCAAAGTAATCTTCGTGCTACAGGTGTGGTGGCAAATGTTTCTGTAATACACCCCTTGACGTCTTTAATTATGGTTTATTACCCCATGAAGGATAAAAAGCAACTGAAGCTCTTAAATATACAATGACTGCTATAAATATACACATTACTTTAGCAGTGCTGTAGTGGAGTCTGGTATGCTGAATACAGGTCTACGATTTTCTAAAAATACACTCCTGTAACTTTGAAAGAGACACAGGTGGAAGTTTACCAGGAGAAAATAGGCTTGGTTTACTACTTGTGGTTGACAAATGGTAAATCCCAATTTCTCAGAAATTCTCTTTTAGTTATAAATCAGGCATGAGAGAAACCTTTCTCCCTTGAGATGACTGCCAAGTTTTTGCCCAGGATACAGATGCAGCTTCCTAAAGACAGAACGTATTTACAGCCCACAAGATACCTGCTATTTTTAATAATGCCTCTCAACAAGCAAATAATAGAAATTTTTGTTTATATTAGAAGGTGATGGTATGCCTGTGTGTTGTGTGTGTGTGTGTGTGTCCATGCATGTGAATGTAGCCCTTGCACATAATGCACAACCTGTGTGTGGCCGTGGTAGGTGGTATTATAGTCATGTAATTAATTAAGTCCAGGATGACCCTAACACGCAAGCCCCAGGGCATGCACCCATCCACCTTTCTAAAACTGGAGCACTAGATTACAACACTGACACGCCTAAGCAAGGGACTGACATTAACCTTGTGCTAGATTTAAATCGTTCCAGGCAGTCTGTTTTGAATTTCCAAATGTGCCGTACTGTTCTAATGAGTCAATTCATTTGGTATCCATTTCCTCCTGTCAGCTGCTTTTGGAAAATAAATCGTGCATTGTTATCTTAGCCTTGTCCATCCTATTAATGGTTTAGGAAATGCAGCTGAAGATTATCTGGAGTTTTCTATGGCAGAGGTTGACCTGTGGCAACGGGACAATGATCAATCACATCTTGAAGGAGTCACAAACTACATAATGCTGATTCATTTTATTTTCTGTTTGCAGCATGTTTAAAAAAATGTTTTCCACCTTCATGCAGAGGGGTAAAAACAAAAGTGTAATCTAAAGAATTTTACAAAAAAAGTCCATTTCAGTGCATAAATGTCATCCACCCAATGAAGGTGGATATACCAATATACTACAAATCTCACATTTACCAGCGGTATATTGGAAGTCTTCTCGATTCCTTTCTTGTTTGGTTGTAGCAATTAAATTGACAATACCATGACAATTTGTGTGTGCTTTCATAGTGCTGACGTTAGGCTAGGTGTGGAGTGGGGATGGATGTAGTGCTTCCAGCCCACAGCGTCCACCAGCACTGGACTCACAAAAGAGCATTGTCCAGAACGAGCTTTTGGGTTACCCCGACTGCTGCTCTCGCTCGGCTCCATGGTGCAGCCTTCACTTTGTCGAGACCTGTCCCTTGTTTCCCAGTGGATGTTAAAGATGGCAGTACCTGCATCCTCTAATTCACTCCGGAGAGAGACATTACTGTTAAGTGGTCCTGCCTGCGTTTTAAAACAAAGCTAGCTGGGGTGCCTCTGATTCCTGCTTGGGAGCTGGAAAAACTCCCATGAGAGACAGCTCCTATCTATTAACCTATTAATTGGCAGCAGTAGCCTTCCCTGCTCTTTCCAATCCCTCTGCCACTTCCAGAAACTCCCATTTTTTGCTTTACACATCTCCCTGTGTTTTCTGGCAAGTATTTCAAATCTGGGATCCTATGATTATTCCAGCAACTAATTTTTAGAAATGCCTAGCCATCTTTGATCCCTGGTGTTCTGGCAGTGTTGCTCGTGTCAGCTTTTTGCACTGCGCTGTGTGCTAACCCCGCTGCAGCACACAGTATAGTGTTACTCGTGCCCATACTCTCCCTTCTCTCCAACCACAATTAGATCATCTCAAAATATCTGTACTGCTCAGAGGCTCTAGATCTCACGTGAGGTTTCGTAGATTAATTTAGCACAACTAGCTTACCTTGGGATTTAAACAAGCTACAAATTTAACAGCCCTGAATCTTTCTGGCTGTCCCTGTGCTGAAGTTCTATGTTTCCCATAGGATCTACAGGAATAAAGAGTATATAAAAAGAAAAAGAAGCATGAAATTCTCAGCCTTTCAGCCCTTCATTTCCGTGTGACTTTCAGACAGTTCTGACTTGCACACTGGAGAGACTCAGAGGTATTTTTTTACAAGAAACAGATTCAATGCGCAGGTTTTCATTGATCTCAGTGCAAGTGAAGTTCACCTGTCTGAAGAAATCCCCAAAGAGTCTAACGCACGGTGCCAGGCGTAGTCAGGACCTTGTACTCGAGTCTGTTCTCTCCTGCGCTTCTGTTTTCCTCAGCAGGTGGTAGAAAGACCTCTTTATTTTCCCTTATTATGTTTTTTAAGGGTTGCAAATGATTTTGACCATTCTAGCCCTACTTTAACTTAAGCCACCAAAGTGGAGCCCTGAGATGCCCTTTAATCCTGAACTGAGAGCTGAGTGGGAGCAGAAGCTGCTTACACGATAGCGGGGAAATCCGAGAAGGAATTCTCTACAGCTGCACGTGGCGTTGCCTGAGCACGGTCCTCACCAGCACTGCAGTAATGCACAAATCTCTCAACTTGCACCCTGCGCACATCTGAATTTCCCTTGGAGATGCCGGTGACCCTTGGATGGCCCCACATGCCTTGGGTGGGCTGCATGTGTCTGGCTTTATGTTGGTGTCCGTGGGTAGCTCGTATTTTCCTTGGTGTTGAAGAGCTGCAGCTACACATCTGCAAGATACTCCGGGGAGAAATGGACCACAGTATGATTTTCTTAAATAGCCTCTCAAATGCAAGATTTGTGAAAGAAAATACTGTCATTTACTTAAATTATATCCTTATTTTTACAACTTAGTTCGATTTTAACCAATAAAAAAAAAAGTCCTGTATTCTCTGTAACACAATTTAGTGTAGTCCCACTGAGGTATGTGGAATTGCATCAAATATTCTGGCAAAGAATTTGGCCCATGAAGGCAAAAGAAGCCTCAATAATACTATGCGCTCAACATGAGCATTCATTTTGCTTATTGCCTGTACCAAGAGATCATTTTCTTTAGTGAGTACTGCAACTGCAATTTTTACTATCAAGAATATTGCTTTTAAATAGAAAAATAAAAAGTAAACTATGATAATTTTCAATAACTATACTACTATAGCCTTAATTTTCAAGGAAAACATTACCAAACTCAATTTCAGATAACATTATATTATGTGCAAACCACTGTTGATATAATAACTTCTATTTTAGGTTGCTAGTAAAGAGAAAAAATGTGACCCATTTAAAAACTGGCTCACAGAAAAATATTAGCAAGCCATTTATCGTTTCTATTTAATTTTGTTGATAAGAACCATTTGATAGAAACATTTCTTTGTTACAAAACTAACAGTAGCATAGGATGCATTTGACCATAACAGATGCACTTTGCAATGGTACTGAGAAATGGACTTTCTGTTTGTTGCCAATTGTTTGGAAAAGAAATGAAAAAAGGATAATGCCCACCTTTGAATTCTTCAGTAGATGGAGCCTACATTTTTAGAAATCTCTGATTAATGGGCAAATCACACTCACACAACTGGCGAGCTGCAATGGCTGGATACAGGCTCTTTGGGAAGGATAGGGTGGGATGGAGAGGAGGGACAGTTGCCCTGTATTTGAGAGAGAAGCAGGGATGCATGGAGCTCTGCTATGAGCCAGCTGAGAGCTGATGGATCTGGGCTGGCTGGCAGACCAACGTGGGCAACGTTGGTGTGGGGGTCTGCTACAGACTGCCTGATCAGGTAGAAGCAGCACATTAGACCTCCTTCAGATAACCTGAAGAAATCTCATGTTCACTGGCCCTGGTCCTCACAGAAGCTGTTAACAACCCTGATATCTGTTGGAGGAGCAACACAGCAGGGCACAAGCAATCCAGGGGGTTTCTGGAGTGCATTGACGACAATTTCCTGACACAGGTGGTTGAGAAGATGAAGAGCAGAGATGCTCTGCAGAACATGATTTTTGCAAACGAAGAACTAGTTGGGAATGTGAAGGTCAGGAGCAGCTGTGGTTGCCTTGACCATGGGATGGTGGAGCTCAGGATCCTAAGAGAAGGCAAATAGCAGGTTAAAACCCCTGGTCATTAGGAGAGCAAACACTGGCCTTTTCAGGGACCTGTTTGGAAGAATCCTGTGAGACCTCTTGAAGAAGAGAGGAGGAGTTCAGGAGAGCTGGCTGATTTTCAAGGACTATCTCCTCCAGACTCGGAAGTGATCCATCCCCATATGCATGAAGTCGAGAAAAGGTGGCAGGAGGCCTGTATGGGTGAGCAAGAAGCTCTTGACAAAACTCAAAGATAAAAAAGAAACATTCAAGAGGTGGAAGTACGGTCAGGTGATATAGGAGAAATATTGAGACACAGCCCAAAGATGCAAGGATCTGGTTAGGAAAGTCAAAGCCTACCTGGAGTTGGATCTGGTGAGGGATCTGAAGGGCAACAAGAGATGTTTCTATGGGTACATCAGCAGCAAAAGGGGCACTAAGGAAAATGTGTGCCCACTGCAGAATGAGGCAGGGAACCTGCTGACAGGACATAGAAAAGGCCAATGTATTCAATGCCCTTTCTCATTGGTCTGTACTGGTAAGACTGAACTTCGTGAATCCCAGGCCCCTGATACCCATGGCAACTTCTGGACCAAGGTAGAATTACTGTTGTTGGAGGAGGACCAAGTTAAGGAACACTTAAACAGCTTGGACACACACAAGTCCATGGGACTTGATGCGATGCAATCACAAGTGCTGACAGAGCTGGCCAATGTCACTGCACGGCCACTCTTGATAATCTTTGAAAGCTCATGGCAATCAAGGGAGGTTCCTGAGGACTGGAGGGAAGCAAATGTCACTCCTTTCTTCACAAAGGAACTACAGGCCAGTCAATCTCACCTCAGTCTTGGGGAGGAGATGGAGCAAATAGTCCTGAATGCCATTTGCAAACACATTAGGTACAAGAGGTGATTAGGAGTAGTCAGCATGGGTTTAGGAAGGGAAAATCATTCTTGACCAACCTGGTAGCCTTCTATGACAAAATGACTAGTCTGGTGCCTGAGGGGAGAGCAGTGGATGTTGTTTATCTTGTGTTCACCAAGGTTTCTGACACTGTCTGCCATAACATTTTCACTGGCAAACTGATGAAGTACAATTAGGTAAGAGGACAGTGAGCTGGACTGAAAATTGCTGCACTACTGTGCTGCAAAGATTGTGATTAGCAACACGAAGTCCATCTGGACGCCACTTACCAAAGGTGTACACTGGAGGTTGATACTGGGGCCAACACTGTTTAACAGCTTCGTAAGTTACCTGGACAGTGGGACAGTGTGCATCCTCAGCAGCTTTGCAGATGATACAAAACTTGGCTGCTTCACCAAATGTTTGTGCTGCCATCCACAGGGACGTCAATAGGCTGGAGAAATGGGCTGACAGGAATCTCATGAAGTTCAACTAAGGGAAATGTTAAGTCCTGCCCCTGGAGAGGAACAACCCCAGGCACCAGTACAAGCTGTGGGCCAACCAGCTGGAAAGCGGCTTTAACAAAAAGGACCTGGGAGTCCTGGTGGATACCAAGTTGAACATGAGCCGGAAATGCACCCATGCTCAAAGAAGGCCAACAGCCTCCTGGGCTGCACTAAGAAGAGTGTTGCCAGCATGTCAAGGGAGGTGATCCTGCCCCTCTACTCTGCCCTGGTGAGGCCACACCTGGTGTACTGTGTCCAGTTCTGGGCTCCCCAGTACAAGAGAGATGTAGAGCTGCTAGAAAGAGTCCAGCACAGGGCCAAGAGATGATTAAGGGACTGGAGCATCTCTCACATGAGGAAAGGCTGAGACAGCTGAGACTGTTTAGCCTGGAGATGAAAAGTCTCAGGGAGGATCTCATCAATGTGAAAAAATACCTGATGGAGGTGAGTAAAGAGGATGGAAACAGTGACAGGACGAGAGGCAACGGGGCAATTGAAATACAGGAAAATCCACTTAAACATAAGAAAGTCCCCTTTTTTACTCTGGGAGTGGTTAAACACTGACATAGGTTGCCCAGAGAGGTGGTGGTGTCTCCATCTTTGGAGATACTCAAAACCCAGTGGGAAATGGCCTTGAGCAATCTGCTTTAGCTGACCCTGCTTTGAGCAGGGGGTTTGGACTAGATCATCTCTAGAGGTGCTTTTCAACCTCAGCCATTCTGTGAAATCATTGCTTATATAATTAAAAAGAATGCTATCTCTATATTAAGCCCCATATTATAGGCATGGATGAAAGAATGCTTTTCTGGTGTTCTATTAGAAAGAATTCCCATCTAAACCTGCGGGGCGTAGTTGCATGCAGGATGCTGACATCCAACCAGAGAGACTGCAGGGACCTTTTGGCACCCGATTCTGGGGTAGATGGGGCGTGCTTTGCCGCACCTCACTAGCTGCAGCCCTTAGGGGCTGGACTGTCCCGTCCCAAAGTAAGGAGCACAGCGAAGATCATGACCTTGGTGCATCCAGTGTGCTGGAGAGGAGGAGCGAGCTGCTGGTGGGGGACAGCTGGCTGTGCTGGCACTGCGGCAGCTGGGGAGCCCTTCTCTCAAGGAGAACCCGGAGCTGATTTTTCCAGCCTACTTTCTAGACCTTTTGTGCTGATCCCACAAAGCACAAAGGGAATAGAGCAGGGCTGGGAATATGTATGAAAAAATATCTCCCCCAGCCTTTTAGGTACTGAACAGAGGGAATATGTAACAGCATGACTTTTGCACCAATTCCACAGAGATAAAACCACTTCTGAAAGCAGTTTTTTTGGTTGTTCAGGCAAACTCATTTTCTTCCCAGGTTTGAATTAGACAAGGTCATTTTATTTTTTCTTCAGCTTCCTATTATTGTTATGATTATTATCATCAATGAATTGTTTTGAACATCAAGCACATGGAGCAAACTACTTTTTTTTTTTTGTTTTTACATCATCCTTTTAATAGTAAGGTTTGGTCTGCATTTTAATAAATGAGGAACCACTACTCACTCTGTTTAGGATTAATGCATTCATGAGTCTTATTTTCAGTGGCTATGAGGGAAAGACAACATTTTAAAGCAAATTGAGGTGGTTGATATCTTCCCTAATGTATTTTTAATGTATGAGACATGGTAAGGACCTGAAAAGCATTCTGTGCTCTGCAATACAATTTGACAACAAAAAAATTAAAGAAAGATAAAAACAAACTAACAGAACGTATGGAAGAGGGAAAGATATAGCCATGCTGTTAGTCTCCAGTTAGATAATTTTATTAGGATTTCGAGCATACGATGAATGAACTTGATAACTGGTGGGGGGATAAGGATGTTGTGATATTAATAAGAATGTAATTCCATATGAAACTGTTCTGTGATTTATAGCTAATAATATTACTGAAATGAGGCTAATGAAGGCAATCAATCCTATATATAACCTTTTTTTGTAAATCTGATTCTCAAAGTATTTCTGATGATAGAAAAAAGACAGATTTGTCTTCTCCCAGCAATCCCTGCTGACATGAGAAGTCCCGCTGAAATCAATTGACAAGGAGTCTGGGGAGTAAATAAAACTCTGTGGATGCGCTTCTGTTCTGCCTTGCTTCTGTAGTCCCTCTCTCATGACAATGTCCTTAGAGCCACATTGTCTTTGAGTAAGAAAACTGCTATAGCGCACCCAGAGCGCAGTTATAGATCTTACTGGTGTACTAATAAACTCCAGCTGCTACGAAAGCTACCTTTGATCTTGCTGACGCAGGTACTGATCACAAAGGCTTTTGTTGTGCTACACCAGTCTTCCCAGACTTTTGGGTATGTCTGCAATTAGCTGGTCTGCACTGCACCCCACACTGCCTGGTTTCACTGGTATTAGTGCTGGAGTAAACTAAAGTAAGGCAAGCTTCTTTGTATTTACCCATGCTGTTGGAACACCGCAGACCGCAGTGTATATCTCCACTTCTTATTGTCATCTTTTCCCACTCCAGCCTGCTTTCATCTAAGTAACTGAAATCCATCTTCAGTGCCATTTGGCAGATCCCTGAAAACTTAGAAGAATGGGCACTTTTTCTCCTCTTTGTTCTCCTTGCCTGTTTCCAGTATAGTTTCATTACCCTTTTTATTGGGAAGGGACACTGTGATTTAGAATATGTATCTTTACAGCATTTGGAAGAACACCTATTTCTTCAGAGAAAGGGGATATATTTAAGAACACAGACATTTAAGAAATACTGGAATTAATTTTACTGTGCTTTGCTCCGCTTCAAGTGCAGAACTCATAGTTCTCCTTATGAGGGAACATCTACAATGAAATTACTACTCTTGTGAATAATTTTGTGGATACTAATGTGTGACCACCACTCTTGGCAGAACGTGAAGAGAAGCTCCCACACATATTTACCTCCTGAAGCCCAACACCTTCCTCTCAAGGGTTCTGGAAATGGGCAGTCAGTCTAGCAGAGATTGCTGTCTCCGTCACCGTGCTCATTTAGGTCAATGGCAATAACCTTTCTGATGTCAGTGAGGCAGGATAAGATCTTGTGTAAACAGCCGACGCTCACATCTTTCCTCATCTCAAGAACCTCGCTGATATCTGACTTCTTACTTAACAACTTATATGTCCACCTCACCCAAATACATGGGTAAGCACAGATATGTGACAGCAAGGAGGAATGATGGTGAAGAAAAGGATGTGACTATAAAGTTGGAATAAAAACATGTCATTATGGACAAGATCATACCACATTTTTTTCTGTGCCAGGCTTTTTTGTGGATCTCAGTTCCAAGCAGCTGCTGAGGCTAGTGACGTGAAGCACAGGAGATTATGGGCAAAAATGTATTTGAAATATCAGATGTTCGTAACAGCTGAAGTCTTACCTGAGCTTGGTGAAAACAGTTTGAGATATGACATAGACTGGAGAAACCCCAGCGACGTAGCAAACAAGAGAATGGCTACTGGTTTCAAAAGAAAAATAGTTGTTTATGTTTTGTCGGAAAACAAAAGATTTTAGTTAGCATCCTGACTGGTTATTTGTGTTTGAGGTTACCTAAGAAAACCACTTGCCACAGAGTAGATTAGATCTTAGCACTGTTCTGTTGTCATCACTGTAAATTCATTAATGCCTCACTGAACTGTTCTAATGCCATTAGACTGCCCCATGTCACATGTGTTGCGTCTATGAATACTCTCTTTGTCTCCCTGCTTAGCATGGAAGGTGAAAAGCGCTGGAACTGAAGTGATTTTTCAAGCCAAGAATCTTTGCAATCATAAATAAAAAATAAGTCCCTTCAGCTTAACATTCATTGCCTCCTTTCTCATGTAGAAACAGATGTCAGCGCAAAGAGAAAGGAGGCGCAGAGTGCCTCTTTCAGCTGCTTTTGGAGAAAAGCAGGAAGGGAATAAGTCACAGGGAGATGTGTTGTACATATCTTTAGAAAAGCATTTATAACTTCCAGATACATTTCTGCTAATGAGGGTATGAGATGCCAGCTCTTTGGAAGTTACAGCATGCACTGTTGCACTCTCATCAACTCTGATGGATGTGGTTTGTATCGGAGTATAATTGAAACATGAGGATATGAGGAATGATTTATTAAATTACCAGAGAAAGTACTTAAGAAAAAAGGCCTAATAGTAGGAAAAATGTCTGCTTTAGTTGAATGCTATTAGAGCTACAAAATTTCTTATAAACTGGAGCCCTCCAACTGGATGCTCTCCATACATTGCAGCACTGTCTGAATCTGCATATAAATACCCTGAAGTAGTAGCTGTAAAATATCATTTATGACAGTGTCTTAACTCCTGAACCTAATGAAGGCCACAATCTTATTGTTGCCAATCATATTATTGTTGTTAAAGTGAACGGCAATGTAATCTGAGAGCATGTTACATTTGGGTGCGTGGTGAGAATTTGAATACTGCCATTTTCCCCCTAGGCAATCCAACTCTCACACAAAAAAATTGTCATTTTTCAATAAGGGCAAGATTAGATCCCATATGATCCATAGTATCTATGAGATGCAGACGGAGGTGAGTAGAAAGGAATAGAGACTGTCATAGCCTCTTTTCCCTCTCTTTCCACATCTATCGGCACAACTGCTTTGCTGTGGGTGCAAACACGCTATTGTTTGTAAAGAGCTGGCACAATTTGCCCTCATTAGCAGAGCATGCCCACTTTTATTTGCCACTCTTGCAGTACCTCGTTTTAAACACCACGTCGCAGGGATTTTATAGAGTCTCTGGGATTTTAACTATGAAAGGAGAAGTTTTTCTTGTAAACTCTTGCAGTTTCCTGGGCTTGATGCACTGCATTGCCTGGCACAGATTTCACTTTCCCCGTGACACTGAAAAAGCACTAGCCCTCCTTGTCACAGAACAACTTGCTTCAATGCCCTACACTAGCAAAGAAGCTCTGTGATAAACAAGCTTTTAATTTTGTATTTCCACACTTTTAGTTCCTAATTTGCAACTTGACAAAGCTGTGTGTTGATGACTGTGCCAAAAGCTCAGCCTCGAGCAGAGACGCTAAAAGAAGTGCGAGGGTAGAGGAGAAAGCACTCACGGGAAGCTGACAGAAGAATCGTACTTTTAGAAGCTTTGTAGATGCTTTGATTTAGTGCCATCAGACTTATTGCTGCAGGCCTTCTACTTATTGCTAATGTAGACAGTCTAGGAAAAGTCCCAAGAAACTATAAATGATGCCTTTCAACCTGAAATGTATTTTCCGACTCCCTGAATTCCAAGGAGGGATCAGCCAAAGCCAAAAACACGTGACGACTCACGAGGAGCCTGCCCTCTCATGTGATAAGCTCTCTCCGGAGCAAACTGTTGTTTAATAGGTAGCCAAATCTCATGGAGTGTCAGATTTTCAGCAAAAAGCCCTGTCGGCTCCTTCAATATGACACCAGGCCAAGTGTGTCAGGTAGAACTGCTGGAGATGGGCCATCAGCTGCATGAAGGGAATACCCAACGCTTGAATGTATGACAACATACCCAAGACAGAGCTCTTCAGTGCCAAAATGAGATTATAAGTGCTAAGCAAGAGTAATAATAGAATTTAGGAGAATTTCAGTTCACTAGGAGAAATACTGACCCACAGCTGGGAGCCAAAAATAAGCTATTTCAGAGAAAGTGCTTACCCATATTTAAGCAGTTTGGGAAGCAGCACAGGAATGTAAATAGCAGATGACCTTTTCTGCTTACCTGACAGTCTTCTTGTTCCCTGAAACCTTCAAATAATCCTTAAGTACTGCACTGTCTCCTGGTGCTCTTCCTCTGCCCCTTTTCCAGATGAAGAGAGGCTGAGCTTATCAGCTTTGCCGATGCAGATACGACAAAGCACGCTATGCTACGAATTAACTCCCTTCCTGTGGAACAAACATTAGGAAGCAGCTGAAGAGGTATTTAAGACTCCTGTGTTTCACTGTAAACCAGAAAATGTCTGTTTTCAGATTCTTAAACAGGAGGGTGGAGACTGAGAAATACAAAATCTTATAGGAAAAAATAAAAAATACTTATATCAAACTCTTCTTTTTAGCGAATAAGTCTTTTCTCATGCCTCTTTGATCCCCCTTTTTTATAACTGCTATATATGGATGTATTGCAGGACATGGATAAAACATTAAAGCCACTGGATAACTTACTGGATGGAAATCTGGGGCATTTTGGGCAAAGATTTCATATTCAGTGTGTGAAAGGTGGTTTTTTTTTTGTGGTGTTTTTTTTTTTTTTAATGGCAGCTGTTTGAAGTTGTTTAGTGGCCTTGAAAGTTAGTAGTCCCTGTGCAGTTCTGAATATAAACCATCCATGCAAGATCTCAGTTTTCTGAGGTTCAGGATTGTCATGGTTTTGCCCCAGCTGGCAGCTAAGCACCACGCGGCTACTTGCTCATCCTTCCCTGCCCAAGGGGTTGGGGAGGAGAATGGAAAAAAACCTTGTGGGTTGGGATAAACACAATTTAATAGGATAACAAAGGAAGATAATAATAAGAAGAAGTGAGGCACAAATGCAGTTGCTCACCTCAACAGAAAGAAAAAAACCAACCCAACAACAACCCGATGTCCAGTCTATTTCCAGGCAGTAAATCTGCCTCCCGGCTCTCTTCCCCAGTTCCATACGGAGCATGATGTTACATGGCAGGGAATATCCCTTTGGCCAGTCTGGGCCAGCTGTCCTGGCTGTGCTCTCCCAGCTTCTTGTGCATCTGGCAGGGCATGAGAAGCTGAAAAGGCCTTGACTTAGTGTAGGGACTACAACTACCTAGCAACAATTAAAAACTTCAGTGTGTTACCAACATTATTCTCATTCTAAATCCGAAACACAGCATTATATCAGCTACTAGAAAGAAAATTAACTCTATCTCAGCTGAAACCAAGACAAGAATACAAAGATAAATTCTTTTACTGATTCTTTTTACAACACATCTAATCTAAGGCAGGTATTACTACGTTATCTTTGATGATATCATCACCCTGGAAGAATACTAATTGAAGAAATCAGTGTTCAGTGTTCCTACTCCAAACATTTCAATTAGAACAAAATCTGTTGCTTCTTCCTAGTTATCTACATTGAAAAATGATTAACAAATGGAAAAATCTAAATCTGAGTGGAAACATCCCCTGTTCCTAGTTTCCAGTTGAACCAAGGAAGTGAGCTAAGAGTCTTTCTAACAGCATTACAGTGTGATCTCACACTGTCCTCTACCATTTATTGCCTGGTCTCCCTTTAAATACTTGCTCCTTCATAATTATTAACTGCCGTTGACCACTGGACTTTGAAACTGCAAACTACTTTCCATATCTTTTGCTTCCTGCTGTATATATGAAATCATATGGTCTGTTTTCTATAGCTAAGATTACAAGTGATATGACTTGAGAGGGAAAAGGTAGACAAAATGGAATGAAAACAGAGTTCTTTAATTGCTATAAAATGTGACAAAGTGTCACAAGTGAAAAAAAAAAGCAGCTGTACTTAGAATCTGGTGCTGATTCGGTGGTGATTGAAAAAGCAATTAGAAATAAAAGCTGTAATGAGTGGAAAAAGGATTAAACAAATATTGATATGAAGTAGAAATTGTGGGCTATGCGAATATTGATGAACACTTCAGAGAAAAATCCATAGCTAGGGTTCACACAAACAAGTAACCATTTTCTGACTGCATTAGTAAGAAAAGAAAACCAAAATCAATTACTGGCTGAGACTGCGGAATTGTTAATGATGATAAAGAAGTAAAATATTCATAAATATTTTGGGGGTTCCATGTTTGGAGAGAAGGAGTCTGATCTTCTTACATCATGTGTGGGTAAAGAATTTTGCAATTTATTAATAGCTAAGTGGTATTATACAACATCATAAAACTTAGATTTTTAAAATCTGATTTAAATCTACGTACTCACACCCTACAGTTCTATAAGAATTGGCTGAACAGATCTTTAGTCTTTTCTGTCAATTTGTAACAAATCTAGGAAAATGTTACAAGACTTCAAGAATTTTAACATTATGTAAATATTAAAGAAAAAAAAGACAGAAATGAGATAATCTAGGTAATTACTGTCTGGTTTGCCTGATGACAGTTCCAGGAAAAATATGAAAAACATTGATATGGGATTACAGTCATAAAAGCTTGATGGAGAGGAATATAATTAATGCTAGTGACAACAGTTTTACAGAAAGTATGTCTTTTCAAACAAACATATAATGAGATTACAGATTTTTATGAGGCATATGATTTACCAGTGTACAAGCTTTTGATTAAAAATGAACACTAGAGCTCATTGAAATGAATGGTATTTTAGGTCAACTAAATGTAAAATGATAATGTAGACTATCTCCACATTCTGTAGACTGGCTCCCGGGTACCCTGACTCAGAAAGAAGATTTAACGTTTACACTAAACAGCAGTAGAACAAGAGCTCCAATGTCTGATGCAACAGAAAAAAAAAAAAAAAAAAAAGGACTAATATGAATGGTCAATTTTTTCACATAATAAAGAAATGAATGAGAACACAGGTAAAAACAGGAGCTACACAGGAGAATTCTGGTGTCTGTACTTTTAATGTGGAAAACGGGAAAATGTGCAGAGAAAAGCTAAAACCAAAATATCCTGGTCTTAACCCTCTAGTAAGTGTTAATGAGCTCCTCTTGCTTAGACCACACAGAGGCGACCAGACTAAAGTGGGTTAGTACATTTGAGAGAAAAACCAAAGCAATAAAGGCTCTTCCGTCAAGGCAAACAAGCATCACGTGAACCAGTGGCTGGAAGTAAAAGTCAGATAAATTCAAATTAGAATGGGGTACCCATTAGTTAGCACTGAAGGGGATTAACCACTGGAACAAACTGTCAAACTAATGAGTTCTTCAGTTCTTGAAGACTTCAGGTCATGCATTTCTGGAAACTATGCTGTGGCAAAACGCAAGTTATTATTTATTGATAGCTAAATAATTAACTGAATACATGAGTAACTGCATGAAATGTAATAGCTTGTGATATAGGAAGCCACATTGCACTCTGAATGTATGATTTCATAGCTTTACCAGAACGGGGCACGTGAGCACTTTGTGATCTATGGATGTTTACACATTCATAAGAAAAACTTAGTAGAATGAATGAAGAACTGACTTTACTTTTACCATCATTTTACAGACTCAAATATGTTGTTACTCCCTTGCCACTTAATCCTGATCAGTGCTTCCCCTTTCTCACGAGCTTCCCAGATGAAAAGCCAACACCTTTAAGCCAACACCTTTAAGCCAACACCTGCTTGTGCTCTTCTAGGGAAAAACTGCTCAGGCTCATTATTTAGCTCATTCTCTCCTTTTATTTTAAACAGTAGAAGACATGATGTCTTTCCCTGATTCAGTGCTTCCTTTTTAGACATCTAATTTGCAAGCAGCGGATTTAACATCAGTTCCACTGACAAAGAGCCACTTCATTTCAATAGGTATTAGATAAAACTCATAATCCTTCAGAAATCTCATCTAATGTTAAAGATCTGAAATTATTACAGTTAGGTAAATAAATATTTATCATCTCCTCATTGCAGATTTTTCCTCTGAGCTTCCCATCTTCCTTCAATTTGGGTCTGAGTGTATCTTTAGTTCTGCTTCCTTCCTAAAGAAATAAAAAAACTATTTACATAGGAGTTTTGCCATGTCAGGGCTCTTGATTATCATTTGCATTCTGTGTTTCAGAGAGATCTTATTTCATCCTTTATCTCTCTTTTCCTTTTAGCCTACTAGGGGGAAAAAAAATCTAACTTCCGTTCTACTCTTCTATTGTCTGCAGGATTTCACTTTACTTTCGTACTTATTTTACTTCATTAGCAGTTCCTGTTGTCTTCGCCACTTTTTAAAATTCATTACAGATTTTTTCCAGGGCTTGACCCTGGTAGGGAAAAGAAAAGCTCCAGGAGACTACTCTAGATTATTCTCTGATTTTTTTTAGTATGTCCTTAATTACACTGTATTTTTTTATTATTTCTTTGCTTCCCTTTTGACTGTGGTATTTTTAGTCCTCAGAAATGGCTTCCTATTCCTTGGCTTTTCTTTAAAGAACTCAAAACTACCCTGTCGTAATTTTAGTGTCCTCTAGCTGTATGGATGAATTGTCATGGGCAGCCATAAGTCCTGTTTTACACATTTGAACACTGGGAGAATACATGCCAATTATGCTTATTAGTTTAGAAATATTGTCCCGTTCCCATTTTCCCTTCATCTCTTGTGCACTCTTGCAGACGCAGTTTTGCATGTAAGAGTTTTATACCTGTGCTGTAGAAAAACTTGTGGACACACTTTCAGATCAATATATTGATCTTTTAATTCCCCCCAAAACTATGAATATTGTAAAGTGAAATGTGTGAAGTGTGTGCAGGACCAGCCTGTTATCCTATTAGATGGCAAAGCCAAGAAGCACAGATTTACACTGACAGACCACAAAACGCACAAGGCCACTGAAACCACCCTTTGGTGTGGATATAAGGGGAAATTGGGATCCAGCCGACATATTTTGCAATGTTTGCAGGAGAGCATTTGCCAATGTAAACCTGACTGGCAAACATACAGAGTTGTTCACTGGAAGTGGTTTCTTTTGGCTATAAATGGTTCCTTTATTGAAAATGGTCTCTCTTTACCTTCTCATCTTGGAGTATTTATACTACTTGACCATCCTTTTCCTTTTTGTAACACATTACTTCAGCTGCAGAAAGAAAAGGACAGGCAAATAATATTATTCCAGGAATACCAGAATATTATTTCTTGTAATGAATGAGATCCTTTTAGAATATGCAGAGAGATTTTCAATTCTATTATATATAAGCTTGTACTTTAATGGTCAAATGCAGAAACTTTCTGCTTACGCTTCTAAGTTTGTAAAAGAATCAAACTTATTTGGGAGACTAACCTGGCAAGAAATAAAGATAGAAACAAGACCACATGAGAGATGATTGCTGGCCAACCTCACAGTCCGACACAGGACGCAAGATAGGAAGCCCTATTCACTGAAAAAGCTAGATGCTCCTAATCCCTTACGCTGTCTATGTTGCTGTATGGACATTGCCTTTTCTTTCAGGACACCTTGGCAAGAACTGAGGTCTGAATTAGAGAAGCATAAATGTACTCTGAATTGCCCCAGATGGAATACTCTGATATCCCACAGAACAGTTTTTCCTTATCATAATATTAAGTCCTGCATGCCCTCAACTGCTCTCTGTTGGCAGCAAGGTAATAAAGTAAAAAGTGAATAATAAAGGAAGTATGATCCTCTCACAGTCTGAATTTCTCATCCCTCGAATCAGAGAAATGACTATCAGTTCTGTGGCCTGCACAGAGTCCTGCAGGCAGGACTGTATAGTTTAAAATTACTTGTATGTAATTCTGATTTTCTTTTTCCTACTGATTTCTTTGTAACCTATATAGTTCTCTGCATTGGACTCTCCCCTTCAGGGTGGTGAAATCAGTAAGTACAGTTATCAAAAAATGAACCTGTTAAAAAAATGTTGATAGTCATTAATGACAATTTACACATAAAAATTTCACAGTGTTTGGATGTAGAATTTTGGTTGAGGCCTGGTTTTCCCAGTATATACATATTTAGGTGTTTAGGGAAGGTGTATTTTCTTTTGAAAAAATAGGTAACTGTATAACAAATAATAATAAGCATATGTAGATCTAGGAAATACAAGAATAGTTGTTTGCACTCTCACCAGGATTAACTATTATACCAAATATGTTTCAAAATGCCATTTCTCATTTTACAAAAGGGAATGTCAGAGACTCTGCTGCTTCTACTACTGTCCTCTGAGTTCAAAGAGGAACTGTTAAGCCCCGGATCTGTGCCTGAGCTTTTTTTTCCTGGTATCATCAAAAGGTGTGATCATTAATCCCAGTTAAACAAGAAGCCAGCATGTTCCACAGAATCAAAGGCTGAACCGGGATTCAGGAGAGAGGTGCCCTGCTCCTGCTTCTGCTGGTGAGGTGCCATGTCACTTAAGAGGGTCACATTGGCTGGGCTTCTCCTACTTTCCGCCCATCAATTTAATACTATCCCTAACTATGCCTCCTGACAGATTTTTCAATATGCTGAGCCAATGTAGCAAACACCACAAGCAATGCATTTTTACAGAATAAAAAGTTTATTTATGTGTATTATAGTTATATATTTTACATCTTTTCATAGTAAAGTCAACTATCAGGAACTTCTGCGCAAACTTCAACTTCAGATGTGTAGTGATAATAAAGTTTCTGAAGATCGATGTAAGGTCAGTTTAAGAGAGAGATGGAACACCGATGGCTGGCATAAACCATGTGATCCCCACAAAGAGCGCACCTAATTAAAGAGGAAAGAACTGTGAAGTGGAAGTGGATGCCTTGGGACAAATATATCAGATCAGGTAACATAATGCTACACCAGTGAGTGTTTCTAGATGATTGCACAGTCCATCAGTATGTGGCAAAGGGCAGTGGACACCGTCGATATACTATGCAGAGGAACAACAATGGACTGACAGAGCATACCACTTTCAAGAGTGCCTACATCATTAAAGGAGACCAAATCCCACTGATCTTGAACAAGGCTTAGAACATGCCACTATCTCCATTTAATTGTCTCAGTCCTTTTACCTGAAGCTGGGTCCACAAATGAATGAGTTGGCTTGTGCAGAGGTTGGTCAGGTCAGTATCTGCATTTGTGATTGGAGTTAAATGTGACGGCTCTGTCCCATGCTCCATGTCATTGTGGAGACATACCCATGAACTCCTTTGTTACACACTTCACCATCAAATGAGTCGTAGGAACCTTCAGTGGAATCTAAACTGCTGATAACATCATGCTACGCCTGATGGCAACTACAGAAGAAATAGGATATTTCCACAGAAAACAACTGAGCAGACATATGGGAAGAAAGAAATGCCAACTATTCAGCTTTACCTGCTATGCCTAATTTTGCAGAGAGATATGGAAAGAATGGAAAGGTTAAAAGGAAAAGCAACAAATCTAAATAGCTTAGTTCTTCAGTTATGAATGGAAGCCATGAAAATTATGGAAAGTCATGAAAACTATTTATTACAAAACAGGAACTTGCAGGTGTGATTATGTTGTCCCTCCTAAGTATGAAATTCTAGAACAGATGTCCCACAGGAAAGCTACCGCAGGAAAGAACTTAATAGAGGGCATGAACGAAGTACTGTTTCAGGGAGCAAGGGAATGAACCCAGCCTCCTAGGACTGTTATTTTCAAAATGTGAGACTCTGCTTGAAGAGGAAAATGGATTTCCAGTCAGATGGACCAGAATCAGTGATGATTTAGGGGAATGTTTGTTTTTTTCCCATGTGGTTGAGCAATGATTCAAAGGGACTGACATTAATAGAAATAACTAGTGTGTGTTTAAGAGGTGATTAGGGGATAAATACTTGTAAATATCTAAAGGGCAGATGTCTAGAGGATGGGGCCAGACTCTTTTCAGTGGTGCCCAGCGACAGGACAAGGGGCAACAGGCACTAACTGAAACACAGGAAATTCCATCTGAACATAAGGAAAAAAATTCTTTGAGAGTGACCAAGCACTGGAACAGGCTGCCCAGAGAGGTTGCGGGGTCTCCTTCTCTGGAGATATTCAAAATTTGCCTGGATGCCATCCTGTGCAACATGATCTAAGTTATCCTGCTATAGTAGGGGGGTTGGACTAGATCTCCAGAGGTCCCTTCCAACCCCTACAGTTCTGTGATTTCTTGATTCTGTGATAAAATTTAACAACCAATAAAGTCAGTTTGGTATGGGAGATGGGTATGCATATTCAACATATCTCATGTGACTAAAATTCATGTTAAAACCCCCGAGTTCTCTGTTGTACCAATGTCAGGTGCTCGCTATATGAGGAAAAAAGTCTATTTGCTCTTTTGCCTCAAGAAGCTGCACAATGGTTGTAGTTTGTTTGGGCAGTATATACTCCTTTCAACCATCAACAGTGAAGATAGTAACTAATGCTCCTGCAGAAAGAAATTTGTGTTTCTGTTCTGAAGAAAAAACCCAACCTAATACTTTCTACTTATTTTGTCCTATTTTCTTTTCACCTTGCACACAGCTCATGAACCAGTACTCTCTCGCTTCATTAATGAATTTCCTGCTTAGTCCTTCTTCTCCTTCCATCTCAATTTCACACGGATGATAATTTCTGCTCTCATGTCAGCCCCGCACAGGAATCACAGGTGCTACTGCTGTGCTGGGGAACAGTGAAGCACAAGGAGGTCCACGCCTAGATCAAAGCTTGTGGATCAACAGCACAGGATCAGGATATTATCTGCTTGAGATACCAGAATGCAGGGAGGTCTGGCTACTGTCTTTCAGTGGCCAAGGATGGTAATCAAAGGGCACTTCCACTTACCATTGTAGCAATTCTATTTAACTGCCCCTGCTACCTTTCCTGGTTGCTGTCAGGGATTGCAGACTGTCAGTGCTGGGTTGCCTTTGCTGTCACCGATGTGTTTGGGCCACTGCCTAGGGGAGATCCCTGTTACAGAGGTCCCTTCTGTCTTTTTTTTCCCTTGATACAATGAATGTTCTCTAGGTCCATAAATGGCTGTTGGTAAAGGAGAAAGAAGAGTCCTTTCATATCCTCAAACTGAGGCATCCTCGTGTTGGGGAGAGACTTTCCTCAAACCCTACATCCTGTATATTCTGCAGGAGGCTTTGAAGCCACATGATGAAGGGGTGACTGTAAAGAGCGTGGAGGCATCAACCCTCCATCAGAACAGAAGGGACAGAGCTGGACTCCCTTATCCTCGCTGAGGGCCTCCATCCCTCTGTAGGAGGGGCACAGTGCTGTGGGGTGAGAAGGAACCACAGAATGGCTGAGGTTGGAAGGGACCTCTGGAGGTCACCTTGTTCAATCCCCCTGCTCAAGCAGGGCCACCCAGAGCAGGTTGCCCAGGACTGTGTCCAAACTGCTTTTGAATATCTGCAAGGAGGGAGTCTCCACAACCTCCCTGGGCAACCTGTGCCAGTGCTTGGTCATCCTCACAGTGCAAAAATATTTCCTGATGTTCAGAGGGAACCTCCTGTGCTTCAGTGTGTGCTCATTGCCTCTGGTCACTGGGCACCACTGACAAGAGCTTGGCTGTGTCTTTTTTGTACCTTCCTTTCAGGTACTTACAGATATCAATAAGATCCCCCTGACCCTTCTCTTCTCCAGGCTGAACAGTCCCAGCTCTCTCAGCCTTTCCTCACAGGAAAGATGCCCCAGCCCCTTAACCATCTTCATGGCCCCATGTTGGACTCCCTCCAGTAGCTCTACATCTCTCTTGTACTGGGGAAGCCAGAACTGGACCCAGCACCCCTGGTAGAAGGGCAGGAACAGCTCCACTGGTGATGCTCCCCGGCAATACTTCGATTGATACAGCCCAAGATACCATTCACCTTCTTTGCGGCAAGGGCACATTGCTCACTCTTGTCCCACCAGGACCTTTTCTGCCAAGCTGCTTTCCAGCCAGCTGTCCCCCAGCCTGTACCGGTGCCCGGGTTGTTCCTCCCCAGGCGCAGGCCTTTGCCCATCCCCTTGTTGAAGTTGCTCTCCCCAGGTGTCACCGGGCACACACACCGCCTGTGCCAAGCCCAGGGGTACAGCGTGAGCTGCGGAGACACCCACCCACGGGAGGGGAGCAGCCTGCAGGGGGAAGCGGGGATACCGAGGGCAGCGGGAAGGCGAGGCAGCCACGGGGAAGACAGGGGAGCAGCGGCCCACGGGCCCACGGCGTTTCCGCGGCCGCCCGGTCCCCTCTCCCCGCCTTCGCCGGCTGCCACCTTACCCTTCGCTCGCCCCGCCGCGCCCCCGGGACAGCGACCAGCTCCCGGGCCCGCCCGGCGGCCGCGCCGCGTCCCTTGCCCC
This sequence comes from Balearica regulorum gibbericeps, assembly GCF_011004875.1. Classification (NCBI taxonomy): domain Eukaryota; kingdom Metazoa; phylum Chordata; class Aves; order Gruiformes; family Gruidae; genus Balearica; species Balearica regulorum. The sequence continues at coordinate 40,913,684 of NC_046185.1, forward strand.
GCCAGGCAACGACACCCGCCGGCGGGGGCGGGAGGGCGGAGGGAGAGACGAGGCACGGTGCGGAGCGCCGCCAGCCCGCCTCGCCCCCTCACATACACACTCACACACATACTCTCACACACACACACACACACACACACACCCCCGCACCCACACGCACCGCCTGGCCGACGGGAGCGGGGGCCGCTCGCAGGGCGCCTGCCCATGGCTGACAGGAGCCTGATCGAGGGCGCCGAGCCCTTCCCGCGCCGGGAGGAGGCTCCGGAGTGGGGCTATGAGGAAGGTGAGAAGCGGGCGGCGGCTCCGGCCCGGAGAAACTTTCGCCGCAGCCGGGAGAGGAGGAGGTGGCGGTGGGAAGATTCAAGTGGCGCAGCGGAGGGAAAATCGCCCCGAGCCGCGGGGAGCAGGGAAGTGCCGGCCCGCATCGGGCGGCAGGTCCGTCACCGCCGGCGGGAGAGTGCCGCGGGGCGGCGGCGGCCGCGGAGCCGCCCGGCCAGCCGTCGCCGGGGCCGGCGGGCCGAGGTGCCGCGGAGCAGCCCCCCCAATTCCCGCGCCGGTGGGCAGCAGCGAGGCGGTCGGTGAGGGCGGAGGGCGGGGAGGGTCCGGCCGGCCCGGGAAGCCACCGGGCAGCGCGGTGTGAGGGGTCTCCCCGTAACGGCTTTCCCTTGTGTCTCAGGAGTGGAGTGGGGGCTGATTTTTCCTGATGCTAACGGGGATTACCAGTCGCCTATTAACTTGAACTCCAGAGAAGCTAAATATGACCCATCGCTCCTGGAAGTGCGTTTGTCGCCTAACTACGTAGTGTGTCGTGACTGTGAAGTGATCAACGACGGGCATTCGATTCAAATTGCCCTGAAATCAAAATCAGGTACGCTGAAACATGGCCTTTGCTTTCCCCGCTAAAGCTGGTGTTGCCTTAGGAGGACTCGCTGTCCGTGTATCCGGGGGCGCAGGAACAGCAGCTGCTCCCAGCAGCGAGCGGCTGGGCTCATTCGGCATGGACTGCGGCTGGTAAGGGTGTTGCTGTTGACTTCAGTAGGAAGTCAATGAGAGCAGTGAGTGCAATGAGAGCTCTAAGTTTCAATGTCAAACTGGATGGTCAGTCAGATAGCTTCAGAGCACGTCCAGAATTTCCTCTTGTGGTGGTGGTGTCTAATTCACTGGCATGAACCATTGTCTGCATTCAGAAGAAGTCCAGACTAAGACAGTGTGATGCCAAACTATTTTGTACAGCTGGCAAAATTTGTCCTTAGTCTGAAGACCATGTAAGTTAGAAGAGCATTTTCTGTTAATTTCAGTGGGTTCTGAATACTAACTACAGAATTGGGCAGCTTAAGATAGATACTCCATTATTGTAACTGTAATTAATGCATGCTTACAATATTGATGAAGAGCAGGTAGCAAAGCAGTCTTCATTTCTTAAAGGATTTTTTGGTGTCATTCATCACATAGAATTAGAAACAAATAATAAACAATTCAAACAAGTGAAATTGCAGTATCTCATTCAGACCTTTCATCTGGGTAAACTATTCTGTATGAAGGAGACAATGGTCAAGAAAGCAGGGAGAAAAAAAGTCTATTGTTCTTTCCAGCACTGTGGTAGTTCTTACCATGTGTTTGGAAGAACATCCAAGTTATTCCAACCAATCTTAGCTAGTAACAGCCTTTTGGGGGCATTTAAACAGTTGAACGTTGTCAAACCGTGAGATGTTCCAAGTTTTGTTTCCTTCTCAGATCCCAGTAGTCCTGGGAGCTACAGCTGTGCTGAGATTGAGGGGGTCAGTTCAGTTTTACACTGAATTTTTTTAAAATAAAGAGTTTGTTATTTTAATAATGATGCTTTCCTTTGTAATTTCCTTTCCGTGATAAATGCCATGTATTATTGCAACACAGGACATTTCTTTCCACAGAATTTTGCAGATTTGCAATAGAATAGAAATTTTGTACTTCCAGTCAGTTTTACTGCCTTCATCAGAAGAAGAGCTCTTTTCCCAAGGAGTAAGGTTCTCTCTGCAGGATCAGGAAGATTCTTGAATTCTCCTATGGAGGAAGTAAGAGTGACCGCAAAATGACATCATCGCTTGCATGCCAAAATGCAGTTCCTTCAACCCTACCTTTCCCAAGGGCAGTTTGTAACTTGGTAGCAATAATTAATAAGATTGGAGGAACACACCTAAATGCATGTGCAAAACCACTGGAGACTTAGGAGGAGAAAAGACTTCTTTTTAAACTTGAACACAGTATGATGCAGACTGATGAGTCTTGAAATATGAGAAAATGTGAAATAGAATAAAAGTTTATGACCGAGGTATGGAATTATGATTTAGGAAACTTGTTTTAGTTTCAGCTTTGCCTTGTTACATAATTTCCCATTCTCCATTTGTAAACTGAGGATAATTTTTCCATTTTTTTGGGGAAGGGGAGGGCAATGTTATCCCTACCAAGAGGAGAAAAAAGTTAATAAGCTGCGTTTGACCTAGTATTCTGGCCAATTTTCAGGGATTGCGGAAACTCCTGCAGCTTCTTTTCCTCACAGGAGATCTCTGATGACAAATCCATTTAGCCAGATTATTTTAATGGGAACTGTTGAACACTAAATGCTTTTGAAACTCTGTCCAATTAATGTGCAAGAGATCCTCATCTACTGTGATGTTAACAGTCAAAGAAAATCTTCTTTGTGGAAAAAAGTAACCTGATTAAGATACATATTAAAAATCAATTTGTCATTACTGGTGATTGATTTTATCCTTTAATTCAGGACACACGGTCCCTCTGGAATTCCCCAATCCTTCTCATTATTTAATTGCAAACATTTTCACAGACTGCTTCCAGTTTGATCATTGTACATGTGTTATGCATTAGGTGGAAGAAGCATGACCAACTGAGTAATGGAGCTGTATATTGAAAAATGCTTTAGAGGATATCCTACGAACAGAGAGACTTCTCTCAAGCCAGCAGTGGATTGCACAGTGAATGATGGTTTCAGAATCATTTTTTAATGAGGATCAAAAATTGCTGAAAGGCAAAGCGAAGTTAAACATGTTTCATGCATTGACAGGGATCAAGATTTGATGAAAGGCAAAGGAAAGATAAACATGCTTCATGCACTGAAATACTTTTATCATGGGATCAGTGTTATAACTTAAGCCTCAGAAATAAACTCTTTGAAGCTCCTGGAGACCCAGAGCTACATCATACAGAGAACATTTGTTCTAGTTACACTTTCTCTAGGAGCAATATTTTAAAACAGGGAAAATGCTCCATTTTCCTGAGAAATAGCACTAATTAAGTATCATGTTTCTTTTTATTTATCCAGATTTCCCTAAATACTTCAGTTGGTTGTTTCCCACAATGTTCACCAGATTTGTAGATTTTCCCTGTACGATATAGGTATAGATAGAATATAGATAAAGCAAGTTTAAGAAGCAAATCTGAATCTACAACTACATTTAGGATGTTTCACTTTAGAAACCCTAATGGCTGTTAGATTAGTTATGAAGAATTATTAAAGGAAGATTAATTGGAATATTTTACTTTTTTCTCCAATATAATTGCTTATGAAAACCATAACTGATCAGTTTTATTTCAGGTTTTTTATAATTCTGTACTTTTGTGTTTCTGCAGTTGCAGTATGATTCAATTGCTAAATTATGTTTTAGTATTACACTATATCTTGTGCTGTGAACTAAGACCATTTAGTTTGTGTGTCAAAATAACTTTATGTTATAGAACTTTAATTCCCTAAAGCTGTAGGTTATGCAATTAAATAATCCTTACCAATTATCAGAGATTGTAAAAGATTCATTCGAAGTCTATGAAATGTAAGCTAGAATTTAACAGGGAAGACTGTGAATGCCCTTAAGTAAAATTCAGCGCTGCCTAGAAGCCAATATTCAATGATTTCACTGAGAAGTTACCTACAGCTTGCGGAGTAATATTTGATCTGAAGCAGATTTGGAAATCCCTGGGCAAAATGTTTCCATTGATTAGTTCCAAAGTAGATTTGGCCTCACAAGGTACAATTGCTTGCTTTTACTACTTATGGTTGAAGTCTCTATTAATGCAAAAGTATTGAGCTACTATATATATTTTTTTTTGTGAGTGTATTGCAATTGTGGACAGATGCTTTTAAGAAATCCCAGATGTTTAAAAAAACTGAAGTAAAAAAAGTCATGGCTGCCTAGAAGCTGTTTTTAAGTAAATGTGGTATGTTGTTGCTCCTGTGTGTAGGTTTGATTGTATTTGGATATGGAGGCATTCTGTATCTCAGAAGCCTGACAGGTGGTATATGACTGAACACCTTTACCTAGCAAAATATTGGCAATCAAAAGTTTTCTATCAGTTTCTGTGACTCATAGCAAATATAGGTGATGGAGATAAAGCATTCGGACAAGTTGGAGGCAGTCACCAGTTCAGTTCAGAACCCCTGCCATCTGTTTAGAGCACATAGCTACTGTCTTGATAAGAGCAATAAATATATTCACTCTTCTGACTGATAAAGGTACAATGTTTTTATTTTGTGTTATGACCAGCTGTTCCATCTCATAAAACAAAGAGTGCAGCATGACAGCAGTTTCACTGTTGTTCCTAACTGCCTGAATTTGCGTTCTGTTCCTGCATGGTACTTCAAAAATAAAGATGTCAAGTCTGTCAACTTTACTCTTCTCTCTATTACCACTGATACTAAAGAAGCTTGCAACAATCTCCCCGTTGTATTTGGAGAATATGTTCAGTGGCTTGTGTGCTTCGAAAGCCAAGTTCCTTACCATTTGTCTTCTTTCCCAGTGTTAATAGGGGGGCCATTACCTCGAGGACATGAGTTTGAACTACACGATGTTCGATTTCACTGGGGGAGAGAAAATCAGCGTGGTTCTGAACACACAGTTAATTTTAAGGCCTTTCCCATGGAGGTAAGAGTGACACCGCATTGCATAACACCCGATAAATGCAAAAGATTTTATTTCATAGCCTGAATTCCTGGTAGTTCTTTCAACTCAGCATTTTATTGCATTATATTTTGACCACAACGCTATCTTGTTGAGGTGTGCTTTAATGCAGGTAAATTAGGATATGCATCTGGAATAGAATGCCTCCAGCACTCATCCCATTGTATATTTAATTGGTCATAAAGTTAACTTGCAGAATTACTAACTTCTGCCTTAATAATATTAGTGTTCTAACAAGATCTGCCGTTTCAACTCTTCCTATGTCACCTTGAATAATAGCTATAGATGGGGAGAACTAGCCACTGGAAATAATAACAACTTAGGTAAATTTGGAGTAAGTGTAGAGCAATTTGTTCATGAAATAGCTTTACATACCTGAAAATTGAAGATTATGTGATATTCCTGGATATGTTCTGTAATATCTCAATGAATTCCAAAAATTTGAAACACAAGCAAAGTGATAATGCAGTCTGAAAAAATTCAGCTGTTCATGGGGTGTCAGTTTGGGCTTCTCAGCAACCCAAAATGCTGGGACCCATTTCTCCAGCCCTCCAGCAGCTGTTCATCATACTACTTCACTTCCCACTGTCCTGTTGCTTACATTTGTTAAGGAGTGGCTTGGAGTACCCTTAGACCCTGGGCTGCAAGACTAGTTTTAAGAGATACCAACCCTGATGGATTTTTTTTAAGAGTTCTGTGAGTTATTTTTGCCTTATTTATTATCATAATCCCCTCTAATCATAATTAGAGTGACTACTGCAGAGCTAATTGTAAAAAGCTTATGGACTTGCACCATCAGTCTAATTCTTAGTGTTGTTCAGGTACTTTCTTTAAGAGTTGTGGGTCAGGTCTTGGTTCTGCTGTTTGCTACTTTGCATTGGTCCATCAGAAAAACCCACATATAAAGTGACTCACAGAGGCTTTGCAGGTTGATTTGAGGCAGATCCTGGCAATTCAGGAGAATTACTTGAATGAGGAAGACTCATCAACCAAAGGGAAAGCAGAGGAATCCCTTCTGCATCCTGGTTACCTGGCATAATATATACAATATGTTTTCTCTGGGCCTTCAGGGTACTGCAGTGCTCCCCGAGGCAGGAAATAGTTTGTTCATTATGAAACAGCTCTGCTTAGTGCTTTTCCTCAAGGCTGGTCCAGCATGTGGTGATGAAGAAATATTGACATGAACTATGTAAAGAACTGTACTTGGGAGTCTGTCAGGGTCTCCCTGTCTCCTGTTTATTAAGGATCACTTTGCAAACAGTCTTGGTGGTATGTGGGAACTGTCTTGATAATCTGCAGAAACCCCAGAATTCTCTACTCAAAATCAGTTCAGAGAAAAATATACTTGACCCAGAGATGCAAAACAACAATCAGTCATGAAGGGATTTTATTCTTCACCTATTTTAAAAGCAGCACGGCAGCTGCACAAACAGAATTCTGGCACAGTTGAAGAACATCACTTCGAGGTGAGCAAGCCAGTGTTATCCTGCCTGTTGCATCTAAGCAGCTTTCAGCTAGACTCTGATCTCCAAGAAATAATTACTGATACAAAAATTCTGTAGCAGAAAAAAATTTGACTCATAATACACTTTTAATACAGTGTGAATGTTTAATTTTGCAAGCATATCCTTATACATATTGATTCTTCTGGCATAAAATGATAGCATATTTTGTCATATCCCAGGTCAGTTGCACTTAGGTGTATTGTCTGAGCCAGTTCATTGTCTTCTGCCCCATGTTGCAAGAAAGTGCAGGGCAGTTTGTTGACAGATGAGCTGCATTTCCTTATGCTATATGCACAAAGAGGTGCTGTATTAAATCTGTCTCAAATTGTCCAAATCAAATATTATACTTGAGCAATAATAAAACGGGTGCTTGTGACCGCTATAAATGTTTATGAAATAGTACACCTGAGACTCCAGAATGGAAGATTTTCTGTTTCCATTTCAGGGATTGGCCCATCTAATTTTTTTTTTGGTGGAGAGCAATCATTTTGATCAAGGGACCAGGAAATCTTGTTTCCTTAACTTTTAACATTAGCATTGGTTCATACAGTTGTTGGAAATCACCATATTCTGAATGCATATTGGGCTTGATTTTCACTGGGTTTGTTAGTTACTGAACACAAACAGCAATGGATGCCTATTTGGGCTATATACAAGCAGTCTGGTGTAGTTTATGCTTTCGTCCTGTACTAAATGCAAAATAAGCTGGCAGTTGTTTGTGCACACTAGGTGCATAAGTTTGGATCTTCTGCCAGTGGAGCAAATCTAGTAGGACGTTTTCCTAGGAATCTAGAAATGATTTTACAAAGCAAATGATAAGGATTTTAAATTCTGCTGTCTTTGTGGGAGGAAGAAAAGTCAAGGGGATAAACAGTACTATGAAAACATAAGTGCTTGGTTTAAGTGGGTATATTAACACAACGAACTAGGCCCAGATTATATACTCCATTATACTATTATAAAACCTGAGCAGTTCTACAGAAACCACCTTTGAGTTCAAAGAGATCTATCTGAGATGACTATCTAAGACTATTTATTGACTGGAGCAGCAGTCTGTTTTTTTAGGACTAAAGACTGTAAGGCTTTATTTTATTACATTGGACTAGATAGTTGTGGAACAGCTTCAGATTATCAGTGTAATGATCTTTGTAAAGGATGACTTTAAAAAATGTTATTTTACAAAGTTTGGAAGAATATTCTTTAGTTACTTCCTTAGTCTCTTCACCTTTGATATTATAACTGCTTTTATAGAAATAAGGCAATATCCTGTATTAGTTGCGCAATATCCTGTGTCTCTTAGTGCAAAAATCTGTTATTTCTTACTAGACAGCTGGAGCCATTGCGCGTGGTTAGGATATATAGGTTCATGGAGAAATGGTTTAGACCACTAAGCTTATGTAACCTCTGGAACAACTTCTTGAAATAATTCACACTGTCAAAAACATTGTTCATGTGGCTTGGAGGCTGAGTTCATTGTTATTTTTATTATTATATGAAGAAGTTCAGCATAGATGTGTTTTCCACCTTCCTTGACTGAAGAAACCAGAGTGTTGACAGTAATACACTAGTGTTATCATTTTCACTGAAACATCTGTGTTTGAAATCAGTCAGGAAAGCAGGACAAAACAATAAATAGTTGTCATAAGTAAATACTGTAACACGTCTTTTTATACAAAGGAAAATCAGTGGGCTGTACATATTGGTACAGTACATCTCTCTCTGTTCCATGAAAACAAGAGCATGAAGGCTGTTCTTGCCTTTTAGCCAGAAATTGGAAGGAGACATTTGTGCAACCTTCTCCAGAAATCTTTCTCACCAAGTACTTCTACTGCATGTAAACAGTGTTACTTTGCCTTTTGGCCAAAGTTACTTTGGGCACTGCTTGTGCTAAATATTTAGTAATGGTCCTAACATTGAGAGACTGTTTCTTGCCAGCAAATGGAAAAAGGTACCAAAGATTAGATTGTGCTTTACAGTACGCATTTCCACAGAGCAGTAAAACCCGCACTTATACCCACATGTGAGTTACTGAACCTGATGTAGGTGTAAGAAAGAGAAGAATCTATTTGACATTTTTATTCCTCTCCTTCATGACAAGAGTATGGGTTGGAGAAGGGGGAAGGACAAATGAAGAACTAATGAATCGTAGAATCATAGAATCATGGAATCTTTAAGGTTGGAAAAGACCTCTAGGATCATCAAGTTCAATCGTCGACCCAACACCACCATGTCTACTAGACCATATCCTGAAGTGCTATGTCTACACGCTTTTTGAACACCTCCAGGGACAGTGACTCCATCACCTCTCTGGGCAGCCTGTTCCAATGTCTGACCACCCTTTCAGTGAAGAAATTTGTTCTAATATCCAACCTAAACCTCCCCTGGAGCAATTTGAGGCTGTTTCCTCTTGTCCTATCACTTGTTGCTTGGGAGAAGAGACCAAGACCCACCTCATCACAACCTCCTTTCAGGTAGTTGTAGAGAGTGATCAAGTCTCCCCTCAGCCTCCTCTTCTCCAGGCTAAACCACCCCAGTTCCCTCAGCCACTCCTCATAAGACTTGTGCTCCAGACCCTTCACCAGCTTTGTTGCCCTTGTGCTGGACATGCTGCAGCCCCTCAATGTCCGTCTTGTAGTGAGGGGCCCAAAACTGAACACAGTGCTTAAGGTGCGGCCTCACCAGAGCCGAATTCAGGAGGACGATCACTTCCCTAGTCCTGCTGGCCACACTATTCCTGATACAAGCCAGGATGCTGTTGGCCTTCTTGGCCACCCAGGCACACTGCTGGCTCATGTTCAGCCAGCTATCAACCAGCATCCCAGATCCTTTTCCTCCAGGCAGCTTTCCAGCCACTCTTCCCCAAGCCTGTAGCGTTGCCTGGGGTTGTTGTGACTGAAGTGCAGGACCCAGCAGTTGGCCTTGTTAAACCTCATACAGTTGGCCTTGGCCCGTCGATCCAGCCTGTGCAGATCCCTCTGCAGAGCCTTCCTGCCCTCCAGCAGATTGACACTCCCTCCCTACTTAGTGTCATCCGCAAACTTGCTGAGGGAGCACTCGATCCCCTCATCCAGATCATTGATAAAGATATTAAACAAGACCGGCCCCAGTACTGAGCCCTAGGGAACACTGCTTGTGACCAGCCACCAACTGGATTTAACTCCATTCACCACAACTCTCTGGGCTCGGCCTTCCAGCTGGATTTTTACCCAGCGAAGAGTGCACCTGTCGAAGCCATGAAGCTCTGACCCTCTGCCTTACCTTTGATGTGTAAGAGGGAGTTAGAGGGGGGACAGGAATAGCAAATTACTGCTATTTATTTTTGTTATTAACAAAGTTAAAATAGGAGCAGCTAAAAATGGAGGCCCATTGTACCCGATCTCTATATAAGCACAGCATACTATACTGCCAGGCTGAATCAACTTACAGTCAAAAAAGACAAGAACGACATCAGGAGAAAGTGAGCTGTATGATGGCATCAATGCTGTTTTATATTAAAAAAAAAAAAGAAAAAGAAAAAAGTTAAAAGTTTCCACTGCTTCTGAAGTGAAGAGAAACATGGAAAATTATGCCTTAAAGGTGTCTCTTCCTCTTACTTACTCAAGTGGTGGTGTGACCAAAGGCACAATCTCACCATAAGGGAACAGTTGTTTCCAGGCTGCTGCTCTGAAATAAAACTGTATCTGAGAAAATAAAAAGGCTCCTTTCACAATTTGTAATATGACCAGGAGGATAATTCTCTGTAATCCATCCTCTTTAAAATGTAGTATTATATTAGCTGAGAACCATGTGAAAGCTCTCAGTAGAAAAGGATTGGCAGAAAATAATTTAAAAATTGCTTCCAAGATGTGCAGGAAGATTAAAAACTGTATTATTGTCTGTCCTACAGTTTTTGAGTAGAACAGAAGAAAACCCAGTTGCCTCAAGGACCAGAATCAGTTGGTACAGGAAAATAAGGTGTTCCTTTCTGTTGTGTAATGAAGAGCAGGCTAATTCATTCTGTAGACTCTTTCAGAGTTACTGAAATACCTGCTGCAATGAAGTTAAATATAATGCAAAAAACATATCCTACCCTCAGTCTGATTTAAACCATTAAGTTTTCCTTTGTTCATGTGAAATGGTGCCTGCATAAGGAGTTACAGCTTTAGGGCTTCAGGTTAGGCTGTTAATATTACACTTATCTACTCAAGTCTTTACGGTTTTTGGTGTGGGGATTTCTCTGTGCCAGTAGTTTTTAATATGTGAGCTCAGTTCTGGTATCTGTGGATTTTTGCCAGTAGCCTTAATGGGACTATGATCCCAGTCATAAACCCTAAAAGAAAAGGTTTTAAATGAAGGCGTAAATCCTGTTGACTTAGCTGATTGCATTGATTACTGGCTTGCAAAAAAAAATTATTTCTTTCTGCTCGCTTTGGCAGCACAAGACCTATGAATGAAGAATATCTTGCTTAAGTAGTCATGAATTTAACAGGAGGCAAAAAGAATAGATTCCAGAAGGGTTGATGTAGCTTCGTGCTGAGGTCTGGAACTCTGCTCAGAAATTGTCCAAGTTTTCTGGTGGAAAATTAACTTGTTACTCAAAGGCTTGGATGATTTTTCTAAATTTTGGAATCATTGCAGACGAATACTGTGAGCCGTGATTAAAACAGTGTGTCTTATAAGAAAATGATGACATTCATGTAATAGCTATATCCTTGACAAGTTATGAATAACAGATTAATAATAGTTGAAAGTAGATATGCCCATTGGACATCATTGTCTAATTTTTGAGGACAGAATTGTGGAAAAACACAGGAAAATCAGGCCAATATCTAAGCAGTTTTGTTTTCCAAATCTGCAATGATATATACAGAAACAATCTTTTACACATTATGTAGATGCCATTTGCGAACATAACAATAGTACTTAGCTTTACGCAGCACTCCATGGGCAAAATTGATCCTAGCACCAATTCTAGTGCTGTCGGTGAATTGTATTACGTGGGATCTTGGCCCCATATATGCAGTTTAGATATTTTTCTGTGTTTTTCTATGTACTCTACACTCTATGGTCCCCTAATTGATGTGACTTCTGTTTGTTTGGTTTTTTTGTAGTGATGCAAAGCTGGGAGGTCTTTGTCCCCTCCTGGTATGCTGGGAAAGAGAAAACCAACCACAAGATAAAAACAAAATTACCATCATTGTAAAAACACACATGAGCAGCTTATGACTCTAGAGATTGCTAGTTGCTAAGCTCTTTTAGTATTATATTTTTATTGTTGGTTGAGGGTTAATTTGACCTAAATAGGCACATGAGGTCTCTGAAGTATATTTTGTTTCTAGGTAATTTGTCAATATGAGCTTGGATTGGCCCTTGTTTTGCTCAGTCACATACAGTTTAAATGTTTTGGGGAATACATCTATGTGCTTTGTATTGTGGATTTGTGAAAAAAGCAGGTGCAAAAATGGGTTGATGTGCTAGCACAAACTTGCTTTTAGCTTGGCTAGTGCCTGAGAAATACTCAGTTAAGCTCTATGGAAGAACTATACACATCTTCAGAGGTAGTAAATGTGATTTCCCTTCTGTGCAAAATCTGTAATTTATTTATTGGATTGTGGAAGACATACAAGCTGCCACACACCAGGTCAAAGAAGAGTGGCATTAACAGTCTATAGTGAAGCTTCTTTATCCTTTTGTCTCTCTTTTAAGAGTTATCTTATTTATGCCCAGTCATGTGTGGAAAAGCTTTGTGGCTCATATGCACCTAAAACTCTTTTCAGGTGGCAGTTGCGATAGTCTGTGATTTGTAACTTCTACCAGGACGGAGAATTTCAGTATTTTTTTAAGCAATAAATGGTCCAAACTACAAATGACTGAGTAGAATCACAAAAACTCTTCTAAAGAGAAATGTCACAGATGGAAGGAAGTTGTTTGAAGGAAATGAGAATGAGAAGAAGATGAGTATTGACTCAAGAGGGGAGACATTCTCTGGGCTCCCTGTTCCATCTTAGCTCAGTTTATTGGTTTAGTTCTGCCAGGAGTTGAGGACAGTCTTTGTGTTTTGCCTGTAATAGACATTTTACACCAAATTTTCTGGCAATTGTGCTGGGCTAAGATGCAACATTCAGTTGCAGCCGCATCCTTGCGGAGGCAGGCAAGTAGCGTTGAACAAAATAGCTCTTAGCAATCCCTGCCTGCGGTGGAAACAATATAGCCTCTGATACTTTTGTAAAAGATGTGAATCTTTTCCACTCCTTGAGCAGATTTATAGCGTTGTTTTCTCCTTACTCTACTTTCTCACAGAAGTATCTTGGTGGCAATGCTTGTGCTCATGGGTATAATAGAGGCTGCTATCATGACATCCCTTATTGCAAACCCCATTCCGAACTCTAACAAGATGGCTGCTTATGTTTTCACTCTGCTGTGGTAGAAGAGCTTGTGTATTCACTTAGAAGATGGGACTTCTGAAGAGGATTCAAGTCCAAGTTTGAGCACAACAAGATGGCTGCTCAAGTCTCTTCCTTGCTGTTTTTCTTGGCTGTGTGCCTTTGATGTGATTTGCTTCAGTTGTACATAATTTTCTATTTTTTGCCATGATCATTGCTGGCACTCTGCTGACATCTTGCCTCAGTTTCCTGGTACCTTGGTTTTTCTGTTTGGTTTTCCTTGGCACTTTGCCCTACCCACCAGGCCTAACTGTTCCTCTATCTACATCTGTCATTTATGGAATGAGCTGGGAAAGGAGACTCCTTGTTTCCTCCCTTTCCATGCTGTATGCTTGTGTCAGGACCAGTTCCTAGGTTGGCCCCAGTGCATGAGTGAATACTCGAAGAAGGAAATAATAGCTTTCTGATGCCAAACCCCAAATTGTGTGTTCTTTGTGCTAATGATGAAGACATTTCTCCATTTTAAAGGCTAAAACTTATAGATCATCTAAGAGCTGAAAACCTTTGAAGGCTTCCACAAGTGTTTGCTGTCACGCCTGAGTGCTTCACAAGCACAAATAATGTAATCCTTAAAACATCAGTGTGAGGGAGACAAGTTCTGGTACTGTCAATGAACTGGTAGAAAACAAGTTCAAAGGGATTAAATGATTTAGCCATTGTCATACATTATGTCTTTTTCAGAACTGACAGAGAACTGACTCATGATTCCCAGATGCTTGAATTCTAGTAAGACTTGCAGACACTGTAGTATCAAAATATCTAATTAGGTTGTAAATACCAGTTCAGGAATTTAATCACAGGGCTGTCTTATGCCCTAGTCCATAGACCACACTGTTGCCAGTGAGGTAGTCTCACTGGTCATTCCTGCCTTCTCGTTGTGCCAGCACTAAGCCACATAATGAACTGCAGTGGGGAACAGTTAAAGTTTAACAAAATTTGTGGAGTTTATGGAACTACAGGAGAGCAGAAAAGTATAACACCATTATGCAAGCTGAAAACTTGCAATTCAAGAGAAAACTGTTTGAGATGCATAACGATGTTTATTATTTCCATGGAAATGTAGCAGTCATTACAGGAAAAAGCTGTGACTTGACTTTCCTAGAGGAGTGTAGTAGGGAAGAGCAACTGCTTACTGGAGAACAGTCAAGATTATCACTTAAGAAGATAATATGCAGCTGCAGATTCTCATCTCTTTAGAGAGACCCTTAGCTTTGAAACACAGAGAACTGTGGAATTCAAATTAGTTATTAATAAAACTTAATAAATTAGCAGGGAAGGAGTGTTTTTTTAATTCTGCCTTCATTAAAGAATCCATTGTTGAAAATGAAATCAGTGATTTAAATCCTTCTACATATGAACAGTCTGGTTTTAAATCCAGGACAACAGATTGCAGCCAACACTTTGTAGAATTGGACATGCTTATATTAAATGCTTAGTCATATAAATAACACGTCCAGAATTAAGTACTTAACCCATAGCACTTTGCGTTTTCTGTCTTCCTGGTGACATTGCTAGCCTGTAATATCATCAGCTATTCATCAAGGGCCAGTCCTTTTTCCAAACTTCGCTGCGCTGACTGTGGAGTTACAAAAGCATATGCAGACACACACCGCCCCCCCTCAGATTGGCAAGAATCCAGAGTAAAAGCAGGATGGAGGGTCCTGCACTAACATCCTTGCTTTTTCCTTCCTGGTCTTCATAGTTCAAGGGAAGGAAGATGAAAAGCTTAAACCTGTATTTGTTCCTGTTAGTACAGGTAAGGGCAGACTCAGGGCATCTTAGCCTGCATGTTTGCTGGGGCCAGCCGTGGTATCAGAGAACAGTAACCCACTCTGTGGTGCTCCTTGCTTCACACACTGAGCAGAAACTTGGCACAGTGAAAAGCCTGACCTGTGAATCCGGTGGTAATAACTGCATAGCTTTTCATTTTCGTACTGTTTGGGTTGATACTGAAAGTCAGCAATGTGGAATCAAGGGTGTTTTGTCTTTTTCATTCCTTTTCTTAGCCTGTATAATTTTATTACAGTTGGAAAAAAAGTTCATTTTTGATTAATTCCTGTTTTCTATGCATCTTCTGTGTGTCCCAGTAGAAATAAGCAGTGCTCGTGCTTTCAAACGGGAAGAAAAAATAAATACACGCAAATTGCAAATTACAGCATCCTCAGTTTCCCCTATACCCTTTGATGTTTTGCCAATGATTTTCCTAGGAAACAGGCAAGCTGATGTCACATGTCAGCAGCCTCTGTGAGCAAATGGGGAGAAATTTTGATCTTCTGTTCAGGGCCTGGATAGAAGAGGTCTAGGTGGGGTTTGCAAAGTTTTCTGTGGGTTGGTGTCCTTCACAAAAACTAAGACAAGTAAAGACATTGGCATTGTGGTTGCATTAACCATAAGATAGTTTTCTTGCTCCCCAGTGACTGCTGAGAGAACTGCTGTGGTGTCTGGCTTTGTGTCAGCCTCTTTGCGTCCCCTTCGTGTTTCCTAACCTTGTATACCGTGGAAATGAAGGCCCTCTCTGAAGAGTTAGTCCATCTCTGGTTAGAAGAGGGACACAAGACCTGCTTTTCCCTTTTTTCCTTAAATTTAAATTAATTTTCTTTTTTTTTTTTAGCCTTTTAGCTTCTTTTGTCAGAACAGAAAGAAGAACATTCGATTGGATTTTTTGCTGTTGCCATTACTTTTCTTTTTAGCTTACTGTTCATAGCTGTAGCCTTTTGAATCTCTCCGTATACATAGGTACTTCTTGCCGTTACTTTCATTTCTTCAATGGACCAACAGTTCTTTGTCTTATATGAAATGAGGCTACTGCATGTGCTTAGACTGTTCAAAGGGAACACGGATCCCTGGTTAGTATTAGATGTTGCAATGTTTTTGTCATTCTTTTTCAGTATGGCTTACCAATGTAGATTCTTCTTTAGCACAACCGATTTGCCACAGCAACTATGAGAGTGTTTCCTGAGATGCTGCAAATAATTCAGTAGTCCCACTATTCCTTACCTTTTCAGTGGCACACTTGAAAGTATGCACGCAATTGCCTAAATTACTTTTGCTGTTGCTTGGCTGGCTTTTTGGGAAGAGAATAGATTTTGGAAGGTGTCTTTGCAACCCTTCTTTTTATGGTCAAACTAAAATAATTTTATTTACAGCCATATTACTGTTCACCACTCTTTCAGAGATGTTCACAGAGAGGAGAGCACCAGTCAGCCAGGGTTCTGGACTACCCTGACGTCCCAGTCAAGCATTTGTTCTGCATGTTTTAGCTGTGAATTTAGGTTTTGACCTGAGACGTACAGTATCATACTGTGACTGCAAAGTTGTTTAAACAGTATCTCCAGGATACCTTGTACTCTGCTCCAGCTCGATTTGTTTGCACCTAATTTCTCTGATTTTAGATTACAGCCTTCTTTGTTCAGGGAATGTCATCTTGTTCTCTACACACTTGGAGCCTGACTGTTAACCCACAGACAAGACCTGCTAGATCTTTAACACTTTCAGTAAACTGCAACCAGAAGTTGTTCAGCAGAAGCTGTGTTTTCCCGTCTCCTACATTATATTAATCAGGTTTTTTTAAATGCTAATAGTGTCATCATCTGTGCTTCTTGGCACTGCTTTCAGCTTGTCTCTTGTAGCACTGAAATTAGTATTGCTTTCAAAGATAGGCACAGAGTTCCCCTTATGTAGTTTTTTTATGACAATGATCTATGTACAAAAATGTAAAGAAGATTTAATTTCTACTGAAATTCAGGGGCATTTTGGCACCTATCCACAACAGAAGCATTGAAAAATTCAAGTCTACAACCATAAACCAAGCACACTGATTAATAACCTAACTCCCTTGGCTATTTCCTCATCCTCTTCTTCTTCTTGTTTTTGCCCAGAGTTCATGATCTAGTCATTTGCTTTTATTTGCATTTGCATTTTCAGAGGAAGCATATTTACCTTGACTGAACTGTAATGTTTAACCATGCAAGCTTTGTTACTTTATGGGGTTTTGTTTCTTTTTTTTCTGGCATGAGTATATACACATACTCCTGCTTCTCCTAAGATATTTTCTAACACCCTCTGTATCAATTCCATTAACTTTAATTTCCTAAACTTCTCCTTCAGGCTGTTAATAACTAACTTGCTATTTTTTTAATCACTTTTCTTGAAGCTGTGTGCCCTGGTCATATCCTTGGTTTTGTCCCCTTGTGAGGATTTGGAACTTAATTACTGTATGTTATGGTCACTGCCAGCAGCTTAGTCAATTGCTTCCTGAAACAATTCAGTGCCAACTCAAGTATCAACTCATAAATTCTTGTGCACATGTGTATTAGCAACACACAATTTTTCCATGTTTTATCCTCCTGTGATGTTGTTTACGCAATATTTGTGTTGTTGAAATTGCACATCATCATTGTACAACTGGGCTGTGTTGCCTTCCATTATTACTAGCTGAAATCCTCAGCTTCATTTCATCCCTCTCAAACCAGGAAAAAGACTTTATGCTGGCTCTAGTTAGGTAGCCAGTTTCCCATTTGTACTGTTCCCTCCTGAGCTTTTATGGCATATTGTGAATGAAACTGGAAGATACTGATCTCTAACTAATTTGGGTGGGTCCAGGGGAATAGTTCTTACCTCTGAAATCTTTAGCAGAGCAACTCCAAAGCTGCTTTAATTTACCTTAGGGATATAGATTGATCCCGGAAATGGTGTTTATGTGGAATCAGAGTTTCAGCTCCACTCTCTTTCTCAGCACTGACAGAAGTATGACAAAAAGCAATATGCTCAAAATTTCCAGACTAACATGTTTTAGTCTGGTTAAGATGTGGTGATGCAATATTCACCTAACTATTAGTCTTTTGAGCCATATGAATTGAAATAAGAGTTGGGAAGATATGAGAGCAGTAACATCTCTCTCATCCTTAGCTGCTGCCTTGTCCTGTGATATTACTAGACTAAGCAGACTCTTCTGGAGCTTGTAATTGCTAGTTGCACAGCTGACAACAAATAGCTGTATAACCTAGTTGTGATCAAGAAACAAAGATTTCCAGAAGATTAATTCACACATGATGCAGCATGCATTGAAGAAAGAAGCTTTTGTAGTAATTAGCTCCTTAGTGAAGAGTAAGAGTGTAGACTGTGGAAATAGTACAATAAGCACTTGGAACAGCAGCATAGATTCAAACAAGCCTAGTGACGACAGTGTCGCAGTCTGATGTTCTAGTAATTTAGCATGCAGATCTGAAGAGGAACAATTGAAAATGATGGTCTGCTATTGTGTGTAGAGCACAAACAGGAGCCTGTTGAATAGAAGGATTCCCCACGTCACAACCTCTAGCAAAATGGGCTATGTTTGCCAACTAGGTTGAGGCAGGACCTATACCCAGGCTGGGCAGGTGTTTCATGTTGCCTCCTGCTGCCTCAGCTGCTGCTGGTTTTATCAGGCGTAAGTCCCCTGTAGGGCCTGGATGTCAGGAGGAGTTTTGCTGTTGGCACACGTCCCCTTGACTCCAGTGAGGTGTGGGCTTAGGCAGTGGAGGCACTGCACATTGAACAGTGTTTCATAGGAATCCCGATAACAAATGAGAGTTCCAGTAGTTTAGCAATAAATATTTATTAAAAAAGCAGTTATAGTACATGGACTCCTTTTTATGGTAGCAAGTCATTCCAGATTGTGCAGGTTTATAGCAAATCTGTAACATTAAGATGGTATAAGAGTGCAGAAACATTTGAGCACGGAGTCCTTCTTCCCTTACCAGTAATCAGATATGTCATAACAAAAGATGAGCTGTGATTTATTTCAGAGTGTATTTTCTTATAAAGCATGAGCCTGTCTCATGTTTGGTCTGCCACTTGGGTGACAGATGCACACCAGCATGTCATAGTAAGGGACAGACCTAGTAGAGACTTTCCTGACATTGCAAGTCGGGTAAACTCAGGTGAAAGTAAACTTAGGTGAAACTTGGTCATTCACATAGGCGAATGACTGAGAGACTATGAGAAAGAGGCGTCATTCTGGTGGTCGTGGGCAATTTGTGCCTAGGCTCCTGAACAGAGACTCTTGTGGGGAGTGTGAAAGTGCAAGAGGCAAGGGACACAGGTTGCAACAAGACAGATTCACAGGTACAAGGAGAGAAAATTCTTCACTACGAGGGAGGTCAAACACAGAACAGGTTACCCAGAGAGACTGTGGGATCTCCATCCTTGGAGATACGCAAAATTTAGTCAGACAAGGCCCTGGGCATCCTGATCTGACTTTGAATGAGTAGCTAACTTTGAAGTTGGTGCTGCTGTGAATGGGGGAAGGAGGCAGTTGAACTTCAGAGGTGACTTCCGACCTAAATTATCCCATCATTATATGTTTTTATGTGTGAGCTGGGAATAAAGAAAGGTCAGCAACAGAGTTTAAAAGATCATTTTTGTTCTCAGTGAGCTTAGGACCCTGCAGATTTCCAGAGAGCAGCCAGTGCCCCAGATGAGAAAAATGTACGTGTTTTTGTAACTCTGTTTTTAATTGAGAGAAACTGGCTTCAAGAACTGATAAATGTGCTGGGTCATGTAAAGTGACCTGATTCTTGCCAGAATCTGTCATCCCAGGGACTCTGATTCTGTGCAAAAATCTACCTTCCCGGGCTTTTTATTTTTGTATTGACATAAGGGCTATATCTGTGGTAGAGAAAGGAATGGATTTAAGTGTAGGGTTTTCATTTGTTTATTGATTTAATAGCTAGAATCTTAGGTCCTTACTCAGTTTTGAAAAAGTCTTGATTTGAGACAGGCCCCTTCTTAATGGCCGTATCAGCTTTTCCTAAGCAAGGACATGAGGACTGGGATCAGTAGTCTTTTGGTTGAGTGGAGACTGGATGAAATTTGAGAAAAATATCAGAATTTGCTCCATACAGAGTAGGACTTCTGCAGGGTTCTCTCTGCTACCTGGACTAATTTCTTCATCTTTCCTGTGAAGGAGAGTCTCTCCAGCTGTTCACAGAACAAATCAACTTTATCAGTGCTTTATTATCATTTGCCTTCATGAGGTTTCAGTTTATCTGATTTTAAGGAAGTCACTGCTACAATTCTTTGATTTACAGCTGGAATGTCAAAAGGCTCCAATTTATTTTTTTATCCAAGAAAAAAAATGTATTTTTTTGAGTGCTAAGGAGTTTCTCACAGCTTTCTGATTATTTTTTAAAAATACACTTTCTGGCACGCCGAGCCAGCCACCATCACTAACAGCATAGCTGACTCATATTGGTTGTATAGAACCATCGTAACTACCAAGTATCAAAACACTAGCTAACAAGTTGAGCAGAGCCTCTCCTGTCATTCTGACATGTGGAGCTTGTTTTTGCTCCAAATAAAAACCACACAATGGTATGCTGCCAATACACTGCAGCTGATTATTTAAAAAAAAACAACTCCACATGGTTGTGTTCATATTGGAGACTGGCACCCCTTGTGAGCATGCACTTTTTATATAGCTGTGTCAAATCAACGTAAAACTGAAGGTTACCAAAATACAGAGTGTTAATCTAATAAGCCTCTCTGGCTATTGCTACTTGCAAGGTACAGATACATAGGTATGAAGTTGTCAATGTACATGGGCATGAAATTATATTCGCAGTTTCAAGATTTGTAAAAGGACTGGGCTCTTTTCTCTGTGCACATCTGATTCCCATAAATATTAACAGGAGTTACAGGCCACGTTGTTCATGGACTATACTCTCTAGAGTTCAAATTTTGTAATGTTTGTAGACTTTTTGCCATCTTTTTTTTTTTTAACTGTTATCTGATGTTTTCATCTAATGTCATACTGCAAATAAAAAAAGAGAAAACAAAAGGCAGAACAGCTCCAGAGAACCATATGAACACACAGGATAAACCACAATTTGAAAGCAACACTTTGCTACAAACACTCGGGCCTTACTGCTTCCTTGCTAATATTTCCCTTTCTGAATCGCTTTTTTGTTTACTTAACCAGCTCCCGTATGAGCTATATTTTTCCTGCTCTGGAGAAGAATTAATTTGATTTGACTTCCATTTATTTAAGTGCATGTTGACATCTATTTATTTATTTAAAAGTGCATGTTATTTAAAAGTGCATGCATGGACTTATCAGAGTTAGCAAAAGATGTGAGGCCTGTTGGCCTGTTGTTAGGAAGTATTATGGTATTAATTATTATTTTCCATGACATTGCCTGCCTAATTTCAGTTTGTAAATCCTTAATGACAGAACCTTTTTTGTGAATAGCTGTTCTGAATATCACCTCGATGCAGAACATGGGAACATAATGAATATGCTGCTGGATCAGGCCAGCGGTCCATCCAGCCTGCTGTCCCTAGTGGTGCCAGTGAGGGATGCTGTATAGGGAGAGCACAGGAGCCTGACCACTGTTTGTTGTATTCCCCACTCATCTACCATCTTAGGATTAGGAGTGCTAGAGACAGCATCTTTACCTGTTCTGTTTAGTGTCTGTTTTTGGACTTGTCAATAGTTTGTCTAATCCATTTATGAACCCGCTGATACTATTTTGGCACCACAGTGTTTAGAACAGCAAGTTTACGACCTACTGTGTAAAAAATAGATTACCGATCTACTATAATTATTGCCACCTCTAAGGAAGTAACAGAGTAGCATCTTAAACACAGACCAGAAGTCCATTCTACGTTGCACTTTAGCAACCCAGTACAAAATGATAATTCTTGTTCCAAGGAGCCTACTGCGTATTTAAAACATCCTTGAGCAGAACCTCAAAGTTACAGCAACCTTTGGACCAGAAGTGCTGAGTGCCCGTTTCAGGACCTTTATTAATCATAGAATCATAGAATGGTTAGGGTTGGAAGGGACCTTAAAGATCCTCTAGTTCCAAGCCCCCTGCCGTGGACAGGGACACACCCCACTAGACCAGGTTGCCCAAAGCCCCATCCAACCTGGCCTTGAACACTTCCAGGGATGGGGCATCCACAGCCTCTCTGGACAACCTGTTCCAGTGCCTCACCACCCTCACAGTGAAGAATTTCTTCCTAATATCTAATCTAAATCTACACTGTTTCAGTTTAATGTTGATTACTACACCTGAACCATGTCTAGGAACATCAGCCTTAAGTACATCCCTTTTTTGTCTTTGTGTTATATTTTCTTTTTTTTAGTAGACCATCCTGAACTCTGTTGAGCTAGTGGAAGGGAAGGAGACCTGGAGGGCATGCAGAGACCTAAAGATACTCTTAAAATGTGTAGCTAATACTTGACTTACTCCCCCCATGTCCCCTGGAGATGTGGGAAGAGGTGCTGGCCAGTAGGTACATTCCTTGGAAAGCAGTTCCAGCTGCAGGGCATTCTGCACTGTGGTCCCCCTTTCATGCAGCAAAGTGTATTTGGGGCATGTCTTCCCATCAGGCTGCTTATGCTGCTGCACAGACTAATTCTAGACCTCTTAATGTTTTATAGTATTACGCAGAGATTTTGGTGTCATTTTTCTAGCTGATATATAGCCTTATCATATGGAAGTCTCTGCCCTGATGAGCCTGCTGCCTAAGACAGGACAACAGCCTGTTTCTGGGTAAGCAGGGATCATTGCTGGTATGATCTGAAGCTCTTGCTCATTTTCCTCTTACTAAGGCTCAGCATTTTCCTTTCAAATCTTCAGAAAAAACCCACTGCTCAGAATGCAAATGTCAGATTACAGACTTCATCTCCAAAGGAGCCTAACATGCTGCTGAATGCCACAGCAGCTTTAGCCAAGACTTGCCTGTTGACACAGTCAAACTCACCGTCTCTTTATATTTGTCGATCGCTCTAAGCGCTATTGTTCCAGCCACCAAAGGACAAGCTTGCTTTGACATTTCCAACCAACCGAATCGCGGTGCCACGCACCGCTGTTCTCTCCGCACCAAGGAGAGAACATTGCCATCCCGCCCGCAGTCACCCCAAACTGATCCTTTCCCCTTTCCTTCTTAACGTCAGGGTTTTGGTGAGGCTCGAGGTGGGGGGACGGGACTCCGTGTGCCCCCTCTAGTGGATAGCTGGTGCAAACGCCAGGCTCGTCTGGGAAAGTGCAGTGCTTCGATTTTTATCTTGGGTGGTGGTAGTTCTGTGTCTGCTAAAGTGAGCGTCGGAGACTGAAATCTTGCTATGTGATCCTGTGGTTTTGTTCCTTTAAAAGCCAAAGGCAAATCAAATGACTAACAAAGTTTTTTTATAGATGATAAAATACATGGTACCAAGTAAATCCATGGGAAATAGAGAGACAGCTTAGTTCTAACAGGGGGCATTTGTATGTCTGGAAGTTTTATAGCTGTGGGCAAGTACGTTTGTATTAATGTTCTCATGTGCAAATGAATTACTAATTTTTTTAAGAAAAAGATTTCATGTTTTTAGCACAGCAGATGCCTTTGGTCAGCATGAATAGAATTATTTGTATGATAATTTGGAATTTAATTTGATTTACAATATGTTAATTTAAAATTTTATATTGACTTTTGAATTGACAGTCATCAAGAGGAGTACCCAGATTTCTCATTGGAGATTAAATAAGGGGAGAGCAATTGCTTGAGGAACTGGTCTTCTGAAATGATGAGATGCCTTAGTGAACTTCTGCTGCGTAAAGGGCAATAAGTATTTCACAGAAGCTGTTACTCGGCAGAAAAGAAACACAAAATAGGAAGACACACTATCTGTTTTAAAAACTAATTTTGCTGAAGGTGGAAACAATGTTAGATAACAGGGTGACATTTTACCTTCTTAGACACATGACTGAGCAAAACTTTGATCATGATTTTACAACGGGAATTAAATCTAACAGTTTGTATTTTTTTTATCTATGTGGAATGTGCAAAAGTTGTTGGCAGATAAACTTTAAAGCAGCTGTGCTTAGGATGTTCAAGCTCTGCAATGTTATCGGACCCAGCCACAGAGATTACATTTTAGCATTAGTACTGGAAAAACTCATATTTGAAATGCATATAACCTCTCAGTAGATAGTGCTGTCCCTCCCTCCCTTTCCTTCCTTCCTTCCTTCCTTCCTTCCTTCCTTCCTTCCTTCCTTCCTTCCTTCCTTCCTTCCTTCCTTCCTCCCTCCCTCCCTCCCTCCCTCCCTCCCTCCCTCTTTCAAAATGAGGGAGTTGATAAATCATCATTTGCATCATTGGCATAGTTATTCACACCTTTGTTGTAGATATTTGGTAGCTAGCTATACATCACTTTTCTTTTCTTGGGATACTTGATGTTTATATTAGGAATGCACTTATATATACATGCACAGCCATAGGCATGCAGATATGTATATTCACACATGCACACACACACACATGCCGAGGCTTTGTTAATTGACATTAACTGCTGGTGGTTTTTTATTACAAAACATATTTCTCTATTGGTCTATTTGCACTGCTTTGTTTTAGCTTCATCTAATGCACTGGAACTCCACACTGTACAGCAGCATTGATGAGGCAGTAGGGAAGAAGCACGGCATAGCTATTATTGCTTTGTTTGTGCAGGTAAGTTTCCTCTGTTGCACTTGTTACCATGCACTATCATTTGTCTGAGGAAAATTTCCTTTCCTTTATCTTTCATTTTTAATGTTTTCATAAAATAAAACAATGTATGACTGCTAGTACTCTATTCAAAAGATACTTCTCAGTCACGTCTTCTGTGTATGTGCTAAATAAGTAATTCTTGTTTAAACAAGGTATTGGAAGTGTGTTAGTTAAAGAAGGGATAATACATAGCCAGTCATCTCTCTCTGACTCTGGTTATAAGCAGACATCCAATCTCCTTTCCTCTGAGGGCAGAATGTCAGGAGATGGAGGTGCTTCACTACCTCTGTAGTGTGTTTTTCTCCATTCCTGGCCAGGCCTGCTGTTTGGGGATTGAGGAAATATACAGAGGACAGGAGGAAAGAGGAGAAAAAGACCTACGAACCCATTGGCACAGCCCAAAACTGGTAGTAGGATTGTGTTTTTCTGAACGCAGTGACAAGTGTGTTTCTCCACACAGGACAAACGTGAAGTGGGGTCATGTTACTTCTTCAGAGACAGCAGACTGAGAGCGTAGCGAGCCTTGCCACAGACCCTCAGAAAAGCCTGCGATGAGGAGGCTTAAAGCTTCCTGGGGAGAAGGTGTAATGCAAGCTGGGAAGTTAGCCCCATAATATAATTGCTGTTGAAGGTTTTTCAAGGGCTGCACCTTATAAAGATTTTCAGTTTTTGTCCTCGAACACCAGATTCTCATCCTCCTCATGAGAAATGGTAAACTGTTTTATTTAAATGGATTTGGAGGAAGAGGTTTAGAGTTTCTGCTTAGATCAAATGGATTTTCTTTCACAGTGATATTATTAATTTGTCATATTTCATAACGAGTTTATGAGTGCCTTTGAGCTTTACCTCTGTTTGAATTTGAAGGTACATTGGTTACAGCTCCAACACTCAGATAGGACTGCTAAAAATGGAAGTTAGAAAGTCTTCAGTTTTGTATCCTAGAGGGCTGTGTGATAATTGCTTATGTAAGTCACCTTCTAATTTCAGCAGAGGTAACCTTTGAGTTAGAAAGTTTTATATAAGTTCTTAAATTTAAATCTGAAACTTCAGTGGTACATTTTCCATTTCTGGTGTCTCACCTTCAACAGAGTTCTTAGGCATTCCAAAGGGCTTTTTTGTTAGCCAAGAAAGGCATCATATAATTACAGTTGACCAAGGAAAAATAGTATTTATGTTGTTTATTAAAGGAACAGGGAAAGGAAATTTGGTGATCATTTTTTCCTGTTAAAGGCACGGAAATATAATAGTTTTGCACCACAGTTCTCAAATACATAATTTTAAGGTCAGTGAAAATATTTGCCCTGATTTAAGTGACAGCCCTTGGTGATTATTAATTTAGAAACAGCATCTTTGAACTGATTTCAGTAGCTTTTACACACTTGGAAGGTTTTAAATTGAAATCCCATTCTGAAACAAAAGAAAATCATCTTAAATTCCTAGAAATAACAAAGTACCTTTTGTTGACATTCAATTGTTTCCTTCCAATGACTTCTGTGCCGTTCTATTCCAAAATAAAAGCAAACAAATTTTTCAGGGTCCAGCTCTCCCGTCCTCACTCATGCCTAGTTCATCCCTCACCTCATATGTGCACATGTTGGCAAAGAAATCAAGTGGAAGGCCATTCTGAGTCTCCCTGTTTTGCCAGTGGTGTTCTGAAGGTCACAGCTAGGGTCCTAGGATGGGTGATTTTTAGATTAGAAGCAGCTGAAATCAGTTTACAGGGTGAAAAATGTTCATAGAAAATAAGAATATCTTATTTCAAGAATAGGATTCTTTTGAAAGCCCAATCTTACGTGCCTTAAAAGACGTTCAGTAAAGGCAGTGCTGCAGGCTGCCGGGAACCTGACTTTTGCCAGCAGGATCCCAGAGATGCCATGAGGGAGGGGATCTGCCATTCTGCACTCTGCAGGCAGGAAAACACTCCCCCAAGCTTCAGAGATACTTAGGCTAGATTTGCAACACTGTGGGAACAAATTCAAAAAGTGTGCGTGGTGCTTGTTCACTCTGTTCCTTTCTGTGTACTTTTCTGGCAAAAACTGGTAAGAACAAACTGTATCCATGGTAGTTACATGCCATAATGCTGCATGATTTTGACTCCACATGCAGTATATGCTGCAAAAACAGGGTTAGTCAAAACTTACCAGACTTAACTGAGACTCTTTCTCTTGTTCTGTTTCTGTCTCTGCTTTAAAGCTATTTACACCTCATTTACTTTTGAATAGTGACTTTATAGTGATTTAATTGTTTGGAGTTGCCACGTATCAGTGTATTTGGTTAATACAAGGTTGTGTAGCTTAACTAAAACAACTACAGAACTTAGTGTTCTGGTTGACTGCTATCTTGGTTCGCAGTTTCAGAAATAGTAAAATACTGAAACTCATCTTTGCTTGCTGTATTTCAGATAGGGAAAGAGCATGTAGGCCTAAAGGCTGTAACTGAAATTCTCCAGGACATCCAGTACAAGGTAAGGCATTGGCTGAAGAAATGCTTCCTTCACTGGCCAGAAAGACAGTGAGCGAGCGAAGGGTCTATATGAAATACTGAGGCCAAGAGAAGAGTTTCAGAACCGTAGTTTGGTGGCCTGCATCATAAGCTCAGCATTTCACAGTTTTTACTTTCAGGTAATACACAGTCTTTGCAGTTACTTACTTTTCTGATGGCCAGAAGGTTTCATCTTCTATACCAGTACATGATTGCAAATACTACCTTTTCAGTGATTATCACAGAGTCAGTGTGAATGCAAACACTGCAACATACTTACTGAACACCAGAAGCAGCAGCATCTCCAAACTACTCTGGTTTTAATTTGTAGAGGAAAAGAATAGATAGAGCACCCGTATTAACTTGCAGTGGGAAATCAGCAAAAACACAATGCTGTCTTGTCAGGTGGATTATGTGGGAGGATCTTGAAGATCACATAATAAGCGTAGCAGGACCAAGGAGATATGAGTGCCCTCCAGAGTGTTGATGCCATCTTAAGTGACCTTGGGCAAGTTACTTCCATCTCTTTGCTTCACAGTCTCTGTCTGTAACATAGAAATAATCGTACTTACCTTTAATTTTAAAGGATTTTGAGAAGTATTAATGAGATGTTCTGTATTGGTCTGGAGAGATTAGTCATTCACTTCAGTGAATGCTGAGGTGTAGAAAGCTTAGAAGCTGTTATTAGAAGGAACTGAAAATCTTCTTTTAGTTAAATAGTATACGGTAAACTTCGGTCATGATGTTTAATATTACAAACTCATTGTTTATGAAGGTGTCAGAGAATACAATAGTGTATGAAACTCTGTAGTTTCATTACTGAAAGGGCAGCCAAGTAGAGGAAGGTCATGAAAGGCCTTGTGATCGTGAACATGTTATACTAATGACTTTCAGAGGGTCAGCATCAAACATACTTTTGGCATACATAAAAGTGTCTTGCATTAAATATGCGGAACCAGCTTTATTTTTTTGAGTATTATCCATGTTGGTCAAGGAAAAGTTCACTTTGGCCCTTGTTTTTTAAACTCATTTTGTAAGGAACCCCTGAATTTCATGTAGAGAATTTCAAGGCTGGGTCCTGGAAGGAGCCCAGGTACTAAAGGCAGAAAGTTAACAAATTGTTGAGATAACCTTAGAAGTAAAATATAAAATAGAATAAAAAAATGTGTTTGTGTAGCTGCAAGGACAAATGCAATAATGATTAAATGGGGGCTATTAATGAGGTGGCTTTGCACAGGAATTCAAGGCTTAATGTTATAAGAACACAGAGTGTATTTCACCTCTCCATTCATCATCATTTTAATAAGAAACTAGATATGAGATTGATTTGTATTTGTTTTTTCAGGGAAAGTCCAAAACAATACCCTGTTTTAATCCCAACTCTTTATTGCCAGGTAGGTGCCTTTGCTTACTTTTGTGTGGGTGGATTACTAGCTAATTGCAGAGGCTGAGACAATCTTAATCTAAAGCATAGCCTAATTGCAAGCCTGAGATGGTGTCCCATAAGGTGGTAATGCATTTTGCTCCTAGTGGTGCTAACAGGCATAGGGGTGAAGTCCCTTCGGAAGTTATGATAAAACTGCACCTTCATCGTGTGAGTGGGATGTGCTACTGTAGTCTATGCACTGCTGGCAGCACTGGCTAGCTTTCCTGATGATTTATCATCCCACCTAGAGGGGGAGCTGTGTGTACTTCGGCATAAAATATTAAGCATAAGGTTACCCACTTGCCAAGGTAGCTTTTTGGCAGCATCAAAAGACAATGCCATAATGCAGTAACAGTTGTATAGCATACAAGGAGTAGTGACAATGGGAGGCAAATTCAAATTCATATAGCTAAAAGTTAAAGAGTAACAGTAAGAAACAACCACTGCTATCTGGTCTTGAAAAAAAAGTGAGTTTAAAAAAAATACATTTCTACAAAACAAATGTTTCTGCAAGAAATCCTTATGAGCTAAATTCCATTTAATAGTAGCAAGAAATTTTCCAAAGTAATCCAGGTCTACATTAAACTATATTAATTATATCAAAATAATATTGTTTAGGTTGCAAAGTCAAGTGCTCAGCAATTAGGAATTGCAGGAATTAAGGCTGCCTGTGCCCCTTTATGCATATGTGTTATAAAACATCTTTTAGCTGCGTGAGTATAAGTTATTTTTTACAGGATCCCTGCCTCGCAGTTCCTGTTTGATGCTGATCAAGTCACATAAATCAAAATTTTCATAAGTCATCTCTAACTATGTGTTCCTCATTTTCTAGGTGCCCGACTTGAGATCATGGGGTCTGATTTGCAGAAGTGCTGAGTGCTTACACCTCCAGCTGAAGTCAATGGGAGCAGTGCTCTGACTGCATTAAGTGCTATAGAAAGTTAACTACTCTGAGAAATCAGGTTCTAAGCATCTCATATCGAACAACTCAAATGAATAGATGCATTTGACCTTAACTTCTCTGTGCCTCAGTTCCCCAGCTTTAAAGCGTGGGGGTAATCTGTCCTTCCTCACCACACTGGGGTGCTGGAAGGATAAATTAATTCATGTTTGTGAAGCACTCAGACACTGAAGAAATGAGTGCATTAGAAACAGGAAAAAATGAGAAAATGTGGTCCTTCTAACAAGCAGGATTTGAATAGCATGGGAAAAAGAAGACCAAGGACCACATATTGTACTGAGAAATCCAAATGTTATTAGGTGCTTTTCAAAAGAAAATCGTCCATCTTTGCAAGTAAACGATGAAAGTTTCTCTAGAAAAGACGTATGTGATCATGTAACAAGATGGTATCACAATGCATGCACAGGATCGGCTGAATTCTTGCAGTTCTTAACTTTTGAGTGGTTGATAATGCAACTTGCTTTCAATGGATTTGATTTGTAATTCCCTAACTGAGAAGGAAAATCACACCAACAAACAAAAATCCATTCACTGACAATCACAGACTTCATTAGCAAGTTTTAATTCTACTCATATTCCTCTGAGCTGGTAGTGAAATGACAGTAACAGGTTAGGTCAACCAAGCAAGCGTGTTCATTTCCAATCTCCCATTCTGTCCTTGTCAAGCTAGTCAGAGCCTTCCCCTGAGCTCTCCATGCCAAGAGTAACCACCCTTTGTCTCCAGTTCCTCTCTAGGTTTGTTTCTTGTCCCCTCTTTTACAGTCTGGCAGTTTCCTCTCCGTACTTCTTAAGCCATGTCAGGGAGTCATTTGTGAGCATGGCCTACAGCAGCAAAGGAAAGCCCTCTATAGTCTCACGAAGTGTGGTGTGACTGGAATCTTTGAGGAATTAAAATTAAAATAATTAAAATCAAACGTGTTGTATGTAGAGTTATAGCTCTGCTTGGGTAAACCATTGTATATTTTCTTGAGAGACAATTGTTTATTCTAACAGTTATTTATAAACCTATTAATAAGTTTATAAACTTATTAAAATAAGTTTATTCTTAAATAAACCTTGATTTTTTTTTGCTGTAAAATTCAACTCACTTTTCCAAAGCTAGAAGGCACCAATGCATCTCTAAAACTATATCACCAGAATTGTGAACTGAAAAGTTTGGCTTGAGTTGTTTTCACTGAATTTTTCTAAAAACATGAAATAAATTCATCCCTGAGACATACTGTAAATGTAGAAGTCAGTTAAAATTGGATCATCACAGCCCCTCTGCCTTTAAATTGGGATGCCTCTTGTAGCTTTTGACACTAACAGGAGTTCTTTCCCGTCATATTATTTATTTGCTGTGTTTGTTAAAGGAGCTGTGCACATGTGATTTTTCACATCTATAAAGTAGCATTTTCATCTTTAAAATACTCATGTGCAGGGGGAAGTTACTGTAGTATGATGACCACAAGCTCATGTACATTCACGTGAGAAATAGTGGACAGTGCTGGCAGATTATCAATTCCCACCTTAGCTCACTATACTACTAGCTTCATCATATGAGCAAGCCCATGGCTATCATAAGCTGTCATAATTGAAAGGCATAATTATCTTCCTTAATGTCATTAAAATTCCATATTTCTTTTAATTTCAGATCCTCTTCTGCGTGACTACTGGGTATATGAGGGCTCTCTAACCATTCCACCCTGCAGTGAAGGTGTAACCTGGATATTATTTCGCTATCCTTTGACTGTGTCCCAAGTACAGGTAACAGCTGTGCTTAAAGTGACCTTGGAATATGGTTATGAGCCAAAGGTTATAGCGTGCAAATATATATATCAGGACATTATATCTGTTCTCCTTGAAGATCCCATTAGATCAGTACATGGCTTTTCAAGTAAAGGTTAAGCCTTTTGAGTCACTGAAAGCAATGCAAAGGTCAGAGATGAAAAACCTTGCTATCATTTATCATCTGCATTTAAAATAATTCTTTATTTAAGTGAAAGAAAAAGAAAGAAGTCAATGGGCAAAAGAAATTCAATTCTTTGTAATTGTAAGCTTTCAAATATCACTGCTTTTTGATGTTAAAGGAACAAAAAAGCACAGGGAGACACTATGTCCTGGAGAATGAAAAATGTTAACATAGTATGGGCTAGCTATATTGCATTGAACTATATTTAACTTATCTTCTTTTTTAATTCTGTTTTATAATAAATGTTGAGTGGAAACTACCTATTTAAATTTGACTTCACACGTATGTATTTTAAAGTGATTTTTCTTTTTAAATTATATCTAACAGTCATGTGAGTCTTTTGATAGAAAACATTTCAAATCTGTCTACAAATAATCCCAGTAAAAACAATGAAAACTCATGATGAATATTCTCCCACAGTCTGTGATTCCCAACTGGAGGAATGTGGGTTTAATTTAAGTGAAACTATCTAGAATCCCTGAAGGTGAATGTGTTAATTTTCATTGCCTGCTCTGAAGCATGTGAAGACAGAAGGAAAAAAAGCTTAAAAGGTCATAAATTCCGGTTTAAATTATTTCAGCTTTAATAATCTCAAATTTTGCTAGTAATCCCAGCACAATACTTTAACAATTTTAACAATTTGAAATTGGCAGTGTTTCTTTTCATCTGAAAACTGAATTCTAGTTCTAATCATAGGATAAAAGCAATAGCTCCCCATCAGCTTATTTATATGGTAGCTGCAACTTAAATGTATCCCATCATGAATCTGGTATTTATTTGCTTGTGAAAGGATAAGTCTTATGGCTGTTTACTGCTGAGTAAATGGAAACAGAACTCTGTTGGCATTACTAGATTCAGAACAACTTTTAAAGACAGTGCATTTTGTAACTTGGCAGCTAATTGTCCAGATATGATATGAATAAATAAGAGAACTTAATCAGAAGTATAAAGACCATAGCTATTACACTGAGACATTGTATGATATTCGATTTCATGCTAGTTGCAGATTTTGTAGTCTCTATTCCCTTTTAATACAGTCAATGCCCAGAGGAGGGCACAGTTCAAGCCATCCACATGTGGTGGGACATGGCGAGAAGGTGAATGAAAGAGGAATCAAGCAGAGAAATGCAAGTTTAGTTAATATTATTGTGTACTCATTTACCACAAGAAAATGAGATATTGGAACGTGGTATGAAGGGGTAAGTGTACAGAAGAGAATACTGTGCCTGCGGAAAAGAGTGACCCATAGTGCCTGGGGAAAAGAATGTGATTGATAACCATGGCTGCCTTTGGGTGAAGGGTATCAAGTTCGTGTCACTGCATTACTTTCATTGGTGTAAAACCAATCCAACAAGAACATTGCAGTGATGAAGGGCACACAAGTCATGGAGGGGCTCTTTCCCTGCCACTGGCACAGTATGCAGGTGAGATGTGGCACTGGAGCAGAGTGAGAGATTGAAGCGGATTTATGCCAGTATGATCCACAATACTTTGTACTTGTCGTAGATCAGCATCAAGTAGAAAAAAAAATCCTTACTGCTAGTTATGAATGCAGCAGCATTAAAGTCAAGGTTGTGCAGAAAAGATTTATTAAGAACATGAAGGACTTTTGCCAAGATGGGATAAAAATTTTACTTGCATCAGATAGCACTTTCAAATGTGAATTGAAAATAAATGTAGGGACAAGTAAGTGAGATATAGTGATTCTGGGATTCTAAAGCCAAAAGGGACTGAGAGTTTTCAAGGATGCTCAAAATGAGATTTTGGGGGGTGCCAGAATATTTTGCTATAGCCTAGACATCCAAGATTTTAACTTCTAAGTAACATTTTGGCTGCGATTAAGTATCTGGCCTCTTTTGTGCATGTGGGCATGAGTGCCTGTGAGACTTTCTGTTTAAGGAGAGATTAGAAATGCAAGGGCTTTTGTCTGTGGAAAATAAGAGGATGTAATATAGCATATACCATTCTGAATCATCCATGGAAGGCTGGTAAAGGCATTTAATTTTATTAAGCCCGCTTGTAGTAGTAAAGCATAGGTTTCAGTGCAAATGCATTTCTAATGGATTTAAATACATTATTTTTACATGTGTCATTAACTTGTAGAACTTTCTTCTGTGGGATACTAATGAACACAGCTTAGGAAACTTCAAGTGATTTATATAAATATGAGTAGCATCTGTGGTTATAGACGGTAAGAAACAAATTCAAGGCTTTCTATTTTCATTTTTCAGGCCTTAAAAAAAATCAACTTCTGAGTGTCAATAACAAGTAACAGTAAAGAACAACACGGTCTGATACAGAATAGGGTTTATTGCCTTCCTCTGATGAAGCTAGTTAATATATTGGAGACAAGATACTTATTCACATTCACATTTTCTGTAATTAACAGAGCAATGTTGATTAGCTTAATAAACTGTGGGTCATAAAGGGAAAAATGAATAAAATTGCCATTCTAGTTCATAGTCACATCTATGCATTTTCTCATTTGCTTATTTTGAAGCAATGGAGGAGTAACTATTTTGACATAGGCATAAGAGGCTGACCATTGCAAAGTAGAGAACCTTTTTCTGTTTCTCCTGGAGATACTTACAGATAGTAAAGTTCAACTGATGACTTGATTTGCTACTGAGCTAAGTCACTGTTAAGTGAAAGGAGATTCATCTCCATGTGCACCTCACTTCAGCAGCTGGGATCTGACTGTATTGGTTATACGAATAGCAAAAGAGCAAGCCAGGTTTGGATAAAGTGTGCAAGTGACTCTTCTCCCTTGCAGAATAAGGGCTTTGCAGATCTGGTTCTTGGAGCTTTATTACTGATCTCAGCGGAAAGGAGCTTATCTGGAAAGCTGCACCCTGCAGTGCTCTTTTGGCATATTTCTGCCCTCCTTTTGTGGTTTTTATCATCCTCACTTGTCCTATCTTGAAATTCATAGCCCAGAAAGAACTGTGTAGACTGCTTTTGTGAGACACCTCACCCAGGTGTGTACACTGCTGAAATGCAATGGCAGAAAATAGAAAATTCCCTCCTATTAGGCCAGCAAAGAGCAGGAAATAATTGAAAAAGACTTGCTCGTGCTTCTCTCCACTACATTTTTAAAAAATTGGACATTTGTGAATAATGTGCTTTGTGGTTCGCTGAAGCCCAGAACAAGTACATTGTCTAAACCACTTGGAGTAGGGATTTTAAACAATGATGCAGCAAGGAGCTGTCATTCTGCAGTACTCATTGTCAGAGTTAACTGGTTTTGTATTGAATGGCGAGGTCTCTAGTGCTTTTGTCTACCTCATTCAAAATCAAGGCCTCCTAAAGGACAGAAATAGTAACTAGCATATGGAGCTGGAATCGTGCAAAATACACATAGTCTGTGAAATAAAGCACTGTGAGAGGTTCGTGGTATTCTGTTCACTGGAAAGTAGGTCTGTGTTCTTCCAAGGTATCATGGAGGCATGTGAAATTTTCAAGCAGAAGGACAATGCTTCTATTCCTCATATAGAAGAAATATTTGTAGAGAAAACATGCAAATTCTTTGTTTTGTGTGTTCTATTCTTCAGCAAATATTTAAGTGAAACAGAAGAAAGCAGTATTCAGGATCTGAATACAGCAAAGTGGTAAAAAACATTCTTGCAAAATTCTACAAAATATAAACTAAATGCTTCTACTCAGTAGAAATACGACTGTTAACATTGTGGATTTACCCCTTCACTGGTTAGAATTTGATCCTGAATTTTGGTGTGAACAGGCCTAGGTCATCCTTACTGTCTTCTGCGCATGAGAAAAAATTTTATAAATGGCTCTGCCTGTTGAAAGTGTGTGAATATCCAAGGGTGCTTAGCTGTGTGCTTCTAAAATATCTATTTCCTTGGCAGTCCCATGGGGTGTAATTCACAACATTGCCTTGTGGGGGGTTGGGAGGAGGTAGTAAGTGGTTCCATATGAGATGAAGCAGAATGAGTGGGGCACACATACTGCCTTATCACATGGAAATTTAATGGGGAAAGTAGTGTCAGCACAGTTAGTGTCCTTTTCTGACAGAACCACTTCCTCCTCGAAGTAGGGCTGCAATTCGGGACTTCTCTGAAGACTAAAGAGCAGGCACGAGGATCAGGTCAGACCTACTTTTCCTGATTGAAGAAAGTGAAAGCTGCTTTGTGAGGAGTAGCTCCCGGAGAAAGATTTCACTGTGAGGATTGGGCAGAGCATTTGTAGTTACAGTAGGAGACAGCTCACAAATGCCAGCTTTGCAGAGAGTCTGCTCTTCCCTTTCCTTCATCTGTGTTTGTTTGAAGTCTCTCATTCTGAAAAGATCAAACAAAAGCCACATTCTTGTAAAATGCTCCTTCCCAAACTACAATTATTTCAGACTTTCCGGAGTTAATTCAGATGGTGAAAGAGGGTACCTGTACAAAACCCATTCAGCAATTTACCAGCACTTGACTTCTGAAGACTTTTTCAGTTCCAAGTCTATAGTGGGTTTATTTTCAGTTTGCTTAAAATAAACATAAAAAAAAAAATCTTCCAAAATAGGGATCTGCCTCTAAAAGAACCTTCAAGGAGCTTTACAGTTCATTCTGCTTTTCATCTTTTGTGTCTAAGCTGTTGCCTTATATCTCAGCTGCAAGAAGCTGTGTGTTGATTTCTAAGCACACTGGTTTTTGAGGAAAATACAGCAGAGCAGAGATAGCATCTAAATCAAGTAAATAAATCTGTATCAGTTCTGCTATAGAGTGGAAAACAGCAATGAAGACAGTTGTCTTCCAGGTTGCAGTAAGAAAGTATTCTCTGGAGACAATATAAGAATAAAAATGCCATTACCTGCTGTTGAATGCCTCCTTTCTTTTAATTTGGAATCACACTTCCATTCTTACTGTAATCCTTCATAGAGTGTTCTTCATGGAGAAATTCACTGCATAATTTCTTAGATGATAAAATGGTTAAATACTTCAGGCCCCATTTTGCTTTCTATGTAGCTTCAGTTTCAAGTTACAGCTGAGCTGGATAGTGAGGCATCACAGGGTCAGTGCAAGTACAAATGCTCAGGGTAGGGGTGTCAGCCTTCAAGCAGGTTTGCTGTATCCTGCTAAGATAGCTTGTCAATATGCCAAAGCAAAAAACAAACACATTTTTTTTAGTAGTTGTAACTACTTATTTCAAATACCAGACTCTTAAAAACAGTACTGTTGAACAATAAGGTATAAAGTTGCTGAGATACGCATTGATTTTCTTAGTTTTTTGTCACACAGTGCTTGATGTGTACCAGGGATGGAGATGGAAGCTACTCACATTCTTCCCTATACCAGATTAGATTTAGAAAAATCTAAAAAGAGTCTATAAACCAGAAACATAGTTGGTTTGGACCATTTGAAATGTTTTATGTTGATTTTTGACTGTATTTGATTTTCTAAGTATACTTAGCACCTACATATACAGAACTTCTGAAGCGGTATTTTGTTTTTATTTTTTGTATTTATTTTTCCATATAAAATGTCAACAGGCTTCCTCTAAAGCTGAGAATCTGTTTGGAATTCTCCTAGTTTAGAAAATAATTTTTATTTAAATCAAGCAACAATTTCAGGCAATAACTAAATCACTGGCAGAAATTCAAAACAATTAATTGTCAACCAAGTTATTCCTGAAATGCACTTTGACCAAGTTATTCCTGAAATGCACTTCTTTGAAGAAGACCAGAATGATTACCCTTATGTCACAGCTGTGAGGTTGATTCATAGGGTGTAATCTACAGTGGCTAAGAAGGTTATAGATCCCAAAGGAAGTTATGAAAAAGCAATGGATAAGTTTGCTAAACCATGTGCATAAAAGTTCTTTTTCTATGTATGTTAAATGTTTTGACTGTACTGACAACTATTTTAAAATGTTATTAAAATGTATGTAATGATACATACCTTGGTATATGGAACCTGAACACTCCAAGTTTCAAAGCTACAGAATTGTCTGGGCAAGACTGATTTTGATCATTAGTCCCATAGCGAAGAATGTGTCTCAGCTTCTTCATGTCTGTTTTTCTGCCTTTCAGATAGAGGAATTTCGTAGACTGAGGACACATGTTAAAGGTGCTGAGCTTTTAGAGGGCTGTGATGGAATCCTAGGAGATAACTTCAGACCAACTCAGCCACTTAGCGATAGAGTCATCAGGGCTGCATTTCAGTAGCAGAAGAGGAAGAAGAACAAAAATACATCTTTATTTAGGTAAGTAAAAGCTTAGCAGAAAAATCAAAACATTTAAATAATTTTCATAGGGGACATTTAACTAAAGGAGAAAATGCACTAAGTTAATTTCAGCTAATGTTACGATGTATTGTCACCATACTGTTTTATTTTATCCTGTGGTATAATAGTTTGGTTACTATTGGTTCTATAGTGGTGGGAATAGTTTGGTTACTATTAGGTTCTTTAGTGGCTGGAATCTAATACACAATTTAGTGAATTGAAATATTTGTATTGACTTCAGCAGGCAGTGGATCATGCACAGTTAGATCACAGTTACTTCTTGTAGCTTTAAATTTCTCCTACTGCAGTGAGCAACAGCACAGTATGCCTAGGTTATGTGACAGATTCCCCCCCTTACGGAGGTTCACTGGTTGATTTCTTAGCATGTTTTTAGAAGACCAGTCATTGGTGAATCTTTCTAGTGTTATCTGTTAAAAACCAGGGCAGTAGTTCTGGAAGGAGGCCTTTAATTCTCAAAGGAGGCCTTTTTTTTTTTGGATCCCTTCTCCCTGCTTTACAGTGCTGTTCCTTCCCAACCAGAATGAATCTTGGGCAAAACCAGTGCAAATACAAGAAGAGACTAATTAACTTCTGTCATAGCTAATTTTTCATATTTCATTCATCAAAGTAGTTGCTGCTTCTTGTCCTCAGTGGTTTTCAGCCTTCATTGGCTCACAGAGCAAGAATTTAAGGATGATGTTGGATTCAGTGCATAAGGGCTAATAGACATGTGAACCTGCGTTATCCCCACTTCAGTTATTAAAACCTCCCATGTTGTGTTCCCTAGCCTCTATCAGTTACAAGACAAATTCCCTCAATGCCCAGCAGTTACTCCTAAACCTCATTATACTTAGTTAATCAATGTTTTACTATAGTGAAAAACCTGGTAATGAGATTCTTAGACAGTTAAAGAAAATTTACTATCAAGACAACTAGTTACCTTGAAAGTAGTGAGTCAAGACACTAACATTTGTGGTTGATTTTGTAATGAAGTGGCCCCACCTTGATACAAATAGTAAGGCAGCTAATCTGGAAAGTCTTCAAGAAAAGAATGCATCTCTTGTTAACTTGATTTCTTTAACATAGTAAATTTTTTCATCTACTATCCTACAGTAAACTTTATTTAAATAATAAAAACATTGAGTACTCTCCATTACCCTATTTTACTGGTAGAATTCATCATATAAAAGCATCAGTTTTTCTATCTGCACATTTCTTCAAAGCCAGATGCTCACAAGAGAACCAATTCATCCAGAGTTTCACCTGGAAGTTTATTGCTGAAAGGCTTTTGATGTACACTTTTGGGTAAGGATATTTATTTATACATTAAATTCTTGCCCTATCTAGGTCAATGATGGAATTCAGTTCATGTCAGGCTCTGTTGTGGACTTAGGCCTCTTCAGAGCATGCTCTGGGTCCAGCCTCCAACTTCAATATGAAGTTAACAAATGACCAGGCAGCAGATAACCCCTAAAAGAAATTAATAATTCAGTGCTTCCAAAAATGGATCCATTAAAACCGAGTGGGAAGATTATCCTTTCTCCTGCATGTGACAGAAATTATTAAATGGGCTAGGACAGTGGCCAACAATTTCATGGTCTTTCCATATAGCGTAAGCATTCAATATGCATCTAAACATTTTTGAAGTAAGGGTTTATTTGTATTTTGTAACTATATTTAATATCCACATCCCAGAAGTTAAGCAAAGAAAGCAAAACATTGGTCCTTTTAGTAATATTGTTTTCTTATTCCCGTATTTAATTTTGGGCACATCCCTAAGCCCAATTCTCAATTACATGGTTCTCTGCAGTCGCCAAATGTCGTCACTTTAATCTTGAAATAGATGTTTCAGATTCATCGTGGTTTCTGCATAAAAATTACTTGGGAAAATCATAGCAGTATTAAAGTACAATTTTTCTCAGAGAGTGAATAATGCCCTCAGGCCAGTGCAGGTAATTCAAATCTGTAACAGTGAAATTACTTGACACACTAAGTTTGAATTTTAAGCATGAAAGAGTTTCCTTTACAATGCTGGAATTGAAATATAAAAAATTCCCTTTTGGTTTCATGTTTGAAATTTTATTACATTTGTCAATACCTGTAAAGATTTGTTTTAAATAATAAGATTTATCTTGGCCACGCTTCACAAAATAATCTGCAGTTTTAATTCCCAAATGATGGAATTTTTAATGTAAAATGATAGTCCTCACTGTGGAGCTACGCTAATTATGGACTCTCAAGCACTGAGAAAGAACTGACACTCCTGGCATTGTGTAGCCCACAGAAGAAATGGCACTTGGCTCTGTACACCCAACTGAATTATTTATCAGAAATTCATTTGGCCAGGTGTTCTTTTTAGTTTTGGATGCATTGGTCCAAATAGCACTGAAGCAATCAAGGGTTCACAATACGTCCTTGGTATTGAGTTTGTCTCTGGGGAGCTGGAAATGAGATATATAAAGTGTAAAAAGAAATCATGTGCTTTGATCACCTTTCTTCTATGCAAAAAAGGGAGAAAGAGAAGAAAAGTACCCTGCCTGCTTTGTACTGATTTCCTCATAGAATTCTCTCCAGGAGAAAGGTGTTGAGGAACAGTAGTTCATCACAAAGACCTCAGACATCCTCAGAAAAAAACACTTTCCCTTATTCATAGAAGTGGATAATCATCCTTAAGCTTGGACTGCTGACATTGGCTGAATATTGCTGTGAAGACTCAGCAGGTGGGGAGGTAATAGTTTGCAGGGTGGCATCTATGTAGTGATCCAAGAGGGAGCATTTCTTCCTTTCAAAGAGATTACCTTTTCTTTTAAAGCTCCAGTATGTCTTGAATATTACAATTACAGACACACTGGTGGACATCTTTTCTGACATGATGCCCCTCTGCCAAGGCTGCTGGAACTCCTGCCAGTAGAGTTTTCAATATTTTCTTTTATTCCAAGCCAGTGTGGTACAGCCACTTGAAGAACCTTGAGGAACATTAGTTTTCCATGACCTCGTCACTCTGTCAGGGAAAGACGGAGACAAATCCTTCCATCGGTGTTGTATAGACAGGAGTAGAAAGAGGTTGCTTGAAAGGTCTAATTAGTTTTGACTGAATCACAATGCAGGCTTTATGCGTGCCATGCTCACAAATCTTCAGAACGTCTGCTCTTCAGCCTTGATTTAAACCTTGACAGAACTGAACTCTTTGTGGCTTGTGATCAAATGGCATATGTTGATCTTTGATGCAATTTGTGGTAGTTTGTCAAATTGAAGGCAGAGATGACACAAACATGATATATCATAGTGTGTAATCTCAGGTAAAGAGCTGATTTTTTTTTTTTTTCATTTTATGGTTCTTCTATTATGGAAAAGCCCAGATCTCAAAATACCCTCCTCCAGTACTAGAACGAAGTTTGGCTAGGCTCTGAAGGGAGCCTTCAGGAGAACAAAACTTTGTAGCTTCACTGCTCCCTTTAAACCAACGGGGTTTAGAGTAAGTTTGTTGCTATATAGTTGGCCTCTTTTGGCTCTGCTTTTCTGCTAAGAATGCATCTCTCTCCTATAGCCTGGCGTTAATGAGGCTTTGGACTCTGTTGTGTGGGTGTTTTCGAAATACATCCCTTATAGAACAGCCTTACATCCTTTCTGTCCTGCAGTTGCCAAAGTTTCACGTTTCTTCTTCTTTTTTCCCCCTTATTTCTAACCTCTTTAAATCATACCCAGTAGTGATATAACCGGTTGGATGTGAAGGAATTTGGAGAGAAAGCTCAGTACAGATTTGCTTTCAGACATGGAAGGTCAAAAAATTGAGTTCAGTTTTATACAGTGAAGTACAATAGAATCACAGAACAGTTGTGGTTGGAGGGTGCCTCTGGAGATCTACTAGTCCAATCCTCTGCTCAAAGCAGTGTTAACTACAGCAGGTTGTTCAGGGCCATGTCCAGCTGGGTTTTGAATATCATAAGGATGAAGACTCCACAACCTCTTTGAGCAACCTGTACCTGTTTGACTACACTTGCAGGAAAACAATTTTTTATTAATTTTACATGAAATTTCCTGTATTTCAATTTGTATCCATTGCCTCTCCTCCTTTCACTGGATATCACTGAAGAGTCTGGCACCATCTTGTATACTTGTTCTCATAAAGTATTTATACAAATTGTTAAGATCCCTCTTGAAACATCTCTTCTCGAGGCTAAACAGTCCCAGCACTCTCAGCCTATCCTGCTATGACAGGAACTTCAATTCCTTAATCATCTTCGTGGCTCGTTGCTGGACTCACTCCAGTATGTCCATATTTCTTTTGAACTGGGGAACCCAGAACTGGATCCAGTACTCCAGATGTTTCATCAGTGCTGAGTAGAAGTGAAGGATTATCTCCCTCCACCTGCTGGCAATGCACTTCCCAGTGCAGCCCATAAGGCTGTTGGCCTTCTTTGTTGCGTGGGTGCATGACTGGCTCATGTTCAACTTGTTGTTTACCAGGACTCCCAGATCCTTTTCTGAAAGAAAAGAGGGAAAGGATAACATTGTGACTTCCTCAGTGTTACTGCTAGTTTTTTTGATACGTCATACTTGACTCAGAACCCTTGCTATGGGCATAAGGCTATTTCTTTATAATCTCTGGTGATCTTGGAAAAAAGATTTGTAATTATTGTTATACAGCAAAGCTTAACAATGGGGACAACAAACGCTACCACTCCTAGAAATCAAATAAGAAGAACCTTAAATCTTCCATTTTATTAAAGGCTAGTTTTTTGGCAGTCCTGAATCACTATTTTTAAACACGTGAATTGTGAGTATTCCAGCAGGCTGTTTTATTTTGGGGCTTGCCACCTTGCCGAATGGATAAGTACTTTTTCAGGAGTGTATTCTGCACTGAAGACAGCATCATTTGTGGTTTCCAATGGATTTATTACCCTCTCTTTAATCCTTGTTGCTTTACATGTAACTGATTTGATAGACATGCCTTTTTCTATTACATCAGTGGAACAGCTTTATCTGTGAATGAACAAGATGTCTGATTTCAAAGACTTGAATATCAACTTGAATTCATAGTGATACTGAATTCAGCATGGCATGTCTATGTGTCTTCATCCCTTTATAAATCAGGGTGTATGAGTATGATTCCATGCATAAGACAATTAAATGGCATTGCTCCCATTTACTAAGAGGAGGTCAAATAAGTGCCGGGTACAGAAGTCATTGAAATCAATGAGGTTCTTTTAATAGAAGGCAGTAAGAGCTAGTTCTAAAAAATAACTTACTAAAATAGTATTGAAAGAATATTTTATTTTGAAAGTGATAAACTTTAATTTACTTTCCCCTGAGCATAATAATAAAGCATTTGATTTCTAATGTGTTGTCTCAAAAGTGCACATCCCAGACAATTTGTTTTGTATCCGTAAATAAAGAATTGTCCTCCAAGTGTGATCATAGCTTATACCTACCTCATCTATCTATCTACATTACTCCAGTTCTCCTGAACATTGTTTTTTTTTGGTGACTGGTTCAGAAACTCCTGAAAAAGCATCAATTTTTATATACACAAATGCATGTACACATTCACACATACACATACGTCTTTGGTAGACCTCAGACTGTAAGTAGCTGCAAGTTTATCCAATGTCCTATAAATCATGATAGCAGAAATTAATTTGGATTAAAGCCCATTCTTAATATAATTACCATTTTCCTAGTTGTGCTTTCAAGATCAGAGAAAAAAAATAAATGACATCATTAAAATACCGAGGTCGTGCTAGGCCTGAGGAACTGGAAGGAGTAATTTAGGGTGGGAGGAACAGAGACTGTACGCTGATACTGCAGAGACTTTCTGCAAGATATTGAGAGGTCTGAGCAGACAAGCAGAAATTGGCACAGAACTAGTTTGACGATAAGGAGAGAGGGCAATGTTGTGACTGTATCTGGTGTGTTTAGTGAGTGGATAGTGCAAATGGCTTGCTTTGAAGCTGCTGAGCTGCTCTTGTGTCAGCAAAACTATGCTGTTGTTTCCACAGGGAGTTGAACAGGGGATCAGTGTTGCCAGTGGCAGTGAGCTAGTACTAAACAGGTAGTGGTGCACTCCCCTCTTTGTGGCATTGCACATTGTATGGTAACTAGATTATAGAATATGGAGGGACATTCAAATACAGAGTGAGCTGCGGAGCTGTGCCTTGCCTTTGAGAAATGGAGGTAAGAGTGGTACAATGCTATGATCTGTATTTCTGTCCCTAAGCAGATCTCAGTGAACATTGCATTTGAATGGAGGTTTACATTGCCAATCAATATGTGTCTTTACTCTCAGTTTACGAGTAGCCTTTGTAGTTCCTGAAGTTCACTAACAAGTTGCTCTGCGGAAGTTCCAGCACTTGGGGATTTTATGCTTTCCTGTTGTGTAGATCCAGAGCTGCAGTGAGCTCTCAGCAGCCATGCATCATTAGGTTACTATGGCCATTCTTCTCTTTTTCCTGGGTTAAAAAAAACCAAAACAACACAAAGATTATCAGCACTAGTTCTTTAGAAATACAAGCACAATTTCCTAGATTTGATGAAATATGAGTATTTATGCTACTTCTCAGCAACTGATTTTTCATCGGTCTTTGTTTGTCTCCATGAATTTAGGTTTTGTGCTTAAAAGGTGGTTGGTTTAATTGTTAAGTTTCAGTCTTTGAAAGAAACTCATCTTCATGTTATCAACAAAACTGACTGTTGTTCTCCTGTTTTTAAGAAGTTTATGCATAGTGCCCAACACTATGCTGGCACTTCAGAGTGCTTGAGAATGTGCTTACATTTGAGTGCGTGACAAAAGGACAGAGGGACAGGCAGCTTTGGCTTGTGAGCCGCAAGCCATAATCGGAGACCTACTGGAAACATACCAAAACTTTTGGAGCATTCAGGGGACTAAGAGCTTCAGGAATGGCTGAAAGCAACTTTTCAGGTTGCTTCCCACTACTTTGTTGTAATAGCTGGGAATGGGGTATGCACTGAGATTGTAAGTGAACCGTGTAATGTCAGCCTAACTCGTTTTCCCACTGCTGGGGGTTCAAATTAGTCAGTAGAAAAATTCTGGTTTTGCTTGTGTGACATACCTCTGACACGG
Source organism: Balearica regulorum gibbericeps (assembly GCF_011004875.1). Taxonomy (NCBI): domain Eukaryota; kingdom Metazoa; phylum Chordata; class Aves; order Gruiformes; family Gruidae; genus Balearica; species Balearica regulorum. Next base: position 40,958,196 of record NC_046185.1, read on the forward strand.
GAGTCACAATTTAGAGATTTGGTAGCCACAGGCAGCCCAAGAGTCACAGACTGGTCACTGCTGTAGTACGAATTTATGCCGTGTCCAGGCCAGAGCATCAGTATAGGGAGTGATCAAGCCCCAAATGAGGAAGAAAACCATTCTGAGTTGTAGCTGTTTCCAGAATGAGTACCATAGTGGAATTGTCCTTGTTCAAGTGTTTACTGAGCTCTTCTTAGCAATACACGAATCTTGGTGGAGGAATGGAAAATAGTTGAAGTCTCTTAGCACATAAGAAGCAAAGAAGAAACAAAATACTGTGCTTCCTTTTCAAAGCTAAAAAAATAAGGTAGCCTAGGACTCAGACCCCTGCTTATGCTTCAGATAAGATCCTTCATGCTGACAAGGGCTCCTAAATTTCTTGACCTGTGACTCTCTATCAGCATCATACATTCTTCGCTATCTACAATGCACTCTGTTATCATCAGCTTTTTTATGAAAAGCATTTTGAGAGTATAATTTCTGTCTGTTTACCATAAACCATGTATGGTTTGTACACTGCTACTTGGGAAGTGACAATGTAGCCCAGAGTGCCTGTCATAAAACCCACCCTCAGAGCATGTTTATTGGCAATTTCAACACAAAAGCTGGAGTCTGAACACACACTAAAACTCTGCCATGGTATTTTCACTTATGGGGAAAATGCTGAAAATTAGTGGTGAGGCAAAATGGTAGGAAGCTTACATCATCTTGAAAAAACTACACCTATTTTTTAAAAACTCCACATTAGTACGTATGAACTGTAGTAATGTAACAGCTCTCAAATGTCAAAGATATTAGGACATACAAGTACATGTGTCTGACCACAGACAGAGAAGAAAGCCTGCAATACTCATTCCTCCTTCAGCAGTGTTATACATGTTAGGCAGTGGGAGTGCACTGTGTTTTACCTAGATGAAATCACACAGGGAGTTTTAAGCAGGACATTATTACTCCATTGAAACTGAAGATCCAGGTAGTCACAGGTCCTTACTCTTATTGGAATTTGTAACTCTAATTATTTCATAGGGATGAAAACAATGCAGTGAAAGTATGCAAACAAACTCTTGCTAAGCAGACAGCAATGTTTTGAAAATAAATAGTGAGCAAACCTGATCAAGTTATTTGTGTTACTGAAAATGTTTTTGCAACTGATAATTGTCACTCAAGAGAATACCAGCAGTGACTGTTAACAACGTTTTATGACTAACACCACAGTTTATGACAGAGCAGTGCTACAAAGCAAAACTTACTGTAATTTTTAAAAGATTTTTGTGCATCTCTAGAGCTCAAGAGAGCAAAGGTACACTTTAGTTAGCTAGATGTTGTTAAATGCAGAGTGTTTCAGGGAAGATAAGGATTCATAAGGTCGTCAGTCCTCTTCTCTGAGACACTCTGAATCCGTGCCTGACCATACTTTCAGGTGCTGTTTTCAGGAAGGTTTAGAATAATGGTAATATGTATTCAGTGTTAAAGTCGTTTTGCCACCCATATCCTTTGATTGCTTATAAACTCTTAAACTTTTTGGTTTAACCTAGTGTTAAGGAGGAGAAGGCGAGATGCTTCTATAAGGAAAAAAAATCAAGAGACATTGTGTGAGACAGTAATGGTAAGGAATATGGTAAGACAAAGGAGGTGGAAAAGCTCTCCAGAAAGCAGATTGACTGCTTTTAAGTAGCAGAAGAAAGTTTTTGATCTTGTGTGGTGATCTTGACCTAAGGCTTCTGCAGTGGGGCATCTTATTTCCCCCCATCAGATGGAAAGGCGTATTATTGTGGCCATCCTATTTCATTTCTTCATAGTCCATTTATTTACACTTTCTCAGCACTTTTGGAAGACTTTGAAAAATAATCCTTTTCACTGAAGTTTTCTTATATCTTCTGTTTTAAATATGTTCTATCTATTACTATGGGAACATTGGGACCTTTGGTTCTTAAAAATATACCAGCTTGGCCCTATCTTTGCTCCCGCTGCTGCTCCTTGTTTCTGAGATAGATAAAGTTACAGTCTTGCACTTATCCCAGTTTTGTACAGGAAAATTCATTCTCTGTGAGGAATCTAAGTACATAAAATTAATATATGAAAGAATTAGAAAGAAATATTCTTCAAAACATAATGATTTTTTTACATTCTGAGGATGATTTCTGAATTTTGATTGGCCTTGTTAGTATTTATTCTTTTTTTTTTAAACCACGGATGTTGTGATAATAGCTCTTAGATTTCCCAGGTATTTACCCTTTATGGCACTGATCCTGAAAGCTTTTCTTTGGGGATGGTTGTCTGATCTGTAGAAGACTCCACCAGCAGCAGTGGGGCTCTATTTAATATATGTAGGACTCAGCCCAAGCAAAGGAAATTTCAAAGACAGAAATATACTCTATAAACAAACAAGGTGTCTATGCAATTTTCTGATTATAATACACATGCCTGTTCCTATAATTGTAGCTCAAATATTACATTTCCAAAAACTTTTCAGAAGAGTAAGAGAAGCAAGTATCTTCATATCTGCATAAACCTTTAGCCCAAATAGTGTGTTACTTGACCACATATATTATGGAACAGTGCTATTAATTTAGCCTGGTAGAAAAATTACTCTTAAACAAGAATAAAGGGTAAGTGTGAATAACACTACTACCAATATATACAATCAGTCTTTTGTCAAACAATACATTAAGTATTTCTGTTACAAACACAACTGAAATCTTCAGACTAGCTCGTAATTAGGCTCCTTTCCAAAAGTAATCCATTAATGCAATAGCTGCCCAAATCCCAGTTCAACTTAATTTCACTGACTTTGATTTTTGGACCAAAAGCATTAAGCTTGAACTAGTGAAAAATGTACAAAATGTGCATTCAATTAAGGAGTAATTAGATACTCAATCACCCTTACATCACACTAGGGATTATCCAAGAAAGAAGAGAGATGCTACTCACTGCAGTGTATAAAACAGTTTTGTTAATTAGTTCAGCACTAATTGAGATTGAGAAAGTGTCACTGTGTCACAGCATAGTTTGCCTACACAGAACCTTAAGAACACAAAGTTTTTTCTTTCTTTTGAGCTTACTGGCTCAGATTTTTCAGTCTAATTCCCTGATCCAGTATCTTCTGTCTGTGCAAGAGGAACCTTTCTGTTCACTTCAAGGAGGGGATTGATCCCTCCACCCTTGTATCAGTAGCCCACTGAAAAACATGCCAAGAGTTTTTCCAGAGACAGAGAATGACTTGTTATTACATTTATTTTTTTTGTTACACCTTTATACCAACCCTTGGGAGGAACTGGGAATCCTCTATGCTATTACATAAAGTGTAACTGTGACTAAAACCAGCCACCCTGAGAAGGGCTTACAGCCTCCCTTAGGAGGCAGCTGGTAGAAAGTTCTTCAAGTGCCCATCAAACGGTCATGCTGCCAGACACCATGACTTTTGGGGATGTTGGGTGATAACCAGGGAGCACATGGAAATCATGGCATGGATTGTCTCATGGGTAGACACTGACTTCTTAGCAGCACTTCCAGTGACAGACAGCCGCTATGCTCTCTTCTTCTTTAAGAAAAAGAGCAGGAACTCCCTGGAGATGTGTTGACCCTGCAAGCAATTATAGTCCCAGGTGACCATTTGCACCCAAGCACTCACGGATTTTTTGTGTATATGTACTGAGCTATAGTTGGCACTGAAGTAACCTCAGGAAAAAATGAGATTATTAGTACAACAGAATGAAATGATTCAGCACTCTCATACCTACCACTTCAGAACTGAGAAGCACTTGGGCAACCTGAGCAGCTGATTTCCTAAGGTTATGCTGCAACACATAAATATGTGTTTGCATGAAACCAAGTGTTGATTTATCTCTGCTGCTAATGAATATTACTGCTATTAGAAGGGACAAACTGGGTGATTGCTTTCTATCTCCTGAGCCCACCTGACTCCCATGAGAGCTGTGTACTCGGCACTTCTTCACTTGGTAGGGCCCCTAAAATGGTAAACAGTAAAACTTTCTTTGTGACTACTATATTTTCATTTCTAGTTTACCACCATGCTCTTCACATTAGAATTAATTACCTGATTGATTCAGAAAGCCAATTGTAAAGCTTTGTTTCAAGTTAAAAATTTTACCACTGCATTTAACTTTGTGTTTTTATTGCTGTTTCCTCTATTGCTAGTAAATCTTCCAGCACTGGCTTTACCCTAAAAGAGAAGAATCAGGACCATTATGTCACTGAAGTATATACCCTGAAACTGCCCCCCCACCTGCTGTCATGAAATCCCTGCTTTTAGTTTTCCCTGTCTCCCTGGCTGGACATAAACAGTCTTTCAGACCCACTGCAGAGGAATTTCAGTAACATAATTGTTCCATTCTCTTTTCAGAGAGGGGGAAGACAATGCTCTCACAGTGCCCTCGGATGAGAAATGGAAATTTTTGAGGCTGCTGCTTTAGTTGAACTACAAAGCCTGTATTGTTTGTCTTCATCTAATTCAGCCTTGATAGACAGCTGTGACAGTTTGTCTGTCCACACGGTCCAGTGAAATTCTGGGAATGGGGCTGTACATTAAAAGAAGAAAACACGTTAAATCTTCCAATTCACACTGTTAACTATTTTTAAATGGTAGTTATCATTGCTTGTATAGTTTCTTTGCCATAGCATTCAATAGTGGTCTATGATCCAAATAGTACTTATTTTAAGCTTGGTATGAATGTTAATATGTAGAAATACTCATTATTGTTTGGAATGTTAGATTTAATTTTATTCTGTATCATCTCTTGTGCTGTCAGTAACCATCTTTTCTGTAGAGGGGAGGTGCATTCTATAAAGCTAATAAAAACTTCATTTGTTCACAGATAGTATTATACAAATTTGGAATTAATTTTTGGGCAGAAAGGAACACTTCTCTGCCAAACCTATGCACTTAACATGGTTTATCTGAATAAAGCTGAATGACATTTGCATTACTAGGAACCTTACTGAAATAAAGGACAATTCTGAAATAAGGCAAATAATTAACCAGTATAATAATAAACAGAGTCATCTGGATTATTTCTACTTAGTGAGTGATGGAACTTTGCAAAGAAATGTTCAATTCAAGTAGAAAATGATCGGACTTTGTTCTCCTGTGAATTATGACAGTTCCGTATGTTCTGTACATTGCTGAGGATGGTGGTCTGGGGAGCTGCTCTGCGTGTCCTGAGCTCACTGCACAGCATGGGCATTGCCACGCTACGCCACACATGACACATCGGACAGAACAGAGAAGGGAACGGTAATCTAAGCCAGGTAGTCAAGCTCATAGCTTCTGATTCCTGCAAAACACCAAGATCTGAAGGACAGAGTCAATAATGTGGTGGGCAAGAGCTTTGCTCAGCATAGCCATCAGTGAGGTCCGCTTTACTAGCACGAGGAGCACAGGTTTATGCAGAGACCTATGTGAGTGGAAGAAAGCGGGAGGCACAGATGGCAAGCTCCAGGCAGGGGCACAATGGAGATGGAAACCGAGGGTTCACAAAGGGGAGGTTGGTGAGTCATCAATCACAAAGTCATCACCAGGCAATGGTAAATGCGGTGTCAGAAGGCATGCTTAATTCACTTCTTCAAGGGCTTTGGGGAGAGCTTCTGCAGAATAATGAGTTATGAATTCTCTGAGTCATTTATGTGTATATTAGGGACAGCAGAAACAATAGAACAAACCCACACAACACATGTGAGCTGGGGGGTGGGGAGGGGATACCGCTGACTACTTCGTGTGTTCATCACTGTGTGTACTGCAGAAACGTGCTTCCTTTGGAGAGACACACAGCTGCCCTTGACAGCATGCATTGCAATAAATGCGTAGAAAATGTACATCAAGCAGCCCACCATGAAGACATCTGTTTAGTTTGGGCTTAGCAGAATAGCAATTGGTAAATTTCTCCTTGGGCCTACAGAAACTTGTTAAACTTAGCATTATGTTTAAGGAAGTCCCTCTCCACCTTCTGCCCAAATTTAATGAAGTATAACTCCATTATCTAATCAAGGGGTTCAAGATTTCAGTGCTGAGCAAACTCACGCATTCCATCTGCAATGTCCCCAGCACTTCTGTGATGTCCATGTAGCAGCTTCACTGGCTGTTGCCCCTCTACCTACAGCAATGACTCCCCAGGCAACTGCAGCTGGAGCCCAACCCAGCACGCTGGTCACCAGAGCCTGGCCTCCACTGGTCCACATCTTGCCATGGGGCAGGGAGAAGTCTTTGCGTAAACTCTGCTGCAATGGCCTGTGATGGCTAGGCTGGACTGTCCGCCGTTTTTGACACGAATCTGATAATTTGTCTTAGTTGTCAGGTTTGGTAGTAAAATCTTGAAGAAAAAACCCAAACCAAAGCCCTGTGAGGTGGAACTCAACTGGTTCCTGCCAGTTGAAGACCTATTCCTATTTCCTTACACCAAGCAATGAAGGAACCCGCCAAAAACAGAGTGAACCATGTTCTGAACCTGGCAATTCCCAGGTTATATGCACAGCTCATTCGGAAGATCTTTTCACTTTGCACACAACATACTATTAACTACTGAGTATTAGAGGAACTGTACTATTAATATAGCAAATATTGACATTATGATGAAATCTAAACTAGATTTATTCTCTAAATAAACGTGTTCCTTATCTTGGAGCTGGCTGATATTATTCTGGCTGTGAAATACAGATACATTACAAAGCAAATGATGTAATGTCTCCACCAAAAAACTGAAGTCTGTTATTTCCCTTTCCTGTGCTCCCTTCCTGTGTTTGCTGTTCTTTCCTGCATTGCCTTGTGCAGGGAACTTCAAGTTGTATAAATACTACTACTGAGGAATTGAGGTTAGTAAATTTGTCTCAACATTTGTCAGACTATTTCTAGGCTTGGCTTTGAAAGAGAAAAAGACCCCACTAGTAAAAATACTTACAACTGTATTTTGTCTTTAGAACCAGATCTAAATATAACAACAAATTCATTCACAAAACACACCCATTCCAATTACAGATCGGTCAACCCACATTCGTGGTGTGTGGCAAAGTTAAATTAGTCTTTCTGGTTTCGGTAGGAATCCGCAGGGAGGAATTTGCAGGAAGGGCTCACTGAGTATTACTTCAGTTACACTGCACCCACGAGAGGTTTTGAGTGTGGTGAGGCTCTGCTACTCTCCAATTAGAGTTCCACATGCCTGCCTTTGCATTAACATTTTTAAGAAATCATAAAAGCTGATAAAGGTGTTCTGAGGGTAGCATAAGGTCCTAAATTAATAATTTCCTCTTCAAGCCTACAGCTGCTAAAATTTTTCTCAATCAGATTGCTATCTGCACTGGAAGTATTTTTAAAGGTAAGTATTAATGTGTGTGATGCTCCACATAATTTTAAAGATTTATTAGAAGTGTGAATTACAAGTTTCCAAGAGGTGTTGAGCAGTTAGGCAAAAGCTGGCTCTGCAGCCCTCTGATAAACTTTAGGAAGGGATTTGGAATGAGAAAAAATCCAGCTCTTGGGAGAAGGCAAGTGAGTTGGGACAGGACGTCTGCTGGCGATGACCTTCGCTCTGCAGGTGACGTGTTCTTTGGGTTCCTCTGTAGTTTTCTGGAGCTCCCAGGAAAACTTAGAGCCTTGTAGCTCTTAGCTTGACTTCAGACTATGGTGTGATGTGCTTTGCACCCTGGGCTGTGATCCTTGGTTGCTGTCTGTTCAGATCAGAGGAACCTCTTAGAGAGCTCCATGCCTCCCTACAGCTGCCTTCTGCCCTGGCTCCCACGTTTCCTTTGCATGAAAATCAAGGCGTAAGTGGAGCAGTAATGAATACTAGGTCTGTTCCCAAAATACACCTGTGAGGTGACCAGGCATAAATTGCTGTCAGTTAAAGGATAGGCTTGATCCCAGACATTACAGTGGAAGGCATGGTATTGTAGCTGTGCATAGAAACAGGGCACTGAGTCTAAGAAGAAGTAAAGGTGATGACTGGCCAGCATCCCTACCGGTCTCCTAAAGGCTGATTCATTGGTGTTCCTGAATCCCAGAGGGTAATTGAAAGCTAGTGTTGCTGAAGAATTAAAAGTGCTTAACAACAGGGTGACAAAAATAAAGAATAATTTCACTGAGAAATTTCAGCTGAATATTGCTGAGACTGCAGAAGCAACGAGGAGGGGGAGATCCATACACAGGCAGCTTCACAAGAAGTCACACACATCAGTGTTCTCCGGAACCTGCCAGGGTGCAGCAGCCATATGCTCAGACTCACCTTCATTGAGTTTGACTGGTAGGCACAGCACCGGCGCAGTAATGGCCTTGTGCAAATTAATCCTTCCATGGCTGTGACATCAACTCTAGTGAGAATAAAGAGAAGCTTCATTCCCTGTAGAAATGGGGGAACCCCATGGTGAATGATGGCTGCAGAGGAAAGCGGAAAAATGTGTCTTAGGGTTGAGGACTCTGGAAAGAGGACAAATTTTGACCTGCCTTTTCCTCCTTGGCTTGGTTTCACACTGGCATCATCAGCCATGGAGTCAAACTTTGAGATGTGTTCTTGCTTTATACATCAGTGCTGCCTGCTGAAATGTCAGGCAGCTGGAGAACCATCCACCACATTTCCTGAGGCAGACCACGCAGGATGTGTTTGGAAGTGTTTATGTGCACATTTATTTATGAAATGTAACTGCCATTGTAAGCCCACATGTATGTGTATATTCATATCTTTAGAATGCTATACATAGAAAAGCTATTTTTAAACCAAGGACAATTTTAAATTAATTTTAGAACTTCTAATAAAAGCTAAGAAATTCCAGTATGAAGACTATGTGCCTCACATCAGTTCACCAGCACTGTGCATATACTATTGGTATTTGTATGATTGGGTATTTTTCCCTTTGCTTAGTGAACAAGTGTTAAAGTCCTGTTCCCTTCTCTTTTCCCCCATTATTCATTATTCAGTTCCAGGTCCTTTATACTGAATGCTGTTTGAGACTTGCTCGGAAGACATAATCATTCATTTTCTCATGGGGCTTTCTCTCTTACAGTATTCGTTTGAAAACTTCAGATGTATTAATGAACTTATCTTTACACTCTGCAAATGCCTTCTCCCCTGTATCACCTGAGGGGTATTTCTCTCTGATTATAGACTGACTATCCGTATGATGCCAGGAATAAGAGAAAGACTCAGCAGTCAGCCATTTTAGAGAGACACTCTTCATATTGCCCTGCAACACATGTGGTCCTTGTCCAGGACAATTGGTTATGACCTTGTCTGCAAAGTTAAAAACCCAGCATTGACTCAATAGTCAAGTCACCTCTTCAATCTTCTCCCTGATAAAATTGCTGAGATGATGACTTCTATCGCAAGGTTTGTTTTTCATTGCTGGGTCATTTTTTGTGACCCTTCTGTCCAGTATCTTCACATCCTCACCAGTGTTCTTATCATGCTGTGTACAGAGGCAGTGGCAGCTCTTCATTTCTGCTTGGTCTTTCCCAAAGCCTGACCCCGTGTTGATCCAAAGAGGCCCTTCTCCTCCCCAGATATCGGGCAAACAACTGAAGATAGGGCCTAAGAATATTAGATAAACTTGAAAATAACTTGCTCTATAAAGTACACAATGAGCTATTTAAGCCTTGAATAACAAAGAAAAAAGAAAGCGTAAAGATACCATGAACCAAAAGCAGCATAAAGAAACTTCCTTAATCATGGATGTGATTGGAAATATTCCTTCTCTATTTCTATCTCAACTCAGTTGTGTTGGAAGTGGTCTATTCTGGGCTGGGTAAAACCAGCTGACCAACCCACAGCCAGCTCCCAAATCAGCAATTAGAAACAGTGTCTATCAAGCCTTGTCTGTAGTCTGCTGTTCTCCTGGCCCCTCTCCCACCAGTGCCAGGGATTTGGCTGCTCGTCCTTGGGCAGCACACAGCAGTCCTTATCCCAAACCCTGACTATTCACTACATTCCCTGTGTTGGGTTATCCCCTCCACCCCGGAACACAATGAAGAAATAAGGTCATAACACAAACTCCATTCTTTTAAAAAGTGAAGGCTGGAGCTTGAAGCGCAATGAGCAACTCTTGCACTTATTATTTAAGGTGATGTTCATGTCTGAGATGGAGACAAAAACATCTTGTTCTTACATAGACATAAACTCCTTGCCTCCCTTGGGCTTTAATACAAATATACACTACAAACAGTGCTTCCTGAAGTGTCTCCCATGTAAACATCTGACAGTGGTGAGTATGAAGCAGATGAAAGCTATGGTAAGTCAGTGAAACACATACAACTGCATATGATACACTATGTCAGCAGTATTTAAATAGCAGGTATAAAGCAATTCTGGAAAATGTGTGTTTAACCTCATGTTGTGAAGATACCAGATATTTTTGATGCACGATGGGTCAGTTGGAAGTGAATTTCATTATGTTGAATCATAATTAGAAAAAAAGCATTGTCTCTAGTTAGATAATTGTATGTGTGGCTGAGCAAGAACAGAAAAATGCAAACCAAAGGTAGTGGAAAGATTTATTCATGGCTTAGAAACATGTAGTAATTCACATAGATAAGGAGATGTTTAGTCAAGAGACAAATCAAAAACAAACACAAAAAACCCTGAGAGCTGTGTGCTCTTGGCAGGGAAGCCAGTAATGATTATCAAGTGCATGAGTCTCAGTGTGAAATTACAGGCTGTGATTTAGCAGATGTGCTAAATGCTGCAGCATTTTGAACCTTCCTGATTTCTTGGCATTTTATTTTGACCACCCCAGTTCCACACAATTTAAAATGAAATCCTAGAAACAGACGAGGCCAGAGCATTTCAAAATACCCGTGACTAGGGCCATAATGAATGAAAAATGGGCTTGCAGAGCCAAAGAATCTGTTTTCAACAGGACCCAATGTATCTGGCCTTCAGATGATGACATGACCGTGCAAAATTTTTTCAGGTGTCCTGTAAAGATGTTTAATTGCACTATATTATCCAGCCACTAGATGTCTGCATACTATAGAGCTTCAGGCAGGGTTTGTTCCCCAGCATAAAAGGCAAACAAAGAAAATTCCTATCTGTGTATGTCTCTCTCTGCGTCATAATTTGGCATCTGTTTTTTCTGACCTATGCCCCTTGTTCAAGGAGGGATCTGTGGGCAAAGAGATAGTCTGCAAGAAAAATTACATGTATGAAAATTGAGGCTGGTTTCTACTAAAAATGGAAAGAAAACGGTAGATTAAGCCATTTGCTGAAATCACATCTACTTAGATAAAATTCACAAATAAACACCAGAAATCAAATCCAAATTGCCACTATCTAAGTTGGCATGAATTCCAATTAAGCACTTCATGTGGCACCTCGAAGCAAGAGCAACCCGCAACAGAGACAGCGGCAAGTCAGGCTGCAGTAGCGATGTCCCCAGGAGTGAGGGTGGCTACAAAGTCAGCCCTGTGGCCCCAGCGGGTGCTCAGCACACCCAGGGCTCCTACCATCACCGCAGCTGCATCGGAGACCTCCATGGTTGTTGGGGCTGGCAGCAGCAAAGCCACCGGTGGCTTTGAGGAGCACTGTAAGTCCCAGTGCTGGATTGCCTCCAACTCTTCAAGGTGTTCCACTGTTTTTTTGCTGCTGCTTACTTGCAAAATGGAGCTCATCTGATTTTAATGCAATCAGTGCTGCTAGGAAATGCAAAGCTGAGAGCTGTGAGCACTGTGAGCCCAGGTATAGTCCCCAGCTGCGTCCTTCATAATAATAAAGGTAAGGTAATGATTTATTACGTTAAAGCAGTGAACAGATCTTTCCTGAACAATAGGACAGCCCAGCCTAAGTGTGTGCTGCATGGGCAGATGTTTACATACCTGTTTGGCATAAATACTTTTCTCACAGGATTTCCCCAAGGCACAATGATGGGCAGCCCTTCCTAGGTGCTCACTGTGCTGAAATGCTAAGAATAGGATGGGGAAAAAACATCCTCTGCTTTCAGGGCCTTTGCAACTGCCTGAAAGCAAGTATTGTTTGAGTTTAGACACTCAACTTCAGAGGTTCCTGTTACCTGTGTTCACAGTCTGGGAATGAGTGAAGTTTGTGAAGTTTAGTGAAAATTACTGTTTTACACAAGGCAGTAGCAGTGCCTCAAACGAGCACCTGTACAGAGGGAGATTAATCGTGTCCCTTAACCCTTAAATTTGAACTCTGTTTCCTCCCTCCAAGGCCTCTTGACACCTCTATCATGTTGCTTTTGTTTGCTTGCTTCAAGATATAATCTCCTCTTGCTTCTCCCGATCTGATGCCTTCCCTTGCTGGTGTGTGTTCTTTCCCAATGCATTTAGCAGTGTGGCTACAGAGCGCAGCTGCTTTGTGTGTGCTACTTGATATTATAGTATTTACCCTTTCCCAAAAGGATTTGAGTGGTGTATTTTGTTCAGGCTTTCCCTGCTTCTTTACATGTCTTGGTTAGTTAATCAAGTAACAGTTCTTAAATCCAGTTTCTCATTAACAAAATTGAATCTAATATTAAGGATTCATTCTCATTTTAGAGTTGATTATCATAATTGTGGTTAGTGTTCCATCACAATTAACTTTGTTTTTAATCACTAGAAGGCTAACAAGCTCATTTCCCATGCTTTTCATTTGGTAAATGCAGAGAAGGAAGATACGATTGGTGTCTTGCACTTATGAGCTGCAGAAACTTTCTTTCACTGTCCATAACAGTGAGTGTCAAATTCGTGAAGCTGAGGGACAGAGCGACGAGGACATTTTTCCGTTTTTAAGAAGTGGAGATGCAACCAGTAGGTTCACATTGCTACTTCTTTTGGAATTAGAGCAGAATACCATGTCCAATTATGTGAGTGCTAAACTGTGTTGTTCATTGCATTTCTGCACAGTAACACTTTTTTTTTTTTTAATTCGCCCAAATCCTGAAATTATTTTGGGTTGATGATTTGTCTTGAGAGAAGAGCCTACAGAGTGTATAATCTTGGGGTCTCAAAAGTCAGGAGCCAGTGAAGCCCTTGGAAGATGGGTCTTTGTTTTACCTGCAAGAAAAGAAAGTGCCCTTTTTGACATTTCTAGTATTTTTCTGAACCAGAATGAAATTTTAATTTATGTCAGTATACCCTAAATTATCGAGATTTCAAATTTCAACCAGTTTCAGTCACACTCTATAGGACCTCTGTTATATCAGCTAAATTTCTCTTTTCATTTAGCCTCCAGCTCCTTCCTAGACTAACCTGCATTCTATCTTTGTTTTGTTAAACTATTGTTTTTATTTCTCGAATTGAGAGAAAGGAAAAAAAAAAAATAAAAAGAATGCTCTTTGACAAAGTATCTGGCAGTTGTCCTGTAAATGAAGAGCCTGATAATGTGTGGTTACATTACAGTGGCTAAACAGGAGAGACTTTGTGATCTAGAATATACACCTCCTCTTGCTAATTAGACAGTTGGAAAAGAACAATTTAGTATTACTTTGGTAAACTTTTTTATATAGAAAGGCATCTATATAAACGATGAGATTGCTTTGACAGCTGTTTAATAATGCTGCTTTCCCACAAATTTCTAAGAAGGAAGAACCTAAATATCTTCAATTTTGGCAAGCTCATTAGGTAATGAGACCAGGCGATGAGATACCCCTGTTCCCCTCACTTTCCTTATGCCTGTCCCTTTCCCTAGCAGCCAGAAGAAGGAGAGGAAAAAAAAAAAATCAAAACATGGTCTCCCTCCCACCAACGAATTCCAGCTAACACTTTAGCTGTGATGGACATCTACATGCAGGAGTAGAGCTCTTGTCACCCAAAACAAAGCAGTTGCACCCCTAAGAAGAGCACATTTAGCTAAAGGAAGGAAAGGAGCTAGAAATTTGTCAAGTCTAAATCTGCTCTCAAGAGTTTTTCAATTAATAATTTAATGAGATCACATGGTATTCTTTATCTCTTTAGTCTCTTACATTGTCTTTCATTAGATGTTAATGAGGTTTTCTTCATCTCCTCCAAATAGTGTCCTCCCATTTTATTGGTGCATTTTTCCTGTTTGTTTCCAGCTGTACAGCCTTACGTTCAGAGCTGTAGTAAAAATGTACTGACGTCCATATGGGCAATCCAGACTGCTTCACCAGTGAACTGCAATTACTTACGATCAACCAACATTAAAGCAGAAAGGTTCACTCTGTTTGGCCTGGTCGTCATAAAATAGACCCAGTAGTTCCTTCATCAAGTTGAGAAGATTGCGTTGACCTTCTGCCTGGTCTTGAATTACCTTGAATCCATATTCTCAATGCTTTATATTTGGTACTATGTGTAACCATATTTGCATTACATGCAGTTTTGTGCATGGTTTTCACATCTTTTTTTTCACGTGCTTTTTTTTAAGTCAGATCTCATTCTTTTTTGCTTATCAGTTTTCCTACAGCTTTTATACTTTTTACTTTCTTCCTAGATTTTTTTTTCTGTCACATACCATTTCTGTCAACACGGTGCATGCAGGCTGTGCTTCCACAGCGTAAGATCTGTGTGCTCCCGGATCATCCCGTGGTACAAATCTGATCTGAATGAGGCATGGGTATATTTCTGATGAATTAGCCAGAGTACAGGGTATGGATATATGCCAGGCTTTATCCTGACTATGGGTAAACAGATGATGTGTATTCAGCATAAAATTAGAGTGGGCAGGATGAGCTAAAAACTGATCTGTCAAGACAGATTGAAGTTGTACTAAGAATTCAAAATATTTGGAACAAATTTGAACTGACAGACTGAAGTTGTTTTAGTGTTTTGTGTCATATGGCCACAGGGTTTTTGGTCTTGTAATAAGCATCTTAAAACAGGTTTACCATCTTGTTTAACTACAGCCTCAATAGCACCAATGTCAGTGAAGTAATAAACTTTCTGATATTAAGACCAGAAAGAATACTTCAGGTAATTCCAGCTGATCCCCAAATGACCCAGAAAGTAGAATTTCCTTCATTAATCCACATCATTGTGTTCAATAACCTCCCATCATTCTTTAATATCAAGGTCCCATGATAGAAAATACAGAAGCATCCAGTAATACAATGTTGTTTGGCCAATACAGTCAACATAACATTTAGGCAGCACATGTCTGGGATTTGTACCTTGAGTCACTCTTTCACTCTGAACTTTGGCACACCACTTTTAGCTTAGAAACAGACATCCTCAACCTGAGTCTTGGCACTCCCTGAGCACCCTCTTTCAGAGGATATTTAGCCCAGCACACTGATCCATACTGTGCTGTAGGGAGAGACTGGTGAGACACACCTGCTCTAGGACATTGCTCTCAGCTGCCTTACAGTTGCTACTTGCAACTCACCCCTGGAGCATCGTATGAGAGGGCTCTGCTGCTCTTTCCCATCTGGGAAACTGCTTTCTAGGAGACAGCTGTCTGAGCTCTCACCTATGGACTGAAGAGGAGAAGTTGCTCATTTAGACCTTGCCAGGAGACAGTACTGCCTGTTTCCTTCTGCCAGCAGAGATGGGGCAGAGAGCGAGTGTGCTGCTTGGCTTGGCTCTGCAGCCCTCTGGTCCCCTGATGCTGGCAGCCGAATAGCCACCAACAGAATAGAAAGAGGAGCTTAGGCAAGCATTGGTCTTATCAAGGAAAGGCAGGCATCAGCAGCTGCCTGCACTCAACCCATCTGTGAGAGTGCTCCTCTGCCATTGCTGTGCTACACCCTGAGAGATGTGGCTGCCAGCATCAGTTGGGCTGGGAGATGGGGGCTGCCAGTGCTGCCTCCCGTATCTGGCCGATGTCTGTAGCTTAAGGTAAGGAACCAGCCATGGATAGGAGACAGCTGTGGCTGATAGTTGCCACACTGGGTAACTCCATTGCCTGCTGCTTGTCAGCTGAGATCTGCATTTGGCCGTTGGAGGCAGACCACTCTTGCAAAGGGTTAGCAGGCTTGGCACACCCAGGGCTCATGCCTCAGCCAGACACAAGATGGAGATGCAGTCTAAGAGAGCACCACCATCCCCGAAGAGCACAAAAGAGAGCAACCTGACGAATAGCTCCTCCAGACATGCCAGGGGAAAGCCAGGACTGACACTGAACTCTGAACTTCATGAGATAAAAGTTGTCCCTGCTTATTTGTATGCCTTCAGATTAGGTATACAATTAGAGGGCAGTTGAGTGAGAAGGTGAGAAGGAAAACAGACAGGACACAAATCCATCAAAACAAATCCAGAATCTTTCCTGTCATCAGGTGATAGGTCTTAAGCAAAGAGCCAAAAAAGGGTTTTGACCACTTCTGACAGCGACACAGGAATCTCTTTGTGAATGCACTGGGAGTGACAAAGATCTTTTTTACTTTTAGAAGTTTTTTATAGAATGATAACATGGGGGATTAATAACATATAAAAGTGTTTATGCACTTCTTGGGAAAATGTTTATCCCTTTCTACCCACTTTGGTGCATAAGACCCTCTTGATCTGATGGTATAAGGATTGGACTTGGTCAAAGTGTAACCCTTTTCTCAGAAAGTGACTGAGTCATCTTTGTAATCTAGTAAAAAGTCTACCTCTGTGCACATTCAGGCATCACCTGACAGAAATAAGTTTCCACTCTTTCTCATTTCTGTTAGTCCTTCAGCTCCAGCTGCAGGATGAATGGGTCTGTTCTATTTTTCTGACTCACGGATCTCCAGGACATGTGTTTTTAAACAAGAATTATCTCTTTATTTCCTATTTTCCAGGTACTGGAGAATCAGCAGGGATGGTCCAAATGCTTCACTTCTTCAAAGCTCTGTTCAGGACCTTTCTCTTACATAGAACCTCAGGCAAATCATCTCTGAGCAATAGGAGATGGCCTGGAACCTATTTATTGTCTGCTTATCATGTTTGATATATACTTGCACATATTTTCCTCTTGCCAGAGCTGTAGTAAGACATTCTAGTACCCAGAGTATCTAATAGTTTGCCCTTCTAATAATGCACTTTGAATAAATATTTGTTCAAATATTTATATGTTCGAATAAATAATTAAATATTAGAGCTGCAGGCACTGCTTATTGATTGTTCACAGTAAGTGTTCATAGTAACAAAAATGGCATCGGTTCTGCCTAGCCATGTAGTCCATCTCTTGAAAAAGGGATTGCTGGTATGGCTGGAAAGGGATGGGCTCAATGGTACCTGGTATCTGCAGTCAGATCACCTCTGCTTTGGGAGAGAAAGGCAGGGCCACACCAGTGGCCCTGATGGGCCTTTTGGAGGTCTGAAGTTTCACTGCTGGATCCAGGTGCTCAGGTCTTGCACTGGAAGGACTTAATGAAAGTGCTTGACCCTTCCTGGATCACTGAAGTAGGATTGTAAAGGGGTAGCCAAAATAATGACTCATCCTCCCTCCTATGGGCTCTACTTGGGTGAAGTCTGATGGGTCACTTTCAAGCAGACTTGACAGGAGCATTTGCTCTCAGAGGAGGTCTCCCCTTGCTGTACATGAGCTTGTTGCTGCTGTAAAAACACAAGGATGTTGAGCTGCACAGTCTAGTCATATCCCAGCACTAAGACGAAGGTGACTGGTGGGTATTTGTGTAACTTGCTTTAGACAGCTTCCCATGTGAGCCTTCCCTTCTCTAGAAAGGTTTTCCTCCAGGCTAACCACACTCATCTTCAGTGACCGTGTCCCCTTACCTTGCCCCCATCCCTCTTGTGTCCTTTAGGGTATGGATGTGGTAGTGCAGCAGGGCACCACGAGGTCTGAGGGCTCCCCAGGGTGGCAGGGCAGGGCCTGGAAGCCTGTCCTGTCCTACCACCTCAGCCAGGAGCACTCGGGGCCACCAGGGCAGCCCCTGTCCCGGCATCAGGCACCTCCCTGGGGACACGGACAGGCCCGGCAGTGCCCTCAGTCAGAGACCCAGAAAGCTCAAGGCTGTGATCTCATCTGCCAACAGTGCTCTCCTCTGAAGAAAGCCTGGTGCTCACCTCTGCTACTTTCTGCACCCGGCACTTTGTTTTGTTTAGTCTGTAATCTCTGTGGTACAGAGAAGCCACCATCCCACCTGAAGACAGCAGTGCAAGTGACAACTAGATGCTGCCGATCCCACCTGACACCACATCCCGGTGCTTCCTGATGCCCTCTTTCCATCTTCTCTGCCTTCCTGCCGGGGCTCACCCCTGAAGACCGAAATTCACCCTCAGCACAATCCTCTCTCTGGGGCTGAGAAATCTGCATGGCTTAATTCCATAGGCCTTGTCAACATGTCTTGGGAAGAAAGTAGCTGATTAAGTAGTAGCTAATCCTTCTTCGCTGTTAGAATGAAAAGTAGTACAGTAAAACATTTTGTATGATGTTGCCTATCTCCTGAAGTTAAAAGGGTAAAAAAGAAGAAAAGCAAATAACTATATTTTGGGTAAAACAGAAAAACTTCCTGATCAGAAAAGGAGCTATTTACACATGCTCTTCAGATGACCATGTGCTAGCCAATTTGAAATTAATATAATTTCACAACTGTTTCATAGCTCTATCTTTGTTCCTTGTGCGTGTTATTAATCCGTAAGTGACACCGTCCTGCTCACTGGCTTGCAGCGGTGAGGAGGAGCCATGCCTGGGCTGCCTGGGAAGCAGAAGCAGGGAGAGGTGAGGGGACCTCGCAGTCCTGTTTCTCAATGGCCAGGCTGTCACCTGTCACCTTCTGCTCAGTCAGGCTCATCCATCCTAGTAGAAAACTGCTTCAATAATCCTTACTTTGTCCTGTTTGCATTAAATACAGAGAGCCGGGAGTATGTTCTCCTGTATTACCTCCCTGCCTGGCGTGGGGTTTTGCCACCTGTGCCTGCCCTGAGTGCCAACGCTTCACAGAGGGCTGCTACATTTCCTCGGGTGTGAGGAGCACTCCGGGGAAAGCGAACCAGAAGCAAGACTTCACATCTTCACTTCTGTTCCATAAACACCTAACAGTCTGAGGCGGCAGGATGGCACGGAGGGGTGCAAACAGAGTGCTGTGGTGTGATTGTGCCATCAGCCCTCTGAACTTGTGTGGTGGACAGCTCTGTGGCTGGCAGCCCATCCTGGGGCAGCCCATCCTCGGATGGAGGTGGTCTTCTGCTCCCCAACGGCTCCTTCAGGACACTCTTACTGACTGGGTCTCCTCTGCCTAAGTGGGGAAAAGGCAACTCTAATACATGAAAACAGAAACTGGAGAGTTGATTCTTTGCACGTCCAACTGATGTTTCCAAATGTTGCCACCAGAGGATGTACCAAGCACATTTTTGCTGGATCAACACATAAACAGATTAAAATAGCCAGATTTACCAGCAGAGGTAGCATAACTTCTGTATAGAGACAGGAAATTTCAGTGTAAACAACAGTTCATGAAAAAGAGAATACAGAGAGAGACAAGAAAGTTACGCACTGTATTTTCTGATGCATTTATTCCACCAGCTCTTGAATCTTTAACATATTAAATGGTAAATGCATTTCTGATTTTTTTAATACATTGCTAATACTGGGAATATCTAGGCTAGGCCAATTCCAGTCTTTAATGCAGTTTCTTGCAAAGGCAGCAGCCATTTTGATGGTTGAATATTTTTCATTGCAGTAATTCATCTTCTAGATCCGGGATAGTCAGCAATTTAAGCACTGGACAGAATAAAAAGTGTTCAAAGAGACAATGGCTACTAGACTGCAGCAGTGACTCAAAAGCTGTTTGAAAAATGGTTTCTATAAAAAGGAATGGTAAGAGCATCAACTGTAGATAACAAGACAGCATTTAAAATTGGTGTTTTAGAGAAAGATCTGTAATCTTCTCAAAGAGAAATGTCAAAGATTCCTTAGCAGTTACATCCTGTATCAACAAGAAAGTATATATTTTTAACTGAAAAAACTAATTGATTTCCCCCCAGCATTTTTCCCCCTTATTACATGCACTGAATATTTCTAGGAAGCCACAGGTATACTTCAAAATGTACATTCCGAAAGTGTATAATGTAGCGAAATATTCAGGAATACACAGTCTGCATTAATTGTTTTCAGACTTCATTAATGGTCTGACTCTGATGATTCAGTGTCTTGTTCAGTGGCAAACCACCCCATTCACTGGAACAGGATCAAGCCTTTAAAAATATATTTTAAAATTAATTATTTATCATCGTACCCGAAAATGAAAATGATTCTTTACAGGAGCTTATGTTCCATGGATAAACTGAGTTATGCGATTGTGATTCCTTCCTAGAACTGACTATGACTAGTTAACTTGTTTATGGCTCTGTGTTTGTTTAGGCGTAAAAGTCTCATCTAATAACTGAGGAGTTACTAACTTTCTAAAACAACCTGTTTACTCAGTACATGTTGTCTCTGTATTATGATAAACAACATGAAATCAGATGGATTAAGGAAAGACTCACTGGTCTATGTTGAAGTCTGCAGAGAAGAGTTATTCTGGATATAAATTGCAGTTATTGTTTATTTGAATGAGCTTGCCAGTATAGAAATTAGCAGAATAATTTTCCTTTAGTTACAGTGCTCACAACATCCGCAATTACTGTAGTAGAAAGCAGTGGATGAACAGATTCTTCTTCCATATTGTAAATACAGTCAGGTTTTTCAGCTGGCAGTGTACTAGGGTTCATTTTTTAACCAATCATACACTTTTTCAATTATTGGTACTATG
This sequence comes from Balearica regulorum gibbericeps, assembly GCF_011004875.1. Lineage (NCBI taxonomy): Eukaryota > Metazoa > Chordata > Aves > Gruiformes > Gruidae > Balearica > Balearica regulorum. The sequence continues at coordinate 40,978,782 of NC_046185.1, forward strand.
TCCAGCTGCTTAATCCTGTCTTTTTGAAGTCAGCATGCAAGTGGTAGGAAGCTTGAATGTTGCAGTAAGGTTCTTTATTGAGCAGTCAATTATAAAGTAAATATTTTTGTTTTCTACCTAACGGCAAACAAGCAAATTCTGGGTACTTTTTCATACTCTTGTCTTCTCATGGCCACTATCTGTCCATGACTGCTGGAGTCCTTGAAAGACCTGTAGCGTGTCAGGTGCCTTGATCACTTCCTCTGAAAGTGGGAAGTCACTCGTCACCCCCCGGTCTCTGCGAAAGCGATAGAGAAGGAATTTGGAGCCCTTGGCAGCACAAGTCCCTGCTCACGCCCATGTAGTTCACAAGCCGTCATCAGAAGCTTCTCGTGGTACATTCTTGGAAATCTCTTAGCTCTGAGAAGTTAGGATATAACATCCCTACTCTTCACTGCCTTTGAATCTTCTCTGTTTCCTTTATTTGAATAATACAAAAGGAAATCAAACACATCATAGAAGTTTTATACATATGTATACACAACTGAGCAAGCAAAACTCAATCAGCATCTAAGACACAGAGGAAGAGAACGGTTCAAATATTAGTATTTTTTTGTTGTTAGAGCCTGACCGTATCTGTCCTCACTCATGCACGGATCCCAACACGTGGGGGTAGCGGGGAAAAGAATCCTCTGGATACACAGGACTCTGCCAGCTATACCCAAGGCAAGCCCATCACAGCCAGAAACACTGGGTAAGCAGACACCAGAGGCTCCACTGGGCAGCTTAGTGAAGAGATTGCTTCTGAGTTCCATGTTTATGAAGAGTTTGCAGAGCCAGGCACATCTGGTCTAGTCCTTGCAATGAAGTCGTTGCTGTTTGCTCCCATCATGGACCCACCTGCGCAGTCCCACACCTCTTGAGTCTCCACATGAGCCTCAAAGCAGCACAACCTCCAGCGGAGCCTTCAAGCAGGGCTCGGGAAGCCTGCAGCCTCCTCCTCTCTCCTGCTGAACCATACCTACACCCAAACCAGGGTCCAATTCACTGTCCTTAGGAGCACCTGGCACATGTCTCTTTTGCCCTTTCATTAGCCCAGGGTCCTCAAGGAGGTATTGTCACTTGTGCAACTGAAGAATAGTCAACCCCTCCAGGGTACAATAGGTAGGGCAATGCCTAAGAAATTCCATCACTCAAGTAAATGGTGCCAGACAGAGCTGGTTAGAGAAGCCTTTCATCCTGGCAACACTTTTAGCTCTGGGGTTTACATACATGGCTCTAAAACCGAATTTCTCTCACAACTGTGATGTCAGAAACCTCCAAAATGTTTAGCTTGTTGTGGGAGATTCCAGTTGTACTTCACGTGGTCTTCTCCTCTGTAGTGGACATATCTGGAGCCAATTTCTGGTGTGTAGCTTCATCCAAAACCTCACCATAATCACTAGCACCTCTGAAACTTCTCAGATGGGTGGCTGACAGGAAGCTGCCTGGTTATATGAGTTTTAACACATCTTTCAGCTATCTCTGAGATCCAAATGCAAAATCTGCTGGAACATGCAAGGACATCATGTGGATTTATGATATTTGCTTGAGTACTCTGTAGCCATAAACCAATGAATGGATTACAATGAGATAAATACAGTATTTTCTTCTGCCAAATGCAATTCTGTCCCAATACTTTTCATTGCATTATTTAATTGAAAGCAGCTCCCATTTTGCTCAACCTAGCAATTTGAAAGTTTAAAAGATAAGCCACATTTCTTTGTTTGAATATACTGTCAAATGCATTTGAAAATAAATGCTCAATCATGATAATGTTAAGTCTGCTCCTTATGTTTGTGAGTTTAAAATGTTAAACCTAATAATACTCCCTTTCTGAAACTGGGCCAATCCTGCTTCACTTGCAGTCAATGGGAATTTTGCCAAAGACTTAAATGAAAGCAAGGTTGGGGCCTATATATTAGCTTCAGGCTTTAGGACTCCACAGGAGCCCAGAATTTCCACTTTCTGGAAATTAAATATTTCCAACTGCACTGAGCTGTCTGATTGCAAATTGCTGCCACAACTCCAAAAAAAGCATTAAAATGAACACTGACAAAGAATGAAAAATTTTTTTTCATATTGCTGCCAGTTTTAAAGCAACAGTGATAAACTGGAAATAGACTTTTTATTTTTTTTTGAACAGTTACATTTCTCTGACATGACACAGCACCAGTCCTGCAGGCAAATACACACAAGGAGAATTGCAAAGCACAGGTACCATCTGCTTGTCTTCAACAAGCCTGTGCACAGCTTGGAAGCCCACCTACACAAAGTAACTGGGTAGCAGTAGCTGCTACAGCTACTTCAAAGATTTTTTGAAGAACAGTATCTTTTAACTGATTATTAAAAAAATTATGGACACCTTTTTGTAGTACTGAACTTTTTTATTTTGACAGAATGGTTCAAAAGGAAGGGTGAGAAAGTTTTAAACACTTTTGTTGCCAATTCTAATCAAACTAATTTAATAAACTCTTTCTCAGTTATTATGAAATTCTAATAAACTCAGTAGGCAGACGAAAGATGGACCAGATAAGTTTTACCTGACATAGAGAATGAATAGTCCTTTCAGCATTTAGTTCTTTTGAATGAACAGTCAACACAGCTCATGGAAAATAGTTTCTGCATTTGGATCAGTGCTCTATGAAATACCAAGCTATTTGAACCAATGCTTTAATCATGGCCTGAGAATGCAAGCAAACATGAAGGAAAGCAAGAGAGAGACAGGACCAAGCACATTATCTTACTCATCAAATTTAAGATGTCAGTCTTCCCAGACGCCAAATTAATCTCCTGGGTTTGGAGAGGCTTCCTCCCTCACTTCATTTAGTGACCAGAGAGCTCAGGTACAAACAAAGTGCCTCAGTGACACAGTGTCACTATCCCGGTGTGCCTTGTTTCCTAGAACCAGCATACTTACAAGGCTGAGGGTTTATCTGTGAAGGAGTTCAGAACAATTGTGAAGACATTTCAGAAATTATAGAATCACAGAATGGTTTGGGTTGGAAGGGACCTTTAAAGATAATCTAGTGCAACCTCCTCTGCCGTGGATTGGCATATGTCATAAAAATATTACATTTTACCCATGTTTTCTTTTTTGTACATTACTTCAGCACAGGGGAACACTAAAAGTCATGTTCTGATTGCTGTGGCATTGCACAAGTTTTGGTCCACAATCTTGAGGAACTATTTTGTCTACCACTTGAACCCTGCCCTGCAACGTTTTACAGATAAGTGAGTAGCTCTGTACCCTTTGCAGGGAAACTTAGAATCATTTTGGTTGGAAAAGACCTTTAAGATCATTGGGTCCAACCGTTAACCTGACACTGCCAAGTCCAACCACTAAACCATGTCCCTAAGCACCACATCTACACGTCTTTTAAATACCTCCAGGGATGGTGACTCAACCACTTCCCTGGGCAGCCCGTTCCAGTGCTTGATAACCCTTTTGGTGAAGAATTTTTTCCTAATATCCAATCTAAACCTTCCCTGGTGCAACTTAAGGCCATTTCCTCTTGTCCTACCAACTTAGAAAATTCCTTCTCTCCTTTCCTTTACTGATATCACAGTAAGTGGGGTCTGATTTAGAGACTCAGAATATCTACAGATCCAACAGATTTTAAGCACTTTTGAACAGCAATACCTCCTGAAAACCAGCATAAAATGTCTGTGTGGAGTTCTTTCCACAGCAGGATGTGCATTTGCAAATTCAACTTGAAGCTTATTAAAAGTGCATTATGTCTTTCTATGAATTATATGTATGCCATGACAATTCCATCTTACTCTGGATGGATAATTATGGATTTGTTTTATTTACCTGGGAAAGATGGAGTTTGGGGTACAATGTAGTGGTTAAGTAATTGCCAAGACACCGTAAAGACATTACTCTATTTAACGTGCACAATCGTACATTCAGTCAACTGATGATACAAGCCAAGCAGAACTAATCAAAACATTGAAGGTGGGTGCTTGCTGCCAGCATCTCTCCTGTATTTACCAGATGAGCTATTTACAAACCTAGAATGTGAGCTACTTAACTGTGAGTGAATTGAGTTTTAAAAATAAAATGTCACTAAAATTAAATAAAAATGTTCACTAAGAAGAGTTAGAGTTACAGTCTCTCTACAGATTGGATTTTCAGTAGGCATATCATTCACCAGTGATAATATCTTCACTTTTAGGCTGCTCACTGCCCTTCTAAAGCGCAAATATCCATTGTTAGTGAGAAATGAATGTTATCACCAGATTTCCCAAAATCTTAGAAAACACAACTGGAAAGAACTTCCAGAGTTCATCTGCCCACCTCCTCAGTAGGATCAGCTATATCTAAACCTTTCCCGAGGGATGTTTACCCAGCCTGCTATCATTTGTCTCATGTTGTAGCCTGAGACTCTGTGAGCTGATGCAGATCTCTTCAGCTTATTCCTCCAAGCTGGCACTGGAGGTGATCTCTTTAGGTGATCTCATTAGTTCAATGACTAATGTCCACTGCCTTCTGCCCCCCCACCCCATCCCCATCTTCCCAGGCTCAATTTCACTCCCAGCTCTTCTACCTCTTCTCCCCCGAGCAGCACAGGAGACATCTGTTCCACTGTGGTCCTCCATGGGCTGCAGGGGGACAGCAAGTGTCACCATGGTCTTCACAGTGGGCTGCAGGGAAATCTCTTCTCCAGCTCCTGGAGCAGGTGCCTGGAGCTCCTCCTTCTCCTCCTCCTTCTTCACTTATGTTGGTGTCTACATAGTTGCTTCTGTCACATTTTCTAACTCCCCCCTCACAGCTGCCATGCTGTGTTTTTTACTCTTTCGTAAATGTTACCAGAGAGGCACCACCAGCATTGCTAATGGACTTGGCTTTCAGCAGCGGTGGGTCCATCTCAGAGCAGGCTGGAAGTGTCTCTGTCTAACACGGGGGTAGCTCCTGGTGTATTTTCACGGAATCCACCCCTGCAGCCCCCCTGCTACCAAAATCTTGCAACATAAACCTAATACAATACCTAGTACTTTCAGTACAAGATGGCAACTTGTCACCTTTTTTACAGCTGTTGCACATTGAATCAAGAAGTTAAATATCAGTTAACAATACACCCTTTTCATCTTCTCATCAGTTTCTGGTTTCACCCACTCTCATGTTCTCAGCATTCTTTCTGCCTTGAGCTAGATATTCTGAAATCTTTCATTTTCCATTCTCTGTGCAGTTTAACACGGCATTGGTTTAGCCTTCTGCATATTCGGTAATCACCAGTTGATGATACTGTCTTTCTTTACCTATACGCTCCTCCAGAAATGCTCACTACTTCATCCTCAGCTACTCAGTGACCTTCTGCTACTGCTTTGCAGCCATGCTGGAGTATGCACAGCATAGCTAAGGTACCTGAGCAGCAGTCCCTCCATGAATCCCTCATCCAGAACAACTACTCCATTACTTTTTTTTGTAACAAATGCTAGTACATATTAGCTATTACTAAATCCTGAGTCTTTACCACAAGCAAAACTTAAGTGGGCATGCAGTTTAACCTGTATTAACTCTATAGTTGTTTATACTCTTTTCTACACAGATATGGAGACACCAACCTTTTCTTAAGAAACCTTAGCAACTATTAGATCATCTGTTAGTGTGTTAGTCTCTTCAGTAATACATTTCCAAAGAACGTATGGAGAAAAACTTGACTGGTAGAACCTATTACATTTTTTTATGGTAAACAAAAATTTTAACTGCACTAAAATAATTTTGCACCATTTTGCAGTGTACTTCAGACCATCATAGGACTTAAAGCTGCATGTCACAAAAATGGGGGATAAATAAAGTAGTACAAGATATAACATGCTTACCAAAGGACCTTGGTTCTGAAATATCCATGAAAATATCAAAGTTGTAATATTTATAAAAATATAGTTGTTCTGTATACCAAACTCATTGGTAATCTTAAAATTTGGTTGGATAGCAAAACAGATATTTTGCTTATAATGTGCATGTAAATCATACACATTAAAAACGATGTTTTAGAATTGAATGTTATGTATTTAAGTGCTTAATTGTAATTCATGGACTTAGGACCACTACCTAAATAGGAGGCTTCATTTCATAATTTTCTAATTTCTGAGTGCTTAAATACGGAATTTAGTATTACCTTGTCATATTTTTATCCAGAAATCTCTCTCTCTAGGAACAGTCATTATTTAAGTATGCCTTTGGTGCTAAGGGTCAGAAAGAGTTTTATTTATCTAAAAAAAATGTCAAGGAAATAGATGGTGGGATGGAAATACAGCAATATCCCAAAATCACCACGTATGCAGGCTTCATAGAGCTGCTTACAATTTATATATAAATCTTGACATTTGGTTTCATTATTTGTTTGTTGTTTATTTATATTCCTCAGCAGGCTTATGGATGTTCTCTAGTGTATATTTTCATCAGCTATCTTTCTTCTTAACCTGTAAAAGCTCATTTTGATTCTCCCAGATAAAGCATCTTCATCTGATATCAACCTTCTCATATCAGTAATTCTATTTCCTTCTGTGAAGAGTCTGATGATCTGGCTGCCTGGTAGCTACCATGATTATCTGACACAAGCTATATCTATACTACTTCTTCATTGCTTTCCACCATTAAACCAGAGGCAAAAGTGATGTCAAGAGACAAGAGGATGAGAAAATTATTTTGCATTAATAAAGCCCACAGTCATGACTGACTGATAAGGAACTCAGTGGTGATCTTGGAAGTGTAGTTTCACTCTCTGGATGGATAGAAGAGTGAAGGTATGTCTAAAAGTCATCACAGCAACTGAAATTGTCTTAATCAGGCATATCAGTACATGATAAGTGAGTGGCTTAGTGAAATGATGAGTGATGAATCAAAATGGTCAACATGTGCCTTGTGCATTTCATTGCTCGATTACACACAATTGAGAAAGACTGGCATTGAAAACCCTGTTCATCTCTTCAGTTAGGATGTTCCTATCTCCTTAACCTGAGACTAAGCTGAAAATAATAAGCAAAACTCTGTTTTTAACAAAAATAAATAAGGGAACATTGGTAACATGAGAGAAAAAAGTGCGGGATTCCACAGGTTTCTGATAGGCAAGAGAAGACATCTTGGCTAACTGCTGCAAGGAGGGCCATGCACCTTTTTTGTTTCACATCAGCTATAGCAAGATCAACTTTACATAAGAACAGGAAGCTGCTTGATGATAAAATAATAGTGGGTTTTGTGGTTTTATTTAGTTATTTTTCCCTCTTCTTCTCTTCATATTACAACCAGAAACAGGCTCCATAAAATAGGAATTTTGACCACGCTGTTTATGGCTTGTGATCATGACAGGTGTGGGTGTGGGGGTGTGTGTGTGTTGATATTCACATGGTCTGTGCCTAAGCTGAGGAAATCAGGACTGTTTGGAGGCTTGTGGACAGGTGTGTGAACCTAGACTATGTCCTAAATTCAGAAAGTCAGCTAAGATCGAAACAAGGGCACATGGACTGCCAGCAACTCATGCTCTGGTTAGGTCCCCAAGCTAGAAGGCTGAGACCAACCTGTATGTGTACCCTTCTGACTCTAGATACAGCTACTGGGGCAAACTCATCAATACCTATGATTTTATCCAGATTAGAATTTAAGTAATTAGGATTTTATTCATATTAAAAAAGCTAAATAATTTTGGGCTGCATGAATGAGCCAAAAATATCTTATTGTAGTATGTCAGCTTTCTGTAACTTTATTGTAACAAGAGTTTAAAGCAATACCCACAATACTTTCGGATCTATTCCCTTGCAGACTTATGTTTATATTTACCATCTACTCAATTAATTTCTGTTTCTTTAGGACTAGCAATAAATATTGCATTACTTATAGGATGACCTGTAGTGAATATTGAACTGGTGATTTGGGCAGTCTCTGCTTAGAGTCTTGGTGAGAAAAGATGAATTCTCAGCAGGAAAGGACATAAAATCATGAATAAGTATTTACCTAAGAATAATATCTAGCATGTAGAAGTTTTTAGGTGAGAAAAGCAAAGAAGGAATCCAAAATAGACTGTCACAATAAATCTATTCTTCTCATCTGCTCCTGGTTTAGTACTTTCACTTGACAGATTAACAGAGATGTGTAGCATATGGATTGCTCTGCTATGAATTGTTGCATGTGGTATTCAGGCCTAAAGTACATAACTCTTTTAAAATGATCTACAATGGAAAATTGTTAATAAATTTTTTCTGCTCAGATCAATGCTAGTATTAGTGACAGGAAAATCAATTTAAGATTCAGCTAGACCCAAACTTTCTTGAAATTTGTAATTATATGGCTAATTTTATTTGTTTAATTCTTCTGATTTCTCATTTCTGGTGTTCCTGGCTACAGCTTACACCAAAACAAACAAACAAAAAGTACCAAATGCTGCAGAACCAATCCCTCAGTCCTCCAAGAAAGGCTTTCACACACTGTTTATGGCTAAAACTCCAATGAAATGTATTTTCAATTAGACACAGATGCACACTGACAACACTATGATGACAGTTAAATTACCATTACATTCAACACAGAGTGCATTTGTGAATTTGTGACATGTTTTTTTTTAAATGGCCCTACTGAGAGGTTCCATGCTTTTAAGCAATGTTTACCCAAGGTCCTGAATAACTTTTACTAGTGGTTTTACACACAGGGAGTGAAATCCAGACCTTGTGAAGTAAATGCTGCTTTTACTGTATAGGTAGTGGGTCCAATAGCTGCATATTCCAATTCTCTCTCCCCAATAGACTATAAAGAGAGATGCTAAGAGCTTATGGGGCAATTGAGGAATGTTCCTGACACAATCCAGAGAGTCCTTCGCACACTTGATAATGCTATTTTTGTTCTTCGTCTTAACAATCTGATTACCAGGGCTGCTGTCTTGTGACCCATATCATACTATCTTTAATGACTGCAAAAATAAAAAAAAATTAAAAAAAAAAAAAAAAAGATTAGGTTAGGTCTTTATTTGAACTCTCAGGGGCATCTTGTCTTTCAGCACTATCCTTTCATTTACTAATTTCTGAATTTCATTTAACTATGTTTATTTTAAGCTCAAAACTAATAAAATCTATTGAGTGGGTGGTCAGAGCTGTGTTACAATTTTCCAAGCAAAGCCTATATTTAAAATGAAGTATCTATAATTCAGTTGAAGAGAATGAATTTCACAGCTTTGAAAAAATCCCTTTTTGATATGACTCATGACCATGATGGCAACTACAGTCATCAGATGTACTGGCAACAGATATGGTTATATACCTAAAATCACTGTCAGTTTAGTTTGCTGAATAAAAGAAATTTATAATAATAATTCATACCTGTGAAAAATATCAGCCTTCCCATGTACAATTGTGGAGTTTTAATGTTTTTAACCCAAATACATGAAAATGTTATTATGTTGATATAGACTACATTTAAAAAAATGTTTAAATAGCAGGGCAGATCTGAGGGTATATATTACTTGAACACATAACTTTTGACCTGATTCGTCCACATTGGCTTATTTTGAGACACAGAATCTGTAAAACTCATGCATGCAAAGCATCTTACTATTGGGAAGAATATGATCTCAGTGAAAAAGTGAAGTATGTAACAGTTACTCCTGAGTGTCCAGGCCAGATGAAAGAGAACTCAAGGATGCATGCCTGGATTTTCATTTGAATACAGGTTGAAAATGCATGTAGAATGCTTTTGCAAAGCTTTAGATATGTTAATACCTCTATCCAAGTTAAGGTGAGTATGTTATGTGAACAAGAATTGTTTAAATAGTAAAGAATTTGTATGGTTAAGTTCACATGCTAGTAATTCTGGTATTTTGTTCATTCAGTACTTTCTCATAAACATTTACATTTAATATCTACCTGTTAATCATAATATCTTTCTCAAAAAAATGGATTTTAGAGTACACAACAAAAAAAAAAATAGCTCAAGTCAACATTAATTATTTAAAGTGCTACTTGAAGTAGAATATTCACCAATATTGCATTCATCTATTGTGTCCGAATTGTGTAACAAACTTTGGAAACCACATATGCCTCAGCCATACAAATATTTGTAATGGCTTTTTCTTCCCCCAAAATAAAGAATTTGGCTCAAGTGGCTTCTTTGAGTCATGTATTTCTTCCTTATGGAAGGGAAATTTGGTATTTTTCTTACCAGTGCTGATACTTGCCCTCTATGACAACAGTTTTGCCTGGCTTTTTACAAATTCTTTTCACAGGCCTCATTGCTCTTCTATGGATAGACATATTGCCCATTTCTGACATCAACAGATGCAGTGCTTTCAGACTCTACAGAAAGTAATGGTGCCTGACATTTCTAGGGTGAAAGCCTCTCTTTGGTTTTAGTGCTAATGGAAACAGACTTTTTGTCTTCTTGAAAATCCAAAGCCAGAATGTAAATGGCTATGTAGTAAACAAAACAGTTTCTTTTTTAATCCCAGAAAATAAAGGAAAAAGCAAAAAAACCCTCTCTTACTGCAAAGTTATAGTAGAACTTTGAAAAAACCCCCACTTTCTCTCCAAACCTTGCTTTCTTTAATACCTATTAGATGTCCATTAATACTGAACAACTACCAATATTTACACTTTATGCATAAGGGAATTTGACAACTGCATGCATTACATCAGTGGCAAAGTATTTACGAATGAGAACAAACCCCAGACAGATTGGCTATAGTGATTCACAGAACCATTTTATGCTAGGATGGTGTGTTCAGATGGCTTATACTAAATGAAAATCTCAGTTACTTTGAATTAGTCCTACAGCAGTTCTGAAGACTAGATTCTCTGCTTAGTGAAGGAGACCTGATAAATAACATTTTATTTCTGTTCATAGGAGCTCAAGATCTAGTGCAAAGAATTGTCTATGGTACAAAACAGGAAAAGAAAATATGAGGTATTTTAGAGGCTGGTTTGAAGGGCAGGGGTGTTTCATGACGGGCGGTTTCCTAAAAGTGGTAAATGCCTGTGCAGGCTTAGGATCTGGAAAGTGATATTTCTTGAAAACTAAGTACGGAACAATGATCCTTGGATATCATTTAATTCCTATAATAACATATTTTCAGTGTATAGGATAACTCCTTTTAAATTCTTGCTTCAGGCCTGAAAATCTATGATGTTCTCAGTGTTTGATTGCTATTTATGTTAGACTGAAAGAGGTTGCTAAAAGAGTGCTACTAGTCAAGGCACTAAAGCCTTAACATCCCAACATACATATCGATTCTGCTTCATCTGTGTAAGGCATATGCAACTGAATCTAATGAGATGCATCCACACTTGATGTGAACTGCATACTTCACTCTTTGTCAGGCAGTGGTCTAAGTCCATAAAAGTCATCGACAACCAAAATCTTAAGCTGACCAGAAAATCTCAAGTTTTGTAGAGGTACTAGATTTTGCACGATGCATTCAGCATTATGTCAACAAGATATTGACCGTCTTTGTCAGCTTTGTCATATTGCCTTATGGAAAAAATAGTTTTGCAGAGCCCAGTCCTTAGGAACAAGAGGGTTCCAACATTCCAAAGAAATCCAGCCAATTCTAAGAAGGTTTTCAAATGATATGTTTTAGGTTCCTCAGTTCAATGAAATATTTCAATCTGGGCACAGCAATCTGAAACAATTCACAATGGGATTGGAAGACATAAAATCTAATTGAAATATGCCCATGGAACATATTAATTTAGAAAACCTGCATGTTCCATCAGAAAATTGTTCTAATGGAAAAAAAATGTGCAGGTCTCTTTGAAACTTTATTTCAGGTAATATGGCAAGATACTTCCTTCCAGGTTTTGACCTACTAAGAAACCATATATTGACACCTTAAATCAGAATGACACTGATGCCAGGGGAATAGTTTGGTACTGTCATCAACTATTCAGAGATATGATTTTATAGACATAGAAGAAGCAGGCTCTGAACAATTAATTTCTTGTTGGTTGTGCTCTCCTGGAAGTTCCAAAACCACGCAAGATAATTAGGTATTCTTCTTTTGAAAGCCAGGAGTCAAACACCTTATTTTAACTTTTTCACATAAGTCGTCTCTCTTCTTGTTTCCTTTAACCTGTTTCCTCCTGGCCTCCAAGGTAGCAAGAGTCTCTTATGATGAATTCAAAACACTGAGTCCATGATCATCTAGGTCTCCTTTGTGTAATGAGTCTTTTAAATTCTGGATCTCTCAGATCTTAATGCCTGCCTGATACTATTTGGAGACATTTTTAGAAGACCATAGTCCAGTTGTCTAGATATTGAAAGAATTGCTCTGGCTACTAGACAAGCTGCTTAGCCTCTCTCCTGCCTTTACCTTCACTTGGCCGTAGGAACCACTTTTTCTGGTAACCTTGATTGTGTCAATAAAGCAAGGAGCTAAGCTCAGCTAAGTAACTTCTTACATGGACACACACACAATTCTTGTATACACACACAAAGTACGCACTAGAACAAGAACAGGAAAGTCACACACAAAGACATCAAACTCCCGAACACAGTCATTAATGCAGAATTTTGTCACCCACAAAAGTTTTGGTTTTGATCTGAGTTATATCAGCCATTTCAGCTCTGTCTTTTTAGCCTGATTAGCCTGTGTGTGGCAGTTTGTTGGTTTCCACTGACTTGGAAAGTTTGCATTTGAGAGTTTTGCAGTGTCCTTTTGTTGTTTTGGGTTTTTTTTTTTTTTTTTAAATGCTCTGATGAAATTTCACCAAGGAATTTCATACTTCTGTTTTCTGTTACTATCTGAATACAGACCTCTTCAAAGTCAACAGCCATCAGCTAGACATAGTCACTTGAGAGCTCAACAGTGAGTCCAGAAGGTGTCATATTCTTCCTATAAAATGAAGACTCAAAGCCATAATGAAAGGTTACAACTAGAAAAAACTCACAACATAAAAATGGGATATATACACTTACACATATGTATTCCCCAAATGGTGGTTGTACCACCTTTGTGCAACCTGGATCAATAGAAGTTGTAACATCAATGCAAACATGTTTTACGTGAAAAGAGCATTTTTCACCAACACTTGACAAGCTTTTTCTTTTTCATGAAATGACCTTCAGTCCCAGAGTGATGTGAGTACTAAACAGTCAAGCATTTCAGTACTTTCAGGGGAACAGAAAGACAATCAGCGTCTTTACTGTGGCAAAGCACTGCAAAATGTAATGGCTAGGAGTTAAAAGAGTTAAAGTGAAATTAGAACCAGGGCAATCATTTTCAACAGTGAGGCAATTAATTTCTGATACAGAGTACCAAGAGAAAGATGAAGATTTTGAAGAGACATTTTGTTCCCCTCCAATCAAGATTTAGTATCTACCTCTGGAAACACCTTCACTCAAACACAGGAATGTGGAAAGCATCCTGTGCTTGATTCAGGAGGCAAAACAGGGGTGTCTAGTGCCATCTGAGGTGCTCTAGAAGATGTGATCTGGTCTCCAGATGCTGTGCAAGTACAGGTCTCTCTTTACAGCGGTGTCACAGCTGCTTGTCCTGGATGTGTGTCTCATACCCCGGGGCGTCCAAACTGGCACTAGATGCTTATGTTTGAGCACCTTACACAGTAGGAAACGAAACTGATCTGTTACTAGTTGATCTTCCTGTATTAATTCTGACCATTTTCAGAAGGAAATGAAAAATAAGATTGCCGTTCCTTTTTTTCTGTTCTTTAGTATCAAGCTGGCAAATCCATGGAGAGAAACTAGTAATCTTATTCTTGGAAATTTGCAGGAAAGCATGAGTTTGTTTTCTTTCTCTGAAACATTTTTAATGGGTTTATTCCATGCTGCTTCATAACAAAGGTAGGTTCATGTCAACAGCAAGCAATCACTTAAAGCTTTGTAGAATCAATACTCTCATAAATTTAAAATGGACATTCATATGAAACTGTTTGAATCCAGCCTTCATTTTTGTCTTCCAGGCCACATCAAAAATTCTTAACTAACTAGCTATCTAATGAAATAACTAACTGACTAAAGGTCAAGCAATGGACACATTATTTTCCTGTTGCAATTCTTATCTGGATATTTTATTCATTTCTGAGTAGTGTTATTCATCCAGGAGAGCTCTGTGAAAATATAAGTGTAAGTGCTACTTACTGTGAGCCAGGAACAAAGAGAGAAGCAGTGGATTCAAGGCTTTTTGGCTCTAATGTGCTGCTTTCTAGATGATGGTGTCTATTGGTGTTATAATGAAAAGCAAACATATCATTAAGAAAGAGCTCCATAAAAACTGCCGGTCATATATCTTAAGCTTCATTAGTTTAGATTAATGACTTACTTGATATACATGACAATAGGTGAAGCAAATCTTTGTTTATTTATTGACAATTCAGTGTAACTGTGACATGCATAAACAGGCTTCCTCCTGATTAGTTCCATGTTTTAAAGTAACTTTGTGTTATAAAACTTGTTAACTACAGTATCATTTTATTGAACTCTGCTCTGTGAATGATGTGATCTACATTGAAAGGCGTCAATATTGCAGCCATTCCTGGCGGGCATTGGAGCATTATGCACACAGATTGTAGTAGATATCTCATTGTACAAATCCACAGACCCAGAAAATGTCCAGTTATTGAGACTGCAAAGAGAGGACAATGTTCTATTCATAGGATCTGCACTGCAAGGTCACAGAATGAAACCTGAACTAAGTGTAAGGTTCAGATTAGTTTCACGGTTTTGCAGAGGACCTCCCTGAAAGTTAGAGGTCTGAAAGCACCAATCCTTTCCCAGAGATCCCTGGCAAGGGTTCATAGCATGCAGCGTAGCATTCATATGAATATGTAGTTGGGGAGTGATTTCCAGTGTAAAGCTCTTGTAAAGCCCAGCAAGACGGAGAAAGAGAGAGTGATAGAAAGGAAGTTGTATGAGCCTTTTTGGGAAAATGCTTGCAGATTGATGATACAAAGATGTTGAATTTTGACATTTTTTTTTTTTTTCTTGGATGAAATAATTTGTATTTAGAATCAGTTACAATTTCAAAGCTATAATCCCATAGTACCATTGACATCCTGTGGTTCTCCTAGTGAATGCTCCTGAAAGCACATAGCTAGAAATGAGTTTCTTTAACAGTAGCAATTTTAGGCAGAACTGAGTGTTGTCTCTTACTTTGCCAGTTTCGTGCTTTCCATTATAAAGATCTATTTTCAGTGACTTCTAAATTTGCCAACTTCTCTGGGCTGATATTTTACATCTTGAATGTTGACTTCAGATTGCAGTTCCTGGAAAAAGCCAACCAAAATAGTTCAAATGAGCTGAAGTAAGGCTCAAAGGTCAAGGTCAAAGAAGGGGTCAAAGAAGGGAGGAATGGGAAAAAAAAGTCTTTGCCCAAAATGCACATTGCTGGGTGAACACAAGTGTCCTGAGTCTCACTATTGTTCTGCTGCTAGTAAAAATGACAATGTGATGGCAATCTCTGATGTCAGGGCTCCATAGCTGACCTGCAAGAACTACATTGCTGCTATCTGCTTTCTGCTAAGACCTCCAAAGTTCTTCTCCAGCTCTGTCATTTGTGGCCACAGGACAACATTTCCTCCAGTTTCTTCTTTTAAAAAAAGCCCCGAGTTCACACAGAAAAAAAACCACACAGGAGGAAAGCTAACAAGATAACAAAATTAAAACATTTTTTCTTCTAAAATGAGAACAAAAAACGTTCAAGATAATATGTGGGTCCAATAGTTGATCAAGATGTAAAAGGTAGATTCACTAAGATGATGCTACTAGAGAAAAAATAATCTCAAAATTAATTATTTGTGTCAATATTTATTCTAGAAGAGGTCAGAGAGATTCCTACCCCAGAACCGTTCTTTTCCAGAGAATGAGTTCACAGGATTGTGTCCCTCAGAAATTCTTAAACAACTGAAATAAGCAACTGCTGAACTATTAATTGTGAATAATAATCTGTCATTTAAATAAGTTGTGTTACCAGAAGAATGGAAAGTGGCAAACATGACACCAATATTTTTTAAGATTTTGTAGATTAACTCAGACAATTACAAACTGAAAAATTACATTTGTATAAGAGAAAATTTATGGGAAGATTCCATTCTGTAAGAACAGACAGAGTAATAAAATAGTAAAATATGATATACTAGGGAAAGGCCAACATAGCCTTTGCATAGAGAAGTCATGACTCCACGTATGAGTTAGACATCTTTAGAGGAGCCACTAAGCATATGGTTCAGGTGATGTAATGCACAGGCATCTTCAAAGAACTTTTGAGATCTCATTGCAAAATCACTGAAAGACACTAAGCTGTCATGAGAGAAAAGAGAATGTCCCATGGTGGGTTAAGAATTTGTTAAAACATAAACAGATGGTAGGAGTGGGTAGTTGGTTTTCAGAAAGGAGTTCAAACATATTCTACATGTGAAAAATGTGCCATTCAACATATTCTTAAATGGATATCACTTGAATGATAAGGAAGCAAAATCTGAAAATGGTACAGAATTATTTGGGATAATGTAAAGCTGATTGCGAGAACTTGTCAAGGAGCTAAACTAGATTATAAAGGACCTAAAGTAGATTATAAAAAGGTAGATGAAATGAAATGTTAGAAAGTGGAATATAATGCCTAGGAAAAGAAATAACCTACGTGTATTAATATATGATGACCTTTCCTGTAGTTGCCATCATTCAGAAGAGATATCTTGAAGCCACTGCAAACTGTTCTTCAGAACAATAGCTTAGAGTTCAACGGTGTCTATAAATGTAGCTAGAATTTGAAGAATAATTAGGAAAATAATTAGAATCCTGACAGAATGCATAATCATGTCTCAGTGTATTTTAATAATCTATTAATATTTCAAGATTTCATTGTTCTAAATTTAAGAAATCAAGCTTGTGGTCCTGGGCATGCCATAGCAAAAGAAAAAGGTATAATAGAATAACCAAGAATCCAGACAAAGACAACAAAAATAAACAGAGATGTGGATTGTCTTTCATACAGCTACAGAGCAAATAAAAAAGTAAATCTGAATTTGGAACAGAAAGGTGACAAAGAATATGAAAGAGATTTGTAGAACAGAGAAGATCAATAGCAAACAACTCTTCTCACAGTATAGGTAACACCACCAAATGAAATTGTCAAAATAGACTTTGAAAGACAAAAAAAGGTATAGTTTTCATGCACAAAAGGTATACTTTTCTAAGTGAGTTTAGAAAGGGATCAGAGAAATTCATGCAGGCAAGATCCACTGTTGGCTAATACACATGATGAGCTGTAACCTCTAGAATAAGTCAGCTATTGATGGAGGTTGGCTCACTCTCTACACACACTCCCCACTGGAGACATGGGGCTAGGCTCACCTTTGGTGTCACCTCTTCTGGCAACATTTACATTCAACATTTACATTCAACATT
Source organism: Balearica regulorum gibbericeps (assembly GCF_011004875.1). Lineage (NCBI taxonomy): Eukaryota > Metazoa > Chordata > Aves > Gruiformes > Gruidae > Balearica > Balearica regulorum. The sequence continues at coordinate 40,996,150 of NC_046185.1, forward strand.
CAGAAATGTGGAAACTTGAAAATTAAGGTTCACTGTGCAATTTTAATTAAAAATTCCTTTTTCAATAGGTATTGTGACATCTATTGCATGCTGTTTTGCCCTTTTCATCTCCTGAAGTGCCCTTCCATTCTCAGTACAAGTCCAGGAACAATTTGGGAAACGAGCGATGCTGTGTACAAAGGCAGCTCTGGCAGAACTTATTTTTGCCAGTTGCAGTTGTCTGGTGACCAACACAGGGAACTGCAAGAAAATACTAATCAAATAAGACCAAAAAATCCCTTGAATACAGCCTGGAGAACACTTTCCCACAGTTCCTTGACTCATGTGACCATGCTCCAGGTGGGCAGATATCTACAAACCTCCTTCTGTCTTTGAACTGCATAGCATCGGCAGTGTAATTGCATTCGATCTACGACTGTTATGATGGCACCACAGTTTCCATACCCTGCTCCCTCTTTGTGGGCTCAAACCCTTTTCTTAAAGAGAGACTTAAATCCAGACCATGTGGACAAATTTAGGCTCCCAGCCAAGAGGACATATAGCTGTAAAATGACAGGAAGTCACAGTAAATTGGAATTTTCACAGCTCATCACTAATTTTTACTGCAGTACCAGGCAATCTGATTTAGAAAAATACTAGGAACTCGCAACTTCAGCTGAAGTCAATAGGATTATGTAAGCTGCTATATGATGTAAAGTGCTCTGAGGAGTCTGATCTTCCTGTGTCTCAAATTCTGCCTGCTAATCAGTGGAAATATTTGTTTTCATATGTGTGTTCAGGCACCCTGGCTATAAAATAATATTCACGCCACTCTTCAGCTTACAAAGATGTTGTGAAAATAAATTAATTAATATTTATGTGTCACTCAGTTGTGGAAGTGATGAGTGACACTGAAAAGAAGAATTCATTTTTCTGTCTTTAAGTCTACATTTTAGCCAAAAATATGGCCTGAGTTTGCAGACTGAACAATAAAGAAAAACCAGAATATTGATTACATTATTCTTAAGACCATTTTGTGTGCTGAAAGAGGTAGGTCCTGTGTGAGGAATTATTTTGTAGTTGTGTAATTAAAGACAATAATAGAAAAATGTGCACATAACCTTACAATGGCAACCTTAATTCTGACATTGCCTAACTACTGAGGGCTTGATTTGAAAGCTTCTTTTTTTGAACATATGATTTGTGTGTGTAATACAAACCACAAGGCTTGTATCAGCATTGATAGAAATTTTATATATATTCATCCCATTCTTTTACTGTAACATTTTTATATAAATTGAAAATGAACATATTCTAAGGCAATTTTAGAAACACTCACATTTTATGGTTTAGCCAGTCCGGAGTAATGCTAGATTTCTGTATAATAATATCATCACAATCAAAGGAAATAGAGAGTTTGATGGTGGATGGGCTATTGCAGATTAGTGAAAACAGAAAGATTGGTTTTCCCTTTCATGTAAGGTCTATATTTAGTAGAGTGTGACCATACCATCGCAACATACAGAAAAATTACAAAAGCAAGGCTCTACATCCAGGCCACTTATCTTCAAAATAATTTACTTTCTATTATACCAAAGTGGTGAGAATAATGTTATCTGGGGATTTTTAATATTTGTAGACTATACATCCATTTCCAGTCTCTTGGGCAGCAAAAGCACATACTCTGTTTTAACAGGTAGAGTCTGAACAATATTATTTGTGATTTTTAAAAAATAACAGGTACTAAAACAATCACAATAGCCCAGAGAAGAAACCACAAAATCTGCTTATAATTCATCATTCTCCACAAGAAATTGGCTTCCTTCTATGATGTCCTAGCAGACTCTGACCCAAAGTTTCAAGAGAAGGAGATTTGGACAGAAATATTACAGAAATTTCTTCAGCTCCAAGTAGCAATGAGAAGAGTGGTTGTCTGCTGCCTTTACTGCTTTCATGTCATGCTTATCTGAAGGAACTCAAGTTGTTAACACTTCTAAAGTTTCTCAGGCAGCATAGAAAAAAAATAAAAATCCATTTTCTTCTGTCCTTCATACGACAGTCTTGGAGGAAATTGGCTGATCCCTGCAGGAGCTTGTTAATGAACTTGATGGAGGGGCAGTGAACATGAATTTTTATGTATTGTGTGGTGGGTTTTTTTCTTAAATTAATAACAGCAATTTATCCTTTCTTTCTCTAGCCACCTTTTATGTGGTTGCTAGCTATTTTGTATCACAAGCATCTGGAAGATAAATGTTCAGAGCATGAAATATCACCTTCATCCCCTATCCATGCCACAGATCATACATCCAGGTTAATGTTAACAAAATAATCTGTAGGTAGACTCAGGGAAGCAATCAGAAGGAGCTACTTTCAGGTCAGGAACTGATATGTGTAATTTTCCTTGAAATTTTTGTATGGTGAATTGCTTCATCTGTGCAGGATGGGCACAGAGGTTTTTGTCTCAGGATTCTTGGCTTTTCTGAGTCACACTGACTACTGCCCAAATCTGATGTGATGTGATCTTTGCCATATAGCTGTCCTTTTTTTGAGGCAAAATCTGAACCAAGTTCCTTCATTGAGCTGCTGGTGGTGTCTTCAGCAGACACCAGCACCAACAGGAAGGCACAGAGCTCCCGACAAGGCAGCGGTGCAGTGTGCCTGTCCAGAAGAAGCCAATTCTTTCTAACTCCAGCAGCTACAAATTTGCTGGTCTCAGAAGCAGTAAGGTTTATATCCCTTTCTAACTTAAAACAAATCCTGTTTAACTGAATTTAAAGCGCACTTACTGCCAGTATAAATGCATGATCCTTTTCAAATCCTACTAAATCGCTGGTCTCAGTGGTTTCCCTGGCATGGGAAGAGCCAAGGGAAGCTTAGTGCAGATTAGAATGTGGAACCCCGACTGTGAAAGAACGATCTCAGGGACCAGGCAACTGAGACAGGCATGTGGTAAAAGGTCCAGTTCCTCTCCCTATCTGATTTGGAAATGTTCCTGTTCCAGTGTGGCACAGGGGAAGAGATTTAGGTATAGCTAGATGTCTAAGGCTTATTTGTTGAGATGTCTATAGACTGATATTTTGCCCTACGTGGCCCAATTCCAGACAAGTAAACCAATTTTCTTTCAACTCGATAACCCGATATGACAGGATATTCATGAATATCCTTTACGCTAAAAAGAAAGTGAAGGTTGGAAAGCTCAGCCACATGGAGGAATAGATGCACAGTGAAACTATGCAAGGCCAGCTCTTCACTGGTTTAAATCAGTATAGCATCAATGCCTTCAAGTAAACAATGTCAATTTACATTAGCTGAGGTTTCAATATCTAGTGATATATTGAAATGAAGGGGTTACTGTTTTTCCCATCACTCAGGTGCCTAAATCAGCTACCAAACTAGGAGAAAGGAAAGTCTTCCTCTTGAAGGGTGACTCTGAATCCGAACCTGACCTTTCCATGCCAAGCTGCTGCCTGAAGGAGGCTGTTCCCATCCCTTCGTCAGATCTCAGAGAATCTGGTCAACTGCATGAGATACATGTCCTTGTTTACGTCTGGGATAGAGTTAATTTCCACAAGAAGCTGGGAGGGGACACAGCCAGGACAGCTGACCGAAACTAGCCAAAGAGGTATTTGATATCATATGATGTCATGCTCAGCATATAAAGGAGGAAGATGGGCAGGATGGGCATCAGGTTCCAGGCGGTGAGCAAATTGCATTGTGTATCACCCACTATGTATATTCTAAGTACTGTTGTTGCTATTTTCCTTTTCCTTTGCTGTCCTAGTAAACTGTCCTTATCCCAACAAGGGAGTTTTACATTTTTTTCTTCCAATTCTCCTTCCCATCCCACTGAGGGGGGCAGGAGTGAGCAAGCAGATGCGTGGCTTATTTGCTGGCTGGGGCTAAACCATGACAGGTACACTAGGTACCTAAAGCTGAGGGGGGGTGTTGATTTGTCCCATAAGAAAGGTTTTTAACTGGAAATTATGTTAGAGCATTTCCTTGGTCAAAGAGGATAAAAATATACATCAGCCAAAGAGAGACCCAATCTTGTAGCCTCCAATCACATGAATAATCATGCTGAAACCTAGAGAGTCCTTCAAAATGGCCTACTGGGTAAAGACCATCATGTTTAATAAATTTGATATATTTTTTTTCCCATAGAGAAAGAACAATAGAACACATCTAATTCATTTCAGTTTGGAAATGAAAAAATGACTCAGAAGCCACCAACTGATTAGCAAACAGGAAATGGAGAAAGACCTCTGAGTTGTAATTTTGAGACAATATTCTACAGTTAATGTCTTTGAAAAATAATGGAACCAGACTTTAATATTAACCTGTCATTGCACTGCAAAAAGATCTAGAGAGAACAGCAAGCAGTATCAATGAAATTAATCTAATGACATTTTATTGTTGCCACAGACTAGATATCCAGCGATTCAGCAGACAAAAGGAAAATATTCTAGATTTTCTTACTAGTTATGCGATTGTAACACTTTTATAGATTATAGTGTAAAGAAAAAATTGTGTCATTTCAAATTTAAACCCCCAATTTTCATAAAAGCCCTGTTTCACTTGCTTATGTGATCCTTCCTTGCTGCCAGAATAAATTACAGCATTGCTCTTTTAAAACAGGATGCTCAATACTTTTCACTATGCTGTTAAAACTCCCTGCCACTAGAACTCAGACATGCAAGAAGTGTGAGACCCTCAGAACTTAATCCAAAGCTTTTTAAACCCTCCTTATATTAGCTTGAGTTTATCTTTATTAAAAATATAACATTTCTTTTATAAAACAACAATTAGTGGTCTAATATAATTTAAATTACTGTCTCCAAATAGGATGCTAAAAGAAAAACATATCATTCCATTGAGAAGATGAATAAAAACAAATCTCAAAATAAGAACAAATGGATGTATTATCCCATGAGAAGAGTCTTCTGAATCAATCTATTATTTTGCAGCTTGAAATGTGCCACTATTGTACTTCTACTTGATTATGAGTCTTGTTATCACTTCCTCCAGTTGATCCAAATTGAGTGCTTCTGACATTTGCAGTGTTACTCACATATTCCACTGCGCAGCAGGGAAAACCTTGTTAATGAAGAAATAACAAGCAGAAGAATTGAATAAATATTTAGTTGATTGTAAAGAGGTACAGTTGCTGATATTTACATGCTGAAAATAAAAAAAACAAACCAAGCCACAGTAACACGCTTGCTCATGTCCTCTAAAAAGGGGTGCTAGTGGTTTTTCTCTCCGTGCCACAGGGCACTTTCATTTCCTGATTCTATTATATACTAAGTGGCCACCTGAACCTGCCAATGAACTTGTTCTATTGTGTTTTTCTATTTTTAATCCGAAAGGAGTAAACACATTTCTCATCAGATGTGTCACACACTGCTCTACATTGGTGAGATTTATGAAGGTGTCACCGAGTTATTACAGAGCCATTCATTTATAAATAGCTATCCATTCTTCAGGAAATCATAAATGATAGGAGTATTTCCACAATTTCACAAAATCTGTATTGTAAGAAGGGTGCCCATTTGTGTTTTTTTTCTGACTGCACTACACTGGTGTAATTTGGTTTTTGTCCCTCCCCCCTCACCCATCACTTCAAGGCTTTTGCTCTACTTTATGATTATGTTCAGCTGGATTCATGCACTGGATGGCTAACAGTAGTACAGCAAAGAACTATATAAACTATACAACAATAACAACTATTTCAGTGCTCATTTACAGACCAAAAAAACCCCCCAAAACCCCAAACCCAACAAAAAACCAAACCTCAAATCTCTTTAACCAGCCAGACTTGCAAACTCTGAGTCAACTGTACTGCTCTGTATTTTTTTTTTTCATGGTCTTCAGAAGTTGATGTAGGGTTACTTTTAGTAGATATTCTTCATTAAACACCTACCCAGTCTGCCCAGGAGTGGATATGAATGCATCTGCATCCATTTGACAATGACATCTTTTATAATCTCCCGTTGTATTCCTTACTTAGGAAGAATCCTTCTCTAATATATCATTAGTGGCACTTTAAAGTAACTTGAGAAAAAAAACCTTTTCTTGCTAATTATGAGGAAAACTAGTCTGATAGGAGGGTTTCTCCAGAGACGTGAGAAGCAAAGGCAAACTGTAGAGAACAATATACATGTTTTAAAGAGGTCAGGAAAAGCAAAAAATGAAAAAGAAAAACAAAGTATCAGCGTCATCAGATTTACAGTTCTTCTAAGTATCATATGGGTCTATCTAAATATCATTATGGCAATGTAATTAGGTTGCATTAAAAAGACTGGAGCACTATTTCCTGGCTTATTAATCTTTCTTTAAAGTTCATTTGGCACATTACACATCCTGTCACATTTTTCACTATTCAAATATTATTTTGACAATCACCAGCACCACAATCCAGAAGAATAATGTTTGCTTAGTGTGTTGGATGTCACCAGGCCTTGGATATGCCACCTAACCACCTAAGCAAAAATGAAGAGTCACTTTCCACACTGTGGGTTTGTTTTGGTTTTTTGGGTTTTTTTTCTTTTGTGCTTCATTTTCAGCAAAAGGGCCAGGGAAAAACCCAGAAAAAAACCCACTTACCTTTGCAGATGTCATCGAATTTCCATTTAAAAATAGCTTAATGGGATGGTAATTCTCCAAATTTGATTTTTATTTAATATAGAGGAGTAAGAATGGTACCTTTTAGCAACTGATGTCTGTCATATTCAGCTATGTTCTCAGTAAAGTTATGATTTTGTTCTGACAACAGGAGCTTTGTTCCACTTTTGAAGTCCTCTTTCACACATATAGAACATTGTGTTAGAAAAACAAATGCCTTGACTCTGGCACCAACTTTAACAGCCAAGAAATAACACAAAAATCCATGTACAGAGTCCAAACAGCAAATGGGATTGATTGACATATATTTAAAATAGATCTCTTTCTGCATTGTAACTGATTTCTATGCCCAGTCTTTGCAGTTTAAGAAGCACCCATGAGTGTAAAGTCTGTCTGGGCTGCAAAAGGAGGATTGTGCCTGCGTGCGTGGTGTGTTAGATGAGAACTTCCTACTCACCTTTGCAACGCTCTACCCTTAGGTACAGAAGGATCCTTGCTCGTTATGCTGAGCTGCCTTTACAAACCACTGCAAAAATTTATGTTGGCAAACAGCTTCCAAAAATATAAAAAAGCTCCATGGATCTTCTGTAAGCGTATGGGGTGACAGAGGTTCCACAGATTATCTGATAGCACAACTAAAGGCACAAAAACCTTACTTAGCCAAATAGATTTAGCAAAAGGCAAGAAAGAAATTTTTTTCTGATTCATCAGTCTTCCATCATGAAGCCACTCACCTCTTCAAGTCTTCCCACTGGCTCCCATTCATTGCAGAAAGTGTAACTCTCTTTTCCACCGCTGCACTGCTGTGTCCCTGTGCCTCCAGTTTCTCTGCTTCTCTCAGTCTCCATCTTCACATTTAGTTCTATCTACGAATTTCTATTCTTCTCCCTTTTGTGCAATTTTTTCATGCTGACCACTAATGAAGGAGTTCCTTCTCAGCCTTATGCATAAAAATATTACCTTTTTTTTGCTCATGTCCCTCTTAAAACACTCATCTCCTGTGCTGTCTAGCAGAGCTGTCATTCATCTGTTAAAGCAAATCTGCCAATTCCAATGGAAAAGTGCACAGGCACAACTTGTTCTCAGCTTCAGCTGTTGGTCAGCATCAAAGAGAAATCCCACTACACTCGTCTCTCTTTTTCTGTGTCTGTCTTATTCTATTTTGAAGACAAGAAAGTAAAGCTCCACTAAGAATACCAGAAAAAAAACCCCCACAAAGGTTCCTAAGCATCGCTGCATTAAAACAGTAAACCAGCAGTACCTTTAGCCTGAATCCAGCTCTTAATTGTTTCATGTTGTAGCAGGGAATGGGTTTTAATAATATCTAGATCTACTACTTGCTTTTCCAGCAGAACATACACCAAGATCCTTGGGGCAAAGACAAGTTTCTTGTTCCATATAGATCTGCTCAATAACTAAATAATAAATAGTTCGACCCAGGGGCATTAATGGCAATCAATGCTACCCTGCTTTTAATGAGATGATATCAGCTATGTTGTGATACCGAGTTAGATACGAGCAAATGTCAGAGTCCTTTATAAATAATATCTTACAGATGAGACTTTGCTCAAATTGGCACATATCTGTGAAAAAGGTGACCTAGTTTTTTTGTGCAGAGGATATGACATACCTGAATCTTGGTCTGCCCTGTAATTCAGTAACTGGCACCCGATGCACCAGTGCCCCCAAAGGGGGTTACTTTCATTCATTATTTCTTCTCTTGCCTGTGACTAGAACTAGTTGCATCTAGTGAGGAGATTGTGATAAGACCTTTTGCATTTGAATTTTCCCTTCTGACCTTTGAACTTCCTAGAAAAACAAATTGCTTCCCTTTATTTTATGGAATAACACCTTTCTAACTGACACAAACTCCCTGGGGGGAGCAGGAAGAGCTGATAGCAACCCAGGCCAGTTTTCATCATGTGGTGCTGAGCCCTGAATAGAGTATCTTTAGTTATTATAGCAGTATACAAAATCAATGATCTGAGTACAATAGCTGTGACCCATAGATTGCAGTGGCAAGGAATTTTTCCAGGATACAGTGAAAACTGAGTAACTAGCAGTGTCTTATTTGCTGTGCCTGTGGGCACACATAAAACCTTGAGGGTGTGACTTAACTGAACTAGTCCATAGCTTGGAGAATTAATCCAGATAATTGAAGAGCGTGGTGCTTTCTGCCATGTCACATTCCTCTGTGCGGAGGGAAAAATGGTATTTTAATGGATTACCTGTGAGAACAGGATTCGCATGTCAAAGGACTGCAGATAATTTAGGTAATGCCTAGCTATCTTTGCAGCTTATGTCCACCAGGTTTAGGAAGCATATGATGCATGATGTGTGGGGAATGATGGTCTTGTCATTTTTTGATCGTTGTCTGAAGAAGACACAAACCTGCAAAACAGAAGCATCGACATCGGTATTAATGATACCATCCTATGGTCTAGTATCACTGGCAGTAGATGATCTTATATCTGCATAGTGGTGGTGTTGCAGGAATCACATAAGGAGGGTTGCAGGCCATCTAATTGCTTGTACTTTTACTTTGCTTTTGCAGTCCTAGACATTTTCATTAAAACTGACATTCAAGTGAATGAACAGAGGATTTTAAATCTGATATGAACTTGTCACATACAGAAAGAACCTTGGTGTTATTTCTACTTACAGACTCTTGCAACCACACTGAAGCAGGGGCAGAAAGGGAGGGAATACGAACTAACTGTAGGTTGTGGCCACGTGTCTAACAGTGGAAAACACGTATTTTGTGCTGCAATGTGGCCCCAGAGGATACTGCAGCATCATCCCAGACACTGTCTGTGACTCACCCAGTGTTTATGGACATCTAAACTATGTACATTTTAATTTATTGAGGAAATTAACCATACAGTCTACCAGAAAAGAAAAAAGTCCATTATAAGAAGCTTGGACCTAAGGAGCATTGGGACTGAATCTGAGCAGCTGGCAAGATAATCAAATGTGTGGTTCCTTAGGTCATCCACAATTCAGGTATACAGGGGTCTACAGAAAGTTATGTTCTGCAGAAGTAATATATACTGTAAATAAATCAAGATAGAATAAATTATTTAGCCTCTTTCTGATATTTAGCAGCACATTGCCCATCAAACTTAGTGGAAGTGGCAATTTCTCAGTCTTGGAAAAAACTGACTCGTCTAGCTCAGCTGTGAGACTAACTGTATCCGAATTTATAGACATGAAACCACAAACACACTTTCCTTCCCCAAAGAAATACCCTTCACCTTACGTAAGAAGCATCTTCAGTGGAAAGTCCTGAGTTTAGGGTTTGCAGGCTAGGCCACATAGCATCTCTTTTAAGATTTTTTTGGCCTTAAGAGGATAGAAGGACACAGGATGCTTTGTCCAAGCCAGGTCCTAGCAAGCCACTGTGCAGCAGCACCAGCCATGGCCCACTTAAACCTATTTTTTTGCTCTGTCATTTAAGGGGGTCCGCAGGGGTAAAGGGTTGATGATATAATACTGCCATCTGGTGACCACTGCCAGAAAATTTAATCTCGAGGAGAAAACCAAAAACCTAACAAATGTAGGATTTAACTTGTTAGTGGGTGAGGAAGGGGCGAGGAAGCAGGGGCAGGCAGGTGCCAGGGCAGGGGTAGCATCAGCAGCCATCTCTCCCTCCCAGCCCTGTGCCTGGGCTGCCTCTCCTCGCCGCACAGGTCCTTAGAGAGAGGTGCCGCACAGGGCTGGCTTTAAATTTAATTATTGGGAGAGCTCATTTATTCAGGCACTAAGAGAACCTGAATATGCAGAATATAGGGTTGGGGGATTTTTTTTTTTTTCTTTTTAAGAGTGGCTTAAATACAGTTTCCATGGCAGTTAATCCAACTTTGACCCAAATTAAATTTCAATGTCTAAAAATTCATTCAGCCAGAGAAGGACAATGTTTAGCTCTCTCTCAACCAGGCACAGAGCTATGTGAGAACATTTCTCCTCGGCTGTTTTGCTCTTTGCCGCAGGAACCTATATGAAGCCAGCTGGTGCTACTGAAACACAGGAGGCAGCCCGGAGACCTTCCTGGGGATCCTGCTCCTAAACGTGGCCCACTCAGGGGCTAAGGATTTGGTGGCATATAACAGCCCCACAAAGCAAGGGTAAGAAAGGCAACCATTCAAAAACATCTTATTGCTGTAAGAGACTTCTGTGTTCAAAATGAAGATGAATCCATTTTGTGTCCTTCCGAGAAAATAATATTCTCATTGATGTTCAGTCTCGTAAAACACTCTTTATGACACTATCAGTACAAAACAAGTACTTTAGATATTATAACAGTATTTTAGATGATACCTAGTATCAAAGTCTCTCTCACCATAATGGTGGTGAAGCACAATAGAGGTTTTATAACATAAAAAGTACTTTCCCTACCTGTTATCATGCTGATGGGGACATAGTCCCTGTTTCAGTCCTGCCCATAGTGGTAAATTACTTTTAACATACTATATATTTCAATGATATCTAGTTAAGATTTCATTATGACATCTCAGTATAAAATATAATGTACAATTTCTACCATGTTTTCCTAAAACATTACTGTGGGTGAGATTTTTCACATTAACCACAATTGCAGAAATGACTGATGTTTAAATCTGAAGACAATTTTAGTCATTATTAAACTTCATTATAAAATAAAGTACGTGGGTGGAATTGTGGTTTGATGCTTTTGTAATTTGCTCTACCTTTTCAATGTACTTTTCAGTTACATTAACTGAATCATTTCATCTTATAGATGCGAAGATGAAGGAGAAGAACAAAAACATGCCCATTAACTGAAGCAGTGCAAATGTGCATAGTTAATGGAAACCATTTTGACATTTTGTATTTGATTCCATGGTGTGTCTACTCAAACAATTTCAATGGCATATTAGAACAAAATGCTACATTGTACTCTTCACTAAGAATGCAAGTAATAGACTTCAAAAATTACCTTTTGACTGAAAGTATTATCTGTTGGAAATGAAGAAATGTTTTACATTATGAAAGGCTAATAGCACGAAGGGGGAGCAATGGGCTGTAATGAGAACTCAGGCAGAGAGGGTTTTTTGACCCTGTGTTTCCCAAATGCATGTGTTTTTACAAGTTATGGCAGAATTGCTTAGATAGTGACATAAACTCCCGTGTTTAATGGCAATTATTTCACTGTGTTACAATTAAAGGCTTCTTAATGCAAGATCATGTTAAATATCGTGGCAATATTTTTTCCTGTCACAGAACAGATAATTGATTGCTTTTCCAAAACCATTTCCCCCCCCATGATTAAATCAATTCAAGGACCAGATGCAGTCCAAAATATATTTCCACTCTGATGCTAAAGCAAAGGTTTACCTATTAAACAAATTCTGCATTTCACCACAGGATAATTTATCTGTTGGTAAGCATATCATAAATAATTTTTACATGCATTTAAGTCTGATTGATGAAAGTATTTCCATTTCTTGTCATTTTCAGGCCAGCTAAAAATTGCTGTATCTTAAATTTCACATTTGAAATTTCATAGAGGTACCATTCTTCTGATTGCCTCAAAAATGTTACCTTATAACCACTTCTCTGTGGCAATACACCCAGTACACTTAGGAACAGCTGGACTGCAACTCTGGAATGCAACTAGAAAAACAAAAACCTTTGCATGTACGTTTCAGCTAAGTGCTGGTTTTGGCATTTCAGTGAAATGTTTGGCTACAGAATTTTGCCTCATTCAGATGCACGATTGAGTGTTTGGCTGATGGATAGACTGCAAGCCTCTACAAGCCAATTCAGTTTAACAAGAGCTTAGGCTATGCTTGCCTTCCTTCTGTCCCCTTGCCTGCTTTTCTGTGTCAGGTTTTCTTTCCAGGTGATGTCTGGAAATTCCACAACTGGCATCAAAAACTTGTTATAATTTCTAGTTGTTACCCTTGATTCACTCCAGGGAAGAAGGTTGTCACTTTTTTGCTTCACTTGATTGCTCTACCATATACGTACCATTTCTGGTGACTATTGCAATCTTTCACAAGAATGAGATATCAGAATTTCAGCACTCCTTATGCATTTGAAAAGAGAACTAAACCTCATTCCCTTTAGCTTCTTAGTCTTCTCTAGTTCGCTGTTACTCAATCTTTGCTCTGTAAGTCACTTGTGCCTGACAGATATTCAAAAAGTGAAAATGTTGCAAATTAGACCAAAAAACCTCCCACTTCTATACACATTTACTTCCATGCAATAAAGAAAATAAGCAAGTTGAATGAAGGAAAACAGAAGCAAGAGACAAGCATTGAACATTTGGGCTAGCTCTCACCCTGTCGGTGCCAGCTGAAATGTATAGGTAGGAGTCAGCCACTGATTCCTATCAGTACCTGCCTGGAGGCAGAGTTGCCTTCCTTACTAATTAATTTTTTATTATAGTGTACATTTAATACTCCTAATGCTTGTGTAATGGTAAGTATTTTTGCTAAAAAATATTTGTAAATGGAAGAGTGGAATTAGTATCTTGAAAGAAAGGGGAATGTTACTTCTGCTTACAAAGCTAAGCATGTTATCTACCCTCTTCTGCCCCATTACCCCCAGGATTGTCTACTAAAAGAAAGTCTATTCATTTTTTCCCCTAAAAATTTAAGTTATTTTTCAGCTAAAAAAAGGGCAAAAATATCTGCTTTGCCTCTTACAGATAATTCACATTAATTGAAGGTGTAGTTCTCTGTTTTTACTGGCTGCTTACTTCTTTTGTATAATCTAAGACTCTGTGAAACACATAACCATGAAGCAAAACATCACATATTCAAAAGGTTAAGGCAGTGCATCAGTGTGATTGGTGCTTTATAGCTTTTGTTCTCTCTGTTTGTGGATGTGTATGTAGGCTATTGGAAATATTAAAAATCTTGTGTCTTACAGTCTTAGGCATCCTGATTATAAAAAGATTTATAAAATAGAAGAACTCCTAGCTAATGTACCTGCACACAGGGGGTATGACCTCAGAGACTGATTCACCATGGCGTTATTCAGGTCGGACTCTACTGAAATTCTATTGACATAAACCTGGACTAACAAACAGGAAAATTAGGTCCTCAAACTCTTTTTATAGAAGCTGAGCTGCTTTGTTGTGTTATCCTTCTATCCAGAGCATAAAATATGTATGAATAAGGCAGTTTCTGTTGAGTCATCGTGTTGAAAACGTTCTGTTAACTCCAGCCAGCATAAAGATTTGCAATGTTTCCTGGACAAAGGTGGAACTTGGGGTCAGAACACAGGTGGGCCTGTGAGAAAAAGGCTATAAAACAGTATTTGTGGGAGAGAGGGGAAATCTTACATTTTAGTTGTTATTGAAGTGAACAGCAAAGTAAAATTCAAGTGAAATTATCAGAAAAATAATCATAATTTAGAAAACAAGGTAATTTCACATTAAACTGCTAGGGATAACTCTTACCCAAGCCTCAGATGCAAATTTACAAAGAAGTCCCAGTACACCTGAAGGTATGGAGTACAATGCTAGGCAAATACATCTTCAGACCAGAGCCCTTCTTTTGTCATCTAATTCTTAGTATGAAGCAGCTTTATTACAAAGATGCCTGCCATGTGAACTTGATTTGTCAATCAACCTCTGTGCCAATTATTTCTAAACTTTGCCTTATTTTTTTTTACATTAACCCTAGCCTAAAATTGTGGCCAGTCTTAACTAGTAGAGGTGAAACGTTCTTTGCAGCTTCCGCTCTTGCCAATGACTAGATTTTGTATTTTCTTTCCTCAAAATTTAAAAGCTTTAAAAACTTTTTTTTTTTTAAAAAATAATATTCTAATATTATTAACTAAAATACCTCCAAAAGTCTGTTAGCTTTTCCCTCTGGTTTTCTTTTCTGCTTTTCTTTGTTGCTTTTTGGTTCTGAATCAACCTTTGTTTTTGGATCTGTCTTTGAGATTGGTTTTTTTTTTAAGGTAAATAGCATAAAGTGACCTGGATATACAACGTGGTCTTGTTGATGCTAAAGGCAAGGTAGGGCAGGAGGCATAACCATCAGAGCTATAATGCCATTTGAGGTTATGACCAAGTTCCTGGTAGACAATCGGCATACATATATATATATATATATATATATATATATAAAAAAACTGAGCACAGCCCATTTTCCAGCCATCCACTCCATTATTGAGCTAGGTGGCAAATCACTCTTTGGAAAGTAGCAAAGTGCTTACAGTCCTGTGACACACTAGTTTAATATCGGCAAGTCCACCTCTGCTGTAGTCATCTCAGAGATCTGTAATTTTACATTTTGGCTATTTAGCCTTTGGGTTCTTCTTGGGCGCTGCTCTTTTCAGTGGAAGAGATGGAATCTTGATAGATTAACTATCTTCTCTCTCTGCTTAAAGCGGTGCTACTGTATTTTATAGCATTACTACTACAATTTCTAGATATTAAATCCTTACTAACTTCTTCATGTCCATAGCCATCACATGACAGGCCTTACTGGAGTATGATTTTTGGCAAGACAATGAAGTTATCCCTGTTTAAGGTTACCCCATACTGGTTTCGCATTTAAGCCTTTCATTTTAACAGCAGTTTCATTTCAATAAGCTAATAATAGCACTTAAAAATCCAACATATCTGCAGAAAGATTTCTCATAGTTGCAGCTCTCAGGAAAAACAAGAATTTAAGAGTTTATAGTGTGCAAGAATAAGTGATGAGGAATAATTCTCAATTTTCAATAATCCAAGGCTTTTCTCATGTGTAGGCTCATTTTAGCTTAAGTGGCACCATGATGTGGCTTTGGACGTGTTATGCCCCTGTTTTTAGTTGGAGTATCAGTCATGGTGTCTGAACCTTAAATCTCTGGACCTTAAATCTCAGGGGAACGCTATTCTTCAGGAAGATGAAACTGTAGTATGTTACATTACAAATTTGCTGTAGTTTGAACAGAGTTTTTCCTGTCAGGGTCTGGCTCAGAGCAAATGTTCTCTTCTGTATCTTGCAGCGCGTATCTACACACTCAAACAGATGTTTTTCCATAACTGGGACATCTGTTGGGATACTGGATCATGGCACGAAGGCACAATTTCACCCTGGGCAGACCTGCAGGGTAGACATTTGTGTACTTAGAGTGCGCTCCAAGGGGAGAATTCATGTAAGTCATGCTAAAAAAGTAAAGACATGCTGAAAGTTAGGTGGGTCATGTGCCATGGAAAGCACTCAAAGATCAGGAAATCATGTTTTGGGCTTATCTGTCCTTCTCTGAAATACCTCCTGCATGAAGGCTTCTAGAAATCCCCAGTTTCTAAAACAAGACTATGCTTGATGCAGAGCTATTCAGCATAAGACGGGACTGGTGGTGCCATTCCTGGGGGAATTGAAATGAAAGGGAAGGATTAGGCACTACTGGTATCAGGTGGTAGCTTACTGAGCTTCTTCAGACCATAATTTTGAACTGAGGCATACTTCACTGGATGCAGACCTATATCAGTAGTCTCTTATGTAAACTTAACAGGTTCTGCAGCTAATTCCTTAGGCTTCTTTAGGACTTACAGCACATGAGATTTCTGAGAGAGTGATATATATATATATGTATATATAAAAGTATATTAAAAAAATCCATGTAAAGGTTATCCATACAAAGGTTATATATGCCATTAAGCTCCACTGGACTAGCCAGAGGACTGTAAGTAATAATATTTTATAATATATAATAAGATTATATAATAATTATTTTATTATTATAGTAAAGTAATAATATTGTATGGATACAAAGAAGAAGGCATTATCAACTGTTGAGAATATTGCTTTGTTCCATAACACACTTGTCCTTCTTAAAAACAAGGAAAAAAAAATCTGAAACAATACTTTTTGTTATTGTGTAGACAGAGCCTGGGCTATTTGTATTTTGTCCTTATACATTCACTTAGTGATAAGTGTAAGTTCTGGAAAAATCACTTGGGTAAATGTAGTCAGACATAACTTCGCACGTGCTAAGTTTAAGAGTTCCTTCATGAAACAAACAGAGAGCAAAGATTTCAAGTCATCAGTTCATCTTTCTCTGCTTATGGGATAGAGTGCTTCGGCTTTGTTTCTGGAAACCACTTTTTCTGGTTTTATTCCAAAAAAGAATACTTATTAACCAAACACATACACAGAAAAGAAAGTCAGGATTGTACACACAGCTTGTTACCAGCTTGATCATGAATTGATACAATTTATTTTTTACCACTATGTTGCACTCAATTTTTCAAGAAAAAAAGTTTTTGAAAAATACTGGGTTAAATATTTGCTTTTGTGTATAAAACAACAACGACAAAAGATTTTTAAAAAGAACTAATATTTTGGGAATGCTCCAATTTTGGTTTTATACTTTGACATATGTAAAAATCTTCATTCTCATGATCACATCATTAGACAATTTCTAATAAAATAGCTCCACTAGGATGATCGAAACTGGCATTTGAAAATGTCTGGAGTGAGCTTCTCCACAGTACAAAATATCCAAGGACTACCCAAAATTTACCATGCCATCACTCTAGAGAAGAGATTAACTGTGGGGAGATCCAGTTTTCAGGGCTTTCTCTGTAGATGTGACACTCCTATGCAGTGCTTTATTAGAACACTTTTGCAAGTGAGTCAGAGTTTTATTAGCAACAAAGGAGAGCAGACATGTTTCTTTCACTTTGCCTTTCAAGCTCTCTGTCTGTTGCTTTGCCTCTTAAAGACTCACTTAGTTTTAAGTTCCAACAGAGATTTGTCATTAGCATCAGAACACCACAATGGTGTAACTTCCATATCACTAAATCTTTGATGCATCTGTCAAGACTACCGACACCACCTGTCATAACTGTGAAGAAGATATTCGTCCATAAGAAATTTGAATATCACTGTGAATTTCTATCACGCAGGTCCTTTTACAATCATCACTTTTGGATGCCATCAAAGCTAGGTCAAACGGAGTACTGGATGTGAAATCTCTTGGCCTGTTACATTTACTGGAAGCTCAAATCTGGGTTAAACTATAGCCCTGAACATCAAAATACTCAAGTGTATTTGTGCTCACTGCCTGTCTGAGGGAAATGTCTCCTAATTTAAAGTACAGAACTAGCAGTTGGGTCAGCTGGGATTTATTCCA
Organism: Balearica regulorum gibbericeps; assembly: GCF_011004875.1. Lineage (NCBI taxonomy): Eukaryota > Metazoa > Chordata > Aves > Gruiformes > Gruidae > Balearica > Balearica regulorum. The sequence continues at coordinate 41,013,850 of NC_046185.1, forward strand.
TGTCCTGATGTAGGTGTTCAACAGCAAGTTACTCAGTCCTTTTCTATGTAACCATTTTGCCAAAGGTTTTGAGATTCACAAACTAGATTAACTAGTTAATCAATATGTTTTGCATATTAGTAACACCTAAATTAGGAGCAAACTTGCCTAACCTTTTTTTCACTGTTGAGTTTCCAAGCTCATAGAAAAGCAGTATTTTCTTTCTAGTATTAAGTTGTATGTGTTGATTTGATATTGATTCTGTGATAGCTCAGAGGCAGCATAATAGAAGTGCAAGTTATTAATTTCTTTAGCACTAGATCATCAGACTATTTTTAGAATATGAAAAATTAGACAATATAGGAAATAAATTTATTATAACTAAAATTTACAGGATGTCCACCTTCATCTAGTACTTACCTGGAAAAATTCTGTGGCTGAAAAGATCATATATATTGCATACTGGACAATGGAACTAGAGCTGGGGAAACATATATTCCTGAAATAAAGGGAGAAATACACTAATTTCAGCATTTGCAAATACACTGTTGGTCTTAAGCTGACATACACTGTAGAAGAACCTCAACCAAACCAAGATGTAACAACCTTTGAGAAAAGCAAGATGGTACAAGAAAGGCAGTGCTGGGAAGAACTAGGATCTGTCTCAGAGTCTGAGCCCATGTCCTGCTAGAGGCCACCCAGGGTACAGTCCCAGAAACTCTACTGGACATGGGAGTAGCTTCCACTTTACAGGCACAAGAGTTTAATAAATTAGGGCCACATATTTACATGTACTGTATTCCATTGTTAGTGTGGAGTTGGATTTTAAAGACACGTAAACACCTCTATGATTATATCATTACCTCACTTGCTCTTTAACCAGACCTATGTACCCAGCCTTTTTTCTAACATTGCAATCCACCAAATAAACAGCTGCCATTTAAAATGATAAAACTACACAGACACAAAAATGTTTCTTCATACTACAAAAGGGTATTTACCACATCCTTCCCCTGGGGATGTATCTACCTACAGATTCTGATTCACAGAGAACTGATTGTGAACCAGTTGTACCTTTTCCTTATGGCCCAAATTTCACAGCTTCAAGGCTTAATCTGCTGTAGATTTAGGATCACTTTGGACAGTTTACGAGAGTTACTAGACTACCACCACTGTGTGTAGACTCATACCTGGAGAAGATACAGGAGTGCCACATTAAAGGTGCTGTTCTCAGTCTGGTCCCTAATCTGCCTTGGAGTTCATTTGGATATCCTTGTATGACACTGCATTGTGCCAAGCAAACATTTTCTCCATGATTAAGGGCTAAATCCATCAAGATGCTCAGACATCTAACAGTAAGTCAAAACTTAGATCCTCAGAAGCCTTGAGGAGCTGCCTCAAGTCCATAGGCACCAATATTGCTGGCTATAAAATCCACTACATTTCTGTCACTCAGAGCTATGCTAATCATGCTGATGACAGGAAAGGTGTCTTTACTGTTGAAGAACGCACAGAAGGAGGAAATGTCCAATAGACATCCCTCAAATCCCTCCTTTCCCTGGTTTGCTACTGGGAATTGAACAAAGTTTTTATGAAAGTGTGTTAAGGACTAGATTTTTATAAGATAGCTCTTTCTTTCCTCTCTCTAATGAAGCAGCATGACTTTTTATATAAAAATATTCATCATCAAAGCATTACACTTAAAATTAATATCATAGACAATTAAAAAGTCAGAAACTATCAACGTTATAATGTTGAACACTCAGCTACCTGTTGGAAACAATGCACACATGCTAAAGTGAGAATTACAATAAGTGACTTTTTGTTTTCTTTCAGTGTAGGAAAGATAGAAGAAACTTTATTTAAAAAAATATGGGTAGGAAGAATGGGAAGAAGCTTTATGAAAATATTATCATAATGTTACACTCTATTCAAACAGGACAGAGGTCAGCTCCTGGAAAACAGCAGTAACTAACTGTACAAGTGTTTGATCCTTAGGATCAGGGATCAAAGTATTCCTCAGCTCAGACCCTACTTTTCTGTTTGAGCTAAGTACCAGCAATTACCAAGTGTCTCCCAAGTGTTTCCTCTTTTTTATCAGACAAATGTTGCTATGGATTTCTTTATGGCCCTCAGAGTTGGACCTCATATCTATGAAGTCTGTGGCAGTTCTCCATTGATTTATAAACAGCTTGGATTGGACCTTTAGGAGCCATACTGATAAGGTAGATATAGATTTAAATGAATCTACATACAAATCCTTCCTATGGCATACATTATCAATAGGACGTGAAAAATCTCTCTGCCCATCCTATCCTGCTCTTCACATGTCCCTTTAGTTAAAACTTACTAGTTTTCCCTTTCCCAATACCATGCAGCAGGAGGATGCTTTCACTCATCCATTTTGTGTGCCGCTCCAGCTGCTGTGACAGGTGCTCTGACTAATTACAGGCCCTAGCTATTTTTTTCATACCTTTCGGATAATTTAACAGTGAAAAGGATCAATGAATTCTTTGATACATCTCAACATTTGTTATAAATTTGCCTTTGTATGTTTCTAGTTCTTTTCCGATAGTAAATAATGCCAGTGGTTTATTTGGGTGTTGTAACAGTGGCCACGATTTCTTAGCCTTGATGGGCAGAATTACCATCCTGCATCATGGTTCACCACCTCTAGCATCCTATTCCAATGAAAGATCATAGCAAGTCACATGAGATCACATAGCTACAAGTGAAATCTCTCTATGTGCTTCTTTGGAGTTTTAAAGGAATTGTAGCTGAAATTGTACGAGGCTTGTACTGAGCTAAGTGGATTTAAAGTGATATTCTCTACAGGGTGGAAGTGGGACTGGAAGAAAGAGCTCATCTGTGAAAGGTTACAGAGGGCTACAGAGGTCGTGTGGGCAGGCTCAGCTGTTCTCAGACTGTTGAGGAAAATTTTCATCTCCTTCCCACCTTTCACCTTTGGCAGTTGATAAAGGGTATAAAATTCAAGTTTTGTGACAGGTTTTAGTAGGTTTTTTTCCCACTTAACTACCAGTTTTTAGTATAAAAATCATTGGCATTATGGAGCTGGTCCATTTCATTTGTCCACTTATCTTGAATGTCTCCACTCCATATAAGCTGCTCTGGAGGAAGGTGGAAAACCCTTCGCAACTGACATCTAAACACCAGGTTTCCCAGAGAGGTTTTCCTGTAAGTGTAGCAAGTTCTTTTGGTTTGGCCTGAATAATTGGGTGACTGCCCAGAACGAAAAAGAATGAACTCTCCAACTCTTACTGGATCTTCCTGAAAATGTTAGTTTCTGTACCAGACTGAAAGCAAAGGCTTTCCTTATAAAACCATTAATATATCTAAAATGTTACTAACAACGTGGACTTCATATCTGCATATCAAAGTGCTACTTTTTTCCCCCCAAAAGGTCATACCACACTGATTGCACTTTCATGCTTTCTCAAGAAATCAGGATTGTTTGATCTGTTAGCTTGAGAGAAACTGTGGGAGATGTTGGATGTAGATTCTGTATCACGTGAGTGAGCAGTAAATATATTGTTGAAAAGGATCCATAGGAATAGTTACAAACCATTTTACCACCACTCTGTAACAAATTTGAGACTGAAACTTGAACTTTTCTTATGCCTCAGGAAGAATGCAGAACAGAACAAGGGACACCATGCCCACACAAGAACATTTTACTTTAGTAAAATTTCCCCAAGGATCCGAGGAGCACCCACTACAGAGGAAAGCAAAGACAACCCAGTGGTCACTTCCATCTGAATCTGTGGCAAAATTGCCTCCTCTTCTTAAAGCTGGCAACTGGTTTAGCCATGGGTGGTTGGGAGAGTTGCTCCAGTGAGCATTTGCAAAACCTGAATAGATAGGTTAAGTACTTCCATCCTGTATTCTGTCTCTGTCAGGGACCCACTCCCAGTGACTCTGAGGAGGGTATAAACCCCACCAATGGAGCAGATTATGCAATAAAAGGAGAAAAAATGTGAGGTTTTTTCAGGACCATGCATAAACCTTTTATTTCTGGACTAATAAAAAAGTATATGTACAAATAATGACTAAGTGTCCTTTCAATCCCCATTAAAGATGGGTAAGGACCTACCATCCTCCATTTTTTCCCCTCCATATACACTGCTATACAGGCGCTATGGCTTTACCCACACTACTGACTGCAGCTTTAATGAAAAGTTGTCTCTAAACAAGAGAGCTAAAGTGCCAGCACAGATCACAAGTTAGTTTATTTAACCCTAATGCATGTTTCTCTTTTTCTTTTCTCAACCCTCTGAAGAACCTCATGCTTCCCTTTTCACAGAGAAAGCTAGAACACTTTCTTATTTATTTATTTATTTATTTATTTATTTATTTATTTATTTATTTATTAAAAATTGGTCTACTTTTCCTGGTCAATCCCTTGAACCAGCCCCCATTTTCGGAGAAAGCAAGGGAGAATTTCTCTTTTCCCCCAATGCAAGTGAAATGAAAGCTGGAACGAAATACTGTGTCAGTATTCTGGATGATTTCCTCTTTACGTTCTGTGGATGGACACAATGGATAAGTGCATTTGGGGATTTGTCATGGTGACAGTGGCTCCTCAGAGTGAGAGGGATGGGCATGTTCTCGCAACCAAGACCCAAGAGGAAGGGAAGCCCTGTGCAGGGGTTGCACACTGTGCCAGGCCGGCAGCCAGCAGCTCCTTGATTGCTACTGCTGTGGGATCTTCTCAGAGGCAACAGGTGAAGATGACTGGTACAAAGGGAAAAACATCTCTGCCTACAGAGCATCAGAGCAGCCTGGTTGAACAGCCAGAAATTTTGGCATGATACTAAGTGACAGTGTTAAGGACAGGAACATAACGGGCCATATGGCAAGCATTTTTGATTGATAATAGATGTTTATACATTTCATGCTGCCTCTCTGGAGATATGCCTAGAAAGATGAGATGACATGTCCCAAAGGAATAGTAGTTCAGATTTCAGCCTCATCATTCAGCCTACCTCTTTATTAAAAATGTGATCACATTCAACACCAGTACACACTGGAGATGCGACTAATAATTGGCTAAGCCAATGAAGCTACATTAATGACTATGAGCATGGGTTTAGATCACTATTTTGACGACAAAAAAACTATTTTCAAAAGATTTGCTTCCTTAAGCATTCAGATGATGTGATATTTGATCCCATCTGGTTATTTGTTTATATTGAGAATGCCTTCCTTCATCCTTTTTTTATCTGTTTATTTTTGACCTAATATCTAATATTACTGAAGCAGGTGATGCATAATTTATGTAAACAATAGTCTTCATTTAGCACTTAGAGAAGTGAGAAAGTTCAACACAATTACCAGCTTTGCTTTTTGATAGGCATGCAACCAGCATCTGTGCGTTAAACAGGCTACTGTAGGAGTGCTGCTTCCAAAGCAAAGGAAATGACTAAAAAGACAACCCCACCAACCTTTGTCTCTGGGTTATCTTTTGCAGCCAGTTCTCTCCCATCATATAGTGTTTCAGTATGATTGTCTGAAACTGGATGGATCTGAGCTGCCAAAACCACCAGCGAGGTTACATGAAGTAGTGTCTTCCTCAGCCTACACACTGACTCATTAACATGTTTTTTGAAGTCCTGGGAGCTCTGTCAAGAAGTCTGTGAAGGAATCTTCAAAAAGGAAACTACTGGAGATAACTGCTGAGAACATGTGCAAAGCCAGTACATATTTGGCAGTCTGGCAGAAACTATAGAACATTTTCTTCCTAATTGCTCAGATAATGTAATGAGATTCAGGAAACAATACTGGACTAGAATGCTATAAAATAAAAAGCATGCTTTTAAACTGGAAAATAATTTCTGGAAAAAAAAATTTTTGGCAGCTATAAAAGTTTCATAAACAGAAGTACATCTACTGTGCTAAAGCAAGATGGAAAGAGCAAAGATCAAGCTTTGAAACATACAGGAAAAAGATGAGATTTCTGTGTTGTACTTACAATGTTTTATTATACTGATTTTGATGGGATAAATAGGCCTCAAAGATGTTAACAGGACCAACACTAAATAATCAAATAAGGTTCAAATTTTAATTACAGAGGACTTGACCTGTTTAGTCCCATGACATATAATTACCATTACAAGTATTTTAGGCAAAATTAAATATTAGATGAAACAAGGAACAAGAGACAAAGCATTTGTAATATAGCATAGTAATTTAGTCTTTTATTTTAATAACATTCCTTATTCCCATTCCCATCAACAGCAGAGAATTTTTGAAGGAAAATCCTTTGATTGACAGGATTTCAGATGGTTTATGGAAAAAAAAGAAATACATTCAAGGTTTGTCTACTTTATTGATGTTAGAGTCCTGAAGGCAAAGTGAGAACAACAAATGCAAAATGAGTAGAAGAGAATAGCCAATAATGTAAAGAAAAACATCAGCTTCTGGTTCATAGTCCAACTTTTCAGTCTTGCCTCCTGAAAATATACCCAGAATAGCACAGTTTCTGCTGGCAAAATCCATACCAACATGAGGCTATTTAAAAACTTCGTTATTACAATTTCTTTTTTTTCATAGATTTATGCATGTTGCCAACAGTCAATAACAGGCTAAGTCAGACTTATGATAAACAGTAGCCAAAAGAAAAAAACTGAGAACCCATTTCTGAGTTGTGGAGGTTCTTCAGGACGGAAGATACCAAGATTGGTGCTGATGCTATCTGAATTGTTCTCTGTAGCTCAGTATGGACAGACTTACTATGTAAAACAGTATGACAGAGGCCTCGTGATGTCATAGTGGAGTTTAGCATCTCTGAGAAGGATGCTAGACTTCACTTCTTACTTCACCCATTCCCTAGATATTATTGACAAATCAAGGACTACTCAAAAAGGCAATCAGTAGAATATGCTACTGTGTCTTTATTGTGCCCACTAATTATGCTTAATTTCTGATATAACAATTTCAGTCCATAAATTTCCAATCTTAGGCCCTTTATTTACCATACATCTTTTCACTGCAGTCTTTGGTCTGCATCAGGAACATTTCTGTTTGCCTTGTTTAACTCCATGTTTCCATCTTTAACTTCTGATGATTTTTGTAAACATTTTTATGTAACAGTGTTTTGTGCTTTTGTTGCTTTGGATAGGAAAAGTATGTGTTAGATTCTATGTGCTAGCCATCTATCCTTTTGGATCAGTATGATTTTCCCTGAAGTTGTTGATTATATGTGTCCATACAACTTGTTTTGAACAAGATGGGATGCATGCAATTTACATAATCAGCTCTGTGTACTAATTAGAGGAGCCGCTATTTTCAATATCCTAGAAAAATGATGCCAGGCTAACACAAGGATATTGAAAGCATCTGCTTCTCTAATTAGTAGACAAGGGGCTTATCTTCCATTTTTATTCAAAGTGTTAATGTGTCAAAGTATTTTGCTACACCAAAGAGTAATGACATTTTGATCTAGGAAGGTCAAAAATAAGATGCCTCAAGTAGTATTGCATAGAAGCTGCCCTTTATGCTTTACAGGAAACCATACTTATTCCCCTCCCCCCCCCCCCCCCCCCAAAGAATAATATCATATACAAGCCATATGAAGCTGCAGAATATAGTCATAAATAGATAATCCACATATGAATGGTTTTGGTGAAGTTATTTACAAGAATAGTTCAAAAATAGCATTATCAGAGTTCTATGATAATGAGTAGATGACATAAAAAATGGAGAAGCTACGATTTCTCTTGTTCCAGGCATCTATATACAGCACATTTTGACAAAATTTCCAATATGAATTTCTTTGTCAGGAAATTTTAGCCGTTAGTTCTTGCTAATCCTTTCTCTCTGTATTAAGAAGTTCATGCTCACTGCTTTCTTCCCCAGAAAACACATAACATACCATAATTTGGGGATTGGAACTAGATGATGGGGGTTGGAACTAGGTGATCTTTAAGGTCCCTTCCAACCCAAACCATTCTATGATTCTATGATTCTATGATAATTAGGCGACCACAACATTTTCAGTATTTTTTTAAATCTGACTTTTTAAAACATTGACCACAAGACAATTTCTTTAGATATCAAATTATTTTAATAGCTATTTTCTGCTTCCTCACCAAGTTTTTCAGTGTTCTTTAAAACTTACGGACAACACAGCTCTGCTCAGGATTCCGGTATAAGTTTCAGTAAAGTCATGTGTAGAGGAAGCATCTCCACGGTCCTAGGCATGAGTCCCCACATTATGAACTGAGAAACACATAACTTATTCTTACCTTCATATTTTGCATGGAACTCAGATGATGAATATAACTCAGCTGATAAACAGACCTTGCATAGTGCTGTTCCTGGTTGTACCCGACTCTAAGTCATCACAGTTTACCAAGCCATGTAATTTACTATGCCTGTTTGCCTTTTTTAGTATTTAATACTCTGCTTAATCTCTGAATCCAGAAGAAAATAATCTTCTGGATTCAGAGATTAAGCAGAGTATTAAATACTAAAATGTATTATTTTCTTCTGGATAACTTAAGAAATATGAATAGAACTGGGTCAGTCTAGAGGCAAAGGGGATACATATTGTTCATAGATGTCCTCAGACTGTAGTCAACTCTACAGAAAATAAGGGATCAAGATGTCACTTTATGGTCATCTTTAAACTGTAACAAAAAAGATTTCTATAGTGATCTAAGTGTCTTAATGAACTTCCTTTCCCTACAAATAGAAATACTGGTTTTATCATATTAGCTCAGATAAAATGCTTTATGTGGGGTAGACCTAGAGACTGCTAATGGGATACAATGCTTTTCACCTTGAAGTCACCAGCCCAAGTTCTGGGGTTTTTTTGTTGTTGTTTTTTGTTGTTGGTTTTTTGGTTTGTTTTTGGGTTTGGTGGGGTTTTTTTTCCCCCAATGGATGGAAGGATTTTCCCTCTGGGATCAGTCTGCATTTCACTTCCAGGCCAGCTAAAATGTGGTTTTCTGCACTCAACAAAGTTTCACACTTCTCTTTCAGCAGACCTGAAGGGGCCAGGAGCGGAGCCTGGCTGGGAGCCCCCAGTCCTCACCGCATGGAGCTACAAGGCAGCACCATGGGCTGGGCAGTGCAGCTTGCTTATGCGGGGGGTAGGCACCAACAAAGCTACAGCCCTCATCTCTGGTGGTACCTGTGGCAATTTGCCCTCTTTGGGTAGACTATGATACGAACTTATTTTTTGTTTTTCTACAAGCCCTCCTCAGCCTCCTCCCTGAATCTTATCTGGACTGGAAGGAGGTAGAGGAGGTGAATGTCCTCCGTCTGCTGGAACAGCTTCACACCACTCCCCTTCTACCAGGCTGCACTTTTTTTATGACCGTGTTACAAAGACAGGAGACTTTTTTTTTCTCTGCAAGGTTTTCTGTTTAATTAAAGGCCTATTGTGCCTGAGCTAACTCTCTGGTTTTTAAGGAGGGCTCTGTTTAAAATCAGGGTAATGGGTTATTACAATTCTAGAGAAGAACATTTGCAGAGAAATATTTTGAACTGGTTAAAATATTTGTGGAATACCACAAAATACAAAATAGATCCCTTAATCTCAGTGGCTATCTTGAAAACTTATTACTAAAATATATATAAATGTGTAAGTACTATTCATTTTTTGAATGTTGGTGTGCTGTAAAATTCTGTTTTCTTTTCATTTCATGCTGTTGTAAATAAACTGATTCTGTACAGTAGGTTTTTGTCAGACTCCCAGAAAGACAATTTTATTTTATAGCACATCCTAGACTGACAGCCAGAAACTGTTCTGCACCACCTCAGTACAAACAAAATTAGCTTCTCACAATATTTTTGCAGATGTTAAAGGTCATTAATAGAATGAAACCAGATGACTAAAGCAATACATTTGGAATGATTGGGTTTTATTTTTCTCCCCAGCTTAAAGACACAGAGTCCTCTTTTCTTGACTGCTTGGCTGCATTTCAAATGCTCTTTTTTTTCTTTCTTTGCTATTTAATGGTTTCCAAAATCATAAAAGTGAAAGTAGTGGGATATGTATTTCTTGGCTTATGCAACCTCACTTGTGTGAAAGATTTGGGATTTTTTACAGAGATGAATATAATATTAACTGTTCAAACTACACATTCCTGGAACAATTGCCCAATCTCCACATTTTGATCAAGGTCACACTTTTGCAATGATCAAGGGAAAGATGGCTAGCAGATGCAAGAAAAATCATGTTCAAAATGCAACTGTATCCAGGAATAAAAAGAAAACTCCCCTAGAGGAAGTAGTTCTATAGATTTTGAAGAGCATTGTTTAAGTGAAAGCTGATGCTGTTAACAACTAAAAATTAACCTTTTTCTTTCCAAGAAAGAAATGTCATAGTGTGATTCCTATTTTCTGACTTATCTAGATGATAATGAGAAGCCTTATTTATCTTCTAATTTTAAAATATTACTACTACATATTCAATACTATACCCATCATTTTAAACTACATTATGTTATTTATACACTTCCAAAATGAAAGATAAATAATAATGGTTTGTCAAGCAATAATAATGTTTTAAATGCTTTTAAAGACATACAGTATGTCAACTCTTTCCAAAAACTTTTGACACGAATTGAAAAGTGCAAATCAGGCCCATCCTGAAAGCCAAGATAAGAATGCGTGTTCCCCTGCTTTGGAACACTTTTACAACAGGTGGGAAGAATGAGAAGTGAGGCTACGCAACCTGTGCAGGAATGGATTTTATCATAGAATCACAGAATTGTGTGGGTTGGAAGGGACCTCAAAGATCATCTACTTCCAACTCCCCTGCCATGGGCAGGGACACCCTCTACTAGACCACGTTGTCCAAAGCCCCATCCAGCCTGGCCTTGAACACAGCCAGGGATGGGGCATCCACAATCTCAATGGGCAGCCTGTTCCAGTATTTCACCACCCTCACAGTAAAGAATTTTTTCCCAATACCTAATCTAAATCTATCTTCTTTCAGTTTAAACTCATCACCCCTTTTCCTATCACTATATGCCCTAGTAAACAGCCCCTCTCCAGCATTCTTGTAGGCTCCCTTCAGGTACTGGAAGGCTGCTATAAGGTCTCCCTGGAGCCTTCTCTTCTCCAGGCTGAACAACCCCAACTCTCTCCACCTGTCTTCATAGGAGAGGTGCTCCAGCCCTCTGATCATCTTCATGGCCCTCTTTTGGACTCGCTCCAACAAGTCCATGTCTGTCTTATGTTGGGGACCCCAGAGCTTGATGCAATACTCCAAGTCCAGGTAGGTGACGTCAGTTGCTCTTCCCTTATCCACCAATGCTGTAACCCCATCATAGAAGGCCACCAAATTTGTCAGGCATGATTTGCCCTTAGTGAAGCCATGTTGGCTGACCAGAGTAGAGGGGCAGAATCACCTCACTCAGCCTGCTGGCCACGCTTCTTTTGATGCAGCCCAGGATACGGTTTGTTTCCTGGGTGGCAAGCACACACTGCTGAGACACGTGGAGATTTCATCAACCAACACCCCCAAGTCCTTCTCCTCAGGGCTGCTCTCAATCCATTCTCCACCCAGCCTGTAGTTGTGCTTGGGATTGTGCCGACCCATGTGCAGGACCTTGCACTTGGCCTTGTTGAACTTCATGATGTTCACACAGGCCCACCTCTGAAGCCTGTCAAAGTCCCTCTGGATGGCATCCCTTTCCTCCAGCGTGTTGACCACACCACACAGCTTGGTATCATCAGCAAACTTGCTGAGGGTGCACTCAATTCCACTGTCCATGTCGCTGACAAAGATGTTAATCACCGCCGGTTACAATACCGACCCCTGAGGAACACCACTTATCACTGATCTCTACTTGGATATCAAGCCACTGACCACAACTCTGTGAGCGTGACCATTCAGCCAATTCCTTACCCACCGAGTACTCCATCCGTCAAATCTCTCTCCAATTTAGAGACAAGGATGTTGTGTGGGACAGTGTGAAATGCTTTGCACAAGTCCAGGTAGGTGACGTCAGTTGCTCTTCCCTTATCCACCAATGCTGTAACCCCATCATAGAAGGCCACCAAATTTGTCAGGCATGATTTGCCCTTAGTGAAGCCATGTTGGCTGTCACCAATCATCTCCTTATTTTCCAAGTGCTTGAGCATAGTTTCCAGGAAGATCTGCTCCATGATCTTGCTAGGCACAGAGGTGAGACTGACCGGCCTGTAGTTCTCTGGGTCTTCCTTTTTTCCCTTTTTAAAAATGGGATTATGTTTCCCCTTTTCCAGTCAGTGGGAACTTCACTGGACTGCCACAAATTCTCAAATATGATCGAGAGTGGCTTAGCAACTCCCAGTTCCCTTAGGACCCAGGGATGCAACTGATCAGGTCCCATGGACTTGTGCACTGTAAAGTTCCTTAGATGGTCTTGAATCCGATCTTCTAAGGTGGATGGTTCTTCACTCTCTCAGTCCCTGCCTTTGCCTTCTGAGACTTGGGCAGTGTGGCTAGAGCACTTGCTGGTGAAGACTGAGGTAAAAAAGTGATTGAGTACCTCAGCCTTCTCTGTATCCTGGATAACTGGGTCTCCTGTTTCCATCCGGAGGGGGGGGCCACATTTTGCCTAGTCTTCCTTTTGTCACTGATGTACCTATAGAAGCTTTTCCTGTTGCCCTTGAGGTCCCTGGCCAGATTGAATTCTATCCAGGCTTTAACTTCCCTAATCTGATTTCTCTGTATGTCTCCCAGGCTACCTGTCCTTGCTTCCACCCTTTGTAGGCTTCCTTTTTGTGTTTGAATTTGTACAGAACCTCCTTGTTCATCCATGCAAGCCTCCTGGTGTTTTTGTCTGACTTCTTCTTTGTTGGGATGCATGGCTCCTGAGCTTGGAGGAGGTGATTCTTGAATACTAACCAGCTTTCTTAGGCCTCTCTTCCCTCCAGCGCTTTATCCCATGGTACTCTACCAAGCAGGTTCTTGAAGAGGCCAAAGCCTGTTCTCTTGAATCCAGGGTAGTGAGCTTGCTGTGTGCCCTCCTTGCTGCCCTGAGGTTCTTGAACTCCACCGTCTCAGGGTCACTGAAGCCAAGGCTGCCCTTGAACTTCACATTCCCTACCAGCCCCTCCTTGTTGGTGAGAACAAGGTCCAGCATGGCACCTCTCCTCGTTGGCTCCTCTGTCACTCGGAGAAGGAAGTTATCATCAATGCATTCCAGGAACTTCCTGAATTGCTTATGCTCTCCTGTGTTGTCCCTCCAGCAGATATCGAGGTGGTTTAAATCCCCCATGAGGACCAGGTCTTGTGAACGTGAGCCTGCTCCTATTTGCCCCTCTAGAGGGCCTCATCCTCTTAGCCTTCCTGGTTGAGTGGCCTGTAGCAGACCTCCACTATAATGTCCACTGTCTCTGCCTTCCCTTTAATCCTGATTCATAAGCTCTAGTCAGCTCCTCATCCATCCCCAGGCAGCACTCCATGCACTCCAGGTGGTCATTGACATAGAGGGCGACACCCTCTCCTCATGTCCCCTGCCTGTCCCTCCTAAAGAGCCTGCATCCTTCCATTGCAACACACCAGTCATAGGAGCCATCCCACCACATCTCTGTGATGCCAATGAGATCATAGCCCTGCAGGCGTGCGCATATCTCTAACTCTTCTTGTTTATTGCCCATGCTACATGCTTTTGCATGTTGGGCCCCAAGTGAAGCTGACTTACTGGCTGGAGTGGCTGGAATTCCTTTTATGTACTTCACCAGTGTTTCCCTGTTGACTCCTATTACCTCAGGAGCCCCTGACTCATGTCCATAAGACTTCAAATGTGCTGCAGTGTATCCAGCACGTCTCTGAGCAACAGGCTGAAGGCCCTTGCCCTGTACCTCTGACCTTGGCATGTCATTCCACAGCTTGTCGCAGGCAAGCCTGATATTATCCCCCTCCCCCTTCAAGCCTAGTTTAAAGTTCTGTCAATGAGCGCTGAGCAAAGACCCTCTTCCCCCTTTGAGAAAGGTGAATCCCATCTGATGCCAGCAAGCCTGGTGTTGTGTAGGCCATCCCATTATCGAAAACCCCGAAATTGTGGCGGCGATACCAGCCACGGAGACATATATTAATAGGCTGTGTCTGTCTGTTCCTCCTCCAGCTGCCCACAACTAGAAGGAGATAGGAAAAAATAACCTGTGCACCAGATTCCCTCGCCAATCATCCCAAGGCTCTGAAGTCTCTTTTGATTGCTTTTGGACATTGTGGCTTCATTGCCACCCACACAGAAGAGCAGTAACAGGTAAATAGTCTGAGGGCCGTACCAGGCTATGAAGTTTCCTCGTAATGTCCTTAACCCAGGCGCCAGGGAGACAGCAGACTTCCCTAAGATGAGGGTCTGTCTGACATATTGGACCCTCTGTTCCCCTCAGAAGGGCGTCACCTACAACTATAACCCGCCTTTTCTTCCTTGTGGAGGTGGTCATGATATGGGGGATGGGCCTTTCTGGCCTTGGTGACACCTCTGGTGTAGATGAACATGGCAAAAATGAAAAGGCAAGAAGTTAATGTGAAGGAGGGATCGAGTGGGTTTCACTGGACAAATGAAAAGGAGAAATGTCAACGAGATAGAGGGGTCATTTCATGGTTCAGACATCCAGCAGAGGGAAGTAGAAGGGACAGAGAAGCTGTCCTGTGGTGTAGATGCCTTAAGAAGCCTTTCCTTACCTTGAGAAAGGTAAGAAAACCTTTCTTATGCAGAATGCAGAGTACAAGCCAGAGAAAAAGAGACCAGTGTTTTCTTATCTTGATTAATGCAAATTCTGGACAAAGACTCCAACTCCATATCCAGGTAAAGAGAGAAGAAGAGAGATTTTTGAGATACCGGATACAAGAAGAAGAAGTGAGGCTTAAAACTAAGCATTAAAACAGAAGTTTCAAGCATAAAACTATTTATGAAGCAGAATGAGTAGCAAGATGTCCTGGTTTCAGCTGAGAGGACTGATTTTCTTCATAGTAGCTAGTGTGGGGATATGTTTCGGATTTGTGCTGGAGACAGCATTGATAATATAGAGATGTTTTTGTTCTATGGACTTGTTGTTGAGCAGTGTTTACACGGGGCTAAGGCCTTTTCTGCTTCTTGCACTGCCCTGCCAGCGGGATGGCTGGGGGTGGACAAGAAGTTGGGAGGAGACACAGACAGGACAGGTGACCCAAACTGACCAAAGGGGTATTCCATACTATATGACGTCATGCTCAGTTTATAAGGAGCTTGGGGGAAGAGAGAGGGGGGGCAGCGGCGTTCGGAGCAATGGCGTTTGTCTTCCCAAGTAACCATTACGCGTGATGGAGCCCCGCTTTCCTGGGGATGGCTGAACACCTGCCTGCCCATGGGAAGTGGTGAATGAATTCCTTGTTTTGCTTTGCTTGTGCGCGCGGCTTTTGCTTTACCTATTAAACTGTCTTTATCTCAACCCACGAGTTTTCTCACTTTAACTCTTCCAACTCTCTTCCCCATCCTGATGGGGGGGGAGTGAACAAGTGGCTGCGTGGTACTCAGCTGCTGGCTGGGGTAAAACCACGACACAAGATCATAAACGTATTCGAAATAGGAGAAAAGGGAAAGGGCAGTCTAGGTTTTGGTGAAGCAAGGCAAGAAATTTCATTTTAATATGGTCTGTTTGAGATAGTGTTGGGATATTCAGGTTGAAAGCCTGAGGAGATAGCCAAAGAGGCTCAAGTGAGTGACCAGAGACATAATTTGGGAGAGAAATAAAGCAGTAATTCATTAGCAGAGGACTACAGAACTGGTAGTCAAGTCTTGATACTGGTTAGATTAGGAAGGGGCACTACAGAGGAGGGAAGGTCAAGAATAAAAAGCTTTGAAGAAGCTTTGAAAACTTCATCTTCTCTAAATTAAGACAGTTGAATGTACAAGAGGGAAATGCGTAAGTTAAAAAGCATAAAAACTAAAAAATAGCCTGGTGAAGTAGCAAAAGAAACAAATTTTAAAATATGTAGAAATGATTCATTCCCTTTCACAAGAATAAATAGAATAATGTGCTATTTACCTGTATAAAAATAAATAAATAAATAATCTATCAATCAGATAAATAAATAAATAAATAAATATATATTTTTTCCTATGCCTTGTAGCTATAAAGTTGGCAAATAGGGAGTAGACGATTCCAGTACCTTGAAATATCACAGTATGGCAAATTTCCTATTCTATTTATTACAAAAAAATTGCTGTGAATTTTCTGGCACAAACTAGCACCATTCTGATGCTGGATAGTTTTGTTAGGAAATCATTCAGAAAGAGTATTTTCTTCCCTTTTTGAATTGCTTTAAATTTCTTAGAATCTATTAGGAAGATTGTGCAATGCTTTTGTCTGACTAGATCTGACAAACAGCTGGGCTGCATGGCAAATATATCAAGGATGAATAACTGAGGTGGGTAGGGGATATCTTTAAAGGTTAATGCAAAATATATGCAGAAGTTTTATGAACTAGACCTTTTAAATACCATTGCTCTTTAAACAGCTATGGCATAGAAATACTTCCTACAGGAAGCATATAATGAAAAAGTTCCTGTAATAAACTAGTGGGTAACATTCCCCAGCATGTTAGAGATATGTGTGGCAGGACCCAACAGCTTATCTTGCTCTCCTTGAAATGTATGTGGAGAGCTACACAAGCTGTAAATGCAATCATACCACCACTGTTTTACAAGAAAAAAAATGATGTGGTTGGTTTCTATTCTAGCTAAACAAATTTAGATGGATGAAAAGGTCAATGAAAAGCAGTTAAGTTTCATCAAAGTTTACAAATTACAGATGGACTACCTCTAGATCACTAATATTGTTAACAGCTAAGCAATCTCTGAGGGTAGGATTAGAGGAAAGCCCCCTCAGAAAGCAGTGTTTTTCACAAAGGCAAATTGATAAATAGTAACAGAGTGAATTTTCTTTTCTTTTCTTTTTGTTGAATCTCATGGAAATCCGTTTTACTTAAGTAAGGATGCTATCACATTCTCCTTCATCTACTGGAGTATTTGTATATGTAGACATCCAGGATCCATGCTATGTTGGTAACAGTCTTAATCCTTTGCATTTACAGAACACTCTTCAACTCTAGATCTTAAAGCACTTCCTTATGCAATGATCAACCAATGAATTTCTCAAGCATCTCAGTTGATATTTGCATGCCCATTGTGCAGATCAGTTCAGTGCTGCATTTGGTTGTCACGTGTCAAGTTCACACACCAGCAGAGCGCTCGTGAGTCCTAACTTCTCTGGACCACTACACAACAGCCTGTCAATGTAAAGTGCCCTGTAAACAGGAAGTCTACTGCATGTAGTGCTAATGATGAGCAACAAGTCCAACTAAAAAGCCTGGCTATTATAGCTGTTCTTTCTTTACTTTGAATTGTCAAAGTGAATCACAGATTCTCTTAAAAGGATATGAAACTAACCTATCAATCAGCTCTAAGAGACATTGGCTAAACCCTTCTGTTGTGGTTTCCTTTAGAAAGTCTGATTTTCATTAAATTTTAATATTTTTACAGTAGCTTTCCACTCATTTCTGAATGGGAGGCACCTGTGGGAACTGTTAACCTTTGGCAAATGTTGACTTGTTAAGTATCATCTTTGGCTGCCAAACAATAGTTTATGTTATGATATGAAAGTAATTTAATTCTGTCGAAAAGCAAGCAATTTAGTTATTATTCTTTGTATGTGTGAACAGGATTCCTATAATCAATTATGTAATAGAGTAAATATATTTATAAACTATTGAAGGTAGACAGGCTTCATTTAACTCATTTTAAACAATATGTAAAAGATATTCTATGCAATTTTCTTGTATATTTGGATATATATTCATACACTGTATGTACACACTGATTTTCTTTTAACATTTAGGGTTATTTAGCTAACAAATTAATTCAACACAATGAGCTCGTGCTGCAAAATGCCATGGAAATGGAGTATTTACATATGCTAATGACTTCCAATTAAGAAACGTGCAAATAATTGGGAGAAAGCAAAATTAAAACACTGCGCTAATAACCTGACAATTACAAGGAAAACTGTATTATGCAAGACTGCAAACATAATTGCTCACACAAGGTCTATTTGACTACAAGGGTAGCTAACACAAAATATGCGCCAAATTGTTGGTACTACAGCTCTTGACAGACTTCTTGTTGTAGGACTACAGCCCTTTTAAGTGCAAGTTGAAGTGGGGGTACCACATGGGGGTCAGTGACAAAGGCAGGATAAGTATCAGGTCAGGAAATTCATCATTATGATGATCTTTCACAGCTCACTTTGGTGTAAGAAAGAAGTGGAACTGCAGATGGTTTTTTGAGCTGTTGAACTAAGATAAGCTAAGCAGAGCAACAGCAGCTGCTTGGTGGCTTGTGGTGATTAAGGATTTTCCCTTTCACAGAAAAAAAAAAAGAATTTCCTTCTACCAGAAGGTCATAATTTCAGAAATTTATTTTAATTCAAATTGTGAGGGACTGTGGAAATTTAAAATGTCTCAGTAGAAGGTCATTCTGAAAATAGAAATTCTGTATTGAAAAGTCAAAATGTTTCCTTCAGTAAGGTAGAAATTTATTTCGATTTTGCCACAATAATATACTTTGTGGGCCCACAGTGTATTACTACCACTACAGAGTAGCATCAGATGACCACTTAGATATAAAATCTATGTTATATAGAGTGAGGAAGTCATTCTTACCTTTCCTAAGGGAAAATTTTCAGTGCTTTTGCAACAAAAAAGCAAACTCTTTAAAAGTGAAAAAACCCCAGCACAAACCCTAGTGCCTTTTCTTATCTTACCCAAAAATAATTTGGTTGTTGGCTCTATGTAATCCAGGGAGACATCTTTTCAGCACACAGATTCCAAGGAATGATTGTATTGACTCTGTACTTTTCCTGTCTCCTAGACCCCATAATCTTTGTGAACTCCAGCTTTGCCACACAAGCACTGAGGTAAGGACACCTCTGCAGGAATAGAGGGGTACAAATTCTTATATGATACTAACTGTGAAGGCTATAGCATGCTGATTCAAAGATACTACTCACCTTTGCCAGCATACATTATTGGCTGTGTATTTCTTGTGCTCCAGAAATTAAGGCAACTTTGCTGCTAATGGTAGGGGTGAACCAATGCAGGAAGAGAAAACCCGTTTTTTCTATCACTTCTGTTATTTTGATTTAGTTTTTATAGTTTTGTCTTCAAAAGGTTCAGAGTTCTGGTTTGATTCAGATGAGCTTATCCAAAACTTTTCCAATCCTCAAGTCTGCAAAACTGAGCTGGAAACAATGCAAGAGCATGCTTTCTGATAGGATTTGAGGTTCTTCTATTTCTAGCTGAAATTACTGCAAATGAAGCCTCTTGCACGGAATTTCTACACTTTTATTCTGGAAAATATTTAGAACACTGCATGAGTGACTGATCTTAACTATCCAAGCAGCTACTATGAACCCATCAGGAGATAAACCATATGTCCTGCGAATCTGATCAAAATTAATCAGCAGATCCAGAGTAATAAAGATCACAGCTGATGAAAAACAATGTAGAGACCAAGAAATACTCATTAAAAAAACCCCAAAGATAGAAATTTTATGTCTACTAATAAATGTGAGAAAACTTCATAGTCTTTTATTTACCCAACTGTGAACAGTAAATCTGAATATAGAAAGTCCTAAAACCTACACCCACTCAGGGAAGACTGTTTTGGCATTTAGAGCAGTATGAGAGTCAGGAAACTCCATCCCTAATCATCCCTCTGCTTAGTCATACCCTTGATTTCCAGGTCCTCTGAGCCTTTGCCTTGACCAGAGAGATGACTGCAGCTTTTGACCATGGCTGAGGTAACTCTAAACTGGCCTGGGTACAGACATCATGTCACTGAAGATGTATTCATGTCATCGCTGGCCCAGACCATGGTGCTCTGAGCAAGTACTCAGTATGTTGATGTTGATGGTCCTGTGGCTACAGCAGCAACCTCTGGACAAACCTCTCCCACACTACCTTGTGACATTAAATGAGTCTTAATCCACATAAATAAGCTGTTAGCTGTCACATAGCAAGTAGGGTTAGATATATGTACCCTTGACCATTTCATAGTTTGTGTAATAAAGGCACTTGGTCTTTCTGGAAATTTTGGAAGGTCTTGATCCAATGTCCTCTGAAGTCAGTGGAAGCCTTTCTATGGACACATGGTACCACTGCTGGAAGAGCTCTGCGTAAGCATCCAGTTTTGTCATGCTGCTGCTTGAGGCAGGTGGTGCAAATTCACTATTTTTTTTCCGTTTTAATAGTAACCCAGGGGTGATTCAATTTCTAAAAGGAAAATATTGACCATTGACCTTTTTTTTTTTCTGTTTTTTTCTTTAGCTAAAGGGATGTTTCTATTATATATTAGGTATGGGTTACCCACCAAAAGTCTTAGATGATCTGAGTGCAGGTATCATTATATTTATTCCTGGTGGAAGTTTTCTTCTTTCCTTTCTTTACTCTTTTGCTCCCTACAGCATCACAGCATCCAAATTTTATTTTATCCCATTCCAAATTATTTCAGTGTCATTTTTCCTTTTCTCTCATTTTAATTTTCTGATTTTTTTTTTTTTTCAGTCTTAAGCAAAATGTGAACTCTACAAAGCATGAGATTGTTTCAAACTCACCGTGTTCAATCACATTTGGACTTAGGCAACCTGCTCAGCCCATCTGTTGGTTTGGCAGTCTCCTGCTGTTGGTCAGCCAGTGGAAGAGGTCTCCGAAGACTAAGTAAAATCGCACAACTGAATAACCCCCCATCACATGCCATTTGACCACCTTACAAGTTGGAAGAACAGGCAACACAAGCAAGTGAAACAGGAATGCTTAAGCAGAGTGTAAAAATTGGTTTTAGACCATATCTCTTTAAGAAAGAAATGAAGTTCTATTTCCAAGTCTCCACCACTGATACACATCTGAGTAGAAAATACGGAATCAAAAGGAAGGTATCGTAATCCAGTGCTTAGTCTTTTCTTTCCATGTAGTGGCTTAGTGATGTGGGAAAGTAGATGTGCATGGTGTTTGACTGGCAGACAGGGGAGAAACAACACGAACCAAAGGATTTGCAATGTGCAGACCACTTGTGTGATTAGAGCTGTTTGAGGAAATCTCTCTAGCCATGCAGAGTCTCCTGGTGCCAGCTGTGTTCCCCACAGGGCACAGGCATTTGATTTCAGCTTATGAGACAGAGAAGACAAAGTATAAATGGAAGATATAGCGGATGGATGTCACTAAATGTAGCAATTTCATAAGATGGTGAGTCTAAGTAAATGTATAACCAGGTATCAGGCATAAGCAAGGACCACACTAATTCGTTCTAATGTTTTAATTTCTTTGATTATTTCCTTAATTGCTTTTTTAATATTCTTATAAATCTTTTTTTCCCCCGTACTTAAAAGGAAGCTGAATGAAAGGATGGTGATGTGTGGGAGGAGAATGAGGGCTGGCAGATTGTGTTCAGCATCCTCCACATTCCCTTATTAGTTTAGTCAGACACATTAGTTCACATTATGAGAAACAGATGAGAAACTGCTAAAACATACATTATGAGAAACATTAGGAGAAGCTGCTAAGCATACATCTAAATAATGTTAAACCAACAGCGACTCCAGCTGAGGGCCAGCTGACTCACCAAGCTCTGTAAATCTAAGTTTCACAGCACTCACACAGTGTGCATATTCCCACTAACCATCGGACAGGTTGAGTTGTAATGCTGAGTAATCATTGCATAAACCCTGTGTTGGAGAGATGAAGGAGGGCAAAAAATAGAGACAGAAGTACTTCAGCGAAAGGAACTGATGACAACATCCACCTTGTCTATGTTATACCTGTTCTTCAGAACCATATAAAACTTTCAGCTACTCCAGATGCTTTGCTGGGTGAATTACACCATGTTTCCACATGCTTTTCTTTTCCTTGAGTTTTCTTCTCGCATTGCAGAAAGGTCAATTTATGTTCTGTGCAAGGCAATCAGCTAGAATGTGTCAAGTGTAATGAAGTTCTAAGGAAATAAAAAAGGATATTTCATAGAATCATCCATGGAAAATCATCTGTGGCTTGGCTGAACCTTTAGAATAAATGCTTGTGGTTGCACAACTTGCCTTTGTTTTGAGCTGACCTGTGGAAGGCATCAGCAGGACTGGTATGATATTCAGCTCTGCTAATATTATGACTATTTCATTTAGCATGGCTTGATGGTCAGTTCTCAGCAGAATGCAAAATGTAGTGTCTGTGTAAGATGAGGTCACTCCATGTCACCCAGAATGATTTTTCCAGAAAACTCTATTCTTACCCTGGGATTCAGCACCTCAAGCATCTCCAACCCTTTGAGTATCTTTAGGTAATAAATTTTGCAAACCTTTCTGAGATTGCTCAGATCTGTGGGCAATACTGCAAAAAACAAGTTGCTCCTCTTCACACAGGCATCTTCATGCCAACAATCTGATTTCTAGGAAAATTCAGTCTCTTGTAAGACAGACTTATACACATTTTGCTTTTGATATTCCATTAAAAAAATCACCTATGATATATTTTAACTGTGGTGGGTTTTTTTGTTGTTTGGTTTTTGGTTTGTTTTTTTTTTTTTAAGGATAACACAGGTAAAATCTTTGATTTGACTTGTCTTTTTTTAGGTACTTTTGAAATGTCAGTGATTATGTGATAACCATTGCTGACAAAGATTAAAATGCTGTGTAAGATATTGCATTTTCCCTGTAAAGCATGAATAAATATAAATATGACAAATGTATAGCCTCTGGTAACAAATGTTGGGTTTTTAATAATTACTAAAGAGAGACAAATCATTCCTAATAAATAATGTACACTATGCAGTAGACAAGTCCCCTAACAGGATGGCAATAATTTTGAGTGCACATGTTTGTGTATGAGATCAGATATCTTCCTCTTCCAAAGCAACCAGAATTAGAAAGCAATGTGGGGTCACCATTACCCTGATTTTGACTCTCTCCTTGTTCAAGCCCGTCTGGCTGTGTTCCTGCATGAGGTAGCTCACCAGCTCATCTTCCTGCCAGTGCTTACCTTAATTAGGCCTTGTGGCATTCTTCCATCTGTCTGTCTTACAAACTTTTCCATTGTTGCCATGTTGTGTCTTGATTTCAAATCCCTTTTAATTTCTATAAAGATCTTCCCAGTTTCTGCTTGCTGCTAGGGGAAGAACTTTCTCTCTTATTATATCCAGCCTTAGATTCCAGATTGTAGTCCAGCTCTGGTAGCATACTGGTTTCACAGGTTTGAAATATATGTAACATATCGCACTCCAAGACAAAAAGAGGTCTCATACCGTTAATGGACTGCGGTTGTACGATGTTCTTTAGGCAGGGAGTCCTCTCCCATGAGTTTTTGCTATCATGCTTAGATTTCTTAATTTCCTTGGTACCCCTCCATGGATGGATGGATGAAGTTCATTATTTTTTCTTTCTCATAAATAGTATGGACTGGCATTTGCAGCTGTGTGTCTAAAATATATTGTGCATCAAATTAAAGGTGCTTGTTGGTTGTTACTATATTAAAAAAAAAAAAAAAAAATCAGTCAGGCTAATATAGAAGGTGGAAGTAGACTGCTAGCTTTGCTCCACAAGTTCTCCTCCACATTTTAAATGAGATTTGCTCCAGCCATGCTTGAAACTCTTCTGCATTGATTTTCCATTAGCTCTCTTGCTAATGAGAAAACACTGACACAAATGTAATTAAAAAACAAATTTAAAATTTCCACATGCAAATATTTGCACCAAATATGGTTGTGTGTAATAGGGAAACAGAGAATGACATGTGATTTATTTAATAAGTGATGACTAGCTAACATTGACCAAATAGAGGTTATTAAACAGCGAATAATTGCAGAAGACTTTCTGTGTTTGATCTGCAGTTAAACAAAAGGTAGCCAAAAATGTGGTTGGTTAATTTTGAGCAACAAGGGTAGTTGATTGAGAAAAAAAACGTTCTGTTGGCTTACAGATACTGCGCAAACAGAATTTGAGGTTAAGCGGGTGAGGTAAATAATTTGTTGTGAATTATTTGCTCAGCAATAATATAGTTTCACTTTTTCCTGTTGTTGTTACCTATAACATTGTCTCCCTTTTTCCCTTCTCAGTTCTTCCGCAGAGAGACAAAATTGATAGCTACATAGGAGGAGTAGCTGACAGCTTAATGAACAATTATTAGGGTCTGAGGCATATTTTCCAACAGTTGTTCATGATGAGATGGGTGGTGTAATCCGCTGCAGCGTTTAAGTGGAGACCCTTTTGTCAGCACCTGCTATTAGAGAGCGTTAACACTCGGTGGGACTAGAGTGTTTACATCTCTTTTTAGGGAATTTGCAGTTGTAGGTGGCTGGAAGCAAGCTGCAGCACAAGGTGGACCTCGCTTTCTGTCTCAGCGGATACATACAAGCCATGCACTGTTTGGAGGAAATAAGCATTGGCTGTGTTTTGGACTGATTTTTTTAAGCTAAATACTGTCTCAGCAAATTATTTCTCTACTTCTTTAAAAACAAGGGAAAATAATGATGGTGGAATCATACAAGATTTGCAAAATAGCTAATAGCAAATATTGAGTGTCAGAGTTCATCTTTGTAATTCAAACTTGTTCTCCACCCATGAATGGTCAAAGCATCAGAGAAGAGTGGAGATTTTTCTCATTTACTGACCCACAGTTGGTAAAGATTTGATGTTAAGAGCTGGGAAGCATAGCTCCATTTTTTTCAGTTAGCCCAGGTAGTTAAAGAGAGCTTCATCTTTAATTGTGAATGTTATAACCCCAATTGTAAGCTAAAAGGGCGGAGACTGCTTTTTCTTATATAGTTCCATCTATTCATCCTATTGAGCAGTCTGATTTCCAAGATTCTCCTGGTTTGGGTGGCACTAATGGAAGTTGTGTGCTGTCAGAATTGTAGCCTCTTAGCCTAAAAAAATAATTATGCTGTCACATTTATCTTAGTCAAGCTAATTTTATGATTGCTGCTAAGACCCTCAAGACAACCTAAAATCAATATGCTATGTAGCTATGTGTAAGGTCCATGTGAAACTTTTATAATAAACTCTTCATTTAAGGCAAAGGCAATTTCTCTGGAAAGCTAAAATCTATGGGTTTTTGCCTTACTTTACAGTCCTCTATTAATACTCAGAGGATACTCAACAGAAGGACTCAAGGAGATGATCTGCATTGATTTTGGCAAGGTAGACTGTGATAGTCATAATTACGCTGTGGAGTTTTTAATGTATCTACAATCAAGGGCAATCAGACTCCCAAATATCATTGTCAGAATTAACAGCACAGGAAAATCTGGTACAAGTACCAGCTAAGAAACTTATTCAACTGCAGCAAAGAAAATAGCATCAATATTGAGCTGCATGATCACCTTACCACTAGTGTGCTTCAGCTAAAAGAACCAATGCTGTCTATAATTACAGGTAGTAGTAAATTTTACTCTGTTTGCATTTAAATAATGCTATTATGCTAATTATTGCAATAGTTATTTTTTTTAAAGGCAAATTCTAGCCATTTTATAAATTATCTTCCTAAGCCCAATGCTTATGCTTTGGGTTAATGAGCAATTTTAGTGTATTATTTCTTAAATAACATCTTTAGGAAGAATACTTTCAATAAAATGCCTTATTTGTTCCTCTGGTAAGAGCACAGCACCGCACTTTTCTTGGATTAGGAATAAAATCAAAATAAATACAATGTATGGATGTTACAGGAAATGTCATCCTGCCAAAATATAAGTTAATATTGCAGCATCACAGTGATCATGCTGTCAGTTTGTATGAAACAGTGCTTCATATAAAAGGCACTGTTTGGAAATAACACTGCACCAATTATAAAAGACAGAAACAGAGTCCTGTCATTTCATGATTTGAAATATTAATGCTTTAACACAAATACACGAAGAAATGCTAGCTAGTGCAGCAACAATTAAAACTCAAAAAACAGATAAGAAATAAAATGTTAAGGGGTACCATGTTTTGTCAAGATTGATATATACAGAGTAATTGACAACAGTGAGTCAGAAGAGATTAAATGGACAGGATTGTAATTTGTACAGCCAAATAGAGTACCAGGATATTTTTATTGACACGGTATGCCTTCTATTATTTCTTCCCCAAAACAAAGACTTCTTTACCTAATTCTGTTCTTTTTAACCTCATCTGAACTGGAACTGAAGCATTTATAATAATTTTTAGTTTTGTGGCAGCAGCAGAGGAATGCGCAATGTGGTTTAACTATGTATCAAAAGTATTTTGTGGTCACAGGGGAAAAACTAAAAAACATTACTGGAGAATTTATAATCCTAATTCATGGTGCAGTCTCTTTCTCAACTTTCTGATGCTATTTACTTTAATTCCAATAATATATTCCATATTCAGCAGAACAGCATTAGATAAGTACAGAATGGAAGTTTTACCTTCATTTTCTCTTGTGACAGTGTTTAATTTTAACCATTTTAACTGATATTAATACTACTTAGCTTTTTTATGTGTGGAGTGCCTATTCTTGCATGCCTCTTGAGAGATGGAAAATCACTCTTAATCTCATTTTACATCAAAATGCTGATTCATAGAGATGCTGAGATACTTGCCTGAGGTTACATACCAAGGACCAAATCTAGCAAAATATATAAAAACGGGCACAAGTACAATAATACTGAAGTCAGAGACAGATCCAAATCTTAAGGACTGATCACCAGGAAAATATGATTTCCCTTTAGGTGCTTCAGGAATGGATGGTTGTGGCTTGTTACCATATTGCCATGCAAAATTTTGACATGGAAATTTAAAAAAAGTGTGTATTTTGACCAAAACCAGTGTCAATTGAATGGGTTAGAAATGTAACCTTAAGTATAAAGTCCAGATGTAAGTCATATATATGTCACTTAATAATTCTGCTTACTGGGTTATCAAAGTGGTTTTTTTTTCGTAATTCTGTCTTTGAACGGGGATGCAGAGTTGCTGATATGATTATGACAGGATAAGATTTAACAGGGGGAAATTGCACCAGGAAAGGCAGCACTGTGAAGGTCCACAGGAACCAACTGTGGCCCCCATGGCCCAGAACATCTTTGATGCATCTTCTTGAATATTTTGTCTTCAACATTTTCAGCTTTGCAAAGATCGAAGCTTTGGATCTGGACTTCACTGCACTACATACAAATTCATACTGTAGTAAGTGTATTTTCTTTCTTTTTTGAATAATTCTACGTATCTATACTTTCTCCTTGCAATCTATGGCATGTCTTCAGTAATCCTTTTACGGGGTCCTTCAGGGTCACAAAGCACAACTCAGCATTTATTGAAGCATTGGATTGATCTCCTACGTATAGTTTATTTACAAAGTGATCTTAATTTTTTACTGGTGAAAAGAGGTTTGGGAATCTGAAGACATGTCTCAGAGCTACAGCAAACACCTAGAAGTCACACCAGGAAGGTCAAGCAGGAAGACAATATTTTATAAGAGCAAATAATTTAAGTGTAATAAGTGTCAGCTGACGAAACTGATTTGGATTGTCTTTTTCTCAGTACGATTTGACAATCTTCCTGTAGATATTTATTATTTTAGACTTTTCATCCAAGGGCAAACAGTGAACTAAATTTAGTAATTTAATTCTTTATTTCTACCAGCACCCCATTAAAACTGTAGTCATGCTCTACACATGCAATTGCTATTTTGTTGATATCAAACAATTGTGGATTTTTAGGAAAATGTTATTATTTTTCTATAGCTCATGAACAATTGTATTGTATAATAGTTGCATTTAATTGAAGAGCTTATTATAAATTGAAAAAAAAGTATGTGAATACTTACATTTTATTTTTAATTTAATTGAATTTTTTGGTAAGCTTTACATGGTTTTAATATGTCATGGCTTGTAAGGTTTTTACTTTATGTGAAAATTTTTCTTAACTGTGTTTTAAGAATTTTTCAGGAGCTGTCTGATCTACCAAAATTGTTGGATTATTTAAGGGTTACAGGTGGTCATTCTTAGATAATTGCAAAAAGGCCATTGTGGATATTAATTATGAATTTTGAGCTCAGTATCTCAAATGAATGGTCTCCCATCGTGTGCCTGCAGTTGCATAACCTTCACTGACATTACAGATGACAGTCAAGGTGAAAACGTGAAATACCTTCAGGAGACATCCCTTATCCTCTTCTGTCTCACTACCTTGTGGCTTCAGAATTACCCAGGAGTTTCTGTGTTGTTTTGACCATTTGGCAACAGCAGCAGTAGAGGAAAGAGATGCTTATGCACAATCTAAGTTCAGATGCTTGCTAAAGGTAAATGTCAGAAGTACGCTATCTCTCACCTTGGAAATCCCACCCCTGGAAATCTCATCAGAAAATTATTAGGCCAAATCTCCACTTTTGTTTTCCTGTTTTGAATTCAGAAAGTAAGCCTTAAAGATACGCTATACAGATGGTAAAACCTTACAAGCTGAGATTTGCTAAGGTATTCTTGCTGCTTTTGTACATTGCAGTGGATCAGAATAAATGTTCACGGCTGACTGCATTACCCAGCGAAATTGCCATTTGATCATTGACAGGCACTGCTGAAGCCTTATCATAATTATAAAATGATTCCATGAAAATATTATTAGGAAGAAGTAGAAACCATTGATTTATTTAGCACTTCATTGAGTTTTATCCAAGTTAGAATCACAGGTGCAATAACTCACTATAACACCACTGGAGACTTACACAAGACCTACTTTTGTCCAATTGTTCTGCCAAGAAATAGAATTCCTAGTTAAAATGAATTGAAATAAAATGTAAAAGTAGGTTAAAAAAATGGCTGATATCTTTCTCTTCTTGTCAGAATTCCTGAGCTTTTTCAAAGTCTTTTGAATCCCTCTCACTCCCTCCTGATCTGTTCACCTGTTGTTCATGCTTTTACTTAGCCCTGGTCCTGCCATAAGTAATAATTTGACTCAGTCTCTGCAAAAGTGTGTGGGACCAACTGCCTGTAACTTCATGCAAGCTTATCACAGGAACAGGCACAAAAGTCAGCTGGAAATTCTGCAAGTTAATATGTAAATTGAGCTCACATGGCATTGTCCTAGATGTTGAACTACTATTAAGATGTTGCTTGAAGCTACAGAGATGGTTTATTCTTTTTTTAAGCCAGTAAGTCAGATCTGCTTTTGCTGATCTTCATAATGGGAATAACATGCCTTCTAAAAGAGAAGACATGGGGTAGGCTGGCAAAGGAAGACTACTGAAGGGGAACACAGCAAGCAAGGGCACAGGTTATCAAAACAGGTTATCGGGGCTCTTCAAGCCTGAAACAGACTGGTTTCTGATTGACCTGATCTTTTACAGTCTCAGGGATCAGTCCTTTATGGCTACAGTCATGCTCTGAGTGTAAAGTGGGAAGGCAAAACCTTTGCCTCCTCCTAAAACTACCACTGCGTTTGAAATGGTGCTCTTTTATTCCTCACGCTATGTCTGCAAGGGTAAAGATGAATATTGCTGCACAAGCTCAGGTGTAAATTCAACTCTCTTGGTGGGGCAACACTTAACAGGGCTCCCGTGGAGAGTGCTCACCCCACGGGCCAGGGATGGCACCCAACGTGGTGAGTCAAGGGGAATGGCTCTCTGGAGCACCTTACTGACTGAGGGAGTCACAGCCTAGGGGTATGGGAATCACTAGGGGACACAGGGGAAGAGCACTTTGGGATTACCAAAGATGTACTATGGGTTGTTCAGGGGAGGAACTAAAGGCAGGGAAAGGGAGGGATCTCGATGGTTTGGGGAGAAAAAAGCATGGGAAACTAAAGGCATAAGGGGATAAAAGGGGCCTGGTTGGGTGTGAGCAGGTTCCCAGTCAGTACGCTTGCCTGGCCATGCCTGGCGCTTGATCAGCACTGTCTGCCCTGTCCTCTCGTTAAACTCTGTTTCTAAGAATTTTCCTGGGTGAGGGACTCCCTGCTCAGCATGTGTGTGTGTGTGTGTGTGTGTATGGGGCTGTGAATCACAGCAGAGTCAGACCATAGGTTGGGGAACCCATGTGTCTGTGCTGCCAGAGACTGGAGGGGGTGAGCATTTGTAGGTCAGGGCATGATTACTAGCAATATCTCTATATATGTGTGTGTGTGTGTATATATATCTGTCTATATGTATGCACACACAGGGAGCTGTTTACCACTAGTGGACCTCCATCCCACTCAGCCAGAGAGGGATGCAGGGCAAGGCTGTTGGTGCTGTGTTCATGTGAGTGCTCTGTGTGTCTATCGGTGTTGATCTGTGTGGCTGGTCATGTATATATGCATGTATGTGATATGAGTGTGTGCCTGTGCCTACTGGGAACATATGCTCAGCCTCGCTGCTCGTTAGACCTTGGGACATGGACCTGTGGCAACCTCACTTCTGTTGTAGTACATCATAAGTAATGTGTAGGCTTTGTTGTCATTCTATGTAGGAAAGTGAATTTTGTTGTTACTGGGTTGAGACAAGGTACCATACTTTGAAGAATTGATCAAGATATATTTAATATTAATGGAGAATAAACATAATAATAAAATGCAATTTAACATCTAAATAATAATTAAATTAAAAATAAATCAGTAGGAATACAAGAAAAAAAATGATGCCTCCTTACTTTGAGTAACCAGATTTATGGAAGATCTGTTAATCTTCATGCCAAATTTATAATATTTCAGTAGAAAAAAAAAAGTAATCATACCAGTAGTAGTGGAGGAAGGCTTACACATCATTTAAGTACTGCCTACTTTCTCACTGGAGTGTAAGTAGCTATAAAAGTTGCTGCCTTCCACTGAGGTGAAATTTCACTTGCACTTGTGAGACAATGACCAACTCAATTTTTAAAAACTTAATTCCAAAAGTAAAAAAAAAAAACAAAACCAAACCAAACCAAAAACCCAACTTTTTTTTAATTACATTTTTTATCCTTATGTGTAGATCATGCTTTCTATGATTAGAAAATAGAAAACACACATTCTGTACTTAAAAATGAAGGGAAAATGACCTGTCTCACAACATATTTCTCAGCTCAGCATTTACTTTATTCCAGCTATGGAAATAACATTTTGAAGAAGAGACTCATTTAAGATCATGGTAATAAGTAGAGATGAGTTTATCATGAAATAGAAATCTACCAAATATATATTTTATCAGACTAAACTGGCATCTTTCCCTTTTTTAAATAGCAGATTTTTCCAAAAGGAAGATCTCAGTCGTATCAATGCAGTAAAGTATTTGATGCAGTGCAATACAGAAAATTATTACTCACATTGGAGCAGGCAGAGTGGAAAGATCATAAGATGGCTAAGGAGCTAGCTACAGGAAGGATTACAACAATCTGCTGGTGAATAGAAAACATTGGCCAGAGGGAATTTAGCAGTGGAAGCCCCACCAGGTTGGTGCTGGGAGCAATGTTATATAAAATTTCACTAATGAGTTTGGCACAAAGAACAGGAGGTGGCTGATGAAATCTGCTGGCAAAGGTAAGAGGTGTTAGAAAGAATCAGAAGATCCCCAGTATTTGAATAAGAGCAATGGGATAAAACTCATTAATATGAAGTGGAAGTTTGTAGGCTTACAGACTTCAAGCACTAACAACAGGGAGTCAGCATGTGCAAATGGCTGAGGGAAGGACTGGACGAATTACTTTACCATAGGATGTTTCTCAGTTGCCAAAATTACGTAACAAACCAACAAATCAAATAAATAGAACAGATGCATTTGTAACATGTAGTACTGCAGGTATTTCCAGTAGAAACAAAAAGCTGTCAGTGATACTGGTGGCAACAGATCTAGCATATAATTTTGATTTTCCGTTTCCTAGAAAAAGGTGGTAAAAGCTAGAAGAGGTGCAGAGGACAGCTACTAGGGCAATGGGAGGAACAGACGTTTTTTCTCAGAAATGAATTATATAGGTTTTTCCTAGGAGGCTGTGATGCTTTAAAAATTATATGAAGAAAGAATTTGGAATTTTAAGAAAGATGAAAAAAAAATTAAAGTATTGAGAAAATGGGGCAATTTAGCACATTCTTTTCATCTTCTTCAGATTGAATTCACTCAGATGCAGACTGTAAAGCAACTATAGGAAAACTGCACAGGGATGAATTTCCTTCAACATATGCAGCCTCTCTTATGCAGAAGAATTTGAATGAATTCTGGCATTTTTCAGAGATTTCTCCTGACTTTAAAAAAAAAGCTATTAATTTATAACTGCTCTTATGTACCCATCTTTGGCTGTTTGAAAGTGCCCAGTAATCTAATATTTAGGCATGGTGTTTTCATTTAAAGATAAAGGTGAAAGAAAGCATGTGGGAGAAAAAAAAATCCCCAAAGGACTGAATTTTGAAAGGTTAATTCCAACTGCAGAGAGTGTAGTGTCCAAAATCATAGAATCTTTTTGACTGTATCTGATATTATCCTTCTTTATAGCTGACAAATGTTAACATTAAAAAAATGAAAATGCCCTCTAGTTCTCTTCCCTTAATCTTAACACTGGATGACTGCTCCACTACATTAATACTTGTTCTGACTGTTCTTTTGACTCCCTTGGTGATTTGATCCATAAATCGCTCCTCTCTGGAGCCCAACAAAAAATACATATTTATTTTTCTACCAGGAGTTTATGTTCCTGAATTTTCAATATGTTTTCCTGCTATAGTGATACAATGATTCTGTTTTACTTAGCATCTTATTTCTTGTATGCAAAACTTCTACAATGGTGGGTCATCAACTCATATAAGGAAAATAGCGACATTTTCAAAATGTATATTAAAAACAGTTGAACATCCAATTTACAGATTTGCCATGGTTCTGAGATACATTTGTTTCAAATATGGTCTATTGGCAGGTCTTCTATAAACACACACAAATGACACCTTTTCAAATCACTGTGCTTTTTTTTTCTCAGTAAACAAAAAAGCAGCACAAGGTTATGGCTCTATAATCTGGTATTAAATCAAACTAGTGCATCAACCCACACCGCGTAAGAGAGCACCACTGGGAGATGTCTACCACTGATCTCCCTGCCTTGGAAGGCTTAAGATTACATAGATGCGTTCTCTTTCATTTAACCTACTCAAAGCCTGTCTCTTTGAATCAAAACTCATGTTGGCCACTCCAAATTATCAAGACACAACTTATCTACAATAGACTGCTCCAAAAGATTACTGACAAATTATAAGCAATCTCAGCTGCCTGTAAATGTTTCCTGTGGATCATTTTGACTGACCTTGAGATCAACCTTAAGCAATTCGGGTATTTGTCTTTCATATATTTCCCTAGTGGATATGAATATCAGTTGTATAAAAAATGATGGATGGTGGCAATTTCCTATTAATTGCTACAGAAAAAAATAATAATAATAAAAAAAAAAAAATCCTAGCACTTCTGATGGGTAGCACTGACCACAGAGAAAGGGGAACTGTATTTCAGGTGAATATTTTCTCTGGCATTTTTTGTGTAAACAGGTCTTGAATGATGCCTTTGAATAGTTGTGAAAATGTGCCATTGGCAATTGTCCTAGAATTACAAACAGAGTAAGGGAGAGATGAAGTCACTTATTCAACAGAAGTAACTGCCAGAAACAAGGAAGAAAACATGCTATTTCTTTTTCCTCTTAAAGTTTATCTACTACAGGGAAGCTGAGTCAGTGATCTAAGGCTATCAGGATCAGTGAGTATTCCGGTTTCTGAATATTGACAGATATAGCATCATCCTAAGTATAACTATTTATCAGATTTCAATGGCGACATTTTTACTAGTAATTGCATTTTCAAGAAATTCTAGAAACTTTAAAAGTGAAAACTCAAGAACAAATGAAAATGCAGTATTTCCACTGAATAGCAAGTAAGCACCAGTGATATTCAATTTCCAACAATGTTTTTTGAGTGGTCTTCATTGAAAAACTTTATGTAAATGGTTGTTGCCTGGTGTATATAAATTTCTTGACACACAAGAAATGTTCTTATGTTCTTTCTAAAATGAAATTAGATGCTATTATACAGAATATTTAACCTGTGCATTACTTACTATTTTCTGGAGTGGCTTCATTAATTTAGGGATTTATAACAGCTAATCTTCATAATTGATCACAAATCAGAATAAGTATTTACAGAGTATTTGGCCATTAGTAGCGGTTGTGAGCTAAAGCATAAGATAACATATTTTTAACACACTCATTTCAGCCACAGCTTGAAAGTCCAGTTCACACTAAGGGGTTTTGTGGCCTGAAGGATGGGAAATGAAGACAGCCTGAAGGAATATGCTTCATGGTGATAGTCTCAGGGACAGCATTTTGACGTGTTTTGATGCTCAAAGATGCAGACAGGCACTTAATAGTATTTAAAAAAATTACTGGGTTTCTGTTAGCTGAGACGCTTAAGTGTCTTTTTTTAAACTCAGCTGGGCATCTGTCTGTACTGTATCTCTAGCTCTTCACTACATTCAAGAAAATTCTGATCAGTGAAAACACATTTTCTTCTCCTCTCAAATTCAGCTGCCTGTCTGAGAGTGAGTTTGGATTCTTCTTTTCCATCCATCATAAGTAATATAGGTTTTACAAGCCCAGAAATGCCCTTAGGCCTAGTTTTGCAACACAGTGAACACTTTTTACAAGGCTGTTCAAGAAATAAGAGAACCCCAATCATATTTTGACTGTGTTGTTCACCCAGATGAAACCAGAAAATTACACAGGAGAACAAATCTATTCAGATGGTGACATGCTTACTTAGTAACTATTACTCTGAAACATGCTTTAATAGAGAAAAGTTAGGATGTCTGCTTAAAGCACTGTAATTCTTTTTTATAAGACACATTTCCTCTCTGTTAATTACTTTGAGAGAGACCTTTAAGAGCCGTCTGTGGTGATAGATTTTAGGGTGCCACATTTCCACACAGACATCAAAATGATGCTGGAAATGCTTTCCCCATTCACTATAAAGTCGTCACTGAACTTATATTGCCAGGTTTTTTTTAACATTTCTCTCCATCAGTCCACCAGCTCTTCCATTCTTCTGAACAGAGATTCTCAGGGATTGTTCTCTGCCATGGAGTGTGGATATCTCTGGATTTCACATGGATCCCAGAATCCTCTTCAGCACACTTATTTCAGCACTCCCTTTTACAGTCCTTTCACAAACTGTAAATCGGAAGCAGGAATGAAAGGTCCAGGTGAGTGAGCAGAAATAAATGCTTTACAAGAGGAAAAGATGCAGCTGGAATATTGGGTTGATAGCTGAGACAGTTTGGTGTGGGAAAAACGCTTGGTTATGGGTAGAGAGACATGGGTTGAGTCCAGAGTTTGCTCAGGACACTTCATATGTGTAGGGTTGGCTTTGCTTAGCTGACCTTAATTACATTATTTTTTTTCTGTGCAATCTAAATAAGGCTTTTAATAGTTTAGTTTCAAGTAATAAAGTGCCATCCATGTGTGTAATTTATTACTAAGTACATTAATATTTATAGACAGAGCTGAAATTCTTTAGCCAACATTAGAGAATTTTCTCAGTCAAGAAAATCGTCTTTGGTCCAATTTATTTAGCAAGAGAGGAACTGTCGAATAGAAACCCTTTGCATGGTTGCTGTAGGTCAAGCTAAGCTGATAGAATAATAAAATGAAGTTGAGTTTTACTGCATTCCCATCTCTTTTATAAACCTTTTGGCTCTGATGTCTGGCATAATGTTTCAAAACAAATCCAAGTCAGAATGTAATTCTTGGAATCATAAAATACTATGTAACTTAGAATTATCTTAACATACTGATTTTAAAATACAGTCGGGCAAATTCATTTGTGCTCTCTCTTGACTGTGTCTAGGATCAATTTAGCTGAATATTGT
This sequence comes from Balearica regulorum gibbericeps, assembly GCF_011004875.1. Classification (NCBI taxonomy): domain Eukaryota; kingdom Metazoa; phylum Chordata; class Aves; order Gruiformes; family Gruidae; genus Balearica; species Balearica regulorum. Next base: position 41,049,653 of record NC_046185.1, read on the forward strand.
TAATTTGCTTTGTAAAGATTGCAGCTGTGATTTTTCTATATGACTAAGAATATGATGGTATGGAAATTTTCTTGCACTCTCTGTATGGGTTGTAGGAAGCAGAATGGCTCCTATGGATATATCATTCCTTCTGTTGAAGTAGGTCAGCATTGACTAAGCAAAGACACAGCATGAAAGGACATTTGTTTCTATGCCTTTAATATACTGGACAGCATAGAGGAGCATGTGAAGGGTTTATCAATTTAAGGAGTATAAGTGACCATTAAGTGCATACCTAAAAGATTTCTGTACATTAATTAGATACCTGCAGTTAAGTTTGGAGAAAAATGTCAACTCTTTGTAAAATCTGAGAAATATTAGAGAAAGACAGCATGTGTCTGTGAATTAAAATGCCATTAAAATGATTATGACTTGAAAAACATTAAAAAAAATTTACATATGATTCTGGAAGATGCTGAAGTTTGCTCTTTACAAAACCAGAACGAACAAAGTTCTGGTATTTGACATTATCAAAGTAACATCTCATATTTCGCATTCAGTTGCCTTCTGTAAACATAGTTGCTGCAATGTTCTTTTTCCAGCTTCTCTTTGCTGTGGCTATGAATTTAACAATGCTTATCATCAAAGATGCACTCTAAATCTCTGAGTCATAAATGCTGCAAAATGATAAGAGTTTAAAAGTTATAATCGAACATCCAAATAGCTCATAGTTAATGTGGATGAACAGATCTCTATTGATTGGCATAGAAAGGAGTCTTTCCTTGTATGAGCACTCACGGTTTCCAAATAACTGCACAAAGTGTGTGTAACTTAAAGGAATGACAGCAACTTTGAAATAGCAAACGTGAAGCTCTTGCACCACCAGGCTTCTTAAGCTTCCTTTATGTTCACATGTCTTAGTCGTCTGTGTCTTTTTCTAAACATCTGGAATAAAGAGAGCTGACTTCACCCTACAGACAGACCATGTGGCTGCAGAATGGAGAAGGCAAGAAGGAAAATATACCATATGGCCAAGTAAAATAAACTAGAGCACTGAAAAAAAGCACTCCCCAAAATGTTATTTCAAATGTTGCAAAATTCATATCTGATTTCAAAAAACCACACATTATTTATCCAATTTATAAGTCAGGTGAAAGACTATGAGCTTGCATCCTCCCCGAAGGGGTCTTCCAAGTGACACTGTTAAGTCCATTATACCTAAACCATACCTCCATGCTATATCCCTGTACTAGAACATGAGACCTCCTTCCATCTTATTGTCCTCTTGTCCTCATTCTTTTACCCTCAGAAATCATCTGATTAAGGCCAGCCTTCAGCATCTTAGCATGCTAAGGCAAGAGGCCGGGGTCTAGAATTCGCATCTCTTTGCTCATTCAAATTATCCAGCAAATCAGTTGGGATTCATTCAAGCCATGACATTTAGGTAGGGAGACTAACACTGTTCACTTGGTGGAGCATGAAGGGTATTTTTTCCCCCCGAGCAGCCTCCTGGCACATGGGAAAGCCTTCCCTGTAGAGACCACAATCTGTGACAGTGCAGGTAATCTATGAACAAGGGGATGGCGGTCTGTGGGGAACAACTATGTCATGTGGGGTGCTTGTGAATGAAGATATAATGTGGCAGGGTACTTGGGATTTATGCATATAAAATAAGTATCCAATATAAAATAAGTATCCCATCAAGTACAGGGGTGTGATAAATTATTTAGTATTCAAGAGGCAGCCAATCGACAGAGCTGTGGGAAATCTGCAGAAATGTACGAGTAAAATCTTACAATAAAGAATGAGATCTTTTAATATAAAAAACCCACTCTTTAGAGTTCCCAAACTCAGATGCAATTCTTTATTAATTCATCTAGAAGTTTCCTAGGAAGGAGAATGAACAGACATGATGAGCAATGGGATGAAGGGAGCAGTAGCTGTGTTTGCATGTTGCTCGGAAAATTAAGACTGTGTGCTATGGAGATGGCAGAGCTGGAAAACACCAGGTCTGTGCTCACGTGCAGATCTGCAAAGGAGAAGATGGAAGGACAGCCGACAGTAGGAGAGCCAGGACTGAGGGGATTTTTGTGTGGAGGGTGCTGAACGCAGAGAGAGTCAGAAGATGGAGATAGCTGGTGAAATTCGGGAAGATGGATGCATTTTATTCTTCATGAGAATAAATCTGAAGGGAAATACCAAGAAGCAGGATGGAAAATATGTGATCAGATATGCTATTAGGAGAGAGGAAAAGGACTTCAGGAAATTAAAGAGAGAGAAGACTCAATAGAAAGGTCATGTACAGTAGCAAGCTTTATATAAATATTTCTTAGAAGACACTTGATCTCAGTATGTTAAGCTAAATAAGAAATCTGAAGGTAAAAGAAAAAAAAAAAGAAAAGAAGAAGGCTTAGGGGACAGGGGCCATGTCCTGCTGTTCGCCCAGGGCAGTGCAATGCCCAAGGCTGGCCCCAGGTATGAAGTCACATTTGCATTAGATGGTGAGTTCTGAGCAAACCCATCCATTCTAATCATTATTTTAGCCTTTGGCTCTTGTATTCAAGAACTGTCATGTCTTTTGAAATGTGTTTACAGCTTCTGACACGCATCCTGTTGTCGTTGTAGGGCTTAGAGTAATAGGGGTAATTCTGATCCAGGCTTTTGTTGCTAATGATAATGAAAGCCAATACATTGGCATCTTATCCAATCATCTTAACAATGGTCTATACTGGGTAGTGATTTATAATGACTTTGGTAACATGGGTTTGTTCCATGGCACTATTACAGCTTTTTAATTATTATTATTATTTGAGTGAACTGTACTGATTCAGACATCAAGAAAACCTTTGATTTCTATACTGTTCACTTAGGCTCCATGCTGTATTCCATTTTCTTTGACTTTTCAACATTATTTATCATTTCAATAAATGTCACTGATCTAAAAGCCATTGATCAGAACTTTCAGGTAAATTGATTGAGAGGGAGAAAAGACCATAAAGCAAACCAAATCCACAGACTTCCTATAAATAAACACATCAAACTCTTCCATTTTAAATGAGCTTCTAGGCTTCTTCTTTTGATTTTAACAAGTTTTTATATATTGGAATGATGAAGTTATTTGTCAAGTTATCAAATAATATTTAAGAAAGCCCTAATGCTACTTATTTAAGCTAGAATAATTTTTCCATGGATATCTCTGTCTTGCTTTCTCAAATTCTTGCTGTCTTTCTCAGAATGAGTCCTTATTGGTTACAATAATGGACACAAAAATACTATATGCTTTTCCTCTTGGTATAATATATCCTGACAAAAGAAATGCCTAGGCTTCTGTTCTAGGAAAGTGTCTTCCTGTAATGTTCATACACCTGCCTGTAACATCACAGGCCAACAGGCTGTATGATCCTTTAGAATTACATGCTGAACTGCAGCACTTAAACTTTATTTGAAAAGCACTGAAATTGTTTTAAGTGAATACATAAAAGGAGGGGGAGGGCAACTAATCAGTATATTGTTATTTTGACACATTTGGTTGCCTTTTAGAAAATGCATTCATAATTTTCTGTTTGACGTGATCTCAGCATCCAGTAAAAAGCTGAGAATTTTTCATCCTACTGACAGGATTCCATTAATAAAACAACAATCTTTTGTGTGTAGTAATCTTTAATCTTATTTTGTCACACACTTCTCAGTAGCATTTCCACTCGTTTTACAGTATAATTTATGGCACCGAAACAACTCTCTGCCCTGAAAAAGGTCAGTCTGTCAAGGTTTACTTGTCTTTGAAGAAAAGTAACAGAGCATTATTTATGAAGCAAAGAATACGCTTCAATACTTTAATCAATCAGAAAGATACTTGCATTATTGTATCTTTTGCCAAAAAATACCATGAGCAAAGGATACATCAACCTTGCATTCTCTTTTATGTCGCAAAAAGCCTTTTACCTTTTATGTCTCCTTCTCCTTTTGTGTTTACTGCAGTATGAAAATAACAAGGCTGATGATGTCTGATATCTGGGAACAATTTGTAAATTATGAGAATACGGATTGATTTTATCTGAAGAGTAGAGAGTCTCTGGACAGATTAACTAGAGCTATCCACTGTGCTCATCACAATTAATTCATCATCTGATCAAAAATAAAAATTGGGGGGTCGGGTCATGTGATGTAAACTAACATCTCTAGAGAGAAAACTGCAAAGGTTTAAGGGACCTTTAGGGTACCTTGAAGATGATAGGCATAAGGATTAACCACATTTGGTACCCATATGTTTTTAAACATCATCATAAGCACAAAGTAGAACATGCGATGTGGGGAAACAAATTGGTAGTTCATTAGAGAAAACAGTCCCACTTTAAATTAAGTCTCTCAAATAAGAATTTAATTTAGGTTTAGTAAGACAGCTTTATGTGAATGAAATGCCAATACATTATTTAAACTGCTCTGTTGATGTTTAACAAGTGTGTAATAAGATACATATTATCTATTAGATGTTAGATACTAGCAAGTATTTTTTGCTAATTAGTCCCTATCTGACATGAAGCATCTATTACAATTGGGATGAGTTACTTCTCGCTTAAATTTCCACCCAATGAAATCTGTTTCCTTCCCAGGAACAGCTAACTCACTTGTCACCTGTCTCCATAAGGTACGCGGTTACTAGTTGAAGCCCTCTGCATTTTACTATTGCTGTACCATCAGCTTTACTCACAGAGTTCCTTTTCTGAAGAGATGGACATTATCTCTTTCCCAAATCTCTGTTGTAGCCCAGACAAGGTTGACAGAAACCTGAAGTCTGTCTGAATCCTCATGTCAAGTCAAAGCAAATTAGATGTCTGTACTACACGTAAGTTCAGCTGATGATCATGGAGTCCTTTTACACGTTTGTGTGCCTGAGCACTCATAAAGGAAGCAAATGTCCTAAGCCTTAAGACCAGATTCAAAGTAGATGGAAAACATCTGCAACACCATCATCAAGTTTTCTCAGTACTTCTGTATCTTAATAAGATGATTTGAAGATAAAAGCCATGCAGATAGGTGGGCTATTATCTCTATGAACACACTTTCTTTTGGATCAATATCCAGAAAGGAAGCACTGGCAAAGGTGCAGACAGTGTTACTATTTCCTATTGATTTTTAATACTCTTGGTGGATATGTAGATTCTCAAGGTGAGCAGATGGTCCTTTCACAGTTAGTGGAGACTGCCATCTCAGTTAAGTCTAACAAACTAAATTTTGGGTGGCATACTATATAATTGTATGAGACATTTAAGTATGGTGGATCTAGCTGTCTTCCTCTGGTTGTTAAAAAAGATTTGCCTATTTTACTTCTGATAAAATAGTTTTTAAGATTTAACATACATGATAAGGCATATTATGTCTTTGTAGGACATCTGATTGCAGATCTATTTTCAGCAAGCAAGTCTACTGACCTGCAAAGATGAATGCATGCCATGATTTTTGCTTTCTGCTAATGATGGTATTTTAAATTAGCAAATGTTGTGTAACACAAGAAAGAAGGAAATGGTATTAGTGATTGCCAAATAAACATGGGGCTGTACAGAGTGCATTAAATTAAAGTGGAATAAATGCTTGCTTGATTGTTACCAGGTAATGGTTATGAAATATGAAATAAGAATCGTATTAAGTGCACTTCAGGTGCCCCAAATACCCGTGTACCTGAACTCAATCTGTACTAACAGTTACAGATATCCAAAGGAAAATAATTTTATTTTGCAGTACAGCTTCTAAAGTCAGGGCTGATATGAATGATGATGAATGTTAGTAGCCAAATAAAAACAAGTTAATAGGATGCTAAAAGTGTGACATACCTGAGCACTCTCAGGGACAGATAGACCACAACAATAGTGACCAGATCTTACAGTGGAGGTTGATATGAACAGGTATGTGAATGACTTTAAAGCATCAGTCATGACTGAACGGGACCTTGCAGATAAAGGTGAGCATGTGTTAAAATGGTTTGGTATAATGAGGGCCAAAGTGTTCTGTGCTTTAGAAGAGCAATGTCTAAAACACAGCGCTAATGCGCGGTGTTGCACTTCAGGTGCTAGTGGTATGAAGCTGAAATATCATAGCCAGCTCATGATCCAGTGGTCTGCTGTTCTTTTGTCACAGTTCCGTATAATACCTCTGTAAGCCAGAATCCCCTGCAATGAATGAAAAGCTTCCAGGAACTCAAATGGGCCTTGGAACAAATCCCTGGAATATGACACCTGCTTTTCCCATTCAAATTAAAATTAAAAATAAAAAGAGAAAAGCAATTACACAGTTAAAAAAATTATTACAAAACAATTTTGTAAAGATTTTCTTAGGTTTGCCTTCATATTTGTATATATCTTTCAATATACCTTTTATATCTTGCAGAAAATGTCTTTGTGAAGTATTACCAGACTTTAATTTTCATTGACTATTTCCATTTCTTTCCAATTCCAGACTTCTTTTGCATTTTAAGATCTGGTCTGTAGATGTAGTTCAGATCAGGACTGCGTGTTAAACCATTTTCATTACAACTTTTATCCTTCCTATCCACCTCTTTTCTATTATGTACTGGGCAGAATTTTTCTAAGTAAAACCAGACATTTCAAGAGGGGAAATTATTACCCTCTGCGAAGGTATGTTAGATTTTTTCTTCAATTGTGCTTTCTGTTTAAGAAAAATATACCAGGAGAATATGAAAAGGAAATAAAAGTGTGAACGACACAAGCAAGGGCTGCATTCTGTGTGATAAAGATAGTAACAAGAAAGGGTCTGTTGGTTTATACTGTTTCCCATTCTTGATACAATCATTGTCTCAAGAACAGATTCATATTCTGCATCATTTTCTGTTACCTTTATAGTCTTTCTTACGAGAATGAGGAATGAAAATTTTAATGCCTCATATATTCTGTGAATTACTGTAGGCGAGTATGCTGTACTACTTTGATCTTTCCTATATTCCGTGGTTTGATTGGGTCGTGATGTGAATGGAAAGCAGCACAAAACAAATCACTTTCTGAGAGAACAATTGCAATGCGAATAGGTACAGAAAGAAAAAGGTACCAGTTCAGCCCATTCCATTATGCAGTAGATTGGGTAGAAACAGAGTTCAAATATCTGCTTTCAGAGGTACTAAACATTATCTCAATTTTTGGGTTAACCAACCTATCAATTCCTAGCAAAAATTTTGACTGGGTGTTCATAATCTGAATATAACTGTATAGACTTAGATCCAGCATTGTTTTATTGAAGTTCAGCAGTGCTATAGTGCAGAAGTAATGGGGACATGAAGAAAAAAAATGAAGGAAATTAAAAGATTAAAAAAAAAAAAAGTTGGAGAATTAAACATGTTTTAACTGCCTTAAAAATTCTGCATCATGTGTGTAGTCATAACTGGAAAAAACCCAAGCAGGAGGAAATGCAGGGGGAGATACTGAGGCAAAGGGGAGGCTGGGCTGCCCCGGGGCAGATTACCCCCGTGCATACCCTGCCTGTAGCACAGAGGGTTTTCCCACACTGGGTGCCCCGTGCCCTGTGCTCCCTTGGCCACCAGAGCACTGGAGTCAGAAAACGGGAAGGCCAACAGCTTGTGCCTGTGATGGGTGACAGCTTCTCCAGCAAACATCACGGGCACCCGACTTCTCCTTTCCTCTTTCACTGAACCCTGGTTTATATACATGTGGTATGTGGTTTTGCTACAGGCAAATGTGCCAGGTTGCACTGTACTGGGGAAACTATATGGGCAGTTTTTAACACTGGGGAAGACCTATCATGAAACATATTTTTTCAGGCTTGCTTGGAGCAATGAACAAAATGAAAGAGAAGGAAGACAACAAAAATTATGAACAATTTGCTACTACTAACCATACCCATGATTAGAGTCAGTCATTTTTGAATCAGGCAGAAATATAAACTACATTACATTAGAGATATGAAGCAAGATTTTCCCTGGGTCTGAAACCAGCAGATGGTTGTGCCAGGTTTTTAGATGTGGCACTTAAAACATTTGTACATCCATCCTCTGCCACATCCCTGTGCCTATATTCCATACCTCTGTGTACTCATTTCCCTGTTCAGTGGGATTTGCGTAAGTACATTTTAAAGACAAAAATTTTGCATCTATATCATAATATCTAAATCTATGACATACAAAAGCTAGAGCTCTGAAAAGATTTTAAAGAGTTCTTTAAATGTTCACTACTTAGATTTTAATATGTAAGAACAGATCAAAACTGTGCCATAACTCAGAATATAACTCTGATAGACTAGATAAACAATTATTTTACATGGTTATCTTGTAAGTATTCTTACAAACTGTGTTAGCTAATTTGTGTGAAAAGAGTACAATAAAATCTGTCTACCTCTCCATGAGCAAAGACAAAGCTACCACACCTCCCGTGAAACCCAGTGTCATACTTGACTCCTCTCTTTTCACACATGCACATCTACTTTAATAGTGAAGAGAAGGAGTGCTGTATCAGACACAAAAGAGATTATTTCTTCAGGATGCTGAATGCATATAACGAATACTAGTGGTTCTCTACTTCCACACTGAAAAGCAAATGTCTGTATTAAAGTGATGGATTGCAGACAACATAATATGCTACAACAAAGCCTTGGTTGTTTGTATAACATTTCTAATACCTTTACTTTCTTTACCATGACTGTTGCTAAAATCTTTGACTACTGGAAGCTTCTCCATTCTGTCTTGCCTGTGACATAGTTTGCTGTATTTCAGGCTTTATAACCACCTGTGTATATTACTAGTCACGCAGAAAAATCTTTTCTTACCTAGTCTTGACTCAGGCATCATGGCCAAACAGTGCACTACATCACATACCCACATTGTGTCAGGGTCATTATGTCCAAATAACGCAAGTAGGGGCTTTTACTCTAGATGTAGGGCTGCTTCCATGTTGAATCTGATTTCTGCAACAGCTCTCTCAATACAAACCAAATGATATCTGCCTGGCATGATTATCTACATACCTTGAAATGTCCACATTTCTTCCAGTTTCCTTTCAAAGATTTCTCTCTTGTTCCTTCATCCCATTTTTTACTTTTTGCTTTCTTGTGACTTATTCTGCTGTTTGTTTCCTAATTACCATTAAAGTAGCCTTTTCAATTTGTGTTTGCAAAAACCTACAGAAATTTATCTGGCAAACATTTGGCTGCACAGTATTTGGCATGATTAAAAATAGACACATTTTCACTTTTCTGTTTTGTTATGGCTCTATGAGCCCAGAGAGATTTTGGCTTTTTGTTGCACTTTTCCTGTCTTGTTTCAGTGTTTCCATTTCAGTTTCTGACTTCAGTATTTTATTCTGAGGTGTTTTTTTTTTTTTTTCCCTCTCTTTGTTTCATTCCAGCATTGTACCTTTAGTTTCCAATTTAATTTTGACTTAGTGCTGCGATATTTCCACTAGTCTCTCATGCTGCCCTATTTTTATTTACTTTTTATTCAGATAAGTATGCATCATTTAAAATTGCTTCAGTAGAGCCACTTGAAGTCACACTTGAAGTCATTCTGTCCTCATGAGGAAGAGCTTATTAATTTGTTTGTTTGAAGATGTGCCTTGCCCAAGTCCGAGCAAAGAACGTTTGGTGAAAGCAATATAGGAAGTGAAAGCACTTAGAGAAATTCTCTTGACATAGCAGACAGGTATTGTTTTTCTGTTACCCCCACTGCAGTGCTGGACTGATATTTTGTACTGTTTGCAAGACAGAAATTATGCATTTCATTCACTTTCCCACTCCAAAACTTCCCTTCTGCATTGGCAAAGGCACAGTAAAGCAGTACTGTAGCAGTACCCCCCAAAAGGCTTTTTTTTTTTTTTTTTATCCTGCTGCCGGTTCCAGCAGCAATGTCAATACCTCGCTTTTCCAGCCGCAGCTGGGGTAACAACAGTGATCCTGAGAACCAGCAGCACGAGGCTGGGCAGCAGCAGCGTTGCTGTGTGCACTGGCCCACTGGTTAGCTCCTGTGGAAAGTGGCTAGGTAGAAATACTCTGGTAGGAAGTGTTCAGGGCAAAATCTGGGAAATGAAAGTATGGTAGATCCAGCAAATCAAGAGAAAAGGCCTGTGTGGTACAGCTGGCTGGGTGCAGCAGATAATTTTGAAGAGAGAGAAAAGAAATAAAAAAGAGTTGAGTGATCCTCAGACAGTCAACCAAAATTTGTCTCTTTAAACCATCACAGCAGCAAGCTATGGTTTAGGCTATCCAACCATGTACTGTACTTGGGTATGCTTATTTTTGGAAAGGACACTTCTGTTAGTCTGAGCGCTCATACTGGAAAAAATGTCATGATCTTTATCTCCAAGAAACATGTTTTTTAACAGGAAATCTACTGAGGCACCAGGTAGTGCTCCCATGGTTTATTTAACTTTGCCACCACCACTGCAGTTTTTCATTGCCAGGGATGCTGGGAACAAATGTGTATCATGCATGAGTTCTCTAAATGAAGTTGATGAGGGTTTGTGATCTGTTATCTGGGGATAACAGGTATGCCAAAACACATGAAAGGCAATTCCAGAGTGAACATTTCAAAACATTAGCTCAGGAGAAAAACCAAAGACTCACTGAGTTTGTTCAAGGGCCAAAAGGTACTGCACCAATTCTCTCCAGGATTCAAGTCAAGTCAAAATAACTTAGTGGAACCTTTTCAGAACAAGCAAAAATATTGTTGCAAACATCCTACAGACAGCTGAGAGCAAAGGCCACTGAAGCCAAAGTAATTTTAGCTCCAAGCCTCCTTCCCATGTGACACTCCTGCTTCAGATGCTCTGTCACTGTGGTCTGAGGTGGTGAAGCCTGAACTCCCCCATTTTGCTAGAAAGAGGGATCAGATATCATGGGAAGCCCAGTATAATATGGCCTGGATTAAAAGGGTACTGTTGAACCACATTATTCATGTAAGGTACCACAGCATCACAGCGATGCACTTTGTCCCTCATTAATGATGCCATTTAGCCTAACCTTCCTGCTGCAGTGCTGCTGCTATACTGGTTCCAGTATTGGAGATAACTCATTCAGTACTAGATTTTGGATCCTGGCACTGTATTGAATTGCAGCACAAGTATGATCTCAGCGTACTAGAAAGAACATTAGATGATGGAAAACTAATGAGAGTCGGAATAGGAAGCAGTGGCCACTCAAAAATATTAGTAGCTCTCCCCAGCACGAGTTGGGCGTTGTTATTGAAGACCAAGTCCTATTCGCCTTTCCCCTTAGATACACCGCAGTCACCAAAACAACGAGATGTTGCTGCTATGTCTGGGTGCCCTGTGAACCACTGCAAAATGCTCGTGCATAGCAGAATGCTGCCTGATAGGCAAGAGGAGGTCTCCTTCCCTCTCCATGTTCAACCACCTCCTTCCCCACTACTCTGTGCCTCTTCATCTCACCTCCAAGGGATATTACTCTATGTTGTTGTGTGAAAGAGACAAATTCCTGCACCCTTCCCACTCTCACCCCTGTACTTCAGTGAAATTGTAAGACAAAATGGCTACCTATCAACTTCTGACTTGTGAAGTCAAATTAAACCCAAAGAAATTTAATTCTTAGTTTTCCACTAGAAGTGTCTTAACTGCATTCTAATGCTGATAATTCAAGACCTTTGAATTAATTATTCATTTCAATATATGAAAAGCAGTTAGGAGGAAGACACTGGTTTCATCAAAAAATCCAAAATTCTGATTCTTCACCTTTTTTATATTATACCAAGATCACCTTTGTGAGAATATTTCATTTTCATTCTTTGTAGCATATTTTTTTCCCAAGCATTCTGGAATCATTCATTTATCAAATGTAATACAGTTATTGCATGTCACATTTTAAAATCATCACTTTAAGAACTTAATTTGCAAGCACTTTTGCATTTTACAGTTTAGTCATATAAGTAGTATACTTGAAATCAACAATACTAACCTTGTAAGTTTTGGTTGAGATGAATCACAGTATCAGGCCTGATGATTTTATCTTAAACATCTATACTATTCATGTTGGAGCTGTATAAGACTGTTTGAATTAGCCTATAAGCTCCTCAGGGCAAGACACATATCTTTGTCTACATTTGCAGAGTGTGAACAGACAGTTGGCTCCTGATAAATAATACAATACAATTACCTGACTATAGGATGCAGAAATTTGCAAGGAAATGAAATTTCATGTTGCCTGTAGAGAAATGCTCAGAAAACACATTCCAAGAAATGAAAGGTAGAGGACAAGAGAAACAATTGTTTTACTTTACAAAATCCTGGGGTTGAAGGTTCAAGGATGGGCATTGTCAAATTAATTCCATTTAGTTAGCATGGCATTAAAATGAACTGGGAAGATTTCCAGGGATTAATAGTAAAGAAATGGAAATCTTACTCTTTTTTTAATAAAAAGAGATAAAAACTTTTCAGGTTTTTACCATTCCCTTTTGCTAGAGATAAGAATTCTGCTTTACTGGCTGTCTGTAATCAAGATGATGTGACCTTTACTGGATTAATATCTCCCTCTTTGCCTAACTAATCTTCTCTAATAGCAAAGGAAGATATTTTGGGGTATAAAAAAGCACTCTGGGGGACAGGAACTGGTCATAAGAAAAAGTAAAATCATTATGACAGGATATATAGAGGTGTTAAAATCTTACACACAAATTCATAATCGTAGCACATGAAAAGTTTTTTTTCCAGTGATATGGTTTTCACTTGATTATTTCTTTGCTAAGCAAACTGCAATACACTGTTGTAAAATTTAGACAGAAACATATCCAAAAATGCCCTACATAGCCCATAGATGTATAAACAACACCTCTCCAAATCTGCTGCCTGTCCCTTATGTCCCAGGAAAGGATTCATCCTGAGAGAAAATAGCAGATTTTGGGTGCTGCTGTCTTTCAGCATTTCTACTGAGGACAACAACCAAATTCCTGCTGGAAATAAGAAGATGGCATCCTGATAAAAGTACAGAGCAGTCTATTTATCCTAGTAGTGCTGCTTTCTCCCCCCCACTTCACTCACTTTTTGACTTTATAGAGCTTTCTGGCTAAAACTTTTCACTATTTTTATCTTTGTAACCATATTCCCTAGAAATCTTCTGCTCAGGAGGTTCTACTTTTCTGCTATAAACATCTATATAGGAAGTCATGGGTCTGGAATTAAGTTAGATTTCTGTTTTATTTTATCTTGCCTATTTTTCTACTTATAAAGGTTTGCTATTTTTCCTATCTCAGAATCCTCGGAGATATTAAGGTTTTGGCTTGGATGGATTTCATCCATCTGACTATCATCTGTGTTACTCTTCAGACATTAAAATCAACAGTTTCCTCTGATAAGGTCAGAATTAGACAGCTTCTACACATCTGCTATGCTACCAACTTTCAAAGACAGGTAGAGACCAAAGAGTGGTCTAGAGAATGGGGGCAAAAAGAAGATATGCAAATCCCAATCATCATGTAAGAAGGGGAAATGGCTATCGTAATTAATGCTATAACCAAAATTTACTAAAACCATTTCAGCTATCAGTATAGATATTTGATACAACTAGCCAGTGTGAAGTCAATGCAAGATGACAGGTTAACTTATACTAAGCATCACTGCATCTATGATTTCCCACGCAGGTTTGACCAGTGCAGAAATCTACCCTCAAAGCACTGGAGAACCTGCCTTTTCTTAGAGACAAGGAGAAAATGGATTTCTGCAAGGAAGTGGGTGAGTCAGGTCAGCATTTTCATAGATTTATTCATAGATTCATAACGTGTGAGGCCAGAAGGGACTATTAGATAGTCTAGTCTGACCTCTTGTAAATCATAGGTCATTAAGTTTCATTCAGCTTCCCCTGTATCAAGCCCAACAGTTTTGTGTTTTGCTAAAATACCTTTCTTGCTCAAGTATGAAGTATTTATTTGAAGACATGCAGAGACAGAAAAGCCACCATTCCTCTTCAGGTTTGGTTCTAACGATTTATGACATTCTTTAAGAAGCATTTGTCCTTTATTTTTAATTGCAATTTTGCTTGCCTTATGCTTTGAGCCATTTTGTTCCAGTTATGCTTTTCTCTGTTACATTAAATTACTTATTAGTATCTACTATTTTCTAGACAGTGCTTAGTGTCTGTGATCAAGATCTTTGAACTCTGTATTTATTAAAGTGAATAAACCAGACTCTTTAAATGTCTCACTGTGAGGTATCTTCTCAGACCTCTAATATTTTGGTATTCCAATTTTCCCTCTCCAATTTCTGTCATTTTCTAATGTGTGGAATTAAGGACTAGTTTCCTATTAGCCTATCGAGAACTGTACACCACGCTCTCATCTAACTACTTTTAATTACTTTTCCCATTATTTATCCCCAAATCATAAGTAACCCTTTCTTCCATCATACCTCCCACAAACTCATATGCAACCACATATCCACTATATTTTCACAGCTTTACAATATATTTATCTGTCCTCTGGTTCTCCCTCCAATCCTCATATAAATATATTGTACTTCCTTGTCTCTGAGTGTATAACTTTGCACTTAGCTGTATTAAAACCACAATTTTTTGGAAAAGATCTTGCCCATGAAGTATATCTGTAAGCCCAAGTTCCACCTACACAACAGGCTCTAAGAGCAAAAGCAAAATGATGGTGGTTATAAATAAAGGTAAAGAAGATCACATGTCAACTGCTGCCTTTAATAAATATTATCAGTGTAATGATAAAACAAAATGTATTCAAGAATTCGTAATTTATATTCTTACAGAAACACTGCCTCATACCAGAACACATAACAAAGCAGCATCTAAATGGACCTGCAAATACATGCAGATTACTAGGGGCTTGGTTGAAGTTCATGCAGTCCATGCAGTGTTGGTTTCCTCTTTGTGAAAGTTCAAGCCTCCAAAGGTGGCAGTCATATGTCGTACCATGATATGCAGCTGGAGTGTGTCTGGGATGCAAGGTGAACCCAGGAGCTTGAAAACACAGTCAGATCCTCAAATCTGGACATTTACAATGCTGTCCAAATACCCAGAACTGGTATGCTAGCCATGCATACCTTTCTATGTCTGTGATTGCTCCTTCCATAAGTACTTTTTTAATTAGTATTTTACAGTTATTCACTGAAGTTAAGTCCATATGATGTGGATAGACTGATTTCTTGGCCAACTTTATTTCTAGCTCGGCTAATTGGTTTGAGAAATATCCAGCTCAGATCATATTTGTATCATCTTTGAATCAACATTCTCTCTGGTATGCACAAGGCAGCTAATTTTACATAGTGAGTCATTTAGAGATTATTGTCCTGGACTTAGGTAATACGAAGAATTGATAGAAGGGATAGAATAGAAAGTCAGTCTTGAGACACCTAGACAGTCAGTTTTGAAAAAAGGGAGTCTTTCAGGAACATAGTGAATAGCTCTTCAATTTAGATAAATATTAGATGCAGTATTTTAAACTTCATATTCAGCTGTTCCACGTGAAGGACAGCATTCTCCACCTTCCACTTGACATATCACTAAGGTGTCACTTTCTGGATTTTCTTATTCTTTTATTAATCTCTTGGCAATATGATTTATCTCATACTTTCTTCCTCATGATAGCCCCTGTTGTCATCTGCTTTGTCTTTTCCTCTAAACACGTCTTCTTCAGTCAGTTTCTCCTATTATCCCCTTGCAATTAACTACCTTACTCTCCTACCTCTGGAACACTGCACTTGTTTGTTGAGGGGTTTGTTTGTTTGTTTGGGGTTTTTTATGGTCATACTTACAAATTCCTGAGGATAAAGAATTATAAACTATCTCCATTGCAGGAAACTATAAACTATTATTGCAGTGATAATTCTTGCAAGACTGTAAGCAGATTCTACAACATATTTGATTTTCACCACATTTTTACTTTTAAAAATTCTTATTTTTAGTATTATGTTTTTTAGTTTTAGTTTTAGTTTTTAAGAATTCTTTCATTCTCTTTTTATGTCAATTCAGAAGTCGAGAAAGTTGAGTGGTTTATGGATATGAGAAGCTTTTAAAATCTCCATTGAACATTTTCCTTGAGTAAAATTCCCAGTATTTCTTTGTGTCCTGAGCAGTCAAAACAAATAATCTGGTTGAACTTTCAAAATCTGAAACGAAGATATGAACATTGTCTTATAAGTGTGCCTTGAAGCCTGAGACGTCAGTTGATTTTGAGGTGCTAAACCAAAGAATTATGTTCCAAAGACAGTGATGGTTTAGGAAAGCAGCACGTCCATAAAACTAACATCAACCAGGAGGCCTGTAAAAGATAACTGAGCCAAAGAACAAGAGTGACCACTGCTACCCCACCTTTCACTGTGCAAGGTTTCCTCTGGTCTGTATCATCTTCCCTTCCAGCTGCTTGATTGCAGGAGTCAGCACCGACTTTGACCCTCACCTCAGCTGGAAGGACTGCTAGGCAGAGACCACCTCTGCTAACCATGGCATTTGTGCTCGTGCTCTCACTTCTCACGGGCTTCTGAAAAGGGCAGTGGTTGTGCTGCACTCTACTCAGCCGTGGGCTTTACCAAGAGCTCAGCCGTTGGAGGTCATGACAGCCACTATCTTGAAGACAAGCTGGATAGGTTGTCAGGTATGGCAGTGTGTTAGTTGTTTGTGTGGATTTTCAGATGTATTGATGCTGTAGTAATGACATTGTTCTAAATGTGTTTAGAGCTCAGGATAAGGCCTTGAAATGAGACTGAAATCAGCTGTCTTATACATACGTCAAGGGGACCTAAGCGTGCAACAAGATACTGGCACAAAGTGAGCTTTAAATAATGCAAAAGCCACTAGAATTCAGTGTTGTGTTGAGTGAAATGGAAGAAAAGGTGTTAAATCTTGTCTAGGTACCTTTATTCCCAGCTTGTCTACTGCTAAAGTTTACCCAGTGAGATGACTTTCTCAGCACCCTTTGTATATTGTAATAAACTGTTTCTGCCTTTATCTGACTGCTAGAGCTCAGATAGGAATGAGGCTGCCCAATAAATGCGTTAGACTTGGAATGCGCTGTCAACCTTCACTCCATTCTGCAGAGAAATTTCATGATTTTTTTTTGTTTGTTTGTTTCATTATAGCTATTGCATGTGGGATCAACCAGGTTTTGTATTTTCCCCAGCAATCACTCTAGGACTATTGGATTGTTTTGCTTTCCTGTTGTTAGAAACAGCCATAATGTCTGCCTTTGTGTTACTATTTTGGTATATTCATTTTTTCTATATCTTTAAATGTACCACCAATCTAACCAATTACCTTTTAATTCAGGAAATTCTACTGCAGCTCAAAGAAGAGAAAAATTATCATCGCACAGTCAGAAGAGCATACCTTTTTATTAAAAGAAAACAAACAAACAACTGGCCTATATCAAATGTAATCAACTATACCACTAAAAATCAAAATAACTACTTTGGAATTTTAAAGGAGCTTGTAATTCTGCATGAAAATGATTTAAAGTAATTTTAATAAATATTTTGCCAGTGTGGGTAGGTATAACTCTGCTTGTCAGCACATCTGTATTTTTCTCTCATCTAATAAACTAGCTAGGACAGTGCAGCAAAGGAACATTATAATATTAACAATGTTGCTGGAAAGCTCTGTGCTTTAGAATGAATTAACTTTCACTGCACTGCAGAACATACAAAGTGAAATTGGCTCAGCTCAGAATAGCAAGTTTAACTCTTTAGGAGCTGCTAAGCTCTACTTATGTCTTGACAGTGGTTTTTGAGCAGCCCTGGCATGGGAGTCATGGAGGTAGCCGATATATTTGGCAAATTTGGAAAAGCAATTGCCGAGGAAAAAATCTGAGGAAACATTTTTATTTTATGCAACAAAAAAAATATGTTGCAACTTTGCATTCCAGGGAATGTGCCAAGAGACAGCAGTCAGGTTCCAGAAATACCTGGGGGTTAATGTCGTGGGAGTAGAACTGAGACGTGTATCTTGTTATCTGAATATTCATTCACAATGCCAGAAAGAGCAATCCTCTTCTGTGATTGCACCCAGGTTTTGATTTTTCTTCTTTTAAAAATTTATCAGCTGAATGACTGAAGAATGATTCAGTGAAAAATCCGAGAGCTGCTCAAGACTTGGCCCCTCCTGCATAGGTCCATGTAAAAATGTTGGTTGGAGAAGCTTTCATTATCCCACTGACTTCCATGGGATCTCTTTAGACACTTTTTCTCCCAGGTGTGAGAATACTGTGTGGGGCAGCTGCTTTTGTGATATGGCCAGGAAAGCATGAATTGGGACCACTTAGTGCCTTTTGCACAGGTCATAAACCAGATGATAATCTTTTATTACTACCATACCGGAGTACAGTCAGTCCAGAGATCTAAAAGAGAAACATTATGGATACGAGACTTTTTTTAAAAAAGCACACACACACACACACACACCCGCCCCAAAATAATCAAGACTATCTTTTCAGTGAAACAAAATAAAATGTATTGAAAGTATTATTTTTCTGTTTCTATCATGGAAGAAATTTACTGGGAGTTTGGGGGTTGGGGAGGGTGAGAGGTTATCCTTTTACATGATATCTGGTTTACGCATTTCCCAGTCAAAGACTGCCAAATCCCCAGACTGAGATGTCTCACATGGGTTAATTTTCTTCTTTATACTTTGCATTACTAATTTTCTCCACTTTTAAACAGTCCCTATTCATTTCAAATGTCATGGTAAATCTGGAGAGGGTGATATGTCTAATACTGCTGAGTTGCTGTTCATCCTTAAGTTTTGCTATACTGTGTTTTTGCGGTTTTCTGCTCCGTGGCTTTTGTATTTTCAAATGCTTATAGTAGACTAAATATATTCTAATGTTCTATTCACTCAAGCAAATTAAAGCAGCAAAGTGTATATATGAGAAGGAAAAATAGAAACTCACTTGGTAAAACAAGCTGCAAAGAAACTCTAGTGCGTTAAGTACCAAAGAGTGAAAAGAGGCAAGTTGAAGTCCACCCTTAATCTAGTTTTGCTAAAACCTCCAGCTGGACAATTTCCTACTGTATTTTCCCTTAGCCAGCTCACAACCTTACTATGCTTACCAAAATTCAAAACTTTTAATTCTCCATTCGTTTTACATCTCCAGAATTTCTCAGACATCCAAACAAAACAAATTCTCTGTTCTGATTTTCTATGATGGGCACAATTAAAAGACTATTAATCCTGCTGTGCCTTTCAATAAAGCTCTTGATCCCCTTTTTGCTATCTCATCTTTTCATGTTAAACACCTACTTTGTTGAAATGATTCCTTGGAGAACTTATCTGACTAATTTGATTACTGGGTTTAAGATCTGTTCTCCATTACTTACTTACACAGATCCACTTGTGACTCTATTCCTTGTCATACACAAGTGGCCCACTCCGAAGATAGTAAAGCTGTTTCCTGGATCAGCTCCACTTCTTGGTAGATATGTTCTGCTTTTAACAGTTTGTGATATGTGTCTATCATGCACATGTACAAGTCTATATGCATGTACATATCCATACACATACAAGAAACAGAATGTGCAAGAGAGCCTAATATATCAAAATATAAATACATATTTAAAATGACTAGATTCCATATCTCACCCAAAAATCTCATTGGGTCCATAAAAGTCTATTCTACTCAGTTTTAATTGGAAAATAGAAATCATTGTTCCCTTCCTCATACTTTTTATTCTCTACTCACTTAATTTGCTTTTCCTTTCTTTATGTCAGGTGAAAAAAATGGGGTTTTTTTCTGAAAGTAGTACAAATTCTCCTTTATGCCTATATTAATGTGCCCTCAAGAAAAGTCCCTTGCTTATTTCAGTCATGTGTAACAAAATATTGGTAATTTATACTACACTCAGACTGTGTTAAGTGCTGTAGCTGTCTTCCCAGAAGAGCTTAAACACAAGTGAAGTTCTGAAGAAAACACTGAGAAGCTGTATTTTCTCAAGGAAACGCTGAGATGGAAGAATGATCTATCTTCCTATCTTCTGGAATAGTTTTAAACAGAACGGTTGCTAATGTAATAACTGAAAAATGATGCAACAATTATTTCAACAGTGTATCTTATCTTTATTGTAGCATTACCAAGGAAAGATCCTTATATAGTCAAATTTTAAAAAGGGTGGTTGAAAATACTTGTGAGTGTCTCCAGTAACTATCTGTTATCACTATGGTTGCAACAACAAATATTCACTATTGGAATGAAGTTCATAAGAATAAAAGAATTAAGAATGGAAAAGCTTACTGCTTGCGTTAGGATGGGAGATGAACAATTTAAGGAATGCCGAAGCAGATGGGATCAGCTCTGATCTTCCTGAGGGGTGGCTGTGTGAGGGTCCTGATTCTGTAAGGGTATGTACATAGACTTCAATGTACCTTCTTATGATGCAGCAAGCAATATGTTTTACAAGATTAAGTTTGGGTTTGAGACATAATCTCTGTAACTCAGAAGAAGCAACAGATGATTTATGTAAGTGTATGTGCAATTGGAACTCAGCTCATTACTACATTTTTGCTAATGACCCTGGAGACCATGTTGTCCTCTAGTCATATACAAATAACATGATTATACACAATGATATAATGGTTAATAACAATTGATTTTTTTTTTTTTTTTGTCTCATCACCTCAGTAGCTTCAGATTTGTAGTATTTGCTTATCTGTTTGGGGTTTTTTGTTTGTTTGTTTGTTTGTGTGTTTGTTTTTCTGAAACCCTCTCATTACTTTATAATGCAAAATTGTGGCATAAGAAAAGAGAGCCTGCTTTATTTTGTAAGCAAATTCTTGCTCTTAATAATGAATTAATTACCAAAGTAATTGTAGGTTTTCACCTGTCTCTGGTGTTTTCATCTGTCTTCCCATCTCCTCTTCTTATCCCATTCTCTGCTTCTCAGCTTAACCTTTTTTCACTTCAACCCTAGGAAACTCAAAGGTGCTAGAACAATAGGTTTGAATCAGTCACAGGGTCAGTATTGCGTTTGCCAAAGATTGCAACAGCTGCTCTAAACACATAGTACCCTTAAAAACTAGCCCTTGTCAATGAAGACTTAATTAATACACCAGAATGTAGTCAATTACATGCCAGACCAGGGGATTATCTTGGGTTTTTTTCAGATACCTGTCAGTAACTGCTATCTCTGATCCTCAGTGACTTTCTGATTCACATGTTCCATTTCAGCAATATTTGTTTTGCTGATGTTCCAATGAATCTTCTTATGCTTTTGGTGTTTACACATTGTTGGTGGTTGACTGTGCACACAATTATCAGTAACTAGCATTTATGTGTCTTCAAGACACAAAAATCAAGTGTTGTTCCTTTTTTAAGACGGACTTTTGATGGGGGTAGAAGATATTTCCATTGTGGAAATAGAAAAATACTAATAGAAGTGAATCTTTCTTTATACCAGCTGATCTATGTCAGCCTTAGACAAAGAGCTATTGGGAAATCCATGTGGGTTGAGATGGAGTTGTATATTGTAGTTCCTGTATACATTACAGATTTCATATTCTTATCTTCTTTGGCATCATTTATGTCTGGTCAGAGTAGACCTTGTCAGACAATTATTTTTCTTCATGTTCAGATGGGCTCTGTGGATCATGCTGTTCCCTAACAGTATCTAACAATTGTATAACATACACAGATGATTCTTATATGCTACAATTGCATTTAAATATTCCTGGGGTTTTTTAACTTTTCAAGCTGCCAGCTTTTGGGTTTTTTTTGTTTGCGTTTTTTTTAACCATCTATCTAAAAGCATTTTATTTAATATTTGGTCATTTTGAATTCCTAAGAAAAATAGCAGTCATGCTATGAAAAAAAAAAATACAAACAAAATTCCAACCTCAAGTAAATCTGTCATTTGAGAGGAAAGGTATGGAAATTGCTAGTTTAATTGGTCACCTACCTCAATCTAAATCTAGAATAAAGGCCTCTAAAAAAATCTGCATATTAATGTCAATTTTGCTGCACGTCATCTTTCTTTTCTTGAATGTATGCAAAAGTTCAGGGAGGAGAAAGACTGGGAAAAATGTCAAAGGGATATGACCACTTGAAGAACAATAAACTTTTTAGTTTGACTTCTTGCCCTAAGGATGCACTGGCATCTGAGGGCTCCTCCCTTGTAGGTTTGATGGAATCTGCATTTTCATGAACTGTCAGACATGATTGCCAAAGGTGATGATATTATGGCAGTGAGATTATGACAAAAAGACGACAAAAAGATTTGATTCTGTGTTAGAAATCTTCCTATACACTGTCAGAGAATGTGAAGAATTTGAGACTATAGGCAATGAGAGCAGACATAAAATTTCTAACCGAAAAATTGCAACTGTATGACATTACCTATTTGTTTTGCATCACCATATAAAGTCTCAGCAAAATAAACTGGAATGAGTGGACAGGATGTTATCAGACAGGAGTTTTGAATTGTAAGTCTTTTCTCTAGCTCAGAGAGCCACTCTGTAAATATTGCCTTTTAAAATGGCTACCTGAGATACTTGGAACTTAGAACATCTCCTCCCAGTTATGTCTATCAAAGCAAATAATAAGCAGAGCTCTTGCTGTGTCACTTTTTCCATTATGCTTGTCAATGAAGAAGCAGAATAAAATTCTCAAGATGTGAGAAAAATGGAACATATTTAGTTAGAGGGATCTTGGATTCACTTATAAAGTATATATTTTCTTTGGAAATGTTAAATTGTTTGAGAGACAGGAACTGAGAATAACAGCTTTTATTTTCTAAACACCAATTACATATGAGTGAAAAAAATGTATCTGTGTAACTCAAAGAATAGGCTTAATTTTTTGAAGGATCACACAGATAAGCACTTCAAGGAAAGGTACAGATGGTTGCATGTACATCCTGCAAACTCATGGATGTTATAATGAAGGCCAAACCATTTGACAGAAGTATCTGCTTGCTCCTGTATGTATACATCTCACTTTATGTTAGTTTAGAATTCTGCAGGCATAAAGAACTCAGTTGCACATAAGGGCAGCAATAGGGGCATCCATTAAAAGGCATTGCAGCATTTTTATAGTAAAATACAAACTGTGTTCTCTTAAATTAAATGAACTCTTTTTAAACACCCATAAATATTCCTGTTACATTTTGAGAAAATATTTTTAATATGGGTCTGATCTTCAGCAACATACACTGGCTGGTGTGGCTCTGTTTTGTTATGTTTACTTGGTTCCCAATTCTTCTGGCAGAAAACCTGTGCCTGATTTCTGAACTTAGATATGCTGGCAGATATTCCTGCCTAGCTTGTTAAATCAGCTTCTGAATAACAGCTGATTTCACATTTTAAGCATCAATATGTAACCATGTAGCTGAAATCAGAATCAAGTGTCTTCAATCAAAAATGTGAAAAATAAGAAAAAGCAGTCATTCCCCCACCCTCCAGCTTTCTGGCTGCCTGCCATTTTGTAAAGATATTTCAGTCTCTGCAGCTCAGGCCTTTTTTATTCTAATGCCTCCTTGTGCAAATGCTTCTTCTCATGTGTCTTTCTCTTTGCTGCGGGCATAGTGCACCTGTTTGAAAGGAGCATATTACTTTTTTTGTGTGCGCGCGCGTGTGTGTGTGTGTGATTTCCCAACTGCTAGCCCTTTTGGCAGGAATCTGTCTCCAACAGCTGAGAAAGCAGAAAAGCTAAAGCCCTTTTGCTACTTAGAGAGCTACCTTCAACTTTGTGAAGAGCTGTGTGACGCTACTGGAACTTGTTTCCCTTGGATTCTCGCTCTGAGGATGAAATTTCCATGGTAGTGGAGCTTCCCAATTGTGTAATGAGAGGGATATGTTTCTGAGGGACACTCAGTCAAGGGCACGTATAACCTTTTTTCTGGCCTGCTGCTTAGCTCTTCAACTTTGTCAGCACTCCTTATAAAAATATGGATCGATTCCATGCTGCAGAATTTGATATACCCGTTTCTCTTTTACAGAGCTCAAACCCATATGGCATTTGCTTCCTGCTGATACCTCCACACCAGGAATCTCTTCAACAAAGTAACCAAGATTCAAACAGAAATACATACCATGTTCTTTGCTCCTTGTGCTCACATAGCTAAGCCCTGTTTTCTAAATCAGAGGCCCAGAGAATCCTCTGGTGAAGATCAAGAAATCCTACCTCCAGTTCAACCTGGACATTGAAGAATTTCCTATTCTGGTAGTCACGGGAATGAATCACCCCTCCATGCTAGATGTCTAATGGCAGTACTGCTCCCTAAATTTCTCCAGATCCCCTTGGAGTACAAATGTCAAGGCACAGTGCTTCTGCCTTCTGTGCCACCAGTAATAAAGCCGGTGAATCAGGGCGTAGTTAGCAATTCTGCGGATGATGCACGAGGCAGATCAGAGTCCTGCTCATGGTCCCACAGCTCTTCTGTCTTTGAAGGGCTGTAAGGTGGAAAAAAAATAGTAATAACTTATTCCAGTCAATAAAGTAGATGTGGTTTTGAATATACACAGGAAACAGTTCTTTTGGGTAAGGAGGTATAGTTTCATCTGGTCATTCGCAGCATACGCTTGCACACTGAACAAAGACAAGCTAGATAAGAATTATACTGTTCTGGCAATGAGTTCATGAGAAAAAGGAAAAACAAAAAGTACACTCATGTTTTCACTGAAATGACACCACTTGCTTTCCCTTCTCTCCTGTTTGATGTCTGTCCTTTTGTTCTTCTCCCTGTCTATTCTTCATATTATGTTCCTACATTAACCGTATGTTTTTCAGTGCATCTTATTGTATTTTAGCACAGACAAAATGAATTTTAGGATAGTGCCCCCACAAAAGATTTATGAAACTGCCTCTGTGAGAGATGGCTGCTTCCAGATGTGAGTATAATGCTAGTGCAGCCACCTCTGTGTTTTAAATTTTTATAAACATGTGGTTTCCATTTTGGTAAATTCTACATGTCAGTCAGTTCAAAAGACGTGATACATTTTATATTACTGTTCTTCAATAAAAGGCATTGTCCTGGCATATCTCCAGCCCAAGGGCAAGAGAAAGTGTTCCAACTATGTTGGGATTTGTTCAGCTCTTTTTCTTAGATCTATAACCCACCAATAAGCTATATACACATGCTAAAATCAAGGTTAGTCACAGTGTGATCTTTAGGTGGTGAACATCCTCAAAACAAAACAAAACACCTACATCAAAAAAAAAAAAAAAAAAGAGGACTCAAGACAAAAATCTTCAATCCTTTGATTAAAAAAGAATGTGCTTTTCTAGCCCATGGTAAAGAGGGCATTGCATCAAAAAGTGTCCAAATTAGGCATTATCAAAGGTAATGATGCATTGGAATTAATTGCAATTAGTAAGCATGCATCACTGGAGGCTTTTTAGGACAAAGATAATGAAATCAGATATAGCTGGTGCTGTTTTGGAAGAGAAAGGTGGAGTAGATATTGTCTCAACTTCTGTTTGGCCATAGATGGCAGAGAAAAAAGGATTAACATTTGGATGTTGCCTCAAGACCTAGTTAGAAACTTGTTGTTTGCCAAGTGCCCCTGCAATAGATAGAAAGTGTGGGGAAGCAGAAAGGTAATTTGGCATAAACATTCTTTACAAATCCTTGTCTATATTCTCAATGTACTGTGTTTGGTCTCTATAGAAACAGAACATATCATTATACACTTACATTTTTGTGATGTGTAAGGTGAGAAAGATAATGCTTGAAAATACTTTCTGCATGTGCACAAATGCTGTCTCAAACAGAAGAGCTACTCAACTTGGCAATATATTTCCTTCTGAGAAAATTAGATGGGAGACAGAGACAGAAACCCTGGGAAAGTTCTCAGTTTGAAAGGTGACCGTCACTAAATCTAAAACATTCACGTTAGAAAGAAGAAGGGTGTAGTTATGATGAGCACATAACCAAGAAACACAGTTATGGGAAGAGGCAACAGACAAGGCAGGATTTTGTTGTATATGTCACCAACTGTCTCTAGTGACTGGTGGGTGTTTTGGAGTGACAGTGACTCACCTCTGCAGTGCAGAATTTGACCTATTATGGGGATACAGGCTTTTCGTTTAAAACATGAACTTGTCCATACGTTGCTTATGGACATGAGCTATTCCAAATGCAGGCACGTGGGTAGATACCCTGGAGAAGCTGCATCCTGAGATGTGTTAAAGTGTTTTATTATAAGCATCAGGTGTCAATGTGGGGTGCTGGACAGGTGTCCCCTCTGGCATGCCCAATCCAGGACCCTTTTTTCAAGCAAAAGGTAGCAGAGAGGCACTGCCTTAGGCAAACAAATGAACCTTCCCAAACATGCTGTGCACGAATGTGTATACAATATGTTACATCGTATTATCCACAGTAGCTCTTTTATCCGTTTGTTCATCTGGCATTCACAGAAATAAAAAATGTGGAGTGATACTAACATAAAGACATATGATACAAAGAAACATATTAATGGGTGGGTGAGCATCTTTGGATTTAAAAGTAAGAAAAACATTCTTCTAAATAATGCTACCTTTTGAATTCTAAAATTGGGATGTATCCATGATAGTCAGCGGGCCAAATGTAAAATTAAGTCAGCAGCTGGATTCCTACAAGGACTTTTGTTATGGGCACTGAGTAGAAAAGTGAATGTAAAAAGTGAATCTTGACACAGCCAGAACAAACCAACGAGGTAATATTTTGTCATTTATATTTAGCCATGGTATTTCTGACATTGTTGCAAACTTTCCTTTTTTCATATTTCCATCACTTAAGACAGCAAGCTAATTATTTGTAGCTTTACTTGATGATTTTTTTATGTTTAATTTAAAAAATTATTTTCCTGTTTTGTGTTGTTTTGTTTTTTCTTCTGGTTTCTTTCTTCTGTCTGTACTCTTATGTTCTATTGTGTTATTTGTCTATATTACTATAAAATCATCTGGGATATGTTCTTAAAGTTTAACAGTGTAAGATTACTTACCTCAGATGACAACCACAGATAAAACTAGGATGGTAACTGCAGAAACATGGCTTGGGGTTTTGACTCTTCATCAAAAAAACAAGACAAAATTAGAGTTCTTGCTTCATTTTTATGGTATAAAAGACGAGAGTTATGAATTTGTTTTCAGGAAGTTACATTTTAAATGAAGGCAGACATTTTCCAGAAAAAAATAATCTGTTTAATCAAAAATGTATCTTTCTCTTAAAGAAAATGTCGAGTAGAAAATTTTCAGCCAGCTCACTTCTGTTTCCTATACATTCTCATGGGATTAAACTTCTTATTTCAAAGAGAAGAGAGAGACCTAAAATCCCCAAATCATACATTTCAACTTCCTATCATATGTCAGTCAATTTTTCCTTCAGTTTTCTTTTACTACAGTTGGCTTGTATGTTTCTACTTAGACAATCAAGAATAAGAAATAGCCAGAAATTTATCATCAATCTTTATTCCAGCACAAAATAAATTTGAATGGTCTGTAATTCCTCACAGAGACCTCTGTTTTTATCAGCACTTAAGGATATCCTAAAAATCAACCCCCCCAATATGATACTTTCTGATTTCAGGTTTTATTTTTTCCAGTAAAAACCCCAAACATCCCCCCCAAAATAAAATGCAATATCTTTCCAACAAGGGGAAAAAAATTTCATATTCTCAGTAATATTCTTTTATATAACTTTTTCCTAAACTCAATAGAAATGATGAAAAGGCAATCATTGATTATATATTCTTCAGACAACTGTCACCACAGAACACTATGATATTTGACTGTAGCTTTTAAATTACTGTCTTTATTTCTGTACGTAGTTCTGTTGTGGTTTAATAACTAATGGGAATAGTGGTCATGCACAAACAGATCTTTATTTTTCCAGTTCACTTTGTATTTCATCTGATCCTCTTCCTGTCTTTTACTCTGCTTTTAATATGTGGAATTTCATTTTGTCGACATTATAAGAATGTTATACTTAAAGAAATTGCCTATTTATTTTCTCATAGCTGTAGGTACCAATTTTTGTCTCATAGACCAGAATACTGTGAAGTAAAAATTCTTGTCCATTGTGTTTGCAGCATAGAGATATTCTGTATTTTATTAATTCACAAGTTCAATACTTAATGAGCTTTCATGATATCGCAACACCATGAAAAGTTTGTTAGAGAAATGGATGCAACTGAGAATTTAACTCTTTGCTACCATTGATAAAGGTGGAGCCTGTAACACCACGCACTCACAATCCCACTTTAAAGATATCAGCCACTTCAGAAAACGATTTTCACACACAAACCAGGTGTCTCCTGGACTGGCATGATTTTGCAGCCTACAGCCTGTGACTGAACCATTAACAGTAACTGCTGAATGCAAGACCTCTGAATTTAACGCCAGGAGTCTGTACCACCCAAAGAATGACCCAGCACTACAACCAACATAACGCCAGGATCACGAAGTCCTGTGGTAAGTTCTCTAGTGGCTGACAGATGTACAAGAAAACATCCCAAAGTAGTTATGTGACATAAGAGCATGAGGACGGAGTAACCTTACAGCTCTGCAATTTTAAAACAAATACTTCTATGAAGCTGCATTTCCCTTAGAGTCATGTTGTACTGGGTTGCTAGCAGCTAAGAAGCATCAAGTTCACACAATAACCTTCCCCTCCATGGGGATGTTCTCCCCCCTTCTAGCTGACTATTTTCACAAAATGAGTAGGAAATTACTGTGTGTCAGCTGAGCTCTGCCAGCTGAAGTCTGTTCAGCTGAGACTGGCCAACCGGTTCAAAAGTTAGTAGGGTGAGCTCACTAAAAATTTAACAGGGACAGGTGCAAAGTGCTACATTTAGGAAAGAATAATCAGCTGTCTAAAGACAAGCTAAAGAACAGCTAACTAGGTAGCAAACAAAGAGCTATAGATTATTGTTGATCACAATTTACAAACAACACTTTATTATTAAGAAAAAATAAATAACACATTAGAGTGACTAAGTAGGAATACTGCCTGTAAGACAGTCTGAAATACTTTCTCCACCTTAAGGTAATTATGGAACGTTTGAAGAAAATCCAAAGAGGAAAAAGAAGGATCAGAGTCTTTACAACACAGCCTCCAAGGGAAGACTGAACAGGTGGGGATATCTGAATAAAGAAGGCGGCCCTGAGGATGGATATGATGTCTGACGTCAAAAGGGTAAATAGCAGAGAGGAACAGAAAAAAATTATGTCAGATCTCAGTTGGGCAGGAAGAAAGCAATAGGCTGAAATTGCAGCAAGGAAGGTTCAGATTAGGTAGTATGAAATCTTTTTAATACTACAGAAAACAGAGCACTGCAATAGATTGTATGGAAAAATCACCATCGCAGAAACTCTTTGAGACAGAGCTAGATTCAGATTGACGAGAAATGTTTAAGGGAGAGCTGACCGTGCCTTGGAAAAGGAGAATGGTCTACATGAGCTCTCGGACTCTCTTGCCCCCCACATTTTCTATTGGCTTGTTAATCTGTCGCTGATGCACAGACTTGCAAACAGTACAGCTGTTGAGCCTCATGTTGATAGAGAACTGGGCTAGAAATAAAAGCTGAAGATTTGATGAGTGTGTCATCTCCCCTCTATACTGCTCAGATCTGCTTCTCCTTTACAGTCTGATGTTAGGCAAATGATTAAAATCAGATTGTTGGGGAGTTTGGTGTTTGAATTGTGGATGGCTTTTATCCAGAAGCATGAAAGAAACAATAAATACGGCTGGTAAACAATACGAGAAGTGATTCTGAATATCTTTGTGCTTTAATGTAAGGAATTTTGTTTCCTAGTTATTAAGGGAATTGTTATTTGCTGCTAAAGGTTAAAAATTCTGTCATGTGGTTCCCAGAACATATACTATTTCAAACACAAATAATTTTGAATCTTAATTTTTTTGGGGGGGCAGGTGAAATTGCATTGTTTCTTAGTGTCCAATTATTACTCATTATCTTGCCGGACACCCAGTTAGGAAGCAGGAATCCTCCAACGTAGTTCATATGACTTTGCCACATGCCATGAACAATAGCTAGTGAAGAGCAAATAGCTGAAGCAATCACTTGCACGAATCCTCTAGATTGAAATGTGTGCATATGTTTGAAAATAATTAAGGCAACTACAGAATGGGAATAAGTTTACAAGTCATTCAGAAACACAAAACTATATGCATTTTAAGCTAATTTGAGTCTAATTAATCAGTGAGCCACTCCTCATCATGACCAAATTAGTCAAAAAATCTTTTGCTGAGGCAGCATGTGAACCCTTAAGTCTGCTTTTTGCATGTTCTATCAGCTCAGTGGAACAAGAGGGAGCACAGGCACTGTTAAAGGCTTAGAGGAGGAAGGAAGATAATGTCTTCACCTATCCTGATTTGAATGTGACTGCTGCTTTGGTTTTCATCTTCCAATTATCAGAAGTGATCACACAGAAACTAAGAGCTGATGGAACATCTTTAAGCCAGGTGCTGCCACTTATCAGCTCTAGTATCTACTTTTTGCTCCCACACTAATGAAAAATGATTTCAAAAGAAATGAAGATCCTGTTTCAATAAGATTGGGGAAAAGATGTAACCTAAAAGCTGTCTACAGACTCAGGAATAAGTGAAATGTTTTGACAGGGAAAAATATGTGTTGGCAACATTGCTCGACTCAGATTTCAAAAGTAAAATTGAAACCATACTTCTACAGGGTGCAGACGCTGACAACTGGAAGCCTGTTCTGCAATATATAGTAGTTCAGAATATGCCAGCCAGCTCCTCCTCTCTCCACTTTCTTTCATGTACAGGACAAATACATTTCAGGGAAAAGAACAGTCTGACTTGGTAAATTCTTGAAAACAAACAAACAAAATCCAAATACAACTCTCATCTGACTGCAAAGGGTTCATGGAATACACAGAGCATCTGTATTGATATAAAACTGCAAGGAAGACGACATTCTTCAGACTCCTGTGGTCAATCCAGGCTAAACCTGGGCTGAGCCCATGTCTGTGAGCAATGTCAGCTTTATGTGAGTGCAAAACTGGACCCATGAAACTAATTTCTGAAGAATCCAGACTTCAATTTTAAGAAGGGTGGTTTCAACTAAGGTTGAGAAGATAGGTTTTGTCAATTTATTGGGTCAGTTTAAGCAACAGCTATGTTGCTAATGTGAAGTTCCCAAATTCATACGGCCAGGGAAGTACCAACACGTAAGATTAATAAAGAAGCCCAGAGAACAAGCATTTCAAATGTTTGTGTTGTTCAAATGTGTTGTGTTCTTAATTTCATGGTCATGGTCGCTGCAACATAACTATGCACCACTTGTCTTTGTGCAATCAGTAAAATAGTTTTTGACCAGAAACTGTGAAGGACAAAGAGAGTCAAGTACTCCACTAGATTGTTCAAAAATAAAATCTAAAAGAAAGGCAAATAATTCTCTCTCAGTCTCCTTCTGCTGTGTTCCTATGAGGAGATCTAGAGATAAAGCAAAGGGTCCCTTTCCTGAAACCTATTTCAACCAAAAACATTAAATAAATCTAGAATATTGATTTTTCTCTTTCCTTTTGGATAGATATTAGTTGTTTCACTTTCTTTCCCTTGATTTCTTTTTTTCATTTTCTTCCTGCAACATTATACAAGCTCATATAAGGTCAAACTCCTTAAGGAATTTGTTCTACAACCTTCCTCTAAGGTTTCCCAACTCTATATATTAACTTTCTGCTGACATCTGAAGCTTTGTTTCTCAGGGCACTTAGCAGAGGAGGGAGCATATGTCTGAATCTTTTTTCAAAGAATCCATTCTGCAGATTCTGTTCCCAAAGAAGTGTATTTATAAGAGATACTTCAGCACTTCTTGATTTGGTTCGCAACACAGATACTGTTATACTATGTCTCCTGTCTACATTTTTTTGGTGCTGCAATGCACAGGGAGTTTTTATGTATATATGGTTCTTCCCAAAGTATGAACTTGAGAACTGAAATTATGTGGGTGCATGCGCAGGCCTGGTTAGAGAAGGGCTCCCTCAGTAACCCTTGGGTGATGCTCCTCTCTTGTCTCACATGAAGACAGGGCAGTGCAGAGGACCCTCCTGTCTGCTCCAGTCCTGTCCAGACAGGCTTTGTCCTAGAGGAGCAGGCATGCAGCGGCTCCAGCTCTATCTCCAGCAAAGGGAGCAAAAAAGGCTTCCTGGGAGGCAGCAATTATCCACAGCACCTTCCTCTTCATGTGAGCCATCACAACATCAAGGAAAGCCTTTAGTGTGACCCCACGGACAAAGCAGTGTCGTACAGCGGCACCCTGAAATGCTGAGAGGTCAGTTTGTGGGTGCGGTGATGGATGTGCTTAAGAAATACATCCATGTACGACTGCAGCCAAGGGGGTAACTGTGCTGACATATTTAGCACGCTCTTTCTCCTGCTTTAATTTCTCTCATGGCTTTGTGGGGTTGAGATAGGTACAGAGCATCTCACCTTCGTTCTTACACTCTGCAGTCAAATTAGGTTAAGAAAGCGGATTTCAAGTGCATTATAAGCCTTACATCCATTAACCACCAAAAATGAAAATGAAAAGTGTAGGGGAACTGGCAGAAGAGAAGGATGTAAAAGTAAGGAAAAGAAAATGAGAAAACACAGAGCAAATGGAAAGCAGGGAAGAGTCAGAAATGAATGAGAATTTTCTTCTTCTCATTTTAAAGGTCATTTCCTCCCTCTGGCTGGCTTCTGTAACAATAGTAATATATACCAGCAACATCAACACTTCAGGGGTTATTTTTTAACCTATTGAAAGGATGGGAACATTTTTGGCTGAAAATATTAAAACATTTCAGATAAAAAAACCCCACTGAAAATCATCTATCATCATGCTCGTTGCAACAGTTTCTCTCTTTCACTTTCTCACACTTAACTTTCAAGACTTCTGTGGCTGAATAGGTCCCTGGATAATAAGTAGGGATGTGTGAGGGATGGTTATAAAAACCAAAGGCAGGGATAGAGGGGAAAAAAAGTATGAAGGAAAGCAAGGAAGAAGGATGGAAAGGACTGAAAGAGAGAAAGTGAACAGAGATAAAAAAGAATAAGAGATAAACGGGAAAGAACTTGGCTTTCACTTGCACTGACTCCTTTGTACAAATCTGACAGTGAAAAGTTGCTCTTATTCTTTTTTACCTGTATTCCAATAAATCTAAATTGCAGATAGACCTTTCTGATTCAGACCTACAAGGAAAGAGAAGGAAGAAAAATATAGTGTTAGAAAAAAAGGAAGCAGGATAAAAAGATAACGAGGGCTAAAATAAGGGAAAAAAAAACCCTGGAAAAGTTCTTAACTTCAGGCTTTTTCTTTTCAGTTGTTACTTACACCTTTTAATAGTTTTCTAAATTTCCAAGTGATTCAATGAACATTTTGAAAATTTTCCGTCAAACTGAGCTGTTGGAAAATTTCATTGATGTTTTTAGTTTTCAGTCATTTCTACCTTAAATATAAAAATGAAAAAGTAATTGGAGGGGAGGGAGTACAATTTAACTAAGTATCAAGTTTTAGAAAACAGAAGAGGAAGGAGAATAGTGAAAAGCAAATGACATTGTTACATTGGAAAGATCCTAAGTAATAGTACTAATAACACTATTACTACTACTACTAACAACGATGACAACCAGTCACTGAATTCAACATTTTAAAAAGAGGATGGCAGCTTATGACAAAATCAAAAGCTTGCAGTTCACTAGGGGAAAAATCATATGAGTGCTTTTTATAGAAAATATGAGAAATGGGGCAGAAAAGAAATTAAAAAAAATGATGTTACAGTGAAAGCTATGAAAATGACTGCCTATTTTTCAGTTCTCTGGCTGAAATGAAGACAATATTTTGGATCCAAATAAACATTTTGTTTGAACCCAAATGAAATGTTCTATTTCACTTTGAAGTCCTTTGTTTACTTGCAAAATAGTTCTAATGTAAATTTAGATCAATTTTTAAGCAGAATAACATTTTAAAAAGTTTTTTAAATGTCAAAATAAGCCACTTAGAGTGTTTTGCAACTCTTTTCCAGGGTTATTTTTTCCTCATGTTGAACCAGCTCCATAAATTTGACACTATTTACAAATAGTTACAGATGCTCTCGTTGTGCACTTCCTGGCTTGTAAAACAGGCGACCTTTTCTGACAGACACTGGGTACAAAGTCAGAGATTTCTTTTAGGTTTCATTTCATAGCCTTTTTTTTTTTTTTTATTTTATTGTTCATCATCTTTATTCATCAATCTACTGGAAGTATCTGGTAGCCCAAAACCTTTCCGGATTTGACCTTTTTGTTCAAGAGGCCTCCCAAACCCCAGCGCTTTCTCCTCTGAGCAGCCCAGCGTAGGCTGGGTGCAGCGGCATGTCCTGATCTTTGGGGAGGGCACTCTCCGCTCTGAGGATGTCCACATGGTCTTCTGCCCTAACTGGACATTAGCTGGATCTGAAATGGCTCTGACAAAGGTTTATTTGATCTGGCTGAGGGCAGCACTAATCTTCGTTTCTCAGATTCGCTTTTGGAAGTGGCCAGACCACATCTGCTCCATGCAGTGCCAAAGATAGCTTGCAGCTGCCTGCAGAGGATCAGGTGAACATACTTTCTTAACCCCTCCTCTGGTGAATGAGGGTGTGGGAGCAGGTACCATTAGTAAACCAGATTTTTTTTCTACTTCTTAGACAGAGAAAAACATCCTCTGAATAGGCATAAGTAGCAGAGGTTGTGATTGTGGGTGCCTTGAGATCCAGAGAGATATTCTGCCTTACTAGAAGCCTGGGCTTCTCCAGGAGCTGGCTCTGCCCCACTGGTGGTATCCCTGTCCAACTGATGTAACTGATAAACTGTATTGACATAATTGCCTCTGCTCTTTGTCAGTAGATATCAAAGCTGTTAAGAGTATCAGTACCCACATTTTAAGTTCACGGAGACAGAGTCTCTGAGAGGGAAAGTGACTTGCCGATACTATTTTGGCAGAACTGGAAACTGAGCTTAAGAGTCCCATTATGGTGTCCTAAGCACCAGTTAGGCTTTTTAGCTCTGCTACAGACTACTGCGGTATTGTTATTGCCACACTCAGTTATGGTCTTATGAAGAATATTTTGTGACCTAATGAATGGTTTGAATGCATCTATCAGTTTTCAGGTTTCAGGACAATGGCTGCTGTAAAAAGAAGAACATATTTCAGGTTTTTAAGCAGGATAGGCTCAGGTTGGATTTCCTACCAGCTTTATGCCAACTTGCACTGACTTTCGTAAAGCAACTCATGATTTACTATGGAGAGAATGGGAACAGGATCAAACCTACTGGGTGAATGGTTTTTAAATTGCTTGTTTTCCCTTCCTTATCTTTCAGTTCCTATTTTGTTAACCGCATGTTTTAAAATAACTGTATGTTACATTTTCTGAAATCCACTATGGGATATATTCTACTCTGAATGTACACACACAGCTTTTCCTAATACTAGCGGAAGTCATGAACATGTACTGAATAATACAATGCAGTGTGCATAAATCCTGTGGGGAATCCAAGTCCTGACTACAAGAAAAAGAAATCACAGTATTTCAAAATGCCAGTTGTAACATTGCAATGAGTTCCAGGCACATGTTTGTCAATAATGAATGGAGGGGTGCAGATACAATATTGGAACTGTCTCCTGCAGAGTGGTATCATATATAATCATACATACTGTCAGCTTGCTTGATTATGTTCAGGATTGCAACCAGCTTACTCAAAAACAGAAGAGAATTTCTTATGTTCCCCAAATTTCATTTTCATGAGAGATGTATGGAGGAATTTAATCGGTGATTACAGCAAGGGAACAAAAGCTCCTGTATCTATATTTGCATAATAAACACATTTTTGTGAGTTCCTTTTAGAAAGATAATCACACATTCAGATATATTCACTTCCTTAACTTAGAAAAAAACATTTACAGTGTTAAATCTTTATTCTATCATTTTAATTCATTGCCACATTGTTTTTTAATGTACGGAATCAGCCCACATTACTAAGTATCTTAATTTTGTAAAATCCATGATCACAATTCAATCATTAATCAATATATCAGAATCTCACTCCATTAACTGTTGTTTGTAATAGGGTATCTCAATTGATTAGGCTGTAGATTTTTTATGGGACTTGTTTTATAAATTGAACCTAGTGAAGTAAACATAACATTTGGTAATAGTCTTCATAGCAACTGTCAAAATGACTTATTGTTTTTCCAGTCCTGCATTCCTTCAGAATTAATAATACCTTTGTGCCCTTTATAACACTTATTATTAAAGCTATAAAAGTTCTCTATGTTTAATGAGTGGATGTTTCATTATATGTATGGTTTGCTTGACAGACTGAGAATTTTTCTAATCTGTTTCTCTTTTCCTCTTGATTGAAGGATTGTAAATATGCAATTAGCAGCTGGAGTAGAAGTAAAAGCAGAAAATGTCAACTGTCAAATAGCTCCATTGAAAGACACATGATGCTTCAAGCTAAGACAGAAAGACAAAAGCATCTACCAACAAGGATGAAGGCTGCAAAATCTCTGTTTAAACATTCCATTAATCTCTTCCATGAAATAAATACAGTCAATACATCCAGGAATGAGGAATACAATATCAAAACTGCAGTTTACTTTTGTAATAAAGCTCTGTGTGGTAATGTTATACTCCATTGCCAGTAGACATTCTGGATCACATCTCTGTTACGATTCATAATATGCAGCCCTTTATGTAACATATGGCTGGCCATATCACAGTAACATTATTGATTTCCCAAGAATATACATGCGAAAAGAGCGCAATGCATCATTGTACTCTAGAGTATATTTCTCTTCTAGACCAAAACTTATAGTTCTGCTTCCAAACAGTAGATTTCTTTTAAGTCCTCTGTATGAAAGCCTGGATACGCCTTGGCTCTCATATGCACTGGCTGACTGTACTTTGGTCCAGTATTGTGGGAGAGGAATGCTGAAAGGAAGCAAGAGCGACATATAGAGATATTTGTTTTCGTCGACAAGCCAAGAAAAACTGTTTGCTGCAACATGCTACGTTTTAAAGCCCTATAAAAGCTCTAAATAATTACAGGATGTTGAATTCTCTAGACACTCCTGGTTATCCATATCAATAGGAGAGGTTCATTGTGAGACACAATGAACAGAACAAGGCTAGTTTTAACCTACAAAATTAAATACTTTGCCAAGCTAAACTATGCAGAGGTATGAACTCTTGCTGGACAGCTGCCCTGCTAGACTGTCATATTAGCCTGGGATTAACCTTCATGTGTTTTCTCAGAACCAGCCACCATAGAGGTCCTCAGAGTTTAATGCTCTGAAACAAATGGTTGCTCAATATGTGGCTAAATAACAAAGGGTTGTGGTGGCTTTCTGGCCAACAGATTAATGACTCAATCCCTTTCCCCATCTTCTTCATTTATTTTCTTATAACTTTAAAAAAAAATAAATAAGTGCTTCTATTATCTCACATGGCAGACTTCCACATTTTACTGGTCATACGAATTCAAGTTTATTCCAAGTTTTCACAGTTCTTAACATTTTAATTTTGCCTGTCATATACTAGCTAACACGTCTGTTATGCTTTAGGTATATAACCTAAAAATGGAATGTATATTCTGTCATCTGATAGGATGACACCTAGAGAAATATCTCAAAAAGCATCTGTACAATGTAAGACAGCTCTGGTATTGATCAAAATAGAAACAGGTCCACTGATGGTGTCCCCATTATGTTAAAACCAAAAATTATTCCTGGAAATCCCACTGATGATTCTTTGGTGATTCAGCTGTTTTGCACGGGTAAGACAGATAAGCTGCTGAGCAGTCTCGTGTGCCACAGTCTCCCGTGGGACGGGGCTCCAGCCTCCCCGAGGTGCTTCTGCACAAAGCAAAAGCACGCTGCCGCAGGTCTGTGTGCCGGCTCCACTCTGCTCCACTCCCAGGGTGCTGCACTAGCTTGATCACAGCTTCTGACAGAGCTCCAGGGTAATAGATGTGTTGGCTTATAGTCTACTTCTTTTGGAGTATGTGATAGCTGACACAACAGAGAATGGACTTTGCAAAACAATTTTTTTAAAAAAAAAAAAGCAAAACCCAGAGCAATTAAAAGTTTCTTGACCTATGTAAAATTAAAAAATACCTGTCAGAAACTGTCTTACTTTTCTTAGTACTTACTTCCCTCATATTACTCAATCTCTGAACAGCAGGAATCTAGTTTGATGTACTAGTTGCCACTAATCCAAACACAGTCTTACGGTTAATTGCATGCCACACTTCCTTCGCCAGGTGGCCATTGAACCAGAAAGAGGAAAGACCGCTGGCTTCACACCTTGCGTGAGCTAACCAGAAATTAACCTAGTTTATATTAAACAGAAGAATTAACCAAGGCAGGCCTATAAAGGCAGTTCTAGGTTTCATCAGGGAAAGCTTTTGTGAAGCATTTGACGGAGGAGACCAGGAATGTGCATGAAGAGATCGGCATTTCTTTAGGATGACGTGCTAAATTATTAGGGTTTGTACCCAAGTGATGGGGGAAATGGGAGGGATTACAGAGCTGATTTGGTAAATGATCACCTGGGAAGGTTAATAGTAATAAAGGGAAATCATGCAAGAAATGAAAAGGTCTGAAAGGAAGGTCAAACCAGACGTCAAAAAATATGGCTTTAGTGAGAAATCCCACAAGTTAGGCTGACTTTCCAAACAACTAGTAAAACATTCTGTATATGTACAGCTAGAACTCCCAAAGAAAAAAGACGAAGGACCACTACTTTGCAAGAGTAAGCTAGAGATTAAAGAAGATCTAACTATACCCTGCAAACTAACTGAACAGCTCAAACTGTTCCTCAGTAAGAACGATACCATTTACTGTAAGGATATACTTACTGATAATAAGTATCTCCCGAGCTGTCACAATTTCAAATCTGGAAGTGACACTAATTTCGGTGCTTCAAGGTGTAAGTCTATTGTTAGTTATTAAAGGTTAGGAGGAAATCCAGTGCTGATAGGTAGATTACTCCCCATTTGCTTCTTGTTTTGGCTGCTTGTTGCGAAGTGTCAGACACTGGCCCTTCTCAAAGCCAAAACCAGATGTACTTCAAATTAGTGCTGCAAATCCCACATATAATTTATTTACTTTGTTTAGCATTACTTAAACAGACCTTTTAAGCACGCAAGGAAAACATTATCCTGTCTGAGAAGCAATAACAAATTTGACATTCTCTATAGATAGATGAGGGTGTTATTTGTGTGCAGAGTTATTATCTTTGTGGTCTAGGGCTTTTATTTTTAAAGAAAGATTTCTGTTCCTGAATGGAAGACTGGATTGGAAAGTTGCACCGCTTTCCACAGTTCATATTGTCTGTTTCCTTAAAGAAAAGAGAAAAATTCTGCAGAAGAATCCAAGTTCCACCAAATCCTCTGAAGACTGTATTCTCCATCAATCAGTCTCTTTCACATGACACGTGACTTTGATGAGATATTTTGGGATTGTTTCTAGAATCTCATTTTAAAACACCAAGTGAAAAAAAAATAGGAAAGTGGGCCAAAAAGAATTTTGTAGTAGTCTAAAATTATACCAGAGAGGATAATATTTTGTCAATGCTGTTTTTCTTTTCAGGATCCCAGGGAAGGTCATCATCAGCTGAGCGTCTGAGCAGACGTCAGAGTCCCAGCTCTGCTCGTGACCACCGTGCTGGGGATCGGCAGGCTGGGCAGTGGATCCCTCCCTTTTCCAGAGCACCATCTCCTCTAATCCTGCTCCCTCTGTGCTACGCACACATCTACACCATGTCTCCCCTTCTCTCCTGTTGCCAGGATAGAGACAAGCAGGAGGGAAGAACTGGTGAGGAAAGGGGTTCGGAAGAAAAGACGTCACTTCCATGCCACAGAGAATTTGTTCAAAAATTAAAGGATTTCAAGGTCAGACTTCAAAATTCTGGAGTCATTCTCCAGAAGAAGAGATATTGGATTTGGCCAAAAGATTAGATTTACTTTTTTCCTGAAAGAACACCTATTTTTTCAATTTACTGAATTTGTGGCTTGTACCACTTTATCAGTACAATGTAGGCATAGGAAGTAATCCTTGTCTCCACCTCAGATAAAATATTTGTGCAGAAATTCCTTCTAGACAGCTTTCCTCTCCATCTTTTTTCCTTTTCATCTCCATTCTTTTCCTCTTCTTCCCCCCACCCTGCCCCCGAAGATGGAGCCAGTTTTACTCATCTAATCAATCACATTTGGATGAGTAATTTTAAGAGCATTTAATTTCAAACTCTGTTAGATAATCTTGCTTAAACCAGTGGAAACAAATGTACAGGACTGGAAGAAGGACCTAATTGAAACTAGAAAAGGAAACCACTGTGATTATAGGATTCCAAAATGCCTGACTACCAAAGATATGAATGTGAAACAAAATGCCCTTTGTTTGACTTTCCATTGGGTGTTACCGCCAACATTGCCAGAACCCCCATTATTATTCATAAACAGAATTCTCCAGAACACCATATAGCTGTCATACAAGCAATACGGATTGTATTGTGTCACAAGCAATTTTCTTTTTTTCTATAACAGCTTGGCACAACCTTTCTTTGTCCCTGGCACTGATGCCCATTTTCCCACAAATACATGTGGAGGAAAAATGAAGCCAACACCTGTAGCCACTCATACACTGAGCTTTCACAGCTGCAACATCCATGTGCCAACCTCCAGAAAAGGTCTTTCCCAGGAGTGGCTGTGAGTTTGGGGCTGACTTGTTCCCAACTGCCTCCTTTGTTGTTGGTTAATCCAGTGCTCATGAGACACTGCCATCAAAGGCAAATGCTACTTATGTATTGATAACCTTAGCACTTGACTATCCAAATTCATCAAGCTGCGTACTTTGTCAGGGGGAGAGAGGAAACCCATTATTTAACTATTTAAAAATGACTTAAATCAATTCCTCCCCACCTTTCTGAAAAGACTTCAAAAGCTTTAGGAAATGGCTGACAGTCAGTGACAAGACCAAAACCATATGAATCTTCTGTCTGACACTTACTGAAGTGTTGACAGCCCAAGCCAGATGAAGTTGTATTATATTTAATGCAGATGTGTCTTTTGCTTTAAAAGAAACAGCTGCTTTTAATTTAAATTTAATTTACAATGGAGTCAGAGATTATCAAATGCCATTCCCCATTCACATCCAGCCCCCATAGGAAGCAGTATAGATAAAACCCATGTGAGGTGGTATTCTTTGCTAATGCTTGCTAATAAGGGGGAATGTAAGGAAAAGTGAGAAAGGTAGAGAAGGAATTAGGACACAGTAAGAACAGGCTATATTTGAATCTAAACTTTCATAGAATGATAATCAAAGACCATGTGAGCTCACAGAGCATAAGATCAAAGGTCTAGCCTAGTATTACGTCTCTAGTAGAGGGCCAGAAAATCAGAGTTTGTGGGGAAGGATCATTCCTCTTCCCAGTTTGCAAGACTTATGATTTATGGTCGTCTTGAGCCAAAGAACGATCCAGGCCATTATGTTTAATCCTGTCATTAACTGATGGTAGAAATACTAAAGGGTTTGTTATATGAGTTGATCTATGATAAAGCACTCAAATCTACGGTCTACAATTTTAAGTTTTCTTTAAATCTCAAGGTTTTTCCCTGTGACCTGCAACTCTAGGCCTTTCCACAAAGAGCTGTTAAAAATAAGGCAATAAGAGCAACAGCTACAGGTCATTACCCTGTATATTACCCTACAAAAGTAGCTGATTTTTACTCTGTCATATTGTTGTCTTCTTTTCACTAAGTATTGTTTACTTAGATTACAAATGCTTAGCATCAAAGACATTTTATTTTCTATTATATGCCTAACCCACTTCTGTTAATATAAGTAAAATAATAACAAAAAAGAACAAGGAGTCCAAATTCCACGCCAGTTCTTTGTGAAAGATTAAAAAGAGATCAGTTAAAAAACAAGTCTGATCTCTCTGATATACCAAAACAGAGATATCTGGATCCAGGGTTTTAATTCTAAATCATTTCATCTGCTTTCTCTTTTCCACGTTTCAGGATGCAATTTCATTCTGATTTATACTTACACATTGGAAAATATTATACTTAAATGCTTATTGAAGTAACACTTGATATTGACAGAGCATGTTTTATCAAGGCAGTCTGGAAAATATGCAACGAACTTTTTTGATTCATGATGTATGCTAAATAAATGAAACTTTGCTCATCTGAGTAAATAAAGGAGAAATGTTAGATTTTTTGAAATAGTGGGTGTTGTGAGTGAAAATATATATAGTCCGTCAAAAAGAAAAACAAAACCATTTGGTTTTACCATTAATAGAATGCAGACATTGTAGTAAAATGAGTGAAACTGAATAAATTCACTCTCTGCTGCTTACTAATGAACACTGAACAAAAATGAACATAAAGTTACACAAATAGTTTAATCGTAAACACTTTGCTTTATGACAAAATTCCATGAATCTAGGAAAAATATTTTGCTTTTAATCTTTGCTATTCCTGTGTTCACCTTATGTGGTAAAACTGGTGATAAAAGGAGCAGTACTACTGAGACTACAGAAAAATATTTTCAGTTCACTGCTAGCAAGAGTGGTGAAAGTAGAATTGTCAATAAAGACTAGAAGCTTTAAGCTTAAAGGTTTCAGAGAAGTCTTTGGCCTATGCAGCTAGTTGCTGTTGAATTCCAGTGGAAGCTGTGCACTATTTAAAGCCACTCACTGTTTTGCATTGGCAAAATACTTTATTTTTTGCTGATAGAAGCTTGTTCTACTGTTAAAATGATGATGTTTCTGAATGCAAATCTTTAAGTAGAGAAGTTAACTTTTATATTTGCCTCAAAACCTGTGTTTTCTCAGAGAACTTATTACATTTTACCTTGGAACAAACCTAGAAAATACATGCCAAAAACCATTAGAAACTGTATATAAATATTTGCAGAATAAAAAGAAGTTATTGTCATAGTAACTTAGGCCCCAAATTTGCAGACCTACTTATACTGATATAACCCAGAGACACTTCATTCTCTGCCAGGTAATCCATGACTTTGGTGAAATGCAAGATCAGAGTCTAGCCCAGGGACTTCATTTTTAATTCTGAATCACCATTTAAAAATTTCATGCAGAGGAGGAGAAATATAGCTCAACAGAAGTTACATTTTACATTTCATGCAAACTTGCTTTAAACAAATCAGAACGAGTAATGTGTCTGTTGAATAAGTTATTTTAAAGTTTAGTACATCTTCAGACTGACTAATATGCAG
The DNA here is from genome assembly GCF_011004875.1 of Balearica regulorum gibbericeps. Taxonomy (NCBI): domain Eukaryota; kingdom Metazoa; phylum Chordata; class Aves; order Gruiformes; family Gruidae; genus Balearica; species Balearica regulorum. The sequence goes on from NC_046185.1 coordinate 41,092,793, forward strand.
GGGAGAGGTTTTGGCACTTTGGTGAAAGCTTATTCGTTATATAAGAAGAGCAGCATTCAACTGCAGAATACGCTATTCATCTATTGTACTCCCAAACCCAGGAAGTAGTTGCTGATAATGATTTTAGATGAGGCTTTATCAGCCTCATTTTATAACAGTTCTTCATTCATAAACAACGGCCACAGATTCAACAACAGTGAAAGCTGGAAGAAAAGAAAATATTGCTGAATCCTCAAATTCTCTAATAGTTGGAAAGGAAAAAAAAAATGAAAAAGTGGTTCTGCCTTGACAGCACTAGAATAATTTCTTTTGAAAAGAGCAAAACCCTTCGGAAATAATAAAAACAAACTCACAAACAAAGCAGAGGTTCTTTGTGACCTGATTATGAAACAGCCCTGTACTTACCTGCACTCCAGCTTTCACAGAGATAAGAGTTTCAACCTTCATGGACTGACAGAGACTGATGGTCCAGAAAGGAGCCTGAACAAGTTGTACACAGAATCTGGAATGCAACGAGTTTAACATTAATAAAATGAAATCATTTTTACTGAATTGACAATTGGCCCTTTGAACTCATTTTTGCATATTTTTTTAGCAAAGCTTACTAACACCCACCTAAGGCTGAGCATGTAACAACCTTATAGGAGTGCTCAGCTACCAGTGCCAAGATTTAAAAAGGCAAAGTTATCCAAATCCTCAGTCATTCATTGAGGATTAATTAAGAGGCTCTCCTTGCTGCCTAATTATTTCACAACACTTTAGTTCAGGATTTCATGTGTTTGTCGATGAATCAGCTGAAGGATCTGATACTGCTACTGGTGGAAATAGGAAATTTGATAGATGGGCTAGTGATATGCTTCTGTGTGGCAGTGTCTGTACTCATAGAATGATAGAAACTTTTAGGTTGGAAAAGACCTTTAAGATCATCGAGTCCAACCGGTAACCTAGCACTGCCAAGCCCACCACTAAACCATGTCCCTAGGCGTCACATCTACACGTCTTTTAAATACCTCTAAGGATGGTGACTCAACCACTTCCCTGGGCAGCCTGTTCCAGTGCTTGACAACTCTTTCAGTGAAGAAAATTTTTCCTAATATCCAGTTTATATCTCCCATGATGCAACTCCTGGGTTCTTGTTTCATATCTGAGCAGCATTCACAGTGCAGTCAATACAGGCTCTTCACTTGGGTGCTTTGAATGACCATCATCTGGAGCCTCTGTAGACTCTAATCAAATGTCTAGAGATTGCAATACGCATTTATGTTAAAACTACTGTATTTCATGTTGCAAAAGGGAAATGGGCATACTTTTAAATTATTTTTTTTATTCATGAAGCATTTCATTTCTGAAATAAAAGTAAAGAAGGCAAAGCTGACTAGTTTCCTGCCTTGCTTTCTTGTGAGAAAATTTTGGATCATGCTGAAAGTGAGACATGAAGTTTAAATTAGACACAGAGACACCAGAGCTAGAAAAAGCCAGTAACTACAGTCATGATTTGACTTGATACAATGTGTTTTCAAGTTTACAGCCATGGGATTTCCACTTCAAAATAATGAGAAAGGAAGTGGATGCAAAGAAATTTGACTGTAGAAAGCTGCCAAAAGAGCTACGGTTTGATGGTGTTTTCCCCAGAGAGAGTGCTCATATCATGGTGAAAATATAGAGCAGCAGTCCTGTAAATGTCAGCAAGGCCAGATACCATTAGAGATTTATATCAAGAGACAAAGCCGTTTTTTCCATTTAATTCAGAATTGAATTCAAAAGCAGCCAATTTAGATCCTTGATTTGAAGTGTTCTTTCAATGTCAAATCCCATTAGAAAATTAGGACCTGATTCTCATTTGTATGAGAATATAAACGCAAATGCATGACATTTGCAAAGGAGAAAGTATAACTATGACAACACTAAGGTTTGGGATTTTTTTTTTACTGTTCTAGAGCAATCTGAACGGGACTTCACAGAGATGAGATATACCCCTGAAAAGCCTGAAACCCTCAGGAGCAGGAGCATAGATATATACTGTGGAGTTAAAGCAAGCTGAGCTGAGAAATAGACTTAGACTGTTACCTCAAGCTGTGCTAGAAAGAAGTACTAGGTATAAACATTCATCCACCTCTCACACTTTCTTTTAAGAAAACTTGACTCAAATAAGTAAGATCTCCAGTAGCAACCATAAAGGACATCATTTTTTGAAGAACCTCAGCTATATTCCTACAAAATCTATGGATACGAACTTGGATTGAAGATGGGGATAAAACCATACATGGAAAAAAAGAAAAAAAAAATATTCTTTTTTAGCTCAATGATAAAATGTGGGCAGCTGTGATTTGGCCTAATATAATGATGATATCAAGGCTTGAAGAAGCCTTTTGAAGCTATTACACACAATAGTATGCTTTCTCCAAAATAAACGTAACTAACAGACCAGTAAAGTTTCTCAGTGGTACAAACAACAGGAACCATCAACTTGAACAGACCACGTGCAAACTCACTAAGAGATTGACCCCTATTTGAAAGAATTTTCCCATTTTACTAAGGAGAAGGGGAGGTTGGGGGGGGGTGTGTGAGGTGTGGGATTTAAAAGAGCAGAGCAGAAAGACTGGAGAAGAACGCAGAGTAATCAACAGGAAGCCTCACAGACACTTGTAGCAGAAACCTGAGGAACAGCTAAGAGTGAAAGAGCTTCTGGGCAGAGACTTGTTCAAGAAGAAGCTTGGAATGAGGAAGGAAATTGGCTCCCCCTGCTTCATCCCTGCTGTCTGCAGAGAGCTTGAACCTTAATAAACAGATGGCACCATTGAAATACAAGTCCTAATCTGAAGTGGAAGCAAATTCCAAACCTCTTACTGTCCTCCCCAGCCCCAGTGGCTACCCTTGGGTCAAAAGGGATACCAAACAGACAAAGAGAAATCTAACTGTATTAAAATTTTCTGCTCTACTAGTGCTGTATTAATTGTTTTGGGTGGCATTCATCCCTTTCTGAAATTTTCTCTATCTTTTGGCAGTTAGATAGCATTTCAGCGGAAGTTTAATCTCCCACTCAAATTATGTTGCACATATGCACGAAGTACAGCAGCGGGGAAATGCGAAAAGTATAGTGTCTCTGGTAGCTGGTACTGTGTGTATAATTATTTACAATGAGTAAGCAATTTCCTTCAGGTCAGACATGCAGAAAGTTTCTTACATTTGTGAAGAAAAAGGCAGACATCTTTGTTACTAGTATGAGTAATGGCTTCTTTTACCTAAAGTAAAAAATAAAACCAGCAGTGGAGATCTAAACAGAATTAGATAAAGGAATACATTCTGTATTAATATTTTTCTAGGATTTTTAGAGGTGAAAAATGCAACCTTTTTTTTTTATGTGTGGCTTCTTTTGTTTCTGTTTATGCATTTGGTGAATACAGAGTTTTAGAGCTCATCTTTTTATAGGAAACATCATTTAGTGATTAGGCTAAAAGCACTTTGTCAGGACCAGGACATCCATGATGAGGTACCTCTGCAGAACTGGGCTTTGTGATTTGCTTCTTCTCTATAGCAGGCCGAACTGTAATCATGAACCCGAGAGCTCCCAAACACCCAGAAAACTGTTCTGAGAATTCAAATCACCATCAGAGAAAGCTCTCTGTAACTATCAGCCAAATTCATCCCTGTTGTAACTTGGTTGGAGTTACTCAGTCACAGCCAATTGTTTATACGAAGCCGATAGTGTAGCTGAATAAGATTTAAGGCATGGAGAACAGTTGGAGAAGCTGAATATGAGAAGCTCTTTTTTTTTCCTGGATGTTAGTTTCTCCTCAAGTAAAAAACAAAACACGGAAGTATTATTATTATTATACTATATACCAAGTCAATACAGTCTAGTATTTTACTTCATTTCAACACAAAATTAAATTTATTGGCTAAAAGGAATGTATTACAAAGTGAATTGGTATTCTGTTTGTGTGATGCTGTCCCTAGCCTTCTCGCTTTTCATGCCTCCATCTATCTTTTTAGAGTTGTTTGAGTTCATAGTCATCAAAAGAACATGATGAAAGGTGGTAGATGAACTGTTTTGCAGGGTTATAACAAAACTGGCTTATTAGGAGCTATTATTTTCTATACTGAAAGCAAACCTCAATGGTTTTTTAGTCATCAGAGGATCTATTTGATGTCTTCACAAATTCTATTGCAAGCACCGTAAGTTGCAGGGGGAAATTCTGACCTCATTGACACCCAGGGGAAACTCCGAAGAATTTGATGAGGTCATGATTTCATGTGTCATGGCTATCTTAAGGCTCTCTGCACTATAGAAGGCTAGGCCATTAGTGTAAGGCTGCCTCAGAATTTGTAATTTCTTGTGCCTCACTTTACCAATGGATCCATACAGAAACAATCATGCTATTGTAAAGAGTATCTTGTTTGTTTGCTGTAGAAGGATGTTGTTCACTAATTCACTGACATCTGTGAGCGTGAACAGGACCTGAAGTCAGACAATGAGTCTGAGAACTCAACCGAAGTAGAAAAAAGCTAATAATCTATATCTGTTATCAGAGTGGTAGCAAACGTTTTATGCTTGTAACTTATTAAGTGTGCCAAGTAAACTCCTCTGTAGCAATGCAGTACTGCATGGCTGTTACGCCTCAACAATGTTCTGCTTTGAAGGATTTGTCCTTTGAATAAGGACAGATCTCAGGAAGAGGTGAAACTGCAGGCAGAGTAAAATAATTTACACTGGTATGAAGCCATATTCCATTTTGCCACAGCAAGTACTATGCACTTCATGCTAACAGGAAGCATGTTAAGAGAAAGACGAACAATAAAAATGCTTCTAATGCATTTATTATTGTAAACATACATGCATTATATTCAAACACTCAATATAACTTACTTACTGCCACAGGCCAATTAGATCATCTCCAATCACATGTGGAAAGAGCTCAAGCTAATCTAATTTGCCCAAGAATGCTCCATTTATTTCTGGGTTTCTGATGTTTCTATGCCATTACAAAATGATCACTAAACATGCCCTCCAGTATGGAGCCTCTGTGCACTCAGAAATGCAAGTTCAGAGGACCATCCTTCCAGCAAAACAGTGATAACTGACTGTACTTCTAAATTACATTGCTTAATGGTCAGTAGACATCTGATGCTAAATAGGGAATGCTTGGCTCTACACCTGTAAAGACTGCTACTAACATTCAACTGCAAGTAAAGTCACCGGCTTACTGTTTATCAGAGGAAGAAAAAAAAAAATCCACAACAGCCCTTATTTTCTTAGTTCTGTGGCTTTTGGCCTGTGGCAGTGTTGATCTCTGTAATGGATTGGATGACTTGGGAATTTTAGTTCTCAGGATCTTTTAGTTCTAAGTTATTTGTTATGCATTCAGACTGCAAACTTTATGACAAAAAATCTGAGGCTACAGTATTGTAAAACTTTGTGCAAAAAAAGAGAAATCCAGAAAACAGTGCATGAAGAAAAGTGTGCAGCAATACCTGGTGACTTTGCTTATTTTGTTACAAGAAGGGTTGGCTCCATAGTGAAAATGGCAATGGAGAAGACATTGTTGCCATTTTACTATACTGTCCTTAAATGAATGGATATTTTGTAGTTGAAAATTTTGTTATACTTTATGAAAAATCTGGAGAGTTCTCATAATTTGACAGACATGTCTAATTCATAGGCAAGGCATACACATCACTGTGTAACAAGTTGAAGGCTTGAGTCTTATGACAGGAAACATTTTGTTTCTTCATGTTTCAGATGGGTTACATTATCCTATTATTTCTATCTAGTGGCATCAGAGTTTATCATATGGATCAACTTAGCTCTAATAGTCTGTTTTTCCTCCTTGTCATCTTCTCTAGAAGCATTCAAGCAGTATACTCGCACAGTCTGAACCACTAAGTTAAAGTTTGGTTCTGGTTTTTTCTTTCCATCGTACTTCTCTTAACTTAATGCATGTAATAGATTGTATTTCACTGTCATAGGGGAGTGTCACAAACATCTAGAAGACTCCTACACAAGTTTGTCTAAATATTTTCTTGGTAAAACCAAGACTGGGACTGTATCCATCAAAAACCAGCAACATCCACTGCCGTGTGAGCCTCATTCAGGCAGTGTTTTGCAGCTGTAGTTGCAAATGGCCTTAAATGTCTTCAATAAAACTGTACTTCTCCCTAGAGTGACTGAAGAAAAACATAATATTTTAGTTATATACTGTATCTCACATGAAATGTAATGATCTGAACTTACAGTATGTTAAAACCCTTCATCACAGCACAAATTGAACAGTAGGCAAGGTCTAGTGTATGTCACAGGACATTAAAATGAGCATTCAACCAAAAGAAAATCATAAGCTGACTCCGCCATAAATCTTGTGCACCCCTGGTGGCTATTAAAATTCCACCAAAATTCACATGCTAACGACGTGATTCCAATCAATCCAATTTATCAACCTTGTGGGCTGATTAAAGTTATCATACCATTATGATTAACTCCTTGCTGCTGGAAGCAGGAATTTGCAAAGTGCAACACAAAGCGGAAGCTTTGGCTTGCTTAACACTGAGAAGTTAATAAGGAACTATAAACTTTAAGAAAAACGTTAGGCCAGTTCATAAAAATCTCTGTGTTCAGTAAGGAATGATCCTTCTTCCTTTACATTTTTAAGCATTTGTCTGCTCAAGCAGCCAAATAATTTATACTGTAACCATTCTCAAACGCCATTCATATATACTCTGGAAAGCTAGGAGTTTCTTATCCATCCCACTCCCACTTCTTCTGCTTCGGACTTCAGTCTCCTCTTTAACAAAGCAGGGAGGTGTCCATTTACAGACAGGGGGAAACAGCTCCATTAATCACAGAAAAGGATTCTTTATGTAGAAAAAAAAGCATACTCCACACTTTTTCCACATAAAGACGTGATATTCATGTGGAAATGGCCTGAATTAGTTTTTATGAATAGGGCCCTTGGTGACTAATTCTTTTCTGGGGAGGGTAACAGGCAAATGTTATCCAGATGCATTCCTCTGGAATTATTCCCAGTTTCTGGAAGTGAAAACTACTGTACCTGTAGTACAATACAGGGCAGTCAGTGAAACTTGATATCAGCATAAATAGTGCAACAGTGTTCCCTTCACTTCTTGCCATTGCAATAAAAATCTGATCTGTTGTAAACATCTACTAAATTACCTTCCAGTAATTCAGTAATACCTGTGCCTATTCACACACAGATCTGTGTATGGGAGGGGAAAGTAACTCTGGGAGATTGTAATCCACCTCAACAACTGAGTCAAACAAAGCTCTTCCAGCTTTGAAACCTTTCTGACTCTGGCCAATGAAGGGAAAGATGAGAAAATGAATGTTTACTTATTCTATTTAAAGCGATTTTTAGGATGCAACCGCTATACCCATCTTGCTTAGGTAAGGTGAGTGTAGTAATTTAGAAGTCGAACGCTACAAATAATCACAATGATACTAACAAAAATGCTCCCGTAACATCCTTTTTACAGTTTATTCACTGCGTGCTACCTTTCAGACATAAAGGTCAAAATACTTTAAAGAAACAGTAACTGCTGTTATGCTCAAGGCATGGACATGGGGCAAGAGGATGTGAAGTGACTTACACAAGCCATTCAGCAAACACCTCCAGTGGCAATGTCAAGGATTAACAAAGTTAAGCATTAGTAAATCCTTGACAAAGAGTTCTAAGTAAAGACCAGCCTCTCGGTTTGTCTCCAGTGCAGAGATAAGTGGCTTTTCGTAACTGCTGGAACAGTTTGAAAATACTCCTTCAGAAGTGAGAACAAATACTGTGGTCGTAATGCACTGTCCAGCTATTTGCCAAACACAGTAAGAAAAAATCTCACATTCCTGGTGTAACAAAGTCTATTTTTAAACCTACAAGGTTTATTTTTTCATATGTATTTTGATATTTCTTTGTAACTACAAAGCAAGAGGAGGCATTGTCTATGTATTTTATATCCTGTCCATTCAACGGAGACTATGCTTCAATATGTATTTTTGATGGTCTACATGATATACACTGCAATATTATATGAGATACAACAATGAAGATAAAGTAGATTCAGTGTTAGTTACTGATAAAGATGGTAAGATTTTTGCATTGGTTGTTGTCTGAAGCACAATCAAGGCTAGAAACCAGCTACGAATGTTTCAGTGTCCAGCTGGGCAGACAGTCTGATTTGGATCCCTCATGGGTCCTTTCTGACTGTTGTGATATTAAGAATTTCTAGACATTTTGAAAAAGGTGTTGACTAGTGCTAGTCAGCTACCCAATATCTCTAGATTGAAAGAGGTTACCACTTAACCTTGAAATATAGGTTAAAATAGTGTTGACAGATTCAAAAAATTATATTAATGAGTGAAGAGACCTGTGCCAATATTCTTTCCTGTGGATTTCTGCAGTAAATGATTGGGAAAATGGATGAAGCAAAAGGAGGTATTACCAATGCAGGGATAATGCCAGTACTTGAGTGTTCTATTTTTTTAACAGAAGGCAGCACTGCACCGAGAAGAGTCCCATTATAGAGACTGAAAAGTATGATCATACATTTCTATTATTTGTACTATCTCAAAATTAATGGGCAATCTGTAGAGTGCAGTATTTTGGCTTTGTCTATCATCTCCGTTTCTATCACTATCAGGTAGGTATTCACATGAGTATTTGAAAGCGTCCAGCTGCATTTATTACTCCCTCCAGGCATCTTCTCATGCCTCCACTAAGCACACTGATCACCCTCTGCAAGAAAGTATACTTTTATCAGTGTTATCCAAACTGCAAAGCAGCTTTTAAACATTCACTGTCACATGTATATGCTTTCACCAGACAACTGTCTTCTTACTCCCAAGCATAGGTTTTCCTTCACAAAATATAATTAGGTTAAGGCCCATCATTATTAATATTAAGCCTCATATTTAAGTCATATTTAAGGCCCCACAAGCTACCCATTGTAATCAGGCACCTTTAGAAAGTCAATACCTCTATTTTTTAACAGCTTATAATTGCTTTCAGTAATTTGTGAGATATTGGATTGCAATTTCTACACATGAGTAGGCATCTGGGTTAAGAAACTCTGTTAGGCAGTTTTTAGAAGTTTTTAAAATGCATCAGTGGCTCTCCTAATTGTAGCCATTTAAAATTCTTGCCTACTTCCATAGCCAGTAGAGAGGTATAGGTGTTTCATGGGGCTGTTTCACTGGATTTAAGACAGGTATCTATCTATCTATCTATCTATCTATCTATCTATCTATTTATTTATTTAACATTGTGCTTTCTCCAGTGCCCGTAGAAAGAACCTAGGCAACTATCTTCTAGTGGAAGCTTACCTTTAAAATGCTGCAGCTAGGGGAAACCCACCATTAGCAGCCACCTTGCTCTCTCTCAGACTTCTTTGTGAGTCATAAAGAGGGGGACACAGGTTTAACTGACTCACAGTCAGAAAATAAGGCATTCATACACACGTGTGAGAAGTGCCGTATGTTTGGTAGTGCAATAAGATAGAGTTTATTGGCACTTCTCTGAGAAAAGCTACGCAACCCTGACACCTGATTGCACCAGCATTGAACAGCACATGGCCATCAGATCTCTGTAGCAGATCAGCGTTCTCTGAATGCTGAATAATCCAAAGCATATCAACAAGCATAATTTGCCATGGAGTATGGATTCTGATTTGCAAAGATACTCTCTCTACCCTCTCCACAGATAGGCGTCTACTCAGGCTATGTAATTTAGATAAATATGTAAAAATTTGTGATTTAGAAAATAAAACTCAGCAAACTAGCTTTTATTCTTCACTGCCTGGTACTCCTTGACTAGATGTTCATAATGTTAATGTTTTTCTCTAATACAAGAATAGCTGTTTCTTGAACAAAGAATAGTCCAGGATGGTCGTCAGAGCTCCTGTGCTATAATCTGAAAGGATGGTTTAAAAGCTTCACATTATATCAGCTTCTCTGGAAGCTAACTGATCTAATGAATTCAACCACAAAGCAAATTATTATGCAGGTTCCTTCTTTAACAAGCCAAAGAGTTGGTCTTCTGTTAATATACAAACTGAAGATGTTTCACAGAACATGAGAAATAGTTCTTGTATTCAGGCACTGTTAAATGGACATTTTTTTTTTTAGTGCAATATGAAAAGTGATAATTGATCTGCATATCATATTTGGTTCACCACAGCAAATAGATGTTCTATATTTTGCAGGAAAACTAAGTAAAAAGCATTATGGTGAAAATAGTCTATGTACAAAGATGGTTAATCCTGCAAAACACTTAAACAGAGGTGTGGTTTTACTCATGGAATTCCCGTTTATCATGTGCTTAAGTATTTGCAAAAGTTAGATCTTCAGATAGCAAAGGTTGAATTTTCAGTACTTAACAAATGTGGGAACCCACGTTTGTATGTTTTTTGAAATCTGTAACCAAGTTCCCACAAATATTGTCTCCTACTATTGGAACAAGGCACTAAGGCAGGACGTTTTTCCAAATGTTCTTATTTGCTGGAGTACTGAACAAAGTCCTAATGCTAAATGCCACACTGGACGTCTTGAAAGATTTCACAACTTTTGTAATACCAACAGAAAAAAATTCCTTCTGCTGATGTTTCTTCAGTTCTCTTTCTCTTTTGCCTTGTTCATTTGTTTTATTTATTATGTTTTTAAGAACTAGAAATCAATGGACTGGTTAGGTCCCTGATAAGGTGCTGCTCTTGTAGCCATAGTCACCTAGGCTGCAGAAAATCAGCTGTCATATACGCTGTGAAATGAAGCAATGGTTTAAAAAGATCTTATAAATAGATCCACTCCTCACTAACACTGAAATGGCTTCCTCCCCTTCTCTGACTTAATATAACCTGAATTTGACCTGCAGGGCATATTGCAAGGCTCATCTTTTTTCATTCTATTTAAAAATGGGGAGTATCAGGAGGTATTTTCAGATTACATCAATGGCATTTAGGCCATATAGAGAAGTTACTTCTTCACATTTGCAGGAACCTAAATAAATAAATAACCCTGTTGCATGAGCTATGAGCTGTGAGCATTATTTTTTCACGGTGCCTGTTCCTAGCCTCTACAATCCTCCTCCTACAGCTGAGATTTCTGGGGTCAGGCAGCGATCCTGGCAGGGCGGGTAAAATGCTCAGTTTGCCAAGGAATATAAATAGGACTAATTTACCAGTATACTGTCCTTGCTTGCAACTAAATCTGTTTCTCCTTTTTCCTTCTGAGCTGTCAGAGAACATATCCATCTACAACAGTGAGTTTCTCTTCACCGTGTGATGCACACCTTTTACAACTACTATTTGCATGGCTCTGCCTGTTGAGTGGGTCAGGCAAGGCTCTCACTGTCCATCCTGGTACTGGCAGTGGCATCCCAGTAGCAGCCTAGTGATTCTAACTTGTACCATCACCCCTGTTATTTTATTCTTGCAAAACAATCACAATAAGCTGCTAATTAATGAGGGGTCTATGTTGATCGCATAGTCAGCGTGAATCAGAGTGCCATGTGCAAGGTTCAGTAACGCCTGGGCCGTAAGTCACTATGACATATCCCACGAGCAAATCTGGTAGCTCTTTCCCCTCAAAAATCGAGATATTCCATCAGCTGCATTGAACTGAACTATGAATGCTCAGGTGCTGCGTGTGCCAGTAACAGTACTAATCACTCTTATTTCAGTGTTGGTATTAAAGACTCTATTCATGCCCAAAGGAGTGTTTTGCAGCTGCTCAGGGCTTTCTTTTAGAACATGCATGTGGGAGGTAGGTTGCATAATGAGACATAGCCCTATATTATGTCCTCATCTGTACGTGGGAGGGTTTGAGCAAGCAGAAGCACATCTCAGTTTAAAAAAGGCCTTGAAGAAACACCTCTTTTGGCTCATAGAACAGATCACATGACCGTTTCAAGATGTTTCTGCAGCACCTCCAGAACAGTACACCCCTTGATTTTCTTTCTAACAAAATGGCAGAAAGTTACTTCCTGGAATTCTGTGCCACTGAAGCAGCACATCAAAGGGAAAAACCGGGCCTACTTTCTGTAGGAATACATCTACTGGCTCCAAATTGTAGAGCTACATTTTCTAGACCAAATATGTATGCTTTAACATCTCCTTAATATCTCAAAGAGTGAAGCAAAATAAGACATCAGTGGGCATCAGAATCAAATTTTTGAATAGAAATAAATTCTTACAGTGGACCAAATCCACAAAAGCTGCTCTTTCATTCCTTGCAAAGTGCCTTTTTGGGTATCAGTGTCTTGTTCCTAATAGTCTCTTAGGCAATACCTGTGCCAGAATCCTGCAGTTTCAGTGCATTCGTTCTATTTCTCAGATTCCTTTCTTTTTTCCAGTTTGTCAGGTCTTTTTCCCTTTGAGGACTCAGAAAACTAACAGCTCTCTTTAAGATCTCTTTCAACTTTACACTAAGAATCAGGCATTATGTTTAAAGCAGCTCTTGCAGGGTGATCACCTCGTAAGTCCAGCATTAGTATGGAGCTGTACTCATCATCACTATTGTGCTAGCTCTTGCTTTGTTCTCAAAAATTGCCAACAAAATTTCATAAAAACAAGAGAGAACTTTTCAAAGCATTTCAAGAAACTTCCACTCACTCTTCCTTATAATACTTCTATTCTTATTTTTCTCAGTCCAGTTATCTTTGCGGGATTTACACATAAGAGGTTTTTTTGAAAATGTAAAGAATCAAATTTCTAAATACTGAGACCACCAAATACCTTAATTATATATAAAAAAAATAATTATGAGGTGTTTCCACTAACATTAGGAAAAGAAATAGGTCAAAATAATTTCTAATTTTGATAAACATATTTCCACTGAGTTTAATACAGTGTCTCCTAACTACTTAGGACTAGATTTGTATTTCATATTTTCTGAGAGTTTTCCATAGAAATGGTGTAGGCTTTTTTTTTGTAGGGAAAAGTGAACTTTCAGAAAAATTGAAGTTTCTGAATGCAAATTTTTATTTTTCTGAAAATTACCATTTTCATCTTTGGCAAAAATCAAGCTTTTTCACATACTGAATCTGATGAACTTTATGACCAGAGTAAAAAAAAAAAAAAAAAACCCACGAAGTGATCTAGTTAAAAACATCCAGTTTCAGTATTTTAATGACATGTCCCTTGTTACCTTGCCCCAAGAAATCTGACATTCTAGAAAAAGGTGCTTCTCAGAAGGTGGAAGAAAAGGAGAAACTGATGATCTTTAAGAGGTTTCAATTCCTTCTTTATTCCTCTCAGAGCCATACTAAGCGCAGGATTTGGACACGCAAAAACTGCCACCTTCATGATTTTGGGTGCTGATTTCTGTTATGTGCCTCTCATTACTTTCCCCAAGACCATCATGTTGTCCCAAGAAATGCCTTTCCATATAGACTGAACATCTCCGTATTTCCTCACAAAAAACATTCTGTTACATGCCCATGACCTTAGCAGTGGGCACAAAGATATGCCATGCTTCAAGGTCCTGTGATGAGGGACACGACTCATATCTACCAAATACGGCTTCCAGGGCCAGGACAGAGCCATGGGGGCAACACCACACACTTGTGTGCAACTTCAGGGCCAAAGTCTGTGACTAAGGCGTCTGGTAAGTATATAAAAACCATTCATATTCATATAGCTCTATTATCTGTTTTTATAATATTTCATATCAATTTCTGAATTAGTAAAAATGTCCTCACTATTTATACATTTTTCATGCTGATACTTTTACATATAGTTGGCATAGAGTGACTAGAAAATTTTAATTATTGCTATTTAATTTCCAAAAAGGCTGTTGTTCCAATATACATATGCCATTAGTACAAGCTTATTTAAATAACATTGTCTGGTTTCGCAGGCATTCATAAAATTGGAAAATGATCTACATTGAAGAGCACAACCTCTCGGCTGTCACATTATCAATAGATCGAGTTCTTTATGAATAATTTTCTATTTATCTCTTCTAGAAGTAATCAGAAAAGAGTCACTTTAAATAAACTTCTCTTCACAGATGATTGATTGATTATAGAAAATGTAATTTCCTATCCTTTCCAAAGATCTAGTTTCATATATAACTAAACATTTAACTATATTGGAAGCAAGTTGATTTTACTTTTCTCATGACAGAAAGGTTAAATCAATGACTTATAGCTGAATGTTGAATCCTCTGTTACTTCAGGTAGAGTTCCCTTTGCAACAACTGAGCAGAAAAGAAACCATCTGAATACATGGCAATTTCAGTCAAAAATATTTGAATGGAGAAAGCGTGCAAGTATGCGTTTCTACATACAAGGATTCATCATGCCATTTCTAGCCCAAAGAAATAAAATATTGCATAAAAATAAAATATGCTTATATTGGACATAACAGGCTCTCACCTACCCTGGTGCAACCCATGGAAAACAGTGAGGCAGCACCTAAGCAAATAAGCAAAGCATGGCCTGTTACTGCTTACTCAGGAAGAACACGTATGGATATTCAGCAGTTTTCGACTTGTAAAATCAGTGAAAGGCACAGAGGTCCCCCTGACTGAATGGGCTGACCAGCAGGTAAGGCTCCAGGGGTGAAGCTGGCAGCCGCTCCTTGTCCCTGCTCCCTGAACCATCCCCAAAGCAGGACGTGCGGGCCCGGGGAAGCCAGCCATGGACGCCCTGCAGATGGTGGGCTGAACAGCCACTGCGGCCGTGGGGACAGCACGGCTTATCCGGGCTTGTCTGGCCTTGTTGTGGTTTTCCTGCTGGGACAGCAGAGACCCCACCCTGCACCCCTTTCACTGACCCATTTACAGTGTTCGCTTCAGGTTTTTAAATATTTCTTGGGTTGCTGTGCACTCAATTTACAAATATTATGGTCATATCTTGATCATTGTCAACTGTGCTGAAGCATAACTTCATCTCACAGTCTAAAATGGTTACAACTGCAGGTTTCTATCCACAGAAGTTTTCCTGCCAAAATTGAGTAGATTGTAGCTTGGGCCTTTAGAGGAGGGGAGGGATAAGCCGTGCCATGTGATGAAATAGCCTTTCTTTGTCAAACATAGTTGGTTTCAGTTATGACTCAATATGAAAAGACAGGTTCCTAAAGAAAGTTTCCACATTTTAGTGCCATTCATAAATATTTTAACTTGCTTTTACTTAATGCACGAATGAAAAAACCATAAAGAGGATTTGACCTTAAACCCTTAATTGACAAAGACTAGTTTAAATCCTCTGCAATAGCCGACTAATGCAGTACCATTATGAATCATAAGGAATCTTAGCATGATGCATTCCCATTGTCACTGAAGTAGTTAAAGTCAGTGAAGCATGACTAAATTGTTGTGACATTTTCCCAGCCCTACTATTACCTGTCAGATGGGAAAAAATCAAGGCGTCAGGACAAGCTTCCATATTGATGTGCTTGCTGTTGATATTAATTGATGTAAATGGATAAGCTTGTCCATCAACAGTAACAAGCACATCTGCTCATTGTAAAAAAAAATCTTCTTAACCTTCTGTTCTTTTCAGACTCTTTTGATATGAAAAAATACTCAGTTCTATACTCAGCAAATATGATGTCTATTGTGTTTGTTTTTGTATTTTTTTTCTAATTTGCTGACAAAATGAAATATGAACTATTCTGGTATTGCATGTTTTTGCTCACAATGGATTGAGTTACATAAAGTAGGACATGGACAAATTACAAAAGCCAGAACAAGCAGGGTACCTAATAGTCTTATATAACTGCAAACAGTCTGCATCTGCTTTAATCCATCATCTTCCTTACTGCTCTTCAGGAAAAAAAAAATAAAAGAAAATCTTTTTCTTTCTCTCTTTGTCTTTCTTCATTTTAAGTACAAAGAAATTTTCCATAGACTAAAAGAGCAAAACTTTTCCTGAGAAGCACTACAAAGATCTATAGCAAAGAATCCTTTGGGTTCTTTCTTGGGTGAATTTACTAATTCCTGAGGAATACTACATGTTGTGATACAAACAGAGCTCTCCTAAAGATCTTATTGTCAGTATAGTACTTGTGACAACAAAGCCTGCTTATAGAGAGAGTATATTTTTCTCAAATGTTATCCTCTGCCCTATGATTATTTTTTCTTCTGCCTGGTAAAAGAAAAGTAATAACAATTAAATGTACAATATAAATAATCATGCTGAATTCCATGTATTTTCATTCAGCTATGATTTGAGTTTAATTAGAAATGTGATGTCTCCTAGCAGAAATAAAGTATTCACTGAGCATCATGTTTGTTGTTTTGAAATCATATTAATGAAGGCAGCCACTGCTGCAGACTGTATTTAGCATTTCTGTTGATAGAAACAGAGAATAATTCAGAAATAACTTCATGTTGGTGAAATATTTACTGGAAAATAAAACCTGAGAGAAAGGTAAATGGAAATGTAATCAAGCTAAACAGAAATACTTTCAATACAGTACATAAGAAAATTGAGATATCTTGAAGAGAAGCAAACTTAGATGTTTTTGAATACCTAAATATTGCCATCATCTGATAAAAACCCTCTTACTTATTTTCTTATGTTTTACCTAACATAGCTGTACAATGAAGTTTGACTAATCTGAAAGCAATGCTGATGTCTGAAACAGGCATGAATACTGATGAAGTGTATAAAGATGCCAAATTAAACCTCAATTCATGTCCTCTTTGTTATAAACTGTGTTGGCATACGTCTTTTTTCCAGAAAGGTCTTCCAGTCCTTCTGAGACTGTGCCTGCAAATTCAGACTGTGGGCACCTCCAGGGAATAGTTTAAACAAAAAGAACCAGTTAGGCTATTATTATATTATCTCGGTTTTTCTTTGCACCTCTGCATGAACACTACTCCCACACCATTCCCCAGCAAACGAAATCTTGCTCTGAAGTCTGAAAGTTCCAGTTAGTCACTATTTATAACATTCACACTCAAGGGAAAATGTAGAGGATTCAGTACGGTCCAGATTACAGCCTGGCAAGCTATTGTCTTCCAAGCACAGCTGATACAAGCAAGTTACTGGAAGGCTCTTTTCAGTTGTTTAAAGAGTTATTTAAAATAGCCAGGAAAATGTCAGCTAGCGCAAACACGTCATGATGCTTGATGTGATACTTATCTTCATTTGAATCATTCTTCCATTTCAGAACAGAAAAACAAAAACATGTTGAAAATTCATTTCAGTGTGATATGTCTTTTGACCATTCATTTCACCTGGGTCCTATGGGAGTATTTATTTGTGAGGCCAAAATTTTCTGCTGATGTAAACAAATGAATGAACATTGAGGAAATTCATTGAGCTGTAGCCATTTACCAGAGAAGAGACCAAAGCCCAAAGGCCCAAAGCCTTTTATAGGGTAGAAAGTTCATTTTCTACTATTAAACTCTTACATTTTAAACAATCATGATTGAAATAAAAACTATCTTTATATCAAACCCAGAGAGACATAACATTCACTGCAGGGCTATAATGCACTTTGAACATAAATAAATAATGCAGTATTAGTTCTATTTTCTCTTTCTAATGGTTTTAAAGGATAAAAAGTTTTCCTTATATTTTAAAACTACATTAGTCATTAACCCTTCCCAATATTTGACCTAAACCAAGTTTGGAAATAGTGAAAATAAATATAATTCATAGGAAAGAATGGAAAAAATGTATAACAGGAAAGGATCAAAAAGCATAAATACTTTTTATAACCAAAAGAGGAAATAACACTTTATATTCTCTGTATTTACATTGTGTACAGAGACAAAGGAAGGTATTTTGTTACAACTCATCTGTAGGATGTTAACTACCACTTGGCCAAATTTCAAGAACTAGTAGCAATTGCATTAAATCCCCCACAGATACTAAATAACAGATATGATCTAATCAGAAATTATTTCTCTCAGGATTTGATTTTACTCAAATATAAATCAGATAAATTAAGAAATATAGGAAGAAATAGCAGGTTCAAGCTCAGTAATGATTTTTAGTAATTACTGATCTCAATTTTGTTTTAACTTAAAACCTAAAATTGAATGCTACCTCATTTCCCTAGCTGTCCAAACAACTCTTTGAAAACAGAAATAACATTATGACAGTATTTAATTTCTATCATGGAAGCTATATCATACAATACAGTACAGACAATATTGCAATAATCATGCAGTAATTATGAAGATGTTGTTGAGCACCCAATAGGTCATACCATGATTTATCACAACTTTCCCTATAACTACGAGCCCAGTCTTTTAAACCTTTTATCATTTTGATTCTGAAGTAACTCAGTTTAATTTAGCATATTATTCAGTTCTAAACTATTGTAACTCAGAGTAGAAATTGTCCCTCTTTGTGTGTGTTTGTGTGTGTGTGTGTCTATGAATGTATTACTTTCCAGTGAAGTCAGATCTACTCTTAACACAATTATATGGTTCAAGTCTTTGAGATTATGATAGCTATATATGTTAAATATCAAACAAATTAAAAGACAAAAAGTGGGGAAGAAAACCTTGCTTACTTAGACCAGAGACATGAGAAAAAACCTCTGAAGGGAGCTGTAACTTTGTTTTAACTAAAATGCATATTTCAGATGATGAAACAATTCACAAATTCATGTATAATTTATCATTTTTTCAGTAAAAACATTTTAAATAGTCAAAACACTTCACTCTGACATTTTCAAGTGGAATGTTTTGATTTTTTTTTTCATTTCAAAACAACTTTTCATTTAGAAAAATTTACCACTTTTTAAGATGATCCCCTGAATATTTAATATTTTGGGCAATCTGAAAAAAATCTTTCAAATCTCTTTTCTGTGGCAATATTAAAAATGTTCAAATTATTTTTTATGATTGATTGTTCTTTATCCACTTGTTCAAAAAATTCCATTATTCACACAGGTCTCCTCTAGCACTCCTGTAAGACTACTATGATAGTAGCCATTTCAGCTCCATTAAATGCACCTGAGTTACATGTTTAAGCTTCCATCATTCATGTTACTGATGAACTAACTTTTCTTACTAAGAAAAGATCTCCAATCTGAGGAGGAATGTTACATCAGCAATAGCAGTAGATGGAAGCAATAGACTAATCCCGTTAGAACTTATGCTTCCAACATCCCTCCTTTTGCCAAAAGTTTAACAGAAGAAAAAAAAAAAAAAAAGGAAAATAATTAGCTACATAGCAGGGAAAAAAAAACGAAAGCAGCACTTACATGGATATGGTCTATATGGATATGCTGAATATTATTTGTACACTAAGGGACTGTGGGATTACACTGTTTTCATAATACGACTAGCACCCATCAGTTTGCAGTCAACGGATCATTCGCTCTCTGCTAGCATGCAAATTTCTTGGCACAACATTCCCAGATGAAGCAGAAGAGTCAATCCAAAGATGAAGTTTAAAAAAAGAGAAGCTGGATTTTTATTTAATAATTTCTAGATAAGAAATATTATCTTGACTGTTGTCTTGTCTATTTGGTTCCACATCCCCCACAAGAAATCAGCTTTGTATTTTAAGAGTGGTATGGAAGCGGAGCTGAATTTGCTCAGGTAGCAACCAAGCTGATACTTTCATGGGGATTAGGATGGACCTTGGATTCAGAGCTTGTTCAAGGGTAAATTTAATGTCTTCTGGGTGGATAGGTAGTGGCACTGAAAATGTGGAAGTTGGTACTGCAAGATTTAATTCTTTGGTCTTTAGAGTACATGAAAGAAATTGGCAAAACATGTCCCACAAATTTCAGCTAGCTGTAACTGCAGGTCACTGAATTAGGTAAATCTGTTGTCATTTCGAGGCATTGAAAGGGTGAACACCAAAGAAACCAGGAGCCTTGTTCTTGTTACAGTTGAGCCTGAAGGACCATGTGTGTCATTGTGTGAACTAGATGGTTCTCCACTCTGAAACAGTTCTGTGGAGAAGGCCGTCCCTGCTGGACTTGGACCTGTGGTCAAAAAGCTAAGAAGCAGCCTTGTGCGTTAGCAATATCCCTGCATCCTAAACACTCTAGATTCCTCCCCCTCCCCCCCCCTCCTTCCCCCTTGGTTTTCTGGTAAAACTGTTATAAAGTATAAAAAGCAGAAGGCAGAGACTTTTGCAGAGGGGAGAGCTGCAAGAGACAATGGGTTAAATCTGGACCAACTGAATCAAATGTACAGGGAATCATCCACCTGCACAGGCTAGAAATAAGATCATTTCAAAGCTTATAAGTGAACTTGATGCTGTCCTTTAATGTGCCACTAAACAATTCATAAAGTTCATGGTTGGAGTTGACCCCTGTTACTGTGCTCCTTCTTGGCAGTGTTTCCAGGAAAAAGCTATTGCACAGCTGTAGGAAGCTCAGCACAGGAGAACAGAGGTTTATTTGAAACAAACCAGGGATTATTATGATCAGATCCCTACAGATCTACTGACTGTGAGCCCAACAATATATTGCATATCAAACTATACAGACCTGAGATCTTTTAGAGTGGGAGATCTTCAGACTTCTTTATTCCCTATAATCAGATTCTTCACATGATTACTTTTTTAGTTTGTTATATAAAAGGTTTTAGTATTACTTGAAACTATACTCCTTGTAGCAATTGCAACAATGGGTTTGTCTGTAATTTATCCTAGAGTTTTGAAACGAGGTTTATTTTATGCCAGGGAACATAATGCTATAATACACGTGCTAGTGCAGTTAGGAGTTACTAGATTTAGTGATGAATCTGCCTTTTAATGTTCTCTATGCAGATCTCACTTGCTTATCAATTATATTTTATTTGATAACTGGGGTGCTTTCGGTTGTTAAAGAAAACATATAAGGCATACTTTCATGATGCCCAGAATACTCCAAGCTACAATAGATAGCAGAGCTAAAGTGCCATTAGATGCCTAAGCATACTGAAAAACACTAAATCAGTCAGCAGAATACAGTTTCTCTTACACTCATTGAAGTACTTATGCTCTGCTAATGAATAAACCTGAGGAATTTCTATGGACGTTCCTGAACTTAATGGTTCAAATGATGCAGATATTTGCTTCGTGCACTCAACCAGGATAGTATCTGCCAATACAAAAACTGAAATCAGATTTGAAACCAAAGATGTAGCATACTTATATGTAGCAAAAACTTTGCTCCTAACCTGGTCTGGGAGAAATGGGCTATTTGAAAGGGACAAATAGTGTAAACAATCAATGATCCTTTGTCAAGGTTTGCTTTTAGGACTGCCTAGCGTTAGGCGTTGAACTGATGTGATTCTTCAAAATAAGAAGTTAAACCTTCTAGTCTCTCTATAAAGTGGCTGGAAGAGGTAGATTTCTATGAGGAGCAATGCATCTAAGAATCTTGGGACACTACAGTCAGGCAAAGTTAGTCAGTGTGGCTATGGTCCCAAGGAACTGCACTGATAATAGGGCTAATTAGATCTTAAAAATGATATTTTCTTAAACAAAGTGGCAAACATCCTGTTTTCATTTGCACTTTGAAACACACACATATATTCACATATTTTATTTTTAAAAGTTTTCTTACCTTATAAAGCAGAATCCTTTTATAATAATTTTTAAGAATCAAACAATAAACAGCAACTAAGAACTTAGATCACTAGGTCATCATTAGGATCAATGAAAATAGTGATATGCAAACTAATAATTTCTGAATGCAAAGAGCACATAGTATCTGGAATTTTTCTCATCACTTCTGTCTGAGGCAGGATTATCTGATTTAAATTAACTTGTCTCTATCACTGAGAAAATGCATTTCTGTTTTGTCATATAGGCACAACAAGCTCTTCAGACCAGAAATAACTGACGTTACCGGAGGCCATTAGCTACATACAAAGTTCCTTTTTCAGTATAACCATATGTAGTAGTGCACCATACTCATGGTGCTTGGCAGTACTGTGGGATTCAGTGGTGTTATTGTAAGAAGAAATGCTCAGTGAAGTCCAGTGTGGAATGATCACAAAAAATTCAATCCAGAAGCTTTCCTAAGATATATTTCAACTTGTCCACTTACTTGATGAAGAACAGAACCCCTTGTAGTATTAATAAGGACAGGTAAAACTGAATTTGTTGTGACAGCAACTCTCTCTCTGACCTAGCCCGCAGCGAATGCACGGCACACGCCTGGTGGAAGTGCCGTATCACAGGGCCAGGTCCGGACTGCGAATGCTGCCACAGCTCCAGCCATACCAGTTTCTCCTGGCACATTTAGCATTATTTCAGAGCCAGACTCAAAGGCAAAAATGTCTATAATAGAGTTAAAAAGAATGTTACTCTTTCTCTTCTTCCTGCTAGCTGATTGATTTTTTCTTCTCATTTTCTTCTTTTTCTTGCCTTTGTTCGTACACAAGGAGTGGCACGGTAGCAATATCAATGGTGAAGCTGCTGCTGTGACAAAATGTGCTGCAAGCCTGTGCATTTTTAGATTGACTTCAGATGTTTGATCTGTTGTTTTCTGCATAGGAGGTGACTTATCCTACTTCTGCAGAATGCTCGTCCACTCAGTTTTAGGCAGTATCTGAACTCAGCTCTCAGTCCCGTATATGGTCAATGGAAAAAATAAGCACCTCCACAAAGTCATTTAGATTTTAGGTGGCTGAATCCTTCTCTACGTGAGCTTACTGAATACTGAAGAAGCCTGGGAGAGGTACTCTCTCCGTTTAGTTGCCTTGAGTAGATTGGATCAGTTCAGGATTACGGGACAAATATAAATGCTCAGATGACAGCTGAAAAGCAAATTACGAGTACATAATCTCCATTGAATGTATGGTGATAATACAGAACAGCAAACTACTTGAGCAATGTAATATCACTGTCACATTCAGTTTAAACATCATAATATTTGCATATATTTGTTTATTTTTCTATAATTAGTGGTATAATTCACCATCTTGTGGGGAAATAACAAGTCATGGGCAGCCAGTAAAGGTCTGTACCTTAAACTACAAAGATACTGTGTTAGGTCATGATAAAGATAACTGAATTTGAAATGTAATGCAAATAGTAAGAATGTGGCCATAGATATAATCTATTTCTGTCCTCTCACATCAAATGTATTTTGGTACTAGACATTTCAGCTGCTAACTGATCTTTTTTGTTCTTCTAGAGATAGAGTTTCAGACTAGGTTAGTATTATTCAGCTAAAGCTTTTTCTGATGTCTGGACTAAAGAGAATTGTAACTCCAGCTGTCAGCTTCCAGCAGCCAATAACAAACCTATTTACTTGGAAATTTTGCCAATTTTAATTAACTACTATGTATACTAGTATGTGCAAGCGCTGCACTTAACTAGTGCTATGTCTGGGTATGTGTTCTTTATCTTAAAATGTTGGTGCAGTCCTATGCTTTTATAACAGAAGATAGAAAATAAAGCTATTTGTGTGTCCCCCACCCCCTAGTTTCCAAATATATCAAGATTTGTTTACTAGCTTGCTTTTTTCCCAAACATACATCTGCTCGGGAAGATATCTAATTGAGTCTGAAAAAGCTTTTTGCAAACTCACCTGCAATGTCATTCTACTACTGTTACTTTATATTCGTATGTATGCGAGTATACATATATATTCACACATATGGATGAACATATGCTTAGGACAATTAAAAGACAATATCAAGCAAAACCAAAAATCAAGACACCTCTCCCTTTTTTAACGTGTATTTTAACATGTACTTTTGATTTGAGAGGGAGTATTTTAAGGGCATTTTGCAGGTAAGATAACCAAGTAACAGGCAGCGGTCTTTGTCATGCCATTTTAATTATCCACGTCAGTTCATTTTTGACATGGTTAACACTTACAAAACCATAAAGGTCAAGGAGTGTAAATTTATAAAAGCTTGAACACTTTGCCTTTAGAGCCTTCTCAGGTTAGTATTTCTACTCTCATTGCGTGTTCTTTAATTTTTTACAGCTACAGCCAGTAAGCTGGCAGTAGGCATCTCCTATAAGTATGTCTTAACCCTGACCTATGTGAAACATATCAGAACAATAGTGGGTATTTCTAATCACGCTATGGGAAACAGGTCTCTGAAACTGGCTGTCACAGCATGTCACTTTGTCTTACTTATAGGCACACAGGTATTTGAAGCACCTCAACATATCTGTAACTAATTGGCATGATGATTCCAATCCATTGGTAGCTATGAATTAAATATTTAAAGAGTTTTGGTTAACGAACTAATTATCCTACTGGAAAATTGTATCTTCAGTTTATTCAGTGAGCTGGAAATAGAACAGAGGCTAGACATTGCTGTTCCCAGAGCAACTATGATTTTTGATGTGAAAGGAGAAGGCAAACAAGTTAAGATATATCTTACTGATGTACATCATAGATAGTTTAAGACCCCTCACCTAATCCGAGTCTGTCGAAAGAATCTATGCATTCAATAAGTAGTTTGTAGCAAGAGGGACGTAGTACTGAATAAAGAGGACAGTAAGAAGAGTCTGACACTTGAAAGGTCTTTGATAGCCACTGGTCGACTGCTGATAGTGTTTAGAATAGACTTATTATCAGCCCTGGTGTATCTTATCAGAATGAACAGGGTTGTTTGAAAATTAAACAGTGTGAAAAAAAAGGCTCACACTCAGTATTTTTAATACTTTTGCACTAAAATACACATTTCCAAAAATGGAAAAAAAAACCCAAAACAACCAGCAATTCTTCTAGTGTCATTTAAAAAAAATATTTTCTGCATCTAAAGGGTGCAATCAAACCATAGCATTATTTAAGTGCATTGTTATAGTACTATTGATGCTTATACTTATAAAACCAGAATAAAGTATTTTTATTAAAAATAAGGAGTTTTGTAAATGGAAGGAAAAATACAAACATCTTTTTTTAACCTCCTTTGTTTGTTCCTTTGTTAATATCTTGCTCTGCTAGGTTTACAAATCCTAAATAAATAGAAATTAGTGCTCCTTACTTTGCAGTCCATTTGCTTTAGATGTTTGCCTTGAGGGACATTTGTGTATTCTACTAATGGCTGCAGCAGAGTGCTGTCTCATTTTCATTCTGGCAAAAAAAGGCCGTTTCCATGGTTACAGTTTCATTTGCTAGAGAGAAACTGATGGCTGTTAGTGATCCCATCATAAGCAACTTCTGTCAGATTTCTTATCAAGTAGACATATTTTGACAAAGTGAAAGATAACACCATAATAAGAGAACTAAGTTGCTACTCTATGTAATGAACCATTTAGCATTAAATGAAATGTGAAACCACATTCTTAAGACTGAAGGTGGAGAGGAAAAAGTAATATTTATAATTTACAAAAATAAAAATATTCAGTGCTGGAATAATGATAGCCTGCTTGCTTTCTGTTGTCAAGGTAAATCTAGTAGCACAACATTGATTTATATTTTAGGGTCAGATACAAACCTTCACCACCATCTATTTCACAGAAAGGTTGCACGGAGCTATAATAACTTTTAGGTTTTCCTGTGGTAGCCCATTTGGCCAGGTATGGCCCAAGGCCGAGTTAAGGGCTAAATGCATGGCTGGTAGGTCAACTTCCCCACCCAGTCCCAGCTCAGCATATAAGACTTAGTCTAGCATTTTGCTCCATAAAATACATGCCATGTTTATTCACGAGAAATACTGCAGACTTAGAAATCTGGAAGAAAGTGACCCAACTCTTTGTTCTTGTGAGCTGGGCAGGATGCCAGACTACGGACAAGATTTGCCCCAAAATATTCTCTTGTGGAGAAAATGTTTATTGGAGCCCTACATAACTGGAGGACTGAAGTTAAATATGGTTATTGAAGGGAAAAGAGGATAGTATACTGCTTAATTTTAGAGGGTTGCCTTGTGTTTCGAGTCTTGAAGGTATACAGAGACTGCATCACCAGGTCTCCAGGCTTTCTTGGTTCATTATCTCAGGAAAGTCTAAAAAACCTCCAAAAGCTCACTAACAGAAGAGGAGAAGAACGGAGGGAGACAAATAAAAGACATTGAAATATTAAGATAAAAACAAAATACCATGAAAAACATATCCCAAGACATTGTAGAAGAGGACTGAAATAACAAAGAAAGGTATGCTCAGGTAAAATTAAATACTAATACACTGTACATAAGGTGGATACCCTGGGGTTAAGTTGAAGATTTGTAGAGTATACTTGTATTAATGCATATCAAGCTTTTTCTCCTTAGACTCCTCTATAAATCTCCATCTATATACAGATATTTGTTTAAAATTTAATCTCACTTGAAGCAGAGTATCAGTTCATTATTACTCTTCACTTTCTGTAGTCATTCAGCTTTACAAGTGATGCGAAATGCTATCAGACTAAGATGATAGTGCCTGATTCTTATCTAAATTAAAATTTTTTTATATTTCTCCAGCACATTTGGAAATGGGATGTAACTCTTTAATCAGTTTTAAGTAATTCTTTATTACCTTGCTTTGGAACGGCACTTTAGAATAGCTAAGAGAGGCCAGTAGTGGTGTAGATCTACTTTGCACTCAAGATGCACTCTGGGATCAGGGCTATATGTGAATTTGAATTACCTCCAAAAAGCCTACAATTCCCCAAAGGCTTTTGTGAGATACAAAAGCAGTTGATGTCCTGCAGATTCATCTTGAATTCTTTGTTATTAGAAATGCTGTATACTCCATGGAGGTTTGAAAGTGTTCACTTGCCTGCCCTGACTTGTGTTAGGCTTTAGCAGAATCTTAGCTTTAAGGTACCCATTCAGCACTTCAAGTTGCTTTTGCCATTTCACAACCACAGTGTATAATATTGTGTGAAAACATAGGCATTAGAACTCAAAAAGAATGGCACTAAGCTCATTCTTACAACGTCCTTCAGAACTGGATCCTGCAGCAGGACTGTTAATGTGCCAGCGCATATGCTCCTGGAAACTGTTTGAATTGAGGAGCCTATGTCAACATGTCTGGATACATGGCTGCAGCCAAAGTCATTCTCTGAAATCCTATTTCTGAGGTCTTGTTTCTTCTTTCACAAGAGCCAGCCATTAGTGTCTTTCACATCCAAAGATCCCCTTGACTTGAATCTAGAATGATTCCCTCTGTCATCTTTCTTTCAATAGGCATAAAGGATTGGATCTTCTACAGCAGCTGGCACTGCCCTACTTCAGGTTCCACTGAAGTTAATGATAAAACTCTCTGGTTTGAACTCGAGCAGACTTAGGTCCATGTGCATGCTTTTGAAAAATCCATATGGTTTCTAGAGT
Source organism: Balearica regulorum gibbericeps (assembly GCF_011004875.1). Lineage (NCBI taxonomy): Eukaryota > Metazoa > Chordata > Aves > Gruiformes > Gruidae > Balearica > Balearica regulorum. Next base: position 41,119,923 of record NC_046185.1, read on the forward strand.
TAGTGAAGAACAAAAGACACTGAAGTAATCTATATCTTTCAGATGGGATTTCTAACATACGTATAATAACATCAGTGACACAGGAATTGAGTGTGTGGCACTCTATTAAATTCCACGAGCTGTAATGCCATATTTCTAAAGCTGTGGGAATGTTAATATCTATGTTTGCACTGCAGCTGTGCTTTGCACAGCACCTTGGGAATCTATCTGTTTATGAATTAGAGCTAGACTGAGGCAGGGTGAGTGTATCCATAGCATGAATAGGGGCTGAGTGACTGAGCATGTAGGGCCTGCGTAACCCAAGAGCTGTAACTTTGACAGGCAGTGCTCCTCAAAAGAGGTACAGCTCTAATAAGTCTAAATAGAACAGATAGAGAGACAGCAGATAAGTTAGCATAGTTACTCCAGAAAGGCCGCCCTAAAACATCAAGCTCTGGAAATGCTGTCTTCCTTTACCTTTTCCTTAAACACAAACTTCAGATGATTGTGCTTCTGCATTTACTGAAGCTGCTGTTGTGAAGAGCACAGATGGATCTTTCCTTTTTCTTTTCCTCATATACATGATGTTTACCACAATCTACACAAGGATCGAAATAGTCCTTTTTTCAGAAAGAGTGGCAAAAATTACTTTCCTGCATTGCCAAGATTACCAGAAATGTAAATTTAAGATGAGCCTTTTTGGTACCATGATCAAAATATCTAAGTGATTTAGGGTCAGAGTTGCCACTGCAGTTCAATCCTTCCCTGAGTACCTAAATAAGTGGCCTAATTTTCAGCAACACTTCGCTCTTACACAGTTTCTAATTTGAACAACAGTTGTTATATTGTCAAGTCCTCGGAACAGGCAGTCCTAACATTTAAGTGCCTAAGAGTTTTATATGTTCGACTTTCAGTGGGATTTGAGGACTTCATACCCATAGCTCCTTCTAAAAATCACAGATGAGGAATTTAACCATTACGCATTCTTTTAAAGAAGAATTCCTGTGTAGATATATTTATTTGTTAGAGCCTCAGTGAAAGATGCCATGTCACCTTCTGCTTGGGCAAACTGACAACTATGAGCAGCAACTAAAGCTGACAATTTCATAAGCTTGCCAAGCATTAGGAAAAAACAGCTGTTCATCCTGCCCATGGTGCATAAAGGGCTTTACATGTCCCAGTATCCAGGATGCTGCTCTGTGGGAAGAGGAAAGGTCCTGACTCAAGTTGTTTCCTGTTCAAATATGAAATAGTAAAAGCAAATCTTGTAGCATTAGCAGGATCTTAACAAAACTTGGGTCTGACACATGTGAGTCATGAAAACAGAAGCAGAGAAGCTCCTTCAAGCTTATATGGTAAATAAATACCGAGGTGCAATTTGGTGGCAGGGTGTGTCACAGATATCTCTTAAGAGACAGGTTTCATCCTACATAAAATAAACAATTTTTCTGAAATCTATGTTTAAGTCACTCTTGGTGCATTGACGTAACAAATTTGCAAAGCAATTTGCCATTTAGTGAAGTCAGTGACATCGGTTTTCACAGGACGTATCTCAGCATTGATGTGACAAATGGAAGAGGAGAGCAAATGTAGCAAAATTCAGTATTTCCAATAAATCTAAGCTCAGATGGATACTATGTAAGGTATTCTACTGATAAGGTATCCTTGATTTCATAATATCACCTGAATTTTCAAGGTACAAATTTAATTTTTCTGTTCCAAACTGATCCCCAAACTGATGTTTTCAGAAATGTTAAGAATGGATAACATAAAAAAATAGACAGACAAATGGGCAGATATCATAGCATACTGTTTTAATAATGTTAAGATCAAAGGCAACACATATTTGCCCAGAAGGATGCACAGAAGATCTGCTAGTGCTACATATACCACAAGTTGCAAATGCTTCCCAGCAGTAGAGAACAGATTTAGGCCAAAAGCCAGCAGTTTGAAAGATTTCAAAACTTCCTGCAAAAGGGGCAAGTAAGGTGTGTTTCCTTTATATTTAGTATACAGAAACCAATATTTTGGAGCAAAAAGACTTTCCCAAATCTTTTTTATTGAAAACACCATATGTAGTATTTCCACATTGTACAAAGAAACCACTCATTTTTTTCTATTCAGAAGCTTCAGCAATAGTGACTCTTTCAAGCAAACTGCAAGCTTAGAATTTTCCAATGACAAAATGAAATTTCCCAGGCAGCTTTCATGTATTTTTTTTTCCTTCTACTTCAATCATTCCTGGAGTGGAAAGAAACCATTTAGCGATGTAAAGCAATACTATACAATAGTTCAGTGACAGGAAGTGAAAAATAATGTATCTTGTGGGGAAATTACACAGTTATCTAATTAGACAGGATATTGTGACATATAATTAGTTTATGTTTGCTGAGTACTTAAAAAAAATGCAAAGCTCTTTATAAATGCTAACCATTAATATTTAACCTAGGCATATATAATTAACAAAAGCCTGTTCTAGGCAAAGCGTTAGAGCTAATTAACAACCCTACTTTCATGAGAAGTACTATCATATTCTACATTTTCCTAAGATGCTAGGACCTTGCTTTTAAGAATGAAATACAGAACCTGTACAGTGCTCTTAAATACTAAAATAGGAATTCAACTTGCTGTATGTTTTGTTTGTTTGTGATAAAAACCTACCCCACAGAATATCATACTCTTTTCCTAAGCACTTGCGGGGCTGTTTTTGGAAGGATTCCACCTAACCAAGTCTTACCTGATTTCTGGAATTTAATGAGATTACATTACAGAAAAGTGTGGCAGCAGTCTGAGCCACTGTCACAGATAAAAGTCAGAAGTAATTCCACAATGTCAGCGTGGTCATATCAGCACGAACCATGGCAAATGAGCACTGAACCAGGCCTATCATATCCAAAGGAAAGGTGAAATTTGGAATTTGGGATCTGAATTAGGTAGAGAAATACGACAGGAGTTGTATTCACAATCTTTGCTGATTGTGAAGAAAGTCTTTTTTTTTCTTTTTTTTTCCTTTTTTTTTTTTTTTTTTTTTTTTTCATTCAAGCAACCAGAGTTCAATTTAAAAGGCAGGAAAAAAAGAAATCCTGAATTGCAGAAATGAAGTGGCAAAGGTTTGATACATAGCGGCCCTATATTTAAGCCAAAACAAACTTTTATGACATATGGTGTTTATACAAAGAGTAATGACTTCTGCTATTTCCATCCAGCTACTCCATGTAGCTTTGCACTGTAAATTTTGCTTGTTACATGAACTTTAGCACCATATTTTAACAATAAAGATGTTGTGCACTGGCATTTTTGTTTTGCTTCAGTTCTTCAAGCAAAATTTAATTTTTTTGTTTTTCTGTGAAGGAAGTAGAATCTGATCTTCAAATACAAAACACTAGTCATAACCAAACTTTAATTCTGTGGTTTGTATGGTATGAATTTTCCACATATAGAAAGGTCTTATTCTGCTGGCCAAAATGTCCCTTAATCCACATAAGATGAGCAATACCTGCATATTTATTAAATACTGAACTGATGAAAAAACAAGTGAGAAAAGTCTTCCTAATCAGCAGGATTAAAATAGAGACAGTCTCCAAGGACTTACTAGCATGTTATTTTACTGAGAGATTGCACAAAACACACTCCAAATGGGACAGAAACAGAAGGAAAAACATAGGGTGAGTAGCAAAAAAATCCAGCCATGACACATATTAGTTCAATGTGAGAAAATAAAAAAGCAATAAAAAATAGATATTGAATGAAATCAGTGCCTGGAAAGCTAAGGGAACAAAATGTGCCTGATGACTGTCCTGCAAGCCTTTACTTAGGCAAATGTTCTCTGCTCATGCAAACAGCTCTATTTTTGTTAGTTGGACTGTCCATGTAAGGATAAAATTTTGCAGCTGAGTTCCTAAAACACTTAAGTATACTTATTTGCTTGCTCATGTCTCATTAATATAATGTAATCTGGTATCTCCAGTTCCTCATCCTGGGAGACTCAAGTAAATCTTAACATTAATTTCTAAGATCCATCAGCAAAATATATTTTCTGTATATACACTGAGGCAGAATCCTCAACTTGTTTTGAATGAGTACTTATCCAGTGGTCTTTTTTTCCCCCAAAGCTAGTAATTGAGGACATGACCCTTTAAATTTCTATCCATTGAGTCTAAGAATCAGAGCAATATTATAAATCATTTCACAAAAAGAATCCAGCTACTATCAAAGAAACCGCCAATATATTCAAAGTTCCGGCTTGATCTCTACCAGTTTTATACCCTGTGCCCTGAGGATTACATACCGATGTTATTTTTCAAATTACTGTTTCAGTTTTCTGGATTCATGGTAACTTTAGATAAATGCATACTTTCATTCCAGCTGATACGTGATCTTCTTTTAGTCTGAAGTTGAATTCATTATAAACTACAGAAATATGCAGAAAATGGAGACAAACCAAGTGGTCTTAACAGATGTGATCTCATCAGGGTTCCATTTGTTAAAGGAAATCATTGAATATTAACTAAAAGTTAATGAGACCTAATTGCCAATTAGAAAGAAAAAGTAATTTGAGACTATCTGCTGCCAGTGTCTTATTATCAACTTTAAGTCTAAATCTTGAAAAGGGTCCTTAAGTATCATACCTGTCCATATATCAGTTCTAGTATGCTAGAGTCCATTGCAAAATTCTGGTTCATTAAAGGAAGTCTCACAGACCTCAAAAGATCCAAAGGAAAAGACAAACAACTTGTCTTGAAATACTGGAAATACTGAAGGAGTCACTAACTTGCTCTTTTTAGAAAAACATACACTTTTCTTTTAGTTTTGTTTTCCAAAGTTCTTCATTTTCAAAAATAGGCGAGGGGACACAAGACACAGAGATTATGCTGAAAGCGAAGGGACTTACATCTGTCCAGAAGATGTACACTTGGTAAGAAGAGAGTGGACCACAATGCGTAAGCGTAACACACTTCCGTGAGCATTTGCATCCCAGAACAGTCAAGGTGACTTCTACCCATTGCTAGAAAAACCATGGCAATTCAGTGTACTTTTAGTGAGCATCCCAGTAAAACAAAGGCCTGGAGAGACAAGAACTAGAGCTTTCAGCAGATCATACTCTTTGAAGATATGTAGAAAAATAAAAGAATATTATGACATTTGCTGTAGCTGAGAAAAAAGGTAAGGACGAATAACTGACAAGACCATGAGGTGGTGAGGTCTATCAGTGACTATCTTCTGCATTGAGGTGTTCTGATCCTACTTGAAAATTAATTCAGGCAGTAGTGTGAGAGACTTGCAGAAGTACTTCCATGTATCTCCTCAACCTCTCTTCTCTCCTATCTTACAGGAAACTCAAGATATGATGTAGTTGACACAGTCAGTGACAGGGAAAATAGTGCAAAATGGCAGATTTAGAAACTAACTTCAGGGCCTGTTTTTTTTAATATCTTGACCCTTGATTTTTTAAATAAAATATTATTTTTATGAGAAGTAACTCTATATATAGCAGAAGAAACTGCAACTTAGCTTTGAACCCAGCTCATACGAAACCCAGCACCTGTGCCTACCTAATCATTGCAATTCTGGAAGAGCCACCATTATTGTTAATTAACCAGATTTCTTCAGCTGGCCTCTAAAATGCCAGAAAGAGATAGGCAGCATATCCAACCACTTCAAGCACTTCGGAGGATAATTCTGCAATAATGGCAGGGGGGTTGGAACTAGAGGATTTTAAAGGTCCCTTCCAACCCAAACCATTCTATGATTTTATGAATTCTTGGCACAGCCTTCTTCAAGAAATGTTCCCCTTCACACCAAAAAAATCCCATAATAATTCCAGTCTTGCTGCGTGACATCAAAAAAAATGCCCAACCCATTAATAATTTGAGCCTTTCTCCTTGAGATTTTCTATTGCCTTACAGGCATTATAAAGCGGGATCTGCTCAAGCTCTGCTGGAACTTCTTGATTTGAAGGGATCTGCCATGAGTTAATAAGAACAGCACTTTATTTTGCAATTAAAATTTATATGTCAACTTCTACCGGTGAGTTGCCATACATAGCCACTCAGAAGAGTCTACTGACACCTTTCACTGCAAAATCCACATGACCAGCTGGGTCCTCTTTTCCAAAACCAGTCTTGACAGACCAAATTTGTCACCACTTCAGTGGTTGTTATCCCAGCCCACTGGGCTGGTTTTGAAGATCTTTAAACAAGGTAACATTACATTGTCTGAAGTAAGAATTGATGGATGTCTCCAGGCACCTTTCACTAAGTTTATGTTCTGGATTCACATTACAGAGTGAACTTTTATTAAAAGAATTATTAGACCCAGCCGTAAGGCTGCTATGGGAAAGTTCTGAAAGAAGGAATAGAAATTCACATCTCAGGTCTCATTATGAAATGAAAGACCTACTGAGACAAAGGTGACGTCTTTTCCATACTTCTACACATTAATAGTATTTCTGCTTTAAGGATTTGGGGAAATATTTAATATTGCTTTTTAGGATCACAAAGAATTTTTTTTTTTTTTTTTTGAGATCTCTTCTTAAACTGTCTGTCTATAATCTGGATCTTTTCCTGTTCCACAATGAGCTTTTTGTAGCATAATGTTTATTCTTAACGGACAATTATTATCACAGGCCTGTGCAATTCCTTAGTAACCACAAAGACATTCTGCGGCAAAGAATGTAGCCACTTCTGTATTTGTTTATAGCTTCTGAGTATAAATACAAACAAAACAGTAAAGAATCAGTAAGAATGAAAGCCACAGCAGAAATAATATTTAGTGAAATTGCAGGAGAAAAGTAGGGGCAGCAAAAATTCATCTATCAATACATTGTAGGAGATTGCCTTACTGAATCTGTCTGGTTCCATAAATACCAGAAATACAGAGACGTATTTGGTTTCTTCTTTTCTGCTTGTGTTTCATGCTCTATGCCCTCATTCAGCACATATTTACTTATCTTAGGCTGAGCAGTTACATTGCTCTGTTGATCAAAAATATCTCAAGAAATCATGAAGCATATTCTGATAAAACCTTTTCATATTATGAAAATATCTTCCAATTTATATTTTTTTAAATTTTTTTTTCGAATGACACATACATTCACTGAAAGGTGGGATGGAAAATGAGAAGCCAGGGTACATCTGCTTTATAACAGTAATTTTCATTGCAGAAGAAAAACTTATCTCTTTGTCTCTTGTCTCCAGGAAAGCAAGTGACAAATTTTATTGCTTAACAGATTTACACAGAAGCAGCTATTTAGCGCACAGAAAGTATACCTGAGTACTTGTAAGAGTAATCCTGAGATAGCTAGCAAAATCACATACCAAATGACCTTATGTGGAACTCTGTAGCTTGCCTACGCTATCAATATTGAATTTTTGTTTGTATTGTGCACGTTAAACTTCACAGGTATTTTCCAATCTCAAAAACCATAAGGAAATTCTTAATCACCTGAAATTTCACAAATACTGTTTTGTCACACTTGATGGGAAAAACTGACCTTTTTGTTGTCACTGTACAAATCTGTGCCTTGTCAGCAAACAAAAATCCATTATCTGTTGGTAATATAGGCCCCATGGTACAGAGACATGACTACTACTAACCCTCTGTCTTTGTCCTGCATCCAGCCCAGGTCAAGCTTAAAATGCATCTGTTAAATTCTTCTGCACAAAGACCACATCTTTTTTTGCATGTAAATAGTCATAACAAGTTGGTTAGGACAAATTATACGTAATAGTAGAGGAGGCAAGAGAAGGCAGATATGCAGTATTAATTAATCAATTAATTCCTTCTGGCTAAATTTCTGTTAGGAGCCATTGCATGCTCGCCTGGAATTTGTTATATTATTTAGCAGTGGAAGTTAGGCTTCCCACTCCATCAGTGGCTCACAGAAAGCAGAGAAAAGGCTTGAGAAATGCGCCCCTCATTAGCTCTTTTGTTTCTTAGGCTATTTTTCATTCATAAATTAAAATCATAATGTTTGCATTCCATATGCTGGGGTTCCCAGTCTGTGAGGCCAAAACTGATCTCAAGTCATAGGCACATATACCCGCAGGAGAGACGAATGAGATATTGGATTTGCAGACCACCAACAGCCATCATGTGGAGCAGGAGACCACAGCCAAGCTGTGGCGCGGGTGGGGAAGCTACTAGCTGGGTGTCAGTAGTGAACAATGTGGCAGATTCAGATGGTGGTAATCTCAAAGGTGGCTCCACCTGAAGGCATAGCTACTGAGATACACAGTGAAAGGGACCAAAGGACACCAGGCAGAGTTGTGAGGTCTAAGGTGCAAGCAGTAGCACCCTGAATGAACACCTAGTTAAAGAAAATTTAGAACAAAGGCAGGGTTTTATGGCCTGGTGCAAAGTGCATTAAAATCAAAGGAAAGATGCCTGTCTGGAACCATTAGAAAAACCCAGATGACATTAAGAAATGGGAAGACTCTAGGGTTCCTAACAATAAAGGAGCAACATCCGTAACTTAATGGACATTACTGTTGGCAATAAACATGAACAGGTTCCACTCAGAAAATTGATGTAGAAATTAATATGGGACAAATGACAGAACCTTATCCGAGTCTGGGATGGAAACCTGAGGACAGCCACCAGAAAAAAGATATTTCACTTGAAGATAATTATGCATTTTTCCCTCTTACTTTGTCCCAGTGACTCATAAGACAGTAAGTTCAACAGGGGCAGAAATTTGATACAGGGTGAATGCGGAACCATATTTTAGCTCTTTGGGATCTGACCCATTTTTACCATTTCACTGAGTAGCCTATGGCTTTTGTGCTTTGAAGCCTGATATTTGCATTTAGTGGACAATTTCAAATTGCTACAGTTATTTGTACAGTGGGTAAATTTCCCTTTTGTTTTGTGGCTAGTTTTCCATTGGTTTCATGTTTGTTTTTTTATTTGGTTTCTTCTCCCTATGGTAATGGGGCTTGACAGCATGATTCCCTCTTGGGGAAATTGGACATATGTAGCTTTTAATTTCTTCTGGAGAAAGGAACAGCTAAATTAAAAGTAGCAGGATGTTTCTCACAAAAGGACGAATTTTCTACCCAGCTTGAGTTGTGGCTCAACTTGAGTAATTTTGTGGGAGAAATCATGCTCCCTATTGGGGAATAATTGCCAGTGCCTCTGCACATTCCCAATGGGCATGTCATTTTAACGCAGTTTCCCTAAACCTTAATTCAACGCATAGTAGAGTCACCATAGAGTTGCAAGAGGATTCATGTAAGAAGGGAGGTCCCAGTCTTTCCAATGAGAATGCTGTTTGGGTGAATAGTTCATCATGTGGCCTTCAAAGAAGAATGATCTTTTAGGTAAGACCTCAATGAAGATCTAGGTTTGATTGCAGGGTATCTCATAATCTCTTATGTGGCCATAAATAAGGCTCCTTATTTCCCTGTGTCTTGGTTACCTATCAGCAATACTTCCTTCTCTCACAGACGTGTTCTAGGAGTTCATTAATATTTGTGAAATATCTAACTGAAGAATTTACTGAAGAAGTAATAATTCAGGGCTGGGCACCTGGGTCCACACTATTATTCCCAGCACAAAACAAAACAAATTCCCTAATTGATTCAGAGTGTTGAGGAAATGTTCTTCCATGTTCCCCAGATGGCAAAAAATCCCAATGTATACAAAATATCAATAGGACAAGCAATCGTGCTTGAAGCAGAAACTTTGACGCTGTGCCTCAACTTAACTAGAACCATCTGCTCATGCATGAACAGTAGTAAAAGACTTGAAAAAAACACAAAGCAGAGTGCATACACAAACCCAGGTGATAAGTAAGTATCTTTAGAGTTCACTTCATTGAAAAGCGAAGAGAACAAGTTTATCATACTCAAGAATAGGCAAATAGGTCCAATTAAAAAAAAAAATAATCCTCAGCAAGTCTGACCCTGCAATTAATCACAATAGCTTCCTGAAGTAACAATTAACTGCAGCTTAAATGATAGTCTGAAGAGCAAGTGGCTTTCTGGGAGACAAAATGCGTGATATGGGAAAAGAGACTTATGAATTTGATCATTTGTACCTGCAATTGGTACCTTGTAAGATAATGTTTCCAATGTATTGCAGAACCAACATGGCTGGCCCAATTATCAGGCTGGACTGAAATCCCTTAGAAAATTTGGTTTACAGTCAGTTTGAAAAGATGCACAGTATATTACCAGAGGGAAAAGCAAGAGATTTGAATTTTAATGTAATGCTCAAAATTTTGATGTGTTTATCACTATTTTCCCTTAGATTGTCTTCAGTGTTTTAAATCTTCAGCCTTGAATTTACAAAAAACCCCACATATATGTGGAGGTGAGGGAGCAGTCAATGAATATAGCAAAAAAAAGTATTTTAAGTTTTAGGTGGATACTCTTGAGATGTAAGTAGCAAGCGGGCCTGAATGAAATGAATACAGAGTCTGAATCACATACAATTTACCTCAAGATTCTAGCAATATTATCAATGCTCTCTGGTACGTTTGGTTTCAAGTAATATGTTTTATATTTCATTATTCTCTCACATTAGAACAGTTATTCTACAATTAATAAGAACTGATTACTTTCTCTAATGAGTCATTGTTTACCATTGTAGACTATTAGTTTAGTTTAGGGTCTTGAGCCTAAAAGTACATTTTTTGCAAAACACTTAAGGCAATCATAAGTCCATAGAAGCCTTCTGTATAACCTATTTTACTGACAAACAATTACATTTTAGATTGAAGAGGTGAAATGATTAAGAATATTTGACTTAGTTGCCATGACAGCATGCATTTTTCATCAGGCAGAGTGTAATTACTACAATTTCAATGATGTAAAATCAAGAAAGATGATAACAAACAGCAGAACCATGGAGATATTGCCATTGCAACCAGGTTGCCATGGCAACAGTGATAATAATCTCAGTGATAGATGTTTTCTCTTGCTCTTTCCATTTTGTACGGTTATAACATTCAGAGCCAGTTTTTACCACAGCTTTTTATAGTTTATTAGACTGTCAAAATAGTTTATGAGATGTTGTTGCAAAGGAAATGACTGAGTTCCGCAGCCTAATAAAAATGCCAAATACTCTGTTTACATACTGCTCCAGCATTTAACAAACATTAAAAAATTGTATGAAAAATGATTTGATATTGTATCTGTATTAATCAATTTGCAAGGCATAAGCTCTGTCACTGAAGGTCAAATGAATACCTTCCAAGCATTACTTTTAGAGAGCCCTTTTAAAGTTTATTCTTGACACCATGCTGCCAAGTCCTTTTACCTGAGCTGTTGCAAAACATGTAGCTCACAGGAAATACTTCATAAGACTAGTACATAGTTAGCTAGAAAAATCATGTTAATCATTTAAATAATGTAGGAACATGTAATAACTTAATATCAAAGAAGTGGTCAATGCAGATTAAAGAATACTTTATTTATCGAAAGTCCACCATAGACATAAGATAGCACAAAAAATGTAAGATAATATGTACATGTTTTTTATATGTGTGTATGCATACACTTATACATAAACTATTATATGCATATACGATTTTATCCAGTATGTTTGTAGTGTATATATGAAGACAGAGAATAAATAGTGTCTTCACACTGCTACCTCTTCTGCTATGGAGGTATCAGAAGGCATTGATTAGTAGAGGAAGCATTGAGATTTACTTCTGAAGCAGAAATAAATCCCCCTTTTTATAGTTTTAAAGACTGACTTTCTAAATCTGAAGCAATAATTCCTCAGGGAGCAATGTAATTTTAATGGGAATTTTTAGAATTTTTGCAAAGGAAATATTTAAATATCCTTTTCTATTTTTCCCTATCTTTTTCTCCCTGAGCTTGGCAACAGTCACCATCCATCTTAAAAACAGTTATAGACATACTCTGAGAAACAAACACATTTAAAATCTGAATATTGAATACAACAAATTATCGTTCTTCACTGAAGTTATCCCGAATTTATTTACATAACTGAAAGAATTGCTAGAACTGCAGCTTTTCCTGCCATTCAGTTTGGCCAGCTGCCTTATACGTTTGCTGAGCACTGAGACCTTCAGTAGAGAACAAAACCCAGAAGGAGGAAGGGAGGGACTCCTGAAATGTCGTGGTTAAACAGGTGGGTAATGGGGCAGGAAGATTCAGAAAGAGCACGAACGATTATGCGCTGTTTTGATGTGTTAATGTGGATTTGAGGACCGACATGGGAGACTATTGCCATAATACCAAGACAGTGGTGACCGATGGCATTAGTTTCAGTCATGCTGCTCCCCAAAACAGCTCCTTCATCATGTGGACCTGTCTCTGCTCATCTCATAACACATTACATGCTGTAATTCCTCTGTGAAAATGAATAAATTTCCAGTTTAGAGAATTGTTAACGGGTCCTGAAGCTTTTCTTAAGTACTGTAGAAGACTAACACACAGTTACCAGTCACTATTCAATCTAGGTTTTCTTTCTTGAAAATAAAACAAAATAAAGCAAAAGTACTGAAAAAAGCCAAACATTTAGTTTGTTAATAGAACACTACTAAGTGCTACTGACAGCTTATTCCTTTGGTGTTTATACTTTTGGTAAACTAAAGGTTTTTAAATTTAAACTCATGTTTGGGGAAAAAATAAATTAATAGATATCTATCTATCCCAAACCAAAAAAGAATTTAAATGTACATGCCTCATCACAGTTAATGGATAATATATGTTTACATTGTCTATGTTGCTTGGAAAGCTTTTCTTTGTTGTATATGTTAACTGTGTATACAGTACATTTGTGTGAGTGAGAGAGAGGAAGAGAAGGAAGTCTGGTCTCTGAGAAGATCTAATGTAACAGTTGACAAATGATACGCAGCAGCCAAGATTACATAATCCTAGACAAAATCAGAGATGTTTTAGGACCTAACAACTTTGTCGACACTGCAGAACTGATCCTAACAGTACATTTGGTACAATCTCTTTAATTTTATGAGATTCTGCGAGTGGAACACTTATTTTCTTACATCAAAATGGCTTGTGCTGTGAGAATGGGGTCCTGGTATTTCCTTCTCTCAATTTCACATCACTACCCTTAATTATGCTTCTTTACAATTAAATAATTTGGTATAAAGTTTTGTTGTTAAGGATCAAATATTTGTAGTTCCAGCTTCTAACTAAACTATATGTACTAAAAGTCACCGTCAGTTTAATACAAACATGATTTTCCCTGAATGTCCTTTTGCTTTGTATTCTTATTCATACTACGTATAAATTCTACAAAAAACATAACTGAAAGAAATTCAAAGAAAAAAGAATCTGATTGTCAGAGAGAGTCAAGGGAAAGAGTAAGAGTACTTTAAGCTACTTTAATTCTTTATTTGAAACTAAGAAGCTTTCAGGATGGTGGCATCTCTTCAAATAAGCTTTTCTTCCCAAGGATCTCCATTCCTGCAGCCAACTCACCATTTCTGTCACTGTTCTTTAAAACTCTTCCCAGATTTGCAGTACGTTTTTTTTTTGGTAATGTGCAGCCAAAAAAACCCCCCACCATGCAAGAGTCTAACTAGGACGACATAGGAGCTGTAGAGATACTGTTACTTGACTCCTCCACCATATGATGTCTTTGTGCATGCAGCCTAAAATTGCACTGTCCTTTTTCTGGCAGCTGTTACACATTGCAAATTGATGAATACTTTGCTGTCCACAGTTAATCCCATGTGTTTCTTGCCCCATTATTACTTCCCAGGTTTGTCCCCTTCATCAAATGAACATCCTTGCATTATGTCTGCCAAGTATTATTATACTTTATGCCAAATTTAATTTTTCTTTTTTGTTTATACACTCACAGAACACATTCCTTTTCATCTATTTCTCCTTGGCCTCCGAGGTGTTTAAACTTCTTCCAGTCTTTGAATGACTACTAATGACTTAACAAAAATTATAAATAACTTCCACCAACCATCAATCCTGCTGGTGCCTCGCTAGACTTTCTCCAACTCAGTGCATTCCATTTATCATTACTTTGTGTTTATTGTTTTTTTGGTCACTTTTCAGATCTCAGATCAGTCTTCCTTTTCCAGCTTAACTACATTCTCAATTTTTATTTGTATCAAATGCTAGGTACAAATGCTAGCTATCACTCATCCACCAGTTTTGCAGTTTGAAGGAAAGAAGGAAAGAATGAAGGAAAAAAAAAGGGAAAAAAGAGAAAAAAGAAGAAAAAAGAAGTAATTCATCTGGAAAGCCATATGCTTGAGACTTGACTAGTTTTTAAAGTCTAATTTCTTAGGCATTGGTATTATGTCGGCGATTCTCATATCTTTTGTTTGGAATATACATAAAATTTCCACTAATTGGAATGAACATTAATTACAGCCTTTAATGGTCCGCCCCTGCTTTCTGACATGGCATTCAGCACGTACAACCTATCATTCTATAGACAGTCACTTCTAAGGGATGTCCTTGGAGATTTTAAATGGCGAGAGTGCCCTTTGCTGGCTTTCCAGACGACACATGAATTGCACTAACTTGTGAATAAACAGAAGGAAATTTAAATACAGAAATAGAAATTACAACTTTGCAACTTTATTTTGTGCACTTAATTGAAAATCCAGAGACATTCTGTAATCTCTAAGAGTTTCTAAGAGTTTCTGAGTGCACAGATAGTAAATTGGATTGGTAGCCTACAAAAGAAACTGCAAGAGATTTACCAAGAATGATCTGCCTGCCAGGGAATGGGCTGACCCTCTCCCTCCCTCAGTTTTCAGTGGTGATTGTCAGTTTTGGAGTAGAGCTGAAACAATTCCTTTTGCTGAGTGTCTAAGCATATGCTGCTTTCAAATGGAATTACATTATAGAGTATGGGATTATCACTCCCAACTTCCCTTGAAAAGGGGGGGGAATCAGAAGCACTGATTCTTGAGAAGCAGTTCCCTTCTTCAAACAAAGAAAAAGCATGTGCCTGAAAAAATAGCATATACCACAGAAAAAGAGTTGTATCCACACCAAAATGGTAGTACAAATTTGAAAGTCTGCACGCTGCTCTGAGCTGCTGATACGCTGGAAGACTACGTCCTTGCCTGAGATAGCCCTTCTTCAGAAATGCTGATGTCTTTTTGCAGAATATCTCCCTCCTACATAACACTGTGAAGGAGAAATGCTGTTTTGTCCAGGGCAGTAAGTGATCCCCTGGATTTAGTCCCATGCTGACAACTGATACACCTTGAGGCATTTTAATCTGCTGGCTGTGTGCCAACACTTTCTTCTATCTAAATGCAGTACACATCTGCTTATGGGTGGCTATGTGACAAAAACCCGAGTCGCAGTAATCGAGTAAGATAGTGTTGCTAAAGAGCTTATAATGGAATTTCTTTTTAGAGAGAATTTCATCAATAATTAAAGTTCCCACCTGTCCACTGTCCCTTCTTTAATTATACCTGATGTCTCTTGTCCCGCAAAATGCTGATATATGGAACCACTGCTTGTCCCTTAATTTCAAGATTAATTAATTGTTGCCATTGTGTGCGATCTCATTAGGAACACTGTAAAAAAAAATCATAACAAAGTATGGATAGGAATTCTAAAATGTTATAGGTGAAATTCTCAGCTGATGCTGAGCACAGCATTATTCAGCAAAGCATCATTGATGTCACCTACTACAACAGCAATAATTACTTTGGAACAATATGCAGACCAAGTACATTCAGAAACAAGGATCCAATATGTTGTAATGTATTTCAAAGCCTGAGCAGATGCTTTGCTATCATTTTCCTAGATGAAATTCTTCTTCCCACCTGTCTTTTCCTGCTCCACTTAAAACACATGAAGGGTGGATGTTGGCATGAATGATAGAAAGACCTTGTGATGACCCTCTGCACCTGAGAGAATTTTCCTCCAAACAATATTTGGATGATTTTTAAAACAGATGTGCAAGCCTTAAAACCCTCATCCCAATTGCCCAAGATATAGAAGAAAAACGAATTAAAATATAGATTGAAAATGTCTTTTGATATTAAAAATCATTTTCGGAGGAACATTTTAGAGCAATTTTCTGTCTTATGCATTTTATCTTGCCACTTTTCCCATTGACTATTATTTCCTTTGCTCTCATGTGGATATATCCTGAATAACATTCTGGAGGATATTAAGCCATGCAACAGTAAGAAAGAGCTCAAGGAAACTATTGCAGCTTAGTCTGCCTCTCATTCTACTTTAGATTTACATGGCCATGGTATTTAATTTTCAGGGATCCTAGCTCAAATGTCTTGTTCCAACTTATACAAACTTTCTGTGCTTTCCATCAGGTAACCTCTATAAAATCATGCACACCACTGCTAGTTGCCAGCATTTTTTCAGACACCCTGTCTTTACTTGTTAATATTTCTGGATACTTTTTTTTCTACCCTTTGCCTTTCTACCAGAGAAAAGGAAATGTATTTAATGATACAGCCCACAGAAAGTCCTCTGCTTTAGGATTAAATACAGTCTGTTCCTTTTGTGATCCTAAAACCCCTGAATGCATGATGAGATCTCTCAGTTATGCAATATGCACATTTTTGTAATGTTAAAAATCCGAATCCTAAATTCAAACAGATCTAGCTGAACTGTTCTTTTAAAAGACCCCAAATTATTAAAACTGCTTGCTGTGCATTTTCATAAGAAGGTTTTAAATTTTCTATTACTGGTTTTGCACATGATATATCTCTTAAAACTATAACGTAGCATGATAGCTTTGGTATGGCTTGATGTGTTTTTCACTATCACAGGTTACCTAGGAGAACATACATATTGCGAAGTCTAAATGACTTTTATTTCAAATGATGTAAAACAACAAAGAAAGAACAAATGGGTATCATACAGGACAGAGCAATCAGCCTTTCAGTAGCACTGCATGAGTCACATTTGAATTTATTTCAGTGGCTGTTTTTCCTGTTGCTGTTATACGTACATTTAGAGAGTACTTGTGCTGTGTGCCAGCAGACCATGGACATAAGCATGCCAAGGGCATCAGGGAGTAATTTTCAGTGATCATATACCCTTTGCTCTATCTAAGCAATCTGGGATTTCCATGATATCTTGTATTCTCACCCTGGATGCTTCTGTGGGGAAAAGCGAGCACTTCTGTACTTTCTAACTAGGATCTGCAGCTGCCTGGGCAGTCATCTCTGCCCAGTTTCTACAGCAAGCTTCAGAGCAGGTACACTGAGGAAAAGGACAAAATGAATAGCAGATGAGAAAAAAGAAAGATAAGAAAAAAAGAGAAGAAAAAAATGGGTGTGTGCCTTTCTGATAGAGTCATTTGCAACATAGCACGCACTACAGAAATACTCTAGTAATAATCAGTTGGCCATGCAACCTCTGAATTGCAGGGATGCAAATTGGTGTGACTATTGCTGGTCCTTGGCTGTTTCTGGAAGACAAAACATATCTGAAATGATTCTGAACATTTCTTCTGCCTCTGAGATACTCAAAAGTCTGTACTCATCCAACTGAATTGTACACACCGAAGCACTCAAATCAGTATTTTCCTACCTTTAGGCTGCCACTAGAGAAAATGGAGTGAGATGGATATGTCCAGGAAGCAATTCAGCTCACCTCAGACTTAAACTGTCATTTTAAAGGTCTTGATCTTTCATTAGATAGGAGGTTGGGTAAAACCATATTAGATTCTTTGGTTGTTTGTGTTGCTTAGTAGAGGGGGTTTGGGGGGTTAGTTTCCTTTGTTGTTGTTGTTGTTGTTGTTGTCTGCAGTCTGGATAAGCACTGTTAGTGAGGAAACGCTTTGGTACACATTTGCTCCCAGATTTTTTCATAACTTAGAGTCTCAGACACTCTGTAGGCACAGAGAAGTTAAAATATCAGCACTGTCTAAGGAGCGAACCATTTCAATACAATGGAGAAAGGCTGAAAAAGGGTTGTTCATCAAAGGAGCTTCTGTAAGCAACAAACCTTGCAAAACAATACTATATGCAAACATTTTGCCTCACAGTCATATCTCCTGACCCAAGCATGATGAATAAGAAACCATCGTTCCTTATCATGGTCATAGCATCTGTCTCTTCTCACAACCTGTTCCTTTGTGATTCATGCTTCTTAGTGCAAGCTGTCTTTTAAACTATGCTTAAGAGTTTGCCCAAAATGATCCTAAATTATTTGACCTGGAGAAGGATCGGCTTTCTTAAAAACTGCTAATGATTTTGTAAACACTTCTATGTTATTTGCTTGAAGGTGGAACTATCTGACTTCAGCTTTAAAGCCATTTGCTCCTGATAAATTAAAATAATGCACCTAAAGGGCCTCTTCATTAAAGCACTGGAGAGTAAAAGCTCCATTTAAGTGACATGTTCGACTCTGCCTCTCTTTCAAAGCTTCTATTTGTTGCTGATCTCTTCCCAACTCCCACTGTTTATTCTACTAAATATGGTATAGAGATAAAACCATATTCCACTCCATAGGCTTTTTCTAAGATTTCCACATACAGCAGGAGGTAAACAGAAGAGTCAGATAAAAAGAATTACAACAGGATGTTATTTATGCATTAGAATATATGGAAGAACAGGGGAACAAGAAGAATACACTTAAAAGAAATGAAAATTGAGCTTGACAAGAAATACATGATTCTTTAAACGTTTTTGCCAATCTAAATGTTGGAGATAAGCTCCTCTTTTAAAGAAAAATGATACTTAGAAACATTTTTTCTTTCACAATAAAATAAAATAACCTGTGGGAGGTGAAAAGTTATTGTGGAAAAGCAGAACTCAGAGTTTGTGACGGTTTATCAGACACTAGGTGGGGGGAAGCATAGAAGCATGTAGACTCCTTCTCCAGTACCCCACTCACTGGAATATAGTTCTTCTGAGCTCAGTAACGTCTTAAGGTCTTAAATCCATTACAACTTTCTTCTGGTTAGGTATTGTTAAATATTATTTTGTGCTGTTATTAGTCCTGCAAAATGGCTTTGGCACTCTATTGGCTTGACTTCAAGGATTCCTGCTGTTCGTTGGGGTAGAGAAGCTAGCAGCTGTATATCTTTGCCTTGTGTGATCCATAAAAGTATGCATCATAATACCACATTAGAAGAAGAAGAAAAGAGGTCAGAATATTTTGATAAGGAAGGTAACTAAGTCAGTTTCTTAAATTAGTAATGGCTTGTGTTGTTTCCCTCTATTGGCTACACATACTATGGGTGTGCTCTGTCATTGAAAGTGCCATCTAAAAATTAGAAATGGACATAAATAACATTATTTATCTGCCTGGAACTGCAGTTAAGAGGCAGCATATAGGACTAGTACAGTTACTGAGAGAATGTGGGACAATTAATGTTTAAGTAATGTCTACTGAAATTAATTATCACACAATTTAAAAAATAGTTTTTATGAATTGATCCATTTTATGTATGAGTTGAAACTTCTTCAGAGTAAAGATGAGCTTTACAATTCAAATTCAGCCACATTAAGAATCAAAGTTTCTTGTTTTATGGAACATCTAGAGAATCAGTTTTCTTAAACATAAAGCTGCTCTGCTCCCTGCTCTTTTTTTTTTTTTATTTAGCAGAGATGAGTTTTTTCAAAGTCAGATATTTATCTGATTTTGATACCTTCATGTCTTTCTTGAATCTAAAATTCTGGTGTGGGAATCCTAGTCTCTGTGAGGCCAACGGGGAAAAATGTCTTCAATTTCCCTGGAGTTCAGATTTCATGTGATGTCTTCTGCCATGATACAGCTTTTTAATATAAACAAGTAAATGCCTTGTTAAGTCAATGAAGGAGAAGTTAACCAATTATAAAAACTCTATTGCCAGCATTAACATTTTTTTATTTTATTTTATTTCAGTATTAGATTACATATGAGAAGCTTATTAAAAGAGCATTACATTTGCAAAGTCAATTTCTGGAAAGTTGCTCAGTGCCAAGATGAGGGCTGCGTAAACAGATTCAGTCATAAGTAATACTACGTTTTAATGCTGCTTTAACTGAGAAATGTTTATAACTATTGGAATTCCAAGTCCAGTACAATCTTGTTTTATGCAGGCCTATTTCTCTATAGAAGCAACTTTAAAATCTCAAGAATTATTCAAGTACTTACTGTTTCTAACCTGAATTTAAATACTTTCCTAGAGTGGTGGCTGTGCCTCAGTTCCTTGACAAAAAATGATAATGCCATTTTTTACTGTAATTTTCCATTTTGTCATACATGGTTTATTGAAATTGTGAACTGTGTGGCAAGGACTGTATTTTATTGGATAGGTGCAGACTGTCTAGTAAAGTGGTACCTGTAATTTGGGAGACACTTCTAGGTACTGCTATAATATGGATGAATGAATAAAGAGCAACTTGTTACAGCAACACAGTTTTTCAAGATAAGAAAAATATGTCTTGGACCTCCAGAACTATACTCCAATTCATACAGCTATGTGCACATGTTTCAGGTTCTTATGACTTTTTAATGACTTTCTTAGAATTCACTAGGTACACAAATCTGAAGGTCTACTTACCGCATTAATGGACAAGGATGCCATCAACTTTTGCTGTTAACAGTATTATAAAGTCTACTTCTCTGTGAAATCTCATAAGTCAGAGACTCGATCAAAGCAAGTGTGCTAAGCAACTATTCATTATATTCATTATTTTAATTTTGTTGGAAATATCTCAAAAGCCAGTAATGACAGAGTACATGCCTTTTTATGCTAAAATAAAGTGTTGGCTATTTTGCTGTATTTCTCTGCATTTACTTTTGTTAAAAATAGGATTTCCATGCAAAACTTACAAACAAATTAAAATCCAGGACATACTCAACAAGAAATTTAATTATCAATGTTCTGTTCAACTAATTGTTTCATGGAGACAGCATGCTTGATAAGAGGAGACTGCAAACAAATGAGTACACAAATAGCAGTGTAAATACATTCTACCAGATCAGCACCTTGCCCAGATTTTTGGCAGTTAGCTCAGATTTTACTCAGAGTGAATCCCTTTGCAAAATCTGAGAACCAGAATTAGGCCTGAAACACATCTCTGAAAACTCAGTAAGTGAAATATTTCTGTTTAATGGATATTTTTGAAATGTTGTAGCACTACTTTTTCTAGAACAGTCCAGAACCTGAGAACTTGCCTAGAAATAGGATCTTTCAAGTTCCTTTCTCTTTGCTCGTTGTCTGAACGAGGATGCGAAACACCTGAACGGGTCAGGTCCCCAGTCCTTTCTGGGCACATGCCTGCAGCTCCAGCTCCTGGCTGGTTTGAGCAGATAAACAAGCAAGCAAGGAGAGTGCTCAAGAGTTAAGGTATTTTTCCTGAGCTACTCTGTGTCTGACAAAATACAGAGTTTGACAAAACCTGTTTGAGGGCATTAGCAGATGGGAGCCTATAAGCCATCACTGGAACTGTTTGACCTAATTCTGCCACCAGATGAAAGAACCAAACAAAAGAACAAACTTCCTCTGAGATTGCTCCATTGAAAGCACCAGAGAGATACTATGGATACTCTTCTCGGGCAGAACGGGAGGCCTGATAAGGCTAGGAGGACCTGCGCAACAGAGAAGGAATCTTTCAGCATTTTTACGACATGAGAAGTGTTGATTTCTTAAGAGTAATATCTCCTGAGAAAGACTTGTCAGTAGCCAGGTTTCTGCTTGGTAAAAAGAACAGGAAAAGTTTGAAATTGTCAAAATATCCCATCTGAATTATTTATATTCTTTTTTTTTTTTTTTTTTTGTTAAAAAGCAAGCTTTAATTCACACTTTAGACAACTCAAAGGAGAAAGAAAAAAATAGAAAAATCCAAATGATTTTTTTTTAAGTACACTGGAAAACACTTTCACTGATATGACCCAGTAGGGTGGGGTTTCTTTTGTTTTCATTCCACAGAAATATTGAGTAGTTTTGTTTATTTTATCCCTAATGAGCTTGGAAAAACATTTGGCCTCATGAATTCTCACAGGATCAGAAAATTCCTTGTCCTAGAAACCTGCAGATTAGAAGACAGACAGGCTGAGGATGCTCTGTGAGAGGAGGCAGTGATATTTTTCAGTGTCAGAGTTTATTTGTAACAAGGCACTAGATATGATAATAGTGGTATTTATTGGGCTTTCAGGCGAAGAGATAGATATAGATAGATACCAGTAGTTATCACATTATTTTCCAACTTTTACAAAAATGAGATATATTTTATAGAGCTTACTTTACAAATAGCACAGAGAAAATATGGTTCATACCCTGAAGAATTGAGACATTCATTTCAAAACACACTGAACAGGAAATTTTACATAAAGTAGCTCCAAGAGTTCAATCTCAAAGCAGCCTTGAGTGTTTTTGTTTGCTTGTTTGCACGTATTATTGGAAGGGAGGTTTTCATCATCATCTTCTTTCTTAGGCTGGCAGTCACTGACAAAGCTTCACGGAAGGGTTTGTTAGGAGGGATTTGCCTCACGGGGATGCATGCTGGTAAGAAAACAAGGGAATGAGTACATACAGGGTTGCACAGTCCTAATCCCTCAATCCTAAAACTAAGAAAAAAGACTGAAACAAGTTATTTTTCTAGGCAAGGAAGAGGAGAGAAGGCGGCAGGACATGGGGCACACTGCGTAGTTGCTAACGGGGGGATGCTATTTAGGAGCCAGAAAGCTATTTTTATCCTTCTGCTCCTCCCCCACTCTTTACTGAAGCGGCTTTTCATACAACAGTTTTCTTGAACTATAAAATCCCATACTCTTCTTATCCCCAAGAACATTATTTAATCAAGTCTTTACAGCAACAAACGCATACATTTCTTCAGTGTAATTCAAACAGACATTTTGTAATCCAAAACACACCAGAAATAACGCTGCCTGTTCCCTTGCATTCAGGAGTCATCTTTTGTGTAATTATGAAGAAAAACTGCTGGAAACAAATTGAAAAATGTAATAACTGGTTTGCTGCCCATGATTTACATGAAGGGTACCCTGACAGCACAACAGCATTACTAATTATGATGATCCAAATCAAATTCCCTTTGAGGCCGGTCTCTATATCACTGTACCCAACTGTAAGAGAGATATCTAAGAAAATCACCTATTATTTGTCACTTCAGAGCAATTGCAGCCAGCATCCTACATTGGGCTAGTGGTATCTCTCTGACAACCTCCCAGACTACACAAATTGTTGGTGAGCACCACGTTAATTCAGCCTGTCATCAGCTCTCCATTCCACCGCTGTAATTCAAAAAGATGGAGTACCTGTGATCTCTTACAGGAAAACACTACTCTGGGAAAATATCTCTCCAGGTAGATGTTACAAACTACCGTGTCCTCTCCCTTCTAGATCTGCCGTAATTGACAGGTCCTGTGTCGAGAGTGCGGGAGCCCTCCTGCCTCCAGTAAAATTGAGCACCCGTACCAACGCGCACACCCGAAACGCAGCAGCAGCACTTGGGCTGGCACGGGGATGCAATTCAAAACTGCATCAGGCCTGTTGTCAAGGCAGGGAGAGCAGTGACTGCACACTTCAGCTCCCAGCGCTGACACTTGTCTCTCAAGACTATTTGCTCCTCAGATTTCTTACTCCAGCTTGTCCTCTCTGGAGTGCTGCAGAACATAACCTTTTTTCACTGTCCCTCAGCATACACACTTTAGGCTCAATGTTCAAACTTTTATTTAGGAATACTATTCATAGCAGAATTTATTTTTAAAGAATAAAGGTTGGACCCAGGATGTTTGTTTCTGATCTAGAGGATTGCTAAGCACACACAGCAGTGCAAATGCATTTGCCAGCAAACAAATTGTGGACTTGGGGTATGCTCATGCCAAAGTGGCACAAAATTACCGTTATTCTAGAAGACAATTTTTTTTTTCCAGGTTATTTCTTATCCACACATTTGTTCATATCAATGCAATGCAAAGTAACAGGATGACTAACATTTGAGGAAAAATACACTATTTTCAGACCAGATACCAGCTGTCAAGTTAGATAGAGAATACTGCATCAGAAATTTTACAGTCCAGTTCACAAAAATTTTATGTGTCTGTAATTCATGTTTTTGTGTGAAATAGTTGTTTGAATATGCCATGCACAGCGTGCCCAATAAGTACATGCATAAAGACCAGGCAAGGATTGTCTTGGGTCAGAGAATGGTCAAATGCATTCTAAAAAAAAGAAATGCATGATGGTAAAATGCCCATTACTGCACTGGTGAAAATCTGTGTGCAAGTTCTTAAATGGAATTTAACTGAATTTCTCTTATTTGTTCAAAAAACAAGGCATAGACACACAAACACACTTTTTTTTTTTTTTTTTTTCCCCCATTAAGTGCCTCAGAGAGAAGTGAAGTGGAACAACTGACAGAAAAATTAATAATTTTAAGACTTTCAGATCTTAGGACTGGATCTTTTGTTTCTCCCACGTTGTCTCTGGGACTCTCCAGGTCAAAGACCCTCACCTAACAAGCTTCTCCACTGAGCCCCAAACATAGTCTGTGGCAAATGTTAGGAAGCTGTTGTTTAAGGTAGTGCGTAGTTATTTCTTAGTAAAACTGTTAAAGAAGCTAGCACAAAACCAGAGATGCCAGCCTCAGAAAACCTCAGTCACTTTCCATTTTTTTTGGTCAAAAGATATTCACATTATAATGTATAAGTATGCAACAGGATCTGATCCAGGAATTTATTTATTACTTCCGCTGACCTCCAAGGTTAGACGTGTCCTTGAATTCACATCACAAATAGGTTGAACTTAATATCACAAAGACATTTTGAATGCTGTGGACAGGAAGTAAATTAATAATAAACTTTTTATGCTGAATGTGATCTTTTTACTATAACAGTAGCATACACTCAGAGCTACAATAAAAATGCTGTACCAACCTATTTTTTTTCATTTGCAACTGAATAATATTAATCTCATCTGAAAAGTAATGGTTCTAACAAAACTGACTGTAGTGCAAGCAGTCAGCATTTTCAAGTCTAGCCGTTCCCAGAAGCACAGTATTTTGGAGGCAGTCTTTGTAGAGTAAGATCAAAAATGCAGAGATATCTTCTGAGTTCTGATAAAGGCAGGGCTAACAGATTTTGCAAGTGTTGATCACCTACCAGCTCAGCTTCACTGAAGATAAAACTGTAAACTTGCATTCAAGTAAACTTGAAACTGGCATCTCAAAAATCCAGTCAACCTCTTAGACATCAATATGCCGATGTGCATTTTAATTTCAGTTCCCCATGCAAATAGTGGTTTACTAGACTCATTCAAGTCTCTGTGTCACTGCCATGGGCCAGCCTTTGTCCCGCAGGAGCCTTGCTTTTGGCTCAATACCCTTGACTTTTCAGTCAGCTGCTCAGAAAAATCAACCTGCCATTTAGCACTCAGTTATGCAATTAAGAAATACCAGCACTATTAGAGAATATCGTATGAAAGACTAAAGGAAACGTATTTCTGGGACAAGAAAATATCTGTTCTTTACTGTAATGTTAAGGTTATATACCCATAACAACATTTCTGCTTTTTTAAAGTTTATTTTTAATTTGAGTACCTGAACAAGACAAAGCAAGACAACTGGCAATTTATTAGCTTATTCTTGATAGAGAGAACTCAGCTCACACAGCCACAATGTGTAAATGGAGGCAGCCACATGCTCAAGCCGGCTGTTACTAAGAAGTTTTGGTCCAGTTCAGCAAAACACATTGTTTTACACTGGAAGAGGAGGCTTACTGACTACTGTGAGAACATGCATGTGTTTAAAGTGCTTTGCTGGAGAGCAGCCATAGTACTTAGCATCTTACAGGAGTACATGCTCCACTCTTCGGGAAGAAATGACAGACAAAAGCTTCTTAATATGAATCTTAATATTAGCTGGTGTCAAATTGGAGCAGCCCCACTGATATGAACAGAGCTCTCCTGATTTTTTTTTCTTACCAGCTGAGGGACTAGCTCATTGCATCAGCCCACTTGATGCTAAAAATCTTCCCATCCCTAAGCTCAGTTAATTGAATGCAGAATACTCTATGCATTCTCTCTCTCCTTTTTCCTTTCTGTATTTTTTTTCTTTTCTTTTTTTGGCAAAGTGCCCTTATTATTTTGTATCCTAAAGCATTAGAGGCTAATAAAGAGAGCAAATGGAGAAGGAGATGGAAAAGGAATTTGTTTGTACTTCACTCTCCATTGGCCCATTATGTTTAAATCCATTATGTAGTTTACCTGATGCTGTGTTCAGAGCAACTGAATGCTGTACTTCTTTGTAATACTCACATTTTCTTAACACAATTTAAATTTAAACCCTTTATTAGTCCAGAGAAGGCTGAGCATGAAACAATGGTAGCTCTGGGAGAGTAATTATTTCTGTTCCATTGTCTGGGATGTTAGAGCTTTTGATTAGTTACACTATACAGTACTTAACAGCTAACCAGCCTCACCATGGTTAACAATACATGAGATTTTCCCTGTCCCAGCAGCACTCCAAGTACTCCTGAAATGTTGGCTCTGTCTTTAATCTTGTTATTCACAAATACCTCTAATTTTCTGGGGGGTGTGTGAAAACTACTGTACTGCCAGCAGCATAGAACACCATGCGGCAGGCTCTGTTGGGAAGGGATCTCTGTAAAATGGATGCATGAAGCTGTGGGTTGTAAGCCATTAAGCTTTCTCAGTATGTTTCTAATGAGCTTATGATAGCCTCACAAAATGACTGTTTTTACTGCAGCCTAGTAAATTACAGTATGTACAAATTAAATCAGTGGGACCCAATGCAAGCTGTTCCTCATCAGGTTCAACACTTCTTTTAAGAAGTGAAAAATTATGACATACTAGAACAGCTATATGTTTCAGTCATGTCATATGCTACAATTATCTGTATAACACTTCTCATTGTGTCCCGCAGAAACCAAGTACTTCCTCTCTTGTGCTGCTCCTTCATGTTTCAAAATTGGTGTTGTAATGTATGTGAATAATAAATTTGTCTCAGCTGTTAAAAGTTAAATGCCAACAAAATAGCTCTCTGAAGCCTTGATCCTTTTCCCATGGAGGCCACTGGCAAAATCCCAACTGATTTTTTTTGATCACTTGTAACCTTCTGCATTATATTAAAACTGCTTTTCATATATTACCTCCTTGGCAGTCACAGGGCACTATTAAAATGCTCATAGATGTTATTTCTACATCTTCACATATTACCTCAATTCTTTCTTCCACCAGTTTTATTTTGGTGTGACCTGAGTGGATTAGCTCCTGGTGTTCATCACTCCAAGTGACACCACTATAAAAGAAACCTTTTGGGGAAGGGGAATTGGTGTATATATTACATGAAAACATGTCTCTCTCTCTATTTCTTTCTCTGACTTTCTCGCTACTTCTCTTTTAATACTATGGCATCTGAACAATATTAATTACAGTTTGCTAAACAGTCCGAACTGTTTTAAAATTACTAATTAAGCACCAATGGAACTGGAATTGACTTGGCCCCGTTGAACCTAGTAGGGCCACACCAATTTACCTCACCTGAAGACAGTTTTGTTTATATTTTTAACTGAGCAGTCCATGGCATCAAGACGTAAATTCCTCAGAAAGTGTCTAAAGGTAAGTGGTGACATTAATACTCTATAAACATGATGTACGGTTGCTAAGACTGTGCAGAAAGCATTCTGCAAGATGACTTTTACTACAGCGGCTTGAGGCTGGGCAATAACCACCAGACGTCCTGCTGGACGTGGTACAGTGCAAACAAGCTGGTGATTCAGACAGGTTTTCCAAAGGGTGGCTGGCCCTCAGAAGAATTTCTCAGGTCCTGAGGCTGTGCTTCAGCTCTGTCCCAGTGTACTCTTGTAGGCAGACTGGATGCAGAGCATCTCACTGCTCCCTGCTTCAACACCGTGCTCTGGCTTCAGAGGGGCCTTTCATCTGGTCACTCCTTGGCACTCCCAGCTCTGCCGCAGTTTAGCTAGATGGCTGCGAACGGACAGGGCACAGGGAAACGTGGTGAGTTTCTAACAGAAGCCTCATCCTCAGGAGGTTCTGTGTGTGCGCCTGGGTTCATATCGAATGTTATAAAAATTAGCAAATGTCCCTAAAGCAAAAGGTTCTACGGGAATTGATGAGCATTTTTAATGTCAGCATGAGGTGATGAGGTTGTGGAACAAGGGCAGTGTTAGCAAATTCAAGCATCTGATAGGCAGTAACAGATCCCTTTGCAAACTTGAAGTCATGACAATTCAATACTCATGAAGAGAATAATGCTTTTTGCCTTCCAGTTTTCAAGCCTTCTACTTCCCATTTTCAAGCTTTCCCTAAAAATCTTGTTAGACCTTACCTTTAAAAAGCTGATGTATTCACACACTCTTCCTATTCAAGTATCAAGAAAAACACCAAACATCACAAGTTACACAAATTATTCTTAAACCTGTCTGAAATGAAAATCAAAATACGTTGAAAAGAGAGAGCAACTAGACTGTGAATGCTTGATTAAAGCAATACGGACTGCAAAGAAAATGAAAGATAAAATGAAAATGGTTGCTACATTGCCATGTCCCTGCAACACTCAAAGCTTAAAACATGCATGCCAAGCTGGAAACCTGTTAAGAAAAACATTTAGTTCCGTAAACAAAAAACCCAAACCAAATTCTAATAATATATAAAAGGTCAATTAACTACTGAAATGAAGATGAACTTCAGGTGATTTTATGAGCAGTTAGGAAAACTTGGCATAATACCACTCCCCCCTCCTACTGAAATGACGGCAGTTTTGAGCAACTGTATTTCAGATGGCGGCAGTGTTTGGAGCAGCCTTCTAGCATCCACAGTATTAAGCCAGTAGGAAATATTAGTTTTGTTCATTTTTCATTTGCATATTGATCCAAATACAAGTAACAATATTGACATATCTACTACTGCATGCCCATTTTATGTATGTATGCAAATACTCACACACATACACTTATATGCAGAAAACAGAGGTAGTTTTCTCCCTCGTTTTGTCCATGTATATGTCTATCTCTCCACTACTGGACTGTGCCTGCCGTTAATTGACCTCTGAGAGATCCTGTCCACTACCACGTATAATAGAATGTTATGTAGTTATAAACAGATAGTTCAGCCTGTCCTCCTTCCTTCCTTCCTTCCTTCCTTCCTTCCTTCCTCCCTCCCTCCCTCCCTCCCTCAGCTATGTTTTAAAACCTGGCATCATGTACCATGCATATGTGAAACATCAGAGATGATTAGTACAGACAGGAGATCGGAAAACCATGAAGCACTTTTGAAACCCTGATAGGAAGTGACTCTTCCTGGTTGTTGATTTATTGATGCTGACAACATTAGTTTTTTTCTCATTTAAAAAAAAAAACAAACCTGAAAGTACCTTGGTACTTGGAAAAATATTGAAACCAAGTAAATAATGGAAAAAAAAACCCCACCCTCTGTAGCATTAAATGTCCCTGCTCCTGAAAGAACCTGCATGTGTAACTTAACAAAAAAAAAAAAAAAAAATAAAATAAATAAATAAAAGAAAGAAAAAGAAAAGGTTAAAAATGAAAGGCTTTCAGAGATGCTTCTTTACAAGCATCCAATATAATTTTCAGATGCTTACAAAGATCCAGCCCAGAAGCTATTTTGTTTCTTTAGAACTAGAGCCAGTATTATTCAACCTTTGTCAAGTCAAGGTCTGGGAATAACACCACCTTTTCAAAAGCTGTCTTCCAATAGCCATACACCAATAAACTGACTAATGAGGGCATTTGACTTTAAAGTGTCCGGAGAAGGCTGAACACATGAAGTAGTAATTTTAAAGGTGAAAGTTTCTTAGATATTTTCTTTTAAAGGGCATAAGATAATTGCCTTTTTCTTTACTAGCCCTTTAAAAATCACTTGCAGATCTGTTTTAAGTCCTCTTAACACAAAAAGATGCAACTAATGTGTCAGTGGATTGTGAAAGCCACCAAGAAACCAGAAGATTTCCACACCCTCAGTTTACTCCGGGAACCAAGTGCATTCATGATGACAACAAAGACAGAAATATTATGTTATTTTAGCTTATAAAAAAGACTAAGAATGAATGTTGCGGATTAAAGGATTAAAGAAAAAAAAAAATCAAATAAAATGGACTCCCCAAGCCTTCATAGTATTTAAGCCAAGCATATGATTTTTGAGAACTTAGATAGAAAAGCTCAGAAGCATACATGCTTTCAAAGAGACTAGCTCTGGCTTCACGTTGGTGACCACATGTGCCTTCCCCCTATTTCACATCTGGTGGGCTTGAAGCCTCAGGCTTTGACTACAACAGCAAATTGAGGAGTTCCTGAGCACTGGAGTTCAGTGAATATTGCTGAATTTCTAGAGTCCTGGCACTGTTCTGGCCCTGGCCAACTGAGCAGCCCCCCAAATGCTTCTCAGGCACATCCTCAGAGTTAACATGTTCAGAGCAGCCTGCGTGCACCCTGTTCTGGATTGCAAGAGATTTGCAGTGTGGAGGCAAGCCTTTGAATAGGCAGGCCTTTGAACAGTACAGAAGCAGCCAGCTGGCCTCCTTGAGAAAAAATATTTGATTTAGTATCACAGACAGACACTGTGAATAGCTGCCATATACTCAGGCTTGAATCATGCATCACCAGTTCACCAGCTTTTTGGATCTCATGTGTCTGTTGGGTAGAAGAGCTGTAAGAGACATCACAGCGAAGTATATAATCTGTCTAGGTTTCCGTGATACTCTCCATAAGGCATTTCTCATGGTAATAAACATTTTGCATTTTTGTGTTCAGGTGTCTGATGAACATATTCAGATATTTAGCATAGCTGAGGGACCCAGCCAAGGCCATGTTTACTCAACCATGTAAATATTCTTCACGTAGTTAATGTGCTATAGCCTGATCCTGTGGAGAGTTACAGCAGCAAAGGTCTACAGCTCTCCTGATTATTCCAAAATATTTTCCCTAAAGCTGAAACCGAAGGGAAATATCTAGTTTGTTTTCTACCTTGCTGCTAAAGAATCCAGAAAAAATTCCATTGATATCAGTGGCTAAATTCCAGTTGTCTCCATCAGATCGATAATTTTGCACATGCAATCAAAGCCACTGAGAGTGCCAGATTCTCAGCTGGTGTCCATTGACTTTCATGGAGATAGGCCAGGTTGCATTGGCTGGGGATTTTGCCAGAGATGTTGACAAAAAGGTGCAGATGAAAGATTCAGCTATGCAAGGCTTATAGTTAACTTGGCACATCTAAAAGTAGCAGAAACACCACTACAAGGGACACATTTATTGCAAAGTACAACAGGGAAAGAAAGTATATTCAGAAGATGAATGTTTCTAACCCTCTTACAAAGCATAGCGATATGTCAGGCTGAGATTTCCCCACAAGGAAACCATGGCCAAGATGACTTTGTTCTGTCCTAAAAGGCTGTCCTTAAATTGCCTTCTTTCTTTCTGCTGTAAGATTAATAACCATAGCAGCAAAACCAAGCAAACCACACACTGTTTGAGACAAAACATACTCTCAACAGCACAGCAGACCATTTCAGTGATAAGAACTTTGTGTCCCAAACTATGGCTTATGACTTCTTCTTGGCCGATGGGGAGCAGGGCAGGGCCCCGGAGCTCCAGCTGCAGAGCTCTTGCATGTATGATTAATCTGTGTTCAGCCTAATGAAGGAAGTCTTGAAATGAAGTAAGACAAATCCTATGGAAGAAGTAGGTAATAGGTGGTCAGGTGAATATCCAGGTGAACAGTTCATGTGGGCTTGAATCATCTGCCTTCATCTTGACTCTGATTCCTCATTAGTGTTTCCTGCAACATGGGTAGTGATGCTATCATGAGACCTGGCCTTCAGCTCTTTTGTATCAGCTACTTTCTCTTTTCCCTCTAAAATGACTGCTATACAAAACAGCAACGAATATCAGAAAAGATCTGATAATCCGTAATGAATTATATCCAGGGAAAAAATGTATATTTTTGAGAGAAAAAAAATACATTAGATGATAAACTGGGTAAAAAGTGGACTGAGATTTTATATTGAATGTACATATGAACCTGACCGAGGTATAAAATTTTCCAAACCATAAGCATATGTGTATCTCCTGATTTTGCATTGCTCCTCTTCAAATGAAGACAAACTGAAACCTGCACAGGATAAAACCAGTCATATTATACAGCATATGACAGCCTATGTTTTGGGAGTGGGAACTTCTCTGAAAGTAAAAACTGACTGCAACATAATTTCTGGAAGTTTCTAGTGAGACAGCTGATACTGACAACTGTTGGAAACACAATACTGGAGAGAATGGATATTGGTCACATCCAATGCGGTATGCACCCTGGCCTTGAGAAGCTTAATGTAAAGAAAAAATATATGCTTGCATTGCTTTGTCTTTTATCAGTGACATGGTGGTTGTTAATAATCTAACCATTTAATATACTGCTCTATTTATTACTGCATATTTAATGAAGCATAAATCATTAAAATTATCCTTCAGTGCAAAAAGAGAGGAGGGACTTGCAAGCACTATGCCATGTGATCCATGGGACTGGGCTAGGGCATTTACTCCCATCTCATTTTCCATTCATTATGTGTCTGATGCTGCTTATGGACTAAGCGGAGCTCCTGCTGTAAACAAAAAGTAGCTATATATAACGGTTATTGTGCCTCTGCTACAAATTACAGTTGGAGACAGACTAGTCCTGTTAAAAATACAAGTAGTGCTTTATCATGTTGAACCTTCAACACCCTGAAAGACCTTACAAATAGAATATTAGTACTAACTCTAAACTCCTCCTGCTCCCTTCATGGCCTGTGTGCTATGGTGTGCTACTTAGGCTTTAATGCAGGTCTTTCACAGAAATTTTTCCCTTTGTGTCTGCTCTTCCCAAATTTGCATTAAAGCTGCGTCATTATGTGCTATATGACACTTCATGATACATAAAATTGACGTGCTGCTTCTCCTCACCAGACCATCAAAGAAGGAATCAGGAGCCACAAGCATGTATTTAAAGTGTACTCTTGAATAATGGTTCAGGATCATTTTTGAACTCAGCATCCTGTAAATATTCAACACTTCTGAAAGTTTGTATTCATCATTTTAGGCAGCCAAAATACAGATTCATGTCCTTAGTTTAAATACACATGTTTTGTTCAAGGCCACATCAGCAATTGGTGCTAGAATTTACCAGAAGTCAAAAAACAGCAATCTTGATTTTGTAGATTTTAACACAGGCTATATATATTTTTTATTTTTTGTGTTTAGTCTCCAAAGATACTTGTATAAATCTCCCAGCAGTTTGTACAGATGAAATATTATCTGTATATAATAGTTTTGATGGATCCACTCCCCCTCCTAGTTCAGCTTGAGTTTTGTTATAACCTTTCTCCGTTGTGTCGTTGTCTTAATTTGAAAACCAATTAATTTTTTAAAAAGTCAGCATCAAAGCTCACTAGAAGAGAATGTCACTCCCAAAAACCCATTGGTCTCTACTACTGTCAAATGTCTTTGGAAAATATACTGTTCTGAGTCCTCTTAGTTTACCAATAATCATATAGCAGCCACCTTCAATCAAAGCTTAAACAGAAATGCTGATCCTTCCAAAACTTTGTCTCTGATCTTTCTTAAAAATATTATTATGATTATTATTACTCATGAAGA
Organism: Balearica regulorum gibbericeps; assembly: GCF_011004875.1. NCBI lineage: Eukaryota > Metazoa > Chordata > Aves > Gruiformes > Gruidae > Balearica > Balearica regulorum. The sequence continues at coordinate 41,153,435 of NC_046185.1, forward strand.
ATTTAACCTGTAGTTTACACTGAGAAATAACCAAGCCACCCATAGTCCATGATACACATATTGATTGCAAGCATTCTTAGTAATGCTTTACACTTTCTGAGAAATATGTAAGGAAAAATATGGGCTGATGTGAACTACTGAGATAATAAAATAATTGCAGAACAACAGTCCCTCTTAGCTGCAATTAAATGCCATGCTATCAATCTCAAAACCTTCAAATTTTTAACTTGAAGACAATGCTTTGTAATAGTCAAAGTATTAGGCTAAAGAAGCAGGAATCATTAACTTTTCTGGATAGCTTTGAAGCTGACTCTTTCATTTAAGAAAGCTCTTAGTCCTTTTATAACATTTTCCCCGTATCTGATACCGACTTCATGTTGATTTCCCAGCAGTGTAATTCCATTCACTTCAGTAGAAGGCTTCATGATTTACACTAGCATAAATGAAAATACAATCAAGTTCCTCATTTTAAAGATGGAAATCATAGTTATCATTCTCCCTTTGGGTAATGTAAGGATTAATTAGTATCAGTCTGTGCTCATGAAGTGTTTTAAAAAAATATAGTGGTAACTATGATAAATATTATTCCTTTTGCGCTGAAAGTTCATGCTGACTTGCAAAAATGTTTCTAAGTTAGGTCAATGTAGCAGAAATTTGGAAGGTGAAGGTCTAACTTCTTGATAATGGAGATTTACAACCTTGTGAAATTTTCCAAACTTGAAATAATATTAATTATAATAATTCACTCTTTACACCATACTCATTCCTTCTTCCTCTTTAAGGAGTTAATAATAAATCTATTTTAAACATTTGAAATACATCTGAATAAGAAATAACCATATACCTTAAGGTAACCTCCTCTTCCTGAATTCAAAGGCAATTTTCGTTCCATTCTGGCAAAGTAGAGAGGCCTAAAATTCTGAATTATTAATGCCGGCATCCATTCTAAAGTCTCTTTAGAAAAGAGATAAAAGAGGCCTTGTTGCAAATGACAATTAGATTTACTATCTATGTAAGATCATAACATTATCAAGTGGTAGTAATCTTGTAGAAGAAAGCAATTAATAATTTTGAAAAGTAATAGTTACAATAGACGCAGATGTTATCAATGAATTTGCTAAGTTCTCTAAAGGAAGAATTGTCCATGTACATAAATTTGGAGCTGGGGTGAGTTGAGAACATGAAAACCGATCAGGATGGCACACAAAATAGTGAAAATAGGGGCTTTTACTGTGAGGAGTCTTTATAAGGATCTAAAACCTGACTATCCCAATTTAACATAAATCTTCCATACTGCAAGTTAATATTAGAAATCATAAAGGACAAGACACAACAAACTTGGTGGTGTTCAAACAAGATGGCAAATGAGCCATAAACACCTGCAGATTACCTGCTTAAAACGAAACAGCCCAGCACACATCATTCATCTGCCTGCTTTAATTAACTTCTTCCTAAGCTAAACTAATCAGAGAAGTGATATGCAACTGTGCATGAGGAACATGCTAGAAACAATGGATATTTTAATGTAAAGCCGTGTAGCAGCCGGATAAACAGAAATGACAGGTTTGTGTAAAGACTCTGGAAACGATAGGACATGCTTGTAAAAAATCCAGTTCTGATATGCTCCCTTTTTTCTTTTAGCTTGTGCCCTGTTATATCCCACCCCTTTCCTGCATAACCAAAATACACATGTGAAAGAAATAAACTGAACTTTGATGTTGTTTGGACCAATACAGAAAGTTTGTATTCAAGTGTCTGGCTTTTGTCCAGCAAAGTGTCAACTGAAGTTCAGATCGGTGCTGTTTTTTCGAGCCTGGCCTTATGAAACGGGAACTTCACATACCACCGTATCCTTATATTAGTAAGGATTTTGCATATGTCTCATGAAGATTTGTATCCACAAATGGATCTCAAGCCAGGAGTTGTGCTCTAGGCTACATCCTCCAAAGTTTCCAAGTTATGAGCCATTCATTGCGTGTCGGTGGAGAGCTATAAAGGCAAATGCCAAATTCTTTCCTACTGTCTGTGTCACTGAAAGGAACTAAAGCACGCCTGTATAGTTTTGCTTATTTCTTAGCTGAATGAAGCTAGAAATCTGGACCCGGACTTTATAGCATTTAAACTGGTATACATATCAATCATCTCATTCACATTAAGTTCATATTTTTACATTTTTTAGTTTAAAAGGTCCTGCAGATTTTTCATAGGCTTCATTATCTAAGGTACATTTTAGACAAATTTATTCTAAATTTTGCAACTGTGCCTACAAAAATATGATATCGATGCATAAACACACTTCATATATAAATAAAATTGATTCTCTCAAGTAACACGTGTATATCTATCGTGAGTGGGATTAAAGTTGGATTGGAATAGATTTGTTTCACAGACACTGGTAAGCTTGGGCACTAATGCAGCCTGAACACTTAATAGAGTGCATAGACAATGAAAAGATGTGCAAAACCAGTTACTGTGTGATGTCTGAACCTTGATCCACTTCATCCAAGAAACGCCTCCTCTGTTTGCATCTTGCCAATAAGAGACAAGCAAACAAGTCCCCTAATACGGTACGGCATCATGAGGAAATCAAACATCATCCCCTGCACTGTGGGAACAGATCTATAGAAAACAGACTCATGAAAGAAAGGATAAAAATTCTACCAACACTCAGAAAAGTGAATGTTGCTAATGACTGAGGATAGGCACAGACTTTGCATTTTTTATGCCAATTTTATGGAGTATTTCTGTTACAAAACTGATTTACCCCCGCTTCCACATTTAAAACCAAATATATATGATAAAAATAGAACACTGATATATATACATTTTGTTATCTGAACTTTTTTTTAATAGGAGATAGATGAAAAAAACATTTTAATTACAAAATATTATCACAGAGCCTCATGAGGAAGGTAATTCAGAAGTTGAACGCTTTCATTTTCTTCCATGGCCAAAGTCATCAGCTGGACTATCTCTCCCGTGAGACACTTTTTAAGATTGTGAATGGAGCAGTGTAGGCATCAGAACTCATGACTGCAAGTTACCTGCAGCCACTGAAGTCAAGCACCTGAGATGCTGCAGTAGAGACAAATACTTAAATCCTAATGTCTCAGAGATACAACTGTATGTCAGAAGGGAGTTTTTACTGTTAGAATCTAGGTCTGTATACCTGCAATAGCAAACTACATGGATATTTTGGAAACTATCTACAGACCCTGTGATGTTCTGTACTGTACTGTTGCCAGGGCTCTGCTTGTTGCTGGGAAGGCACTTATGTGATTAGGTAACCGCCCGTTCTTCTTTCAGGGTTGTCACGTATGGATTTCATTGTATAACAGAGCAAATTGACCACCAGCCGTGGCTGGTAGGACAGGTAAGACAGAAGACAAGCAAGAGAGAATGACAGGTCTATGAAATAAGAAAACTTCAATAGAATATTGTGTTAAATCATTATATATATATATATATATATTTTACAGAACAGGCCATAAACCTCTTCTGAGTTGCTGAGTGCAATTATTCATTATTGTTGTTATTATTATCACTTACCCCGTTCTTAAGATAATAAAATTTTATTAAATAGTAGTTCAATCTTTATTAGTAGGTATTTAATTAAGTGAATAGATTTATTGCACACATTTTTATTAATTGACCCATGTCAGGTAGCTATAAGGAAAAGGCAAATGTAACATACAGCTCTTTAGATTTTAAATGTCAGCAATAGAATGATACAGCATTACAACACTTAGCAATTTTCTTATTAACTTCTATACTGAACTCTAGCCTATAAATAAAACAAGAGTTACCCCTAATACATAAGAGAATTGAGTCAAACAGTATTATCAAAATGAGTAAGGATAAAAACTAAGAATAAGGAAAGAAAAAGAAGAGAAAGCAAACAAATTAAAATAACATGATACACTGATTTATATGACATGTTAATCATCTATTATTTATTCTAAGTGCTTTTTGAGTTCTCATCTAATTTCACTATAGCATCACAGATAGACTGTAGTCACCTTTTCCTGAATGTTAATAATTGATAAGCAATATTTAGCTTGCAAATAGGAAGCTGATGCATACTCTTTGGAAAGCCATGCATTGCAATGGCTTCTCCCCTTGGGTGAAATCTGCTCCATCTGCATGAAATCATTCTATAAAGCATTGAGGACTTTGGGAAGCAGAATCCACTCCTTCCAACCAATATCTACAGTCCTAACAGCTGATCCTTACATTTTGTTCCTGGCTTACCTTCTTTGCAGCTTTCGACACCCACTTGCAGAAAAAGAGACTTTTTTTTTCTGTGCATATTGCTGGCTTGGCTCATCCTTTTTGCTTCCAAGGCCTCAGACAGGCACTGAACACTGCAAAGGAGAGTGTGCTGGATGTTTACGCAGCATAAATTTCACTGCAAGTGCCCGTAAAAAAGGATGCCCGTAGCACTGCCTATTGTTCTGGGAATCACACTGGCAATTTCTGGTGAGGATTCTGGAGTATCTAATGAGGAGAATTTGGAGTCAACAAAGAGCTATGCAGATTTACATCAGCTCAGAGTGCACCCGGGGAGATTAGGGAATGCAGGGTGAATATTCACACTCTGTAGATGTGAGCAGTACATTTTATGCTTACATTTGGCTTTACAAACTCACAGTTCCTTGATCAAACAACAAGGATGCAGTATGTTATAACTTCTATGTTTCTCGTGAGACAAATTTTCACACTTTGACAAACTAGATTTCGTTAATTTTCACCTTTCCACTCAGAGGTGTTTTTGTTTTCTTTGCTATCATATTCTGGGTATAAGGGGGAATATAATTGTAAAACTCTTTATAATAATTTATCATGGTTACCTGCTGCTAAAGTTCTAGATAATTATATGGCCAGTTCTGTCCTGGCTATATTTCAACAACTATATGGACAAAAATCACCCCCAGAAATAAAATTTGTAACACACCAAAACTTTCTGACTTCCCAGCTGAGCTATAACGATTTATGCTACAGAATCCCATTTGTGGTACGTGTGTACTGGTACATTTTTTTTACTTGAAATCCATTTGCCATATATGACAATGACTACTTAGCTTTATCCTTTTGCTGTCGTCTTCTAAGTCTTTTAATTCATCTGACTTGCTGGCAAAAATCTATACAGATTTTGTTTATATCTCTCAGTGAAGAACAAACTCTTGATTATAAATCTTTTTTTTTTCTCTGTGTGTGGATTTGCCTGAGTTTCACTTGAGTCATACAGTTGCTGATATGTACTGACATACTGGCAATACACAGATTAACTGGCAAATCTATTAATACTATATATTTTTTTGCAAAGAGGAGGAATGGTTCCCTAATTCTGAAGCAGTTGCCTTAATTTGGGAAGCTTATTTTGATATTTTACTCACACCATTAGAATGCCTATCAATTAGTCTTTCATCACAGTTGCTCCTACTAAATAGTCAGTTAGCATATTTAATAATCATGTGTCCAAACCATTTGCTTCAAAATGTTCATTGTTGCCTCCAAATATGAAAATAACATAATTTCCCAACACTTGAACTGCTATCATAATGGACCAAAACCAGCTTAATTTAGTTGCATAAGTATTCCTATTTAAATCATTTTACCAGTAAAGGCTGCAAATGAACCATGAATTTTAGCTGTTTTCTAGTCAAGTATAATCTAGTGGAATATCTCATGTAGCTTTAGATCTTGATATAGAATTTTCTGATCCAGTTTGTTAAGTTGATTCAGAATGTACATGCCAACCTGACAAAAGGATTTGGAGTTGATTCCTATTAATACAGATTAGAATTGGGACAGAAAATATCACCCAGCTCTGTGGAGACTCAGAATGGTTGCCAGAAGACTTAAATGATTTCCTTTTTCCGCATAGACTCTTAAAATCTGTTTTGAAAGTTTTAAAAGAGTTTTATAAAATAATTAATTTAGAAAATTGAAAGGTAATGGTGAGAAATAATAGAGTATTCTAGGCCACATAAAAATTCCAATTACTCTTTCTGAGCAAACAGTTAATAAAAATGGTTTGTTCGTCCTTTAAATTTTATGGAGCTTAGTAGGGATGTAATTCATTGATCATGTATCTTTGGTCTTATTTATATATCAAAATATAATATCTGCTGTTTACAAGTTTATATATGCCAGCAATTACTACACATAATAACAACAAAAATACTGTAATATGTACAATTTGATTACACAATATTTGATTAATTTTCATAAACAGATGGATGGTAGAGCGGGGGGAAGCCAGAACTAATCACTGTCAAAATGACAATACAGCTTGAATCAATTTCTTCAAGAGGTATTAACTTCAATTTCAATATTAAAAGAAGTTACTTTAACATTATTTTTATGGTCTACCATGGGATGCTTTTTTATTAGTGTCATCATGGATTATTAACAGACCAACCCTGCATGAGGAAAAACAGCCCTCTTCATGCCATTTATACATTTCTGATGTTTTACACAAAACCTGTGTTAAAACAACTTTACCAAGGTTTTAAGATGTGCCTCTTCACATTAGGAAATACCACAGTTACAGTGGCCTGGAAAGCCTCAGTTCAGTTCCCGGCGTTATTAGTTGTCTTCATGAACATATTGCGTATTTCATTCCATGACCAACCACTATCTGAGCTTGCCATGAGACCCTTGCTCCTTCTGTACATAGGCTGGACAGCGCTCCTTGAATGAGTCTGCATTCAATATTTGTTTATTTGTCTGTTTGTTTCTCACTTTTCACCAGACGGCCCTAGGCTACATATATACTGAACAAACCAAGCACTAAGAAATAATTATCCTTTCCCTTGGGAGCATTACTATAGCAATCCTTCCTGTACCATTGAAATACCTCACAAATACAAATCCATTTATCTGCACAAAAGCCGTGTTCAGAAAAGAGGTTATGCAACAATCAGCTTACAGATGGGAATTTGAAGCACACTAGGTTAAAATCAACAGTTTGACTTAAATTTCACTAATTTTTATATGACCTGTTTTTCATAACGCGTAACAACGTGTAGAACCGTACATAGCCAGTTACAGCTTCTGTCAACTTCATTCACAGGTGTGAGCATAACATAGATCTTGAAGCAAATATTTGCATTGCAGAGGCCAGATATCTGGCATCCACATGCAGCTCCCAAGATCTCAGAAGGAGTGGTCTGAAAGGGAGGTTCATACAGGGGGCAGATGATTCTTGCTTCTTGGGAGGGTGGCTGAGCAAAAGAAACAGACATGACTCTAGTGGAAGGTCTCCAAATGGCAGGGAGAGCTCAGCTCACCAAGAGAGTAGTCAACATGAAGATTGCCATGACAGGGTGAAGAACAGGGTAAAGTCAATGAAAGCCAGAAATGGAACGGAGGCAAACTGACAACAAATGGCTCAGCACACATAATCTCTAAAAAACCAGACAAAAAGCATGAGATGTGTGAGAAACAGAACCGCAGTCCCAACGCTTCAGTTTACTCAAGATGGAAAAGGAATAAACATGCATATGTGTGTAGGAGAGCTTTATAGCATAGAAGAGAAAAGCTACCATGTGACTAGGTGATCCAGACTCAAGACAGAAATTTCAGAAGAGTGTCAGGCAATTATGTTATTTCAATTTAATTTAAGCATTTTATATTGCAACAGATGGGTAGGGCTGTCTCATTTATGTATTTATTTTATATTGTGTTAAAAAGGTCATGCAGGGGATCAGGAAAGTGTTATGTTTACCTTGTCTTAGCTACTACACTTTGTGAAGTATTCTTTTCTCCTGGAAAGCAGGAGAAAGAGAAAGATTATTACCACAGTGGTCCAAATGAGCGTGATTGCTTCTGAAAAACTTTCTGGAGTGTAGAGTGGAGCAGGTAGTGGCAGAGATAAAATGGGAGACTCCAAAAAAATGTACCATCCAGTAAGGCAAGAGGTCCCAAATTAGGTCTTAGGAGTGTCAGATAAGAGACTTTCCTGAAAAATCCTAAGGAAGGTCTGTGGAGAGAGATATTGGAATTTTCCTTGAACTTTTTAGTCATCTTTTTAAGATGCTGCAGGTTAGACTTACAACACAGTATGGAAAAAGGTATAAACACTGCAGACACAGTGGTTAGGAAGCTGATTTGTTTCCAAACATCTTGTTTAATCTGTCTCACCCAGTGAGGCTTCCCCTATTTAGTGAGTTATCTTGCTGTAGATTGGTTGGTTTTGTTGTTCTTTAAATAAAACATTCCTTTTAGAGATTGGATGTCATTACCGTCTTTTGGCATGCAATCAAAAGGCATGGCAAACAAGCTGACAGTAAAGAGAATAGGTGTTGGTCCATTGGGTATTTGAGGACTTTAGATGGCTACAGCCGGACACAGAGAAATTGAGAACCAGTAAGGAAATGCCCAGACCACAGAGGAGTCTAGTAATTGTTAACAGAGGCTGACTATCTTAGCAAAAGTGTGTACCTATTAGAAACTTACAAACACCAAATGATGAGGCATGGGGAAAGAGGGAATTCTAAGAATGGACTTTGGAAAAGGAGAGACAATCATAAGCAAGGCAACTATTAGAAACTTACAAACACCAAATGATGAGGCATGGGGAAAGAGGGAATTCTAAGAATGGACTTTGGAAAAGGAGAGACAATCATAAGCAAGGCAACAATCGTGAAGTCTTGACTGGGCAGAACCAACCACAGCTATGTTGCCGTAGATCAAAGTGGATACTGACTAATGTAGGCATTGAGGACACTGTATTCAGATGGGTTGTATTGAGCATGTAAGTGGATCTGAAAGGTTGTCCTTCACTGCTCCAAACCTGCATACAGTTTGTCTGCAGGCCATCAGCAGCCATTGCTCTGTAAGCTAACAAATACTCCCCCAAAAATAAACGAAATCATCTTTATTACAGTCAAAGCCTTCATTTGACTCTTCTACCATCTGAGTAGTTGTCAGTGCTGGGATCTTGCAGACATGCTTCCCACTAGAGGAGAGAACAGAACTGCAGAGACTACTATTTGCTTTATATACCTTATCTTCTTTTAGTTATATGAAACAGTCATTAAACCAAGTGCAACACCAGTATGACACAAGAAAGTGCTATCATTTCAGAGCCCAGTGCCAGGTCTCTAGAAAGCAACTTGAAGAAGTGACTCTATTTAGAGAAAAGACTGAGAATATATTCTAACTTTTTTCAAAAAAACCCTTCTCAGAAATTACTTCAAACCCCCCTTCCCCCCTCCTCCCCTAACCCTGAAACCCCTGAACAACGCAGCATTTCCTCCAAGTCAATATGCTATTCACACATACAAAAAAGAGTCAGGTGACTATGTATAACGATGCCATCCAGTAATGCTTGCTTTAAAAAACATATTTCCAGCAAAGACACAACTCCTAAAGAAGAGACAACTTAATCAGATAGACTGAATACACATTTTTTTCGTACACACTCTCTTCTATTTCAAGCTTTGTTTTGAAGGTAGCAAACTGATTTAATCTGAAAGAGATTAATTCATATTTTGTAGAATTTCACAAATCTTGAGAAGAATCAGAAGAGTTGCTCTGCTGTTTGAATAGTTTATTACTTCACTGAAAGTTCCAGTCTCCTTCTTACCAACAAACCTCTGAAAGAGCTCCATTCTTTCTGTATTTATAGGATTTTAGTACTCAGATTTGGATATTGTGGTGGGTCGACCCTGGCTGGGGGCCAGGTGCCCACCAGAGCTGCTCTATCACTCCCCTCCTTCTCTAGACAGGGGAGAAAAGGTATAACTAAAAAAAAACTTATGGGTCGAGATAAGGACAGGGAGAGATCATTCTCTAATTATCATCATGAGCAAAACAGACCGAACTTAGAGAGGGAATTCATCTTATTTATTACTAAGCAAAACAGAGTAGAGGAATGAGAAATAAAACCAAATCTTAAAACACCTCCCCCCACCCCTCCCATCTTCCCGGGCTCAACTTCACTCCTGGCTTCAATCTCCGCCCCCACCCCCCAGCGGCACAGGGGGACGGGGAATGGGGGTTACGGTCAGTTCATCACACGTTGTTTCTGTCGCTTCTTCATCCTCAGGGGGAGGACTCCTCTCATCGTTCCCCTGCTCCAGCGTGGGGTCCCTCTCACGGGAGACAGTCCTTCACGACCTTCTCCAACGTGAGTCTCCTCCACGGGGCGCAGACCTTCAGGAGCAAACTGCTCCAGCGTGGGTCCCCCACGGGGTCACAAGTCCTGCCAGCAAACCTGCTCTGGCGTGGGCTCCTCTCTCCACAGATCCACAGGTCCTGCCAGGACCTTGTTCCAGCGCGGGCTTCCCATGGGGTCACAGCCTCCTTCAGGTGTCTCCACCTGCTCCGGCGTGGGGTCCTCCACGGGCTGCAGGTGGAATCTCTACACCCCCTCATCCTTCCTCCATGGGCTGCAGGGGGACAGCCTGCTTCACCATGGTCTTCACCACGGGCTGCAGGGGGATCTCTGCTCCGGCGCCTGGAGCACCTCCTCCCCCTCCTTCTTCACTGACCTTGGTGTCTGCAGAGTTTCTTACATCTTCTCACTCCTCTCTCTGGCTGCAAAAGCTCTCTCTAACTGGTTTTTTTCCCCTTCTTAAATATGTTATCACAGAGGCGCTGATTGGCTTGGCCTTGGCCAGCAGCAGGTCCGTCTTGGAGCCGGCTGGCATTGGCTCTGTCAGACACAGGGGAAGCTTCTAGCAGCTTCTCACAGAAACCACCCCTGTAGCGCCCCCCCGCTACCAAAACCTTGCCATGCAAAACCAACACAGATATGGAGCACTTGCTTATCTTGATTGCCAGGCTTTTGTGATTCTTGCCCCACGTTAGCATTACCTGATTTGACTAACATAATCTTTATCTTGGAATCTCGACACTATTGTCAGGTCTCAGAGGAGCTCAGATTTGGTCCTTTGGACTATGTGATGAGGCTTTTTTGTTATACTCAAAAATCTAATTGAACAAGTTTTAAACAAAGAGCATCACATTGTCCAATTCTACACCTTCTATTCCAGCAAAAGTACAATGGCTTCTGTTTTCTAATTTTCCTGTTTTGTTCAACATAAAAACCCCAACACTCTGTCTCAGTTCATAGATCTCTTTGTTTCAGCTTTCCTTTCTTCGGTGTTACTTATTCCTTCCTCTCTTGCATGCACACGTTTGGTTAATTTATCCAATTTAGCATGCATTGCATCTCCCTTTTGTTTAAGTCTCTCCCATGCTGTGAAGAATGACTGTCCAGGTCCATTTTATTTCTCTAAATATTGCTGCAATATCTGCAGGAGCTTCTTTTTCCCTAAAGGGCACTAAGACAGATGCTGTGTTTTCCATAATGTCTGTGAAGTCTCTTGAGCAGCCTTCACTGGGCTTCTATGTACGTGACACCCCTAAACTGTTGTTGCTCTTAATGATCTGTTGCTCTACAGTAATCTTTTTCTCATTTTTCTCCAATGCTGGCAGAAAGTTAAGAATCAGAGAGAAAAGACTGAAAACTTTAATATTTGACCAGTTTGCAATTGGCCTAAAGCAGTGGGGGACAGGCTTAGGAAAATATTTTGGCATCTGCTTCCAATGCAATGCACAACTAAGCCTACAGGGCAGTGTGTTGAGTTTGATGGACACCTACCCCTTGAAAGGACGTTAAAAATGGGATACATTTTTCAGAGGCAACGTGAATCAGTTACTTTTTTTGTCAAGTCTCATTCAGCAGAAAGCAGCGTCCTGCTCATTCCTTTTGCCAGGCAGCCAAGCACCATATGCTGTATTTGCAGCTGACTGGATGAGGGGGGAGGGGGATATATCTCCTGAATTCCTTTGGAGAGGCAAGCTAGGACAATGGTAAAGTTCAGATCAAATTTACTAGTAGTGCACATCTGAATTGGAATTTGCCACTTTAGTAGCCTTCCATTAAAGCACACTTAGTGTGTCTCTATATCTAATATTGATACTGACAGAACAGATAACAATAGATTATTTCATTTTCAGTTCGTAAAACCCAAACCAGAAAGAATTAAGAATTTTCATAATCAGGAATTTTTTCCATCAGCAGCTTAAATTAAAAATACTTTAAAAGGATTTATCCCAGGCAATGGTAGTGGTTGAAAATTTTTGTCACTTTGTCTTTGAGAAGTTTCTGGTTCAATTCCCAGTGGGTCAGTTTCTACTTCAAATGTGATGCCATTGCTGCAATTGCAGAAGAAAGTCAGAAGATGATTAAATATGCAGAGCTGCAGATAGTAATGGTCAAGTCTGAGTCTGCGAAAGAGAGGAAAATGTGAAATAGCAATACATGTCCTCAATCTGGTTTTATTACTGCTGATTTGGGATTTTAGGGCATTTATCTACCACCTTTCAAGTACCAAATTCTCTTCAGGAAACATATATAATTTACTTTCCATACTCATTTTTCTTAAAATATTCCACTGCTTATTTCTTGGACTTGTGGCTTGACCTTGAACTGAGACTTCAGCAAAATAAGTAGATTATTATCAGGATTAAAACCCAAATGGTAGGCTATGCTTGTCATATGCATTTCAGGATGCCCATTCTAAGACTTCTGAAAGAGGCTTTGAATATACTAAATATTTATCCTCTGAAATGAGGTCAATTTTTAGTGTTTTTCAAAAACTGAGATACGCAAAATCATTGAATTGTCATAAATTTTGGCCATATGTGCATGTGTGTACTTATCTGCATGTATAAGTATGTATTTGTACAAGTTTTAATTTTCTCTAACTTCCCTGAATACTTTGCTGGAAACTCTTCCCTTGTCACATGTTGTAATATGGACTTACCAGGTAATTAGACATAGGGTGACATATTTAGTTATACAAAATATTGTTTGTCAAATAACATATCCACTGAATTTCAATAAATGTTTAATATATGCCTAGGTATCTAATTAAATAGGTGATAAATTTCATTAGAGAGATTCTTAAAACAATTTGTTTTTTCTAAGACCTGGTCACTTTTAACGCTTTTAAATTAAATCCTTATTTCAGTGACTATATTTAAAGTGTGACTTGAATTCCCTGTAGTTCACCTCAGAGTTTTTTTTATTTTTACTCCTGGCTAATAAACTAAGAGGCATACCAGTCATACCAGTAAAACCCCAAGCAAGCTGCCCTGTATCATACTTCACACTTCATCAGGATTCTTCCCTGTGTAGTAATACTATTCATAGGGTTTTATATTTGTTTGTTTTGTTTCTATGGTTATTTTTCCACTTACCTTAGGAAGTGTGATTGGTTTTTCTCAGCTTCCAATCTCCACTAGAACATTTTGAGTTGTCCAGAAAATCACTTAAAGCTCTTACTGGTCAAATAGAGCTGAGTGAACAGACACGTGATTTATCTACATCTGCCTGAACGAGGTGAAAACAGTCTTTCAGACACAGGGAGAAAAATACAGAAATGTTTCACCTCCTAAAACTTTTTTTTAAATGGCTTGGTTATTTCCTTTATAAATGGCATACATCTAGCTTTGCAGGCACCACAACTATATTTAAAAATATATTTTTAATCTTGCATCATTTTCTGGAAAATAACGACATAGAAAATCTCAAATTTAAGAAGTAACTTATTCTTTCTCATCCATCCCATGTCCCAATTCAAGCTATACTTTGTTAGGAAATACCCACAAAGCCAGAGGAGTCTTGCAGCACTGTAGGACTCTGACAGATAAGCAGCAAATTGAGTTCCAAAAGCATGAACTCAGCACGATGGTTGACAAAATGTCTTTGCAGCTGTGTCCCTTTCATAGCATCACAGAGAGACTGGAAACTTGAATTATTCAATCACCATAGCATAATCTCTGTCACACAAGGATCATGACAATTACTCAAGTAACAAGGATGTGAAGGACAAAACAACTGGATCTTGCTTTTTAGATTTTAATGAGGATTTCATGTGCCTCGCACAGGCAAGCTGGGATTTTCCTCTTTGGTGTACCACCAAATAAGGCCTATATCCATAGGTAAAACATGGTGAAGGTTGTTCTGTTGTAGTGAAGTGGTGGACACTGTTTCAACCACCATCTCACAGTTTTCCCAAGTGTTTAATTTTTAACATACCTCCTGGCATGCTTTTGGACTGTGCCAGCTCTTACTCCCCAAGAGGGTGTTTTGTACAATGTCACAGGTCTGTGCTCTGCCTTGGTGGCTGTGTGGTGTCTTTGGATGAGGCTGCCCTGTTTGCGAAGGAAGGCAACCAAACGCGAGGAAGCATGTGATGCCACGCCAAGTGAGTGCAGAGCAAGAGAGCAGTCATTGCCTATATTGCTGAGCAACAGCTATGAAGTCGTGCGTACCAAAGTTTTCTATTGGTTTCGCCAAAAGTCACTCTTTTTCTCAGTGGGTTATTTTGTCCATTCCTGTATTGATAAAGAATAAAATCCATATTAAAAACTGTATTAAAATCTTACTGCCAAGTAGAGATGAAATATACTTTGAGACCACCACATGAACAGTCAGAAAGATACAGAGAAGTTAACAAGCTCCTCAGGAAGTAAAAAAGATGCAGATAGACAAGCTTCTTCAAATCATAGGAGAGAGATGTCCTCTGGTTTCACTACCTACCAGTTTATCAAGCCCATCTTAGGCATGAGTTGAATATGTTTTAGGTAGCTCACCTGGCTCAAGGCCAGGTTGGGTGCAGCTTTAAACAACCAGGTCTAGTGGAAGGTGTCCCTGCCCATGGCAGGGGGGTTGGAAACAGATTATCTTCAAGGTTCTTTCCAATTCAAACCATTCTATGATTCGATGAAATCCAAATCCTCTACCTTTTTCTCTCAGAGTGAAAATAAATCTAGCTGTAGAATCCAGAAGATCTGAGGAAATGGTGGTAGAGGTGGTTACATTCAGCACCACAAATCCTAGATTTGGAGTCACCTCTCTGTCTCCTCTAGTGGCCTCCTCTATATCCTGAACATGTAAACAACAGCTGCAGTATGTTAACAGCCACTAAAAGCTCAGTCCTGTGTTTCAGGTATTAAATTACTGAAGCCTATGGAAACTTATTTTTGTTCTGATTTTAGACATGTTGACTAAGAAAATCTCATGTTGACAAGAATGAGATGAAATTGGAAGCTAATTTGTTGATGCTTGATGTCAGGAACAATATAACTTGTCCACTGATGCCACACAAGGAACTTCATTCCTAAATAAAGCACTTCGATAAAAAGCCATCCTCCTCATGTAATTAGGAACTACAAAGGGCAAAGCGAGAATTTGAGTTTTAATAGTGAAAGATAAGAAATCCTGTTTACAATCGTTATGACAAAAGGCTTACTATACTATAACACAAAAGAGATGGAGAATTCAGTTTCAGAAGTATTCTGAAAGCATGTCATCTCAGAGCTATAAATAATGAATTGTTTCTATATGCTAAGGAAGTAAAAAAATGACAATGTAGTTTGGCAATTTCAAACAATGTGCAAGCCTTTATCCTTCACTGAAAATGCATAATTAATAATACCACAAAGCATGATCTACTGTCAGAACATATTTCAACTACAGAAAATCCCAGGTTGGTGTCTTTAAAGAAAAGAACTTTATTTCTTGGGTTAAAATCTTTAAACAGGTGATACCTTGTCTTTGACCTCAGCACAGGAAAGCACATTTCTGTAGGTGTGGAAGTCACACTTCTTGTGAAAAGCTGAACAGTTGACACTATGGCCTATACATAACATCTTAAGGGATATTAGGACAGATATGAGATCAGGTATTAATTGTGAAAAATTTCAATTACCCAAGTATTGATTGGATCAATGCCTCATTAGGATGAGATGTAGAGATAACATTTTTGAATGTAGTAAGTGGCTACCCTCAAGAAATATAAATCTTAGAATCCAAGAAAAGATGCCGTTCTGGATTTGGTCATCAGTAGTGCACACAAGACAGCTCAAAAAGAACTAGTGGGATAGCCTTTCTGTAATAGCAACCAGAATACAATTAGCTTTAATATTGTAGGGTAGAGAGCAAGCTAAATAAATCCATAGCATGTGGCTATACAATTTCAAGAAAGAAGATTATGTAAAAAAAGAGAAAATTTGTAAAATAACCAAACACACACATGCCACGGAAAAAAAAAAAAAAAAGCAAAACCCAAAAATTCAAAAAGAAACATTCCAGAAAGCAAGAAGCTTAAATCAGACTGGAGTCTGTTAAAAATACTGTAGTGGAAAAAGAGTAAAATGCATGCCACTGCTCAAAAAGAAAGAAAAGCAGCCCACAAATAGCTGTCACGGGATCAATGGGAAGGCTTAGAAGGCTATCACAGGGAAAAGCTTAACATTTAGAAAATGGAAAGCTTGCCAAAATGAGTAGAACTCCATAAGAAAATGATAGGTTAAATATAAGCAGGAAATTGAGCAGTCTAAAAATATTTTTAAGTATACCTTGCAAAGGATATTCAAACTGATAACAAAAAGTTCTTTAAATACTTCGGACACTGTGAAATTGGTAGGAATATTGATGACAAGTGTGTAAAAGCAGCACTTAGGGCTGACAAAGGCCACAGCAGAAAAGCTCAGTGAATTCTTTTATGAAGGCAATCCCACATTGGAAATACTCTTTGCAGCAGATAAGTCAGAGAAGGTAGATCCATTTGAAATAAATATAACTCAAGTACAAGACCAAACAGATAAGCTGGAAGTCAGTAAATCACCCAAACTGGGTAGCATTCACCCAAGGTTGACCTCCAAGTGAACCTGCGGAAGTGCCACCCCAGGTGTGTGGCCAACAGCGTTACAGTCACCGTGCCATGTGACAACAGGTGAATTGCCAATATGAATTCCTAGAATGAGAGCCCAGGAGGGGATCCTGTAAACTACAAACTGCAGTGGTATCCACCCTAGGGAAGATGGTGGAGTGCATATTAAAGAATGGGATCCATGCAGTCTATATTAAAGAATAACATCACTGAGCAGGCACGGTCAGCTGGGCAAGAATCAGTGTGGTTTCTGTGAAGGGAAATCCTGTCTCCCTGACCTGCCAGAGATACTTATCAGTATCAGTAAGCACACGGGTAAAGGACACCCAGGGGCAGTAACATGCCTGGAGTTTCAAAAAAACTTTTGAAAAAGTTAGTCTCCAGAGGTTATTTAAGAAACGAGGTTACAAGAGACAACAAAAAGACTTGAGACTGAAGGACAGGAATCAAAAGGTAGGACTTACTTTCCAGGGTGTAGAAGAGTCACGTGGGGTCCCTTAAGGATCAGTGCCACTACAGTTTTTATCTTTCATCATTTTCCCCAAGGCAGGAAAGGGTGTGTGAATGTCAAATCTCTGAGTTTCCAGAGGAGCCTAAGCTCTTCTGGGAAGTCAGATGTTATGACAATGCCAAGAAATTCCAGAAGAACTTCATCAAACTGCGTGAGTGAGCAAAAACATGGCAGATGAGCTTCACTGTAGATCAAAACACCTAGGGGAGATAATCCAAACCATTCCTACCACAATGCAGTACTCAGAACTGTAAATTGGGAAAGAGATCTCATAGTCATCACTGACAGGTCCCTGAAATTATTGGCTTAATGGGCAGGAGTGGGCAAAGGAGACAACTAAGTGTTTAGCTTCATCCAGAAGGATCTTGAGAAGAGACAACATAAGTTTGTTAGTGAATAAAAATTTCACGAGCTCATATCTTGAATTCAACGTGCACTTCTGGTTCTTGCATCTCAAGAAGGAAGTAGACTTTAAGAAGGTAGCAAAGGTGGCAAATAAAATGACCAAGCATGCAGAGCAGGTCCCCTTGAGAGCAGAGGCCTGGGCTCTTCAGTTGGAAGACAAGATGAAGGGATATGAATGAGGTTTACAAAATCATGAAAGCAGTGGATAAGCTGAATGTGGAACTGTTGTTCCTGAAGTCCTGTAACAGAAGAACAAGAGAACACAATTAAACTAGCAGAAGATATATTTAAAGTAGTTTATAAAAGATCTTCCTTACACAGGAGGTGTGGAATTTACTACTAGAGAACATTGTGGAAATAGAAAGCGTCAACAGGATCAAAAGGGAATTAGGAAAAGTAATAGACAACAGCTTCAGGACATGTTGGAGTATGCTGTGGCATGAGGACAGAGAGGAGGGAGCAATGCTGTGCACCTATATTTCATTTCAACTTGAAATGAAAATACTGTCAAGGTCCACAATCACATGCATATATGCACACCTGGGAACAAGAAAATGCTCCCAGCTTCCCTTCCCCACAGGGAGCTTAAGTAACTTTCTCTTAGATGTTCAAGAGCCTTGCAGCAGATTAATCAAAAAATCTTCTGTATGTGAACACATGAAGGCTTGCTTAAATCAGTTACCCACCAGGGACTTTTAAGCTTCGGCCATGCCTACTTTTTCTCTTTTGAGAAAGGAATAAAGTTCATTCTGAAAGAAACTCTTTACCATGGTCTTTTCTGTACAAGTGACATGCAGTATAATGTTAAGTATAAATATTATTGCATAGAGTACGTTTACACTACTCTTGAGCAGTACTTTTACTGATCATTATTCATTCATTGACTAATAGCATTTCCAACATGCCAGCCATTGCATCAAGATGACATTTTTAATAAACTTTCCATTCTTTCCATATAAACAAATTTTAAAAGTTGTAATAAACCAAGAATTATGGCTACTTTGGTGTTTATAATGTGAAGCTCAGAATTTCCATAGATCTTTGATGGTGCACAAAATAAAACCAAATTATAATGTCCACAGGGAAGTCAGAGATCAAACAGTCTGTGACTCTGACAACTCTATGCTGTGTACCTATTTCAGGTATCAAATTCCTTTCAAGTTCCTCTAACACTAGCCTTTTATGAAACCATCCCTAACTCTGCCTTATTGCTAGATTCATACAAAATGGGAAAGAAACTACCTCTATATCCAGCATTATTTTCAATACTTTTTCAGCCAAAAAGCAGGTGTTTTGCTAGAGGTGAAATAAAGCAGAAAATAAAGCACCGCAGAGAGGACCTGTGAGGTTGATGTTCACTTTGAGCTTGCAGTAAAGTTTGTTCTTCCTTCAGATGCTACCTACATAAATAGCACTATTGACTCTTTCCAGTGGAAGACTTTGGAATGAAGGGACGGAGCATGAACTTTGGAGAAGGATATTTATATATTCAACCTCATCAAAAGCCTCCTTGTTGCACAGTTGTTGGGTTGGTGGGTTTTTTGCCTTAAGTGTTTATGTTCTTAGTCAGAATGATGATTTTCATACACTTCATGGTGATCAATGATAATGTTAATTATTATTGTCTAACAAATCTAGAGAGAACTGAGGGCTCCAGTGTGCAAGTGATGTGCAAATAAACACAGTGTAGTTCACGCCTTGACGAATTAGGTCATGTAGAAAAGGTGGCCAAAATAATTTATTCTACACAAAATTCCCTAAAACAAAGAAAGAAAATGGATAAGCACATGCTGTAAGATTCAGTGTTCCCTACAAATGATTACACCAATTGACAGAACAGAACTGGCTAGTAGAGGCTCCAGAATTTCCTTGATAGCAAGCTGGCATTCACGGATTTGTCAGTGGACATTCATGGACATGCAAGAGCAGCTTGCCTTGAATTTCCTGCATTGGAAAACTATGACGTAAGAAGTTACATCAAAGTAAAGGCAATCTGCAGCTGTCTTCTGTTTGTTGCTTACCCCAGGCTGCTACAGGTCTGCTGTAAATCATTCCAGTTTCAACAGAGCATCTGCTAGCGTTATGATAATGTGGAGTGGCAAAGAAAGCCAGTTCTACCATGTCTCACCTTCCAGACAGCAGCAAATTTGGTGGTGGGCATTTTCCCTTTTGTTTGACTGATCTGGCCTGAACTGTGTTGCAGCAGTGGCACACATGTAAAGGAAGTTATATGTTGACAAAGACTATGAAGTACAAAGTAACTTTTTGCAATTCAGAGAGTGAATGTATGTCAAGAAACTATGAGAAATGTAACAGAAGACCCTGGTAGACCTACTTTTGCTTCCTTCACAGTGCAAAACTCAGAAGTTTTTTCACATTTTTTTGGCCAAGCATACCAAGAAATTCAGTGCCTACTCACAGGGCGCTAACAGTGGGCAATGCTGAGAGTTGAAGTACAGCGAAGTGTGCTAATGCCCTAAGCATTCCTCAGCGAGGATAACACATTTCTCGTAAACACGCAAGCTTTGTTAAGTTACACTTCCCTAGCCACTTCCTTACCTGTTGTGTTGGGTTTGCGTGGCAAGGTTTTGGTAGCAGGGGGGCTACAGAGGTGGCTTCTGCCAGAAGCTGCTAGAAGCTTCCCCTGTGTCTGACAGAGCCAATGCCAGCCGGCTCCAAGACGGACCCGCCACTGGCCAAGGCCAAGCCAATCAGCGCCTCTGTGATAACATATTTAAGAAGGGGAAAAAACAGCTAGAGAGCGCTTTTGCAGCCAGAGAGAGGAGTGAGAAGATGTAAGAAACTCTGCAGACACGCAGGTCAGTGCAGAAGGAGGGGGAGGAGGTGCTCCAGGCGCCGGAGCAGAGGTCCCCCTGCAGCCCGTGGTGAAGACCATGGTGAAGCAGGCTGTACCCCTGCAGCCCGTGGAGGAAGGATGAGGGGGTGTAGAGATTCCACCTGCAGCCCGTGGAGGACCCCACGCCGGAGCAGGTGGAGACACCTGAAGGAGGCTGTGACCCCATGGGAAGCCCGCGCTGGAACAAGGTCCTGGCAGGACCTGTGGATCTGTGGACAGAGGAGCCCACGCCAGAGCAGGTTTGCTGGCAGGACTTGTGACCCCGGGGGGGACCCCACACTGGAGCAGTTTGCTCCTGAAGGTCTGCGCCCCGTGGAGGAGACTCACGTTGGAGAAGGTCATGAAGGACTGTCTCCCGTGAGAGGGACCCCACGCTGGAGCAGGGGAACGATGAGAGGAGTCCTCCCCCTGAGGATGAAGAAGCGACAGAAACAACGTGTGATGAACTGACTGTAACCCCCATTCCCCATTCCCCTGTGCTGCTGGGGCGGGGGGGGCGGAGGTTGAAGCCAGGAGTGAAGTTGAGCCCGGGAAGATGGGAGGGGTGGGGGGAGGTGTTTTAAGATTTGGTTTTATTTCTCATTCCTCTACTCTGTTTTGCTTAGTAATAAATAAGATGAATTCCCTCTCTAAGTTCAGTCTGTTTTGCTCGTGATGATAATTAGTGAGTGATCTCTCCCTGTCCTTATCTCAACCCACAAGCATTTCGTTATACCTTTTCTCCCCTGTCTAGAGAAGGAGGGGAGTGATAGAGCGGCTCTGGTGGCCACCTGGCCCCCAGCCAGGGTCAACCCACCACACCTGTGTTTCAGTGACACAGGGAAAATGACAGCTAAATGTCTAGCCCCCAAAATTGTACTGCTGCTTCTTCATCTGCATGTTCACATATGTTTGCTCGTTCTTTAAGGAATAACTTGAAACAACATCTGTCAATACACTGTAGCTGATTACACTGTTGCACTCTGTTGTATGTCTCCTTTATAACTTCACTTTCTGTAGAATCATAGAATCATGGAATCATTTGGGTTGGAAAAGACCCTTAAGATCATTGGGTCCAACTGTAAACATAACTCTGACAAGTCCACCACTAAACCATGTCCCTAAGTGCCATGTCTACACATCTTTTGAATATCTCCAGGGATGGTGACTCAACCACTTCCCTGGGCAGCCTGCTCCAATGCTTGACAACCCTTGCGGTGAAGAAATTTTTCCTAAAACCCAATCTAAACCTCCCCTGGCACAACCTGAGGCCATTTCCTCTTGTCCTATTACTTGTTACTTGAGAGAAGAGACCAACACCCATCTGGCCACAACCTCCTTTCAGGTAGTTGCAGAGAGCAATAAGGTCTCCCCTCAGCCTCCTTTTCTCCAGGCTAAACAACCTCAGTTCCCTCAGCCACTCCTCATCAGACTTGTGCTCCAGAACCTCGACCAGCTTTGTTGCCCTTCTCTGGACATGCTCCAGCACCTCAATGTCTTTCTTGTAGTGAGGCGCCCAAAACTGAGCACAGCACTCGAGGTGCGGCCTCACCAGTGATGAGTACAGGGGGACAATCACTTCCCTAGTCCTGCTGGCCACATGATTTCTGATACAATCTAATCTATTTAGAAACAGAACCCTACCTGAGAAAGAGGAATTTCCCTGTTAACTATGATCTGACACATCATATGTCAGCCATGCTCTGAGCTAGAAAACATGGACCTAGGTAAGCCTTGAAGCTTTGTGCAGGTCAACTCTGCTTGTTCACTTGGGATGATTTAATTCACATATGGTATCAACAGCCATATGTGGCCTTTTGTCAGAAGATATTAATGTATTTGATGGCCAAAACTGGGCCAATATAGTGATGAGAATAAAACTGTTTTGGTTTTCTGTAGTTTAAAGGCCAGATGTTGTTTGCATTAGAACTGTGGACAACAAGAAAAAACATGGAATATAACCAGCAATATAATTGTCAATGTTCTAGAAAAACCGATATTTCATAGTTATACTACTTTTTTTGTCTTCAGAAAGACTTTTTGTTCATATATAATTGTCTGCTGGAACATCAGAAATGCCAGCTAAGAAAAATACTTTTCTGAAGCTAATTTATTTTGCATATAGCGTAGTGCAAGCAGTCTGAAAAGTGCTTTCCTTCCTGGTGAACATTCATATTACAGCCTTGAGCAGACAGGGATAGTTTTCTTTTCAACTGCATTTTTGGCACAATGTCCTCCCTTAACCAAACTGCACTAGATTTGCAGGCTTATAAATCTTGACTACGTCTCTTAACTACACACAAGCTTATTGTACATGTATTTCATGTGACTAGTGCAGTCCAAGAAGCTCATAATTAGAGTCATTTTCTGAGATCTTTTCTTCTATTATATCTGATAAATGAAAGATTAGATATTTTGCACATTCCTGAGGAACAAACTTTTTACTTTGAACTTAAAATCTTTAGAAAGTTGAGGAACATTGAAGAAAAAATAATAACAGCTACCAAGACGAGGGAAAATAATTGAAATGCTAAACATCTGGTTTTGTCAGAAAATAGATACGTTACAACTAGAAACAACTTCAGATATCTTATGATAATTACTATAAAAATCTGAACAGAAAAAGTCAGTGGAGTCAACTTTTCTGGGAACTTCAAACACACTTTGAAGAAAGTCTGTTTTCAGCCTTGATCTGAGCCAGAGGAAAATCTAGTAATTGCGTTTAAGATTAGAAATGAGCATTACATTTAAAAATGTTTAAATGTGTAAATTGTCTCTGGGTAATGAAACTTGTTTGGTAATATAAAATGAGATATTTTTTTTTCTTTTAATTTGGTATCTTCTTTCAATGTAGTCCATAATGATGATTGCTCATTGTGTCCACAAGGAATTGTTATATCATCATTCATGGTTTAGCAAAAATAAAAATCAAGTGAAAACAATGCCAGATTTTTTCTTTTTTTTTTTTCTTCCTGAAGGAAGCAATAACATTTATAGCTGATCAGAGGTCCTTCCTTCTCTCAGTTCTGTTTCTTTTCTTTTTCCAGCATGAAGCACATAGGCTGTAGCCATCTTAATCACTTCAAGAAGTATCTCACCAACACACACAACAGAACGGCTTCTTCATCACTCATTCTTCTATAGCATAAACTGTATTTTTTTTCCCCTGAGAATTGTAGATGTAAAATCTTCCTTTTTGCTGACATTAAAAATTCCAGAATATGGAACTAACTTGTTGATATAAAACTGCTGATTGATATAAAGTTTTGATCTAATAATAGGATGAATTCTCCATCTTACCAAATAAACACATATATCCTGACAAGGCCAACTGTACATCAGCAATATGTGGAAGCAAATAGAGTTAATGCATAGGTATTAGGCCACTAACATTATGAAAAAACCAAAACCAAATAAAACAAAAAACCCAAAGAAGAAACAAAAACAAGAGAGAGAAAACTTGTGAAGAAACATCCAACAAGTTCCCAAATCCAGGAGAGCACCTGGGCAGTGATTTGTTTGATTTCGGAGCATCATCGGGAAATTCAGTGGGGTGGGATGGCTTCAAGAATGCACCCACACCAACCAGGGACACATAATTGAAAATGTGTTGTTTTAGCAGGACAAGTATAGCAGATGGATGTTGATTTGTATTCTAAAACACATACTATATGCTCACATAAATCAGGGCTTCAGTCACTCTTCCCAGTTTAGACCAGTACAGCAGGGACCCATGGGAGCAGAATCCTCTTCCCAACCGGTCGACATGACAGGTCCATGGCCTACAGTTTGGTTTATACATTTGCCAGCATCTCCTCGTTTCTTGTTTCCATATGGTCTTGGATATCCATGTATGGCATTCCCTCAACATTTTTTTAATTGTTTCTTTCCTTCTAAATTAGATTGTTAGCAATGGCCTTGCTAATCATCTCTTTGCACCAATCTCAACTTTCTCCATACTTGAGGTCAAGGGGCAGCTGCCACTGTCTTTTCTCTGGCCTCCTGCCCCAAATCTGATGCAAAAGTGAACTCAGCAATAGTTGCTGAGTCAAATTTTGTCTTCTGCTACTGTATTTCCAGCTCATCTTGGATTAATCCAGTCAATTGCAGCTGGGCAGGGGTAGTCAAGGTCGTACATCTGAGGGCACCAGTTTCAGGGTAGGCTGCACTCCATGACAGGGTGATTCAGTAAGTAGGTGTAGTAGTCATTGGTGTAAGGTCCTCAACCACTTAAGGCTATCTATGCTTGCTGTATCTGTGTATTCCATATGCATTTAGAAAAAGACAGTGTCCTTGCCTCCAGCCTCCAGTCATCTTGCAACTAGAATTAGCTCTACAGTGTGGGAGAACCTCTTGTACTGGAAGGAAACTCTTCTTAAGGTGCTTTGGATCTGTGGGAGTTGCATGTTGGCCATTTATTTGTTCAGTCCTTCAAAACGCTAGTCACGATGTACAAAGAGAGAAATGACATGGCAGGAAGTAAAAACAACTACTGACTCAGTTCAAAGCTTTGTTTTCTTAGTATACTTCATTGAATTAACAACATTCTGCTAATGTTAGCATACTTTCTAATTTGGTCAGATACCTCCTGCATAGCACTATCTTAATTCTGAAAAAGCAGGTGGCCATAGCAAGGTGCAAATTTACCACATTACAGATAGTCTTTTGCTTTCTACCTGCAATGTAAAAAACTAGTGGAATTAGAAAACCTGAAGACTTCTCAGAGATTTGTAGAAAATGAAGGAGACTGAGGGTGATCTCTGGTTTTAGTACTACTAATCTGTTACGATTCTTTCTCCTTTCTTCTCTTTGGATTGCCAATATGGCAGATCTTTAGAAAAAATCCTTCTGACTAGTTTTACAAATATTTCTATGTACTTTTATGTACACAAATACTTCTACGTCCATGCTCTCCCCATATATCCTGACTCATTCCCCTAAAACCTTTTCTTGCTTTGCATTTCATTAATTTTGATGTAATAAGTAAAAGGAACAGTGTTTCTGTAATTTATAAAACAACTAGTGCATTGTTTGAGATCAGAAGATGGTCTAAATACACACAGGACTGGCCATAGTAGATCAGGTCAAAAGTCTATTTAGTCCCACGTCCTGTTTCCAATTCAGAAAAGAGGTGCAGGCAGATACGATTCACTACCACACTTCAACCTTCTTAAACTTAGTGCTTTCAGAGCTCAATGCAATATGTCTAATAACCTCAAATTCATCCGTTCTCTTCATGAATCCATGTAAGCTTTTAAACCGAATCAACTGACAGAATATTTAAAAAAAAAAATGTGCTCAGATGTCCATGTGTGCTGGTTTTGGCTGGGATAGAGTTAATTTTCTTCATAGCAGCAAGTATGGGGCTGTGTTTCAGATTTGTGCTGAAAACAGTGTTGCTAACACACACACAGGGATGATTTCATTACTGCTGAGCCATGCTCACACAGAGCCAAGGCCTCTTCTGCTCCTCACCCCACCCCACCAGCGAGCAGGCTGGGGGTGCACAAGGAGTTGGGAGGGGACACAGCTGGGACAGCTGACCCCAACTGACCAAAGGGATATGCCATACCATATGACGTCATGATCAGCATATCAAGCTGGGGGAAGAAGGAGGGAGACATTTGGAGTGATGATGTTTGTCTTCCCAAGTCACCGTTACATGTGATGGACCCTGCTTGCCTGGAGATGGATGAACACCTGCCTGCCCATGGGAAGTGGTGAATGAATTCCTTGTTTTGCTTTGCTTGTGTGCGCAGCTTTTGCTTTACCTATTGAACTGTCTTTATCTCAGCCCACGAGTTTTCTCACTTTTACTCTTCCAGTTCTCTCCTCCATCCCACCATGGGGGAGTGAGCGGGCAGCTGCATGGTGCTTAGCTGCTGACTGGGGTTAAACCATAACACCATTCATACAAAGAAGCAAGCAACCAAATGGAAAAATAACATTATAAATGAATATTTAAAGTTTTATTTATGAAATGAAAATAACTTTCAACAAAATACAAGATAAGTCATAACATCTTTTATAAAATGTGTTTACAAAATATTGATAAACAGTGCCAATGAGTTTCTTTACGTTTTATACAATATCCTTTTGGTTCTGGTGCTTCCTTCCGAAGAAATTGTCCCATAATCTGAAATTAGCACCGTGATACTTAGAAGTAACAAACAAAACCCAAAACATCCCTTCTCCTAGCATTTTCAGAGATTTATAATATATCTTAGAAAAATGTACATACCTAATATATAGCATTAAAGTATTATAATAGGCAGCATTACTTTAGAAATTACTAGAAGCAGGACCCATCCAGAGCTAATGCTGCATGGAGCTGGCACTAATGAGAAACAAGGTAAGAACCAGTGCCTGCTCTACATGAGTAGGATGTTAGGTATTAAATGATGCTACATATAATATGAAAATATATTTGATAATAAAGGTGACAATGAACAACTTAAAAGCTTAAATGGTCTATTCACAGATGAACTTAAAATCTCAGCTCCTTACAAACACTTGTTTCTCTCCAGTTTGTAAAACTTCTCAACTTGAGTGTCTCACAGCTGTCACAGTCATTTGGTTCGATTAATGTATCCTCCTTTGGGACAGCATATAAAACACTGCAAACACACCACCGTGTTCAGGAACACAAGGAGCTCTTTACGCATACAAAATTTACTGCACCTTCTTATCATCTTCATGAGGTGGCAGAAATTGTCTCTTATTGCACATGCTGTTGTATACAATATACTATCAACTAGAAAATATTTTTATGTACTAACATACTAGTACAAATGATATTTTTTGTTGTTTTTACAAATTACTGAGGCCTGTACCACTGAGACTCAAACTTTTCCACATGACTTTATAAATCACAATAAAGTCCCCACTGCTTTATACTGGAAAATTTCCACAAGATCTCAAAGCGAGTAGTATTAACCCTTCAGTTTAAAAACAAAACCCCCCCAGCTATGGATAAAAATGTTGCATGAGTGAGTTGACTAGAAATCCCAGAAGTAGCCAAAAATATCTGAATGTGATCTTAAGAAACAGAGACCTCCATTTAGCACCTGCTAGTCATCAAGTCACTGGCAATAACAAACCACAGCTCCCATAAACTGGAGATGTACTGTAAGAAATACAGTAAAAATATCAGTTTAAATGCCTTTCTGCTCTTTAAAGAACAATTGTTCTTGGTATGAAAAGGGTAAAAAAATTGCTAGACTGCAATAAATTTCATCTCAGTACAGCTGACTAGTCCATAACTCAGTTAAGTGCAGGAAATGTTGGCAGGGTCTTTTCTTGCACTCGTCTTCGAAGGACTGAAGAACCTCCCCAAAAGCACCTTCCGAAGGTGAGCTCTGTGTGTCCATGCCCTTCCTCACTGTTCCTTAGCACTCCAGCCACACTTGTCCTACAAGTAGGAAAGCAAGTCCCTTTCCTAGAAAGTTTAGAGGTTTGCTTTTCAAGGCAGAACTGATCAGCTTGGCCCTTTGTTTTCTGTCTCAGCCCACATCATAGATATCTCTATGGGGGGAAAAGGAGATAGTCAAAGAAGCAAAATGCATTGCCAGGGCATTCAGCTTCACGTTTCTCCTGTGGTCCATTCAAGATGTCTGTTTCGGGCAAGTTTTGAAGTACTTCACATGTGCAAAATCTATTCATGATGAGATTGCAGCACAGTCTGATCTATTTCTCGGTATTATCCCTCGATCTCAGTCCCTGCATTGTCTCCAACTTCAGAGCAGTGTCATTTTTCTGCTGACATTTTTGTATAATTTTTAGAGATTTTTAGAATCTATGTGTTCATTGCCTGTCCACAAAAAAGGAGAATGTTGGCCTTGCAATGGGGAAAATGGCAAAAAAGGAAAGCTGTTTTGTGAATTTGTCAGGGTTTTCTGGTCAGGATTGTGTGTCTTGGCTGAATAGCCCTCTGTAAACCTTGTGCTCAGAAGATGGAAGATGAGGCACTTGCAAACAGAGTAGATTTGGAGTTTTTATAAATATGAAAAATGTAGGATTTTTACTGTTTGATGCTATTTTCAAAAGTTTAGTTCTATTGAAAAGAAATTAAATCTCTCTGTTGTGCAAATTTTCATGCATAGTAAGATTATTATAATGTGCTAAATATATTAGGAATCTCCAGAAGACATATTGGATTGATTTATGTTGTGTGGGCTAAACATACATTAGAAAAATTGAGTAAAGTTCTTATGTGAGATTTTGTGGTGAAATTGCCTCATGTACACATATAGTAAAGGCATCTTAAATGGAAGTTTGCTATGAATCATTTATGGTCAAAAATAAAAGAAGTAAATAAGATAATATATATGTCATATTATACAAAATGAAGTAAAAACAAATTCAGTTTCTATCTTTTGGCTCAGTATTTTGCCATATGTTGTCTGAAACTTGTTGAGATTTGAGATTTGAGTGCTACAAGTCATATGAAGAGAACATAAATTCACCAGAGAAGGTGACAAGAGAGTTTGGCCCTGCATTGCTGATCTACAATATCTGTCCCTTCCAAACACTCCCTGAAACTATGCGTGCTCCAACATATTACCTTATGAAAGAGCGAACTCATTGACTTCAGATTTTCTACTAAAACCAAACATAAAATACTTGTGTTAAATGTAGGCTACCTATTAGCAAATCCTGCCTTTACTCGTTATGAACACACAAAAAAGGTTTTACTACAGACATGCATCAACATTTTGTGCTGCCTGCTCAAGATGCTGGGCATTTAGAATAACATCTCATCTATTTTTTCATTAACTAACCTTAAGATGTAAAACACTTCTATTTTTAATGAACTCATAAAGCTAGGGTAGTATACAACATTTGAAGTCCAGTGTACAGAAACAATTAGTTGTAAAACAAACCTATAATGTTCATAGATGTCTGAAGGAACCAAGAAGTCCAAAATATATGGACTGGCTGAAGACTGTCCTCTTAGCTTTAACCAGTCACTATTTCTCAGTAGCAATTACTCAACATGTCAATCTGTAGTGAATGAATTCCAATAAATTACAAGTGATTGCACATCACTCTGCATCAATCAGAGGATAATTCTTGATTCGATGAGATGCAATAGGTGATGTCAATTACACTTTTGTTGATGCTCTTTGATTGCATATTCTTTTGCAAATACTATAGCACCTGAATTGTACCACACTGACTAACCTAGCTATTCCTCATTTCACAGGTTATGTCTGAAGTCATGAACATGAATGGAAATGGTAAAATATAGCCTGTTAGCAATAATAACAATGCATAGTATGGCAGATTGCATTGTGACATAGCAGGATGAAAGGACCCACTGGAATATAGCTTGGGGAAAAGGAAGGAGATACCACGTTTGCTTTTTTTTTTTCCTCCTCTTTTTTCTTCCTTTTTCTTTAAACTTGAGCTATAAGCCAGTTTCTTGCTTCTTTTTTTGGTGTCATCTGGTTGTATATGCATGCACAGGCATTACATTTGTGCAAACCTACCCTAAAGGTGTGTCTGTGTGTGGGTTCATTGAAGCCTCATATGTACACTTCGTATCTACATCTAATACACTTGATGCTGTGATGTTCATCAGACGGTCCTGTGCCAGTGGAGGGTAGGCTCAAACTATTCCAGTCTTATGGGAACAACCCAGGTATATTACCCACAGTTCCTGACAAGGCAAGCCCTACGTGAAGTAGGTTCTGTAGTCTTCTCTCAGCAAGTGAATGAATGGTGCTTTAGCTAGGTGAAGGCTACTTATCAGGCCAAGAAGTAGTACCACAATGTGGTACATGCACAGATGTTTTTTCCTGATTTACTTTCTTCTCTGAATTCTATGTATTTTGGGGACAAGTAATAACAAGCTTAACATAGAGAATTTCTTTGGGCTAGCTCTAAGTAGCTTCCTTTGCCTGGATGAAAAGGAACCACAGACATCACACCCTGTTACGGGTTTACTGGTTTAATATGACTTGTGAGCAACAGATCTGAAATCCAGAAGCACAGTCAAAGAGAAGAGTGATTATATACATACGTCCAGAGAGAAGTGAAGATAATCTGTGTGATTGAATAGTAGTCATAGCAGCCTAAATTACTACTGTCTTTCTAATCATAACCAGAGGGTAGAAGCAGTGTATACAACCCAGTGAGATGTACTTCAGTGCTTATTCAGAGAAAACCAGCTTTGAATTGGTGTTGTACACTGAGAGAGTGCTCTTATAACCAAACTGTAGGGATACTACCAAGTAACGCTCAAATGAATATAACTTCCTTCTCATAGCAGATTTAGTGAGAAATTATTCTTTTTAGTGCATTAATTTTGTGGTTTTTTTCCCATTTGAGAAAAAATTGTCACTCTACAGAGAAAAGCCAAATCAAGTAGATTTTAAACTGAGGGAAAGGGAGAGGCATACAGAAAAGACTGACATGTCAAATTCTGGCATGAAATCTGTGGCTTTATATAGATTAAACATTCTGTAAAGAGACAGTAAATTATAAAATGAAATGGGAGATGAGGATGATCAGCAGATGTAAAGGCTCAAGTCCAGGGTGTTCCTAGAAATACAAAACTGACACCTTCTTGCCAGCACAGTTGATACAGTTTGTACTTCTGTCATTCCGGGATAGGGGAACATCACTGTAGACCTGTCCAGATGACTAAAACACAAACAAATTTTATAACATAATGATGTAATATTACTATGATGTGAAGGTTAATGCCAGCAAAGAGAAGACCTCTTCAGATGACTCTGGTTTCCAAAAAATAATCTCTTGCTGAGTAATGAGAGACTACTCTACTTATCCATGATGTGAAGGATCACACTGTGGAGGGATCCAATGAACCTTCAGTACCGAGGAGAGAGGATTTGAGACAGGTGCCACACAACCTATGAGCACAAAATATTCCCAATATTGCCAGGAGATCTCCAGTATTTAAGTCTTTAACCAACACCTTCTACGAGGCACAAAAAGTCGGACATCAAAATAGTGAAAACATACTGAAATTTCTGACACAAGAAGCTCTGAACCAGCTTCTACAAGTGTGCCTAAGTGACCTTGAAGTCCTGGAATAAGCCAGACTGGGAGACCCACTGCAGCATAGCCAAGTGTAGAGTGAGTTAAGTAAAAGCAAACCAGGCCTCCTCTTAACTATATTTTTGGAACTGCCACTTTTGATATCTACAAATGTTAATTTATTTCTGCCAGAAATTATCCATTCAACAGATCAAAATCTCTTTGTGGGAACAGAGTCAGAATTGAGTGAGGAAAAGTTTTTGAGGGTCACTGTGGAACCTGTACTGAAAGTGGGAGGATTAAGTGCACAAAAGTGGCCAACTATCTGTTGAACCAGGGCTAATCTGCAATGTCTGAGCACTATTAGCTAAATGGCTTGTCACTCTCAATCTATAGCTCTATCCACTGGTGAATTATACAACATCAAAGAGCAAGAGCAAAAGCTGAGACCTGCAAGCAGTGAAAGTGTTTTGTGCCTGTGGACAACCCGCCTTAAGCTTTTGGTCTGGATCAGGCAGGTCTTGTCCTGTATGTCTCATAAGTTATAGGATAGTTTAGTGCAGCTTAGTCTTCTTTCTATTCGTTTGGCATTTTGGAAAACATATTCATTTTTTCCCCTCTTTTCAAGCCTTATGATAGATCCTTGACTGGGAAATAGTGATGAAAGTTGATTCCACAACCTCCTAAATACCACCATGTATCCTACTTGGCCACGGAGTATGTCTGTAGACTATGCTGATTATGGCCTCTGCAAAAGGTCTAAGGAGTACGATCTGGGAAAATGCGATTAGTCCTTCTGTTCTCTAGCACAGTTCTTATCATATCTGAATCACTTGCTTTTTTGGCATTGAAGGGATGGAGAGTCCCTCGATAGAAGTGAAAGTTATTGTTATAAAATGGAATAGAAAAATCTAGCAACCACTTGGTTCATCTCCATATTATTATGAGACTAAAACAGCCGGGTAGGAAAGTTTTCCTCATTTGCCAGTAACCAAAGTGTGGCCAATTTGGATTCTCTTCTTCGTTGATGGAATCTCTGCAGCCACATTTCAGGCTTAAAAATCACTTAATTTTTGTTTTGTAAATGCTTATTTGTGCCTTAAATGTGCTAAATGAAGCATTTTAAAACTACAGAGAAGATTTACAAGCCTTAGAGATGATCACAATGACTGGTGCCTTGCCCAGGAGAGCTGGCAATTTAAATGAGTTATTGGAAACAACAGTTATTGGACATGACCAAAGAGAGCATAGCAGACGGAATGGCTCCAAATCCTGTTGCATAATGGAAAA
Source organism: Balearica regulorum gibbericeps (assembly GCF_011004875.1). Classification (NCBI taxonomy): domain Eukaryota; kingdom Metazoa; phylum Chordata; class Aves; order Gruiformes; family Gruidae; genus Balearica; species Balearica regulorum. Next base: position 41,186,181 of record NC_046185.1, read on the forward strand.
TTTTGTACAGCCAGTTCCATCTGTGAAAAGGGTAAAAGAAAAAGTCAGACTAGGCTCACAAGTATGTTAAAACCAACTTGCTTACTATGAGTTTTGTGTTTCAGAAATGAAACACTGACTTGTTGACTGTAATAACAACTAGAGGGTAAAAATCACCACATTCCTTTGAAAATACTTTTAAAATAGCTCAGACTTTTTATGTGTATTTGATTTAGGGTGAAACTCCTCTATGTTTATATAAAGACACGAGTACCGTTTTCTCTGGAAAACAGAGATCAAGTTTAAAATAGATTTTCTGCAGAAGAAAATGTCTCACATTTAAAGACAAAGTAGGATTTCTGACTTGTGATGCCTGTCATTCATATAAAAACTAACTAAATCAAAATCATTAACAAAATATGTCAAATTTTGCATTTTCAAGGCAATATGATTTTTCCATAGTTCTTTTAGCAGTATATTAAATGTATCATTTGTCCCTACCAGGCTCACATGATAGAAGATGTTGTAACTGGTTCAAGCATCTTGAATATTTTGCATTTAGAATACAAGCAGCATATAATTAAACAAGTGCCTATGTCAGCAGGGAAATCTCCATTGAAGCGAGGATCTGATCACACTAGCAGTTAATTTTGCAACTGTTTTCATGAATAGAAAGGCTTCTGGTTATGCAAGCCTCAAAGCTGCTTCTATTCAAGTCACTGGGACTATTGGAATCATTGAGACTTCAGCAGAAATAGAATCTAAGTCATTATTATTTGAGCTGCCAGCAATTCTTGAAATGCTAGTGACTTTTTCCTTTCTGTAAAATGAAATTTTTGGAAGAGTGAAAAGTGAGTCATTTGGACACATAAATTGGACAAAGTCTTTTGTAATACAAGGAGCTGTCCTAATGGGATTTCATGCCCTTGCTGACCCACAGAGAGATAGCAGATAGTATATTTATTTGTTCAAAAAGAACGTTGATTTTAAGAAGGCAGTACATGATTTTACCAAACATTCACAGCAGATTTTCTCTTTACTTTATAAGGATCAGTTGGTCTGAGATTGTAATACAAACTGTGAATGTTGATCTCAAATGGAAAACAACAATACTTTAAAATGGCTGAGATGATAGTTAGTTTTTGATGGGGCACCAATGAGTTGAAAAAGCAGACTAATAATGTTCCCCCCATCAATTCATCCTAGGCAAGTGAGCTAAATTTAGCAAATAAGCTGGATACAAGGTTCTCCATGCTTGTCAAAATACGATGGCAATTAAACAGGCATCTATTCTGTACCTCATTTTTTTAAGGAATATATTTTTCAAGGCTTTGACAGTTAAAAACTATTTAGATTATTTATGACATTTCCAATGAGTTAGTAACATTTTTTTTATTGCATTGCATTTTGCATAATATAATTTGTCACTACTTCTTTATTAAGCTTGTTTTATATTCATAGTTGTCCCACAACACTATATTTTCCTCTTTGTCAGCTCAGAACTTCATTATGAAGGATGAGGTTTTATCGTTTCCTAGTGATGCAAATGTCTACAGTGAATAAGTGTCATTATGCAGGAACAGGAATTTAGTTTTCCTCCATTAAGCAGCCAGGCTAATGACTCAACAAGTTTATAGCCCACCACAAAATTTGATAGCTTGGTGTGAGTTAAACAAATGATGGTTACATATTTATATGAAAACAAAAGTGTTTTTTTGGGGTTGGATGTTGCACTTCTCTCATTTAAAGCCTAGGCTTCCTTTTTTAATTTAAAGAAGGGACATTCTCACTTAATACCTTAAGATGAGCATGCCTTCTATTTCTATATGCCTGGCATGACTCCTATATTACAACACCATCGTAGGGAAATAAAAACCCATATATTTTATGGCAAACTTTCAAAACTCATTGACACCTATAGAAACATCCTCATTGATAGGCTTTGAATTCTCACTGTTTTTCATTATGTGCAGAAAAAAGGCTATTCATAACAAACATTAGATCCAGCTGAAGATGATATATGCCATGTTCTCTGCAATGGAGCCTTTCCATCTGGGTACAATACCCACTCAACACTGTTTCAGGGCCAGTGGACAACTATATAGGTAGAATCACTGCCAAGCTCTTTCTTTTCCTTATACCATCAGCTTTAAGTAATTTACAGAATGTGTGAAAAAGACCATATTTTACTATTTAATTCATCTACCCTCCAGTACAAATTCGTCCCCATGGTATATTTTTTTCGAATATTTTGCCTAATCTAGGCTTATAGCTTTCAGCATTTCCCTTGGGAGATTGTTTCTCAATTTAAGGGATCATGCTGTCAGGATTCTTATTCAGATATTTAGCTAAAGTTTAATTTTTTTTCTTTAATTTCAATCTATTTCTCCTGGGGACAGATTCCTGGCTGTCATAAACTTTCAGAGCTTCCCTAATTTCCTTTGGGTTTGGGCAGTGTACATCAGCTAAGAATCTGGTCAGGGTTTTCCCTTCCTACTATGCTAACAATTCTTCTCTCCTCTGATACATTACACTATTAATCATCATGCTCACACTTAGTCATTGCATTCTGTGTTTAATAACACTTTCAAATCCCACTTTCTAATACCATATTGCTTGCTGTGTCAATCATTCCATCCCATGATTCACTTATTAATCCATACTTCATGTAGAGATTAAAATCAGCTCCTGAAGTAGATGAATCTTCTCCGTAGTGATGGTAGAACAGCTGCCATGATCACAAAAGAGGATTGTACTGAAGGCAATGAAGTAAGATCCTACTTTCGATAAACTTTGTATTTGATATCTCTGTTTTCAGATAAAAGCAAACAGAACCAATAATATGATATGATAAGGTTTGGGTTTTCTTTTAAGAAAAAGAACAAAAACTCCTCTGCTTTACATCTCAGTATTTGTGAAGGAAAGCTGGCTGTTTCAGAACAACTTCTTACTTCCAGTGATGCTTCCTACCTATAATCTGCTGTGTGTCCCCAACACAGGCTCATATTACTTGCTGATATAAAATTTCCACCTCTCCAATAGCTTGTAAATCCACTAGTTCCACAATGGATTAATATTTTAAAAATAGCAATGGAATACATTGGTGCAAACAGGTTTCATAAGTGAACTGTCCCTAGCTCATCACTCACATTTTCTTCTTTTCTAGGCACTTTTGTTAATTTTTGGACTAGCCTGTCACTGCAGCAAAGTCCAGAAGACCAAAGCAAAACCAAACAAATACATCTTTTCCATTGGTAGAGTTCCCTGGTAATGAGGTTATGTTTAAGAAATATTTTAAAAGTAGCCAGTGTTTCCTATTTTAAATGAAATCACAGCTCTCCTGTGCCTTTAGAGATGATAAATTGAGCACTCTGAAACCAACAATTCTCGAGATTTCTACATCCAAATCAAAACAGCAACTAGACTTTAATCAGCTAAATTTTGCTCCACCAGTTTTCAGCTCATTTGGACTAGTCAATAAAGTCTTTTTTCTTTTCTTTTCTTTCTAACATGTCTTAGAATGTGAGAAAATAAGCAAGCTTTTGTGTATTGGCGAGCATATATTTACTTTTGGCAGTTTCTTGTTCAAGTCACCTTAAGTTCTGCCATGGCCCAGGCATGCCTGATCTATTATTGCTTGTGAAATGTATCATGTTTTATAGCAGGGACTTAAGAAGATGATACCTATTTATGCAGGAGTGTCTATGAGTCTGTCTTATTGAAGACCTCCTACTGTGATGCTAAGTGCCCACTGTCAAATTGTGACTCATGCCAGAGTCTTGAGCCCAGCACTTTTAGCCACTAGCAATCTGCTGAAGCTTGGCAAAGTGAGATCGCTTTGTGATGTAGCCAACCTCTTTGGAAAGTCAGAGATGATAGATTCACTTTTTGAACAAAGGACTGGCGCATCGTAGAGCAACCTGTGATGAACTTTTTTGTGTGTGATAAGTAAGGTTATCACTAACAGGAGCTTGGTGGCTACTTTACCTATTAGAAATATTGCAAAAGCAATGCCTGTAGATGATAGCAGTGTACAATTCAATGGTATTTGAATGCCCTGACCTTGCTTATCTCTAATCTAATACTTACAGAGGTTCATCTATAACAGGAGTTACTGTGACAATATCAACGCAATACACATTTTTGAGCAATGTTCATGGTGAGAGCACACAGAAGTTGTTCTCTTTGGTTCTGTGAACTTCTTCAACCATGTACCATTAGTACTGGGAACCCAAACAGTATTTCAAGGGCTTGAGCAATGTGCCCTTAGTGCATACCCATGGCATTGAGAAGTGCATTAGATAAAATTTCAAGCTATTGCTTCACTAGCTTGTTGTGACCAGAAGATCATTTGATCATGTTCCAGACTGTAGGCTTAGATTAGTGACATTCTTTTTGCTACAGTAGAAATAAATCTCCCAGGTAGAATATATAATGTTAGTTTTTACAGAAAGAGAAAAAAGCATGAACTAGTTCACAAGTTGGGTTTCAGTTAGTTCTACATATTAGCAGTCACAAAAATGAGGTTTGTGGCCTCAGGCACTGAATTCAATCACTTCATCCTTCCAAGTAGCAACCCTATTTTTACTTCCCTCCAGGCACACGCTCACAGGGCAATCATGTTGAATTCTCAATTCAAGTATGAATGGTTAGCTAAGCTTTTCTCTCAACAAACCACATTATAAAACATTTAGGGAAAATCAGGCAGTTATAGAAAATCACAAAAGCTAGATTTTGGTAACATGATAGCTCTAGGGTTTGAAATAAGAAAATCAAACAGCTGATCAAGACTAATCCATGATACAGAAGTTATGCTTGATGCCATCTTCTAATAGATGTTACAGGCCCTGTGTGAATTGAGACAATGGTCCCCGCTCTATAGTTGAAGGCCAGGGGCCCAAACAAGGCAGTTGGAAATGCAATTAGACTTTTTTGGTTTTTTTTTTAATAGGTTTTAGCAAACAGATGATGGGCATGCCAGAACCGATAATCTGAAGAACATATCTCCAATTCAGGTTGAAATATTAGCGAAACATTCCCACTGATGATACTGTCCTAGGCTTGCAAAGATTTCAGTATCTTTTTTCAGAGAGTTGGATTTGTTTTTCATAAGAATAAAGGCCACATATGTTATTTTGTATCAGAGAGTTATCACCTACCATTGATGCAAAATAGAAAATAAACAATATTGTCTGAGACTCCTAAAAAACTCCAGCAAGCACCAGAAAATATCCTCAGTAGCTTTGGGACTTGGGCCAGATTCACTTGAACAGTAACATAATTCTTTTGATTTTCTAATATTTCATTTAAGCATAGTATATTGTAAAGTAAGAATTATTGTAAAACAAATCCTTGGTGTAATAATGTGACAACAAAATATAAGCTTAATAACACATTCTGTATGTTTTATTACTTAACTTCAGTGATTTTTTTGTGTGTGTTACAGGATTATTGTTTCTATTTTATTGATTGAGAAATCAAGGCCCAGAAAAAGTATGTGATATTTTTCAGACATGCAGAGCTTCCCCATCTGAGTGAATCGTTGTTGGTCCTGTTCCCATAGGTCAAGTGTTCAGCTCATTAAAATGTTCCACTATCACAATTCAATGACCTTGTGGGCAATCTTTGCAGAGGCTAATGACTTATTTAACATCAGCATTGATCTGCCAGGTATGATCTCTTTGAGTTAAAAGATCTATAAATACAGCTTAATCATTCAAAGGGCTTAATTAGCTACTGCATTACTGCAGTTTTATGTTGAAGTAATATTAGGTTTATATGAGATTACTGAAGAATCACATTGTGATTTAATATTTACTAGCTAGTCTTTCAAGCACCTCAGGCTCATCAGACCCTGTTTTCAGAGGTGCTGCTATCTAGTGCCCATGGGTTGCATGAATGTTAGCACATGCTGGTGGCTAGTCAGAATTTCTGTATCTTGGCATGCTGTAGTGAAGACAGCATGCACAACAGATCTAGACCAGCATATATGTACATAGATATTAATGTGGAAAAATAAATCCATACCCAAAATTTGATGTTTGCATACACGTGTACTCACATCTCTGGAAAACGACCTTTAAAGATGGTTTTTCTTTTCAAAATCTTTAGTCAATGATAAGTATGTTGGGGAGATTGCTGTTCTTTTCCTTAAAGATTGCTGTCTCCTATGTGAATAGCTAGAAAAACATTCTCCCATTTACCTTTGGCAAAACTAAAAATATGTGATTGTGTTCATAATCCTTATACTTCAATTATATTTCACAGTAATATTTGCTACTTAAATATTATGCAAGCTGTTCCTAGTTTAATGACTGCTTCTGTTCACAAAATTTCAAGGTTAGTGCAAGGTCAAGCTGCACTTTGCTGAAGAAGCCAGTTATACATTTGCTTAACGTATTTCATCATATAAAGTTTTTTCTGGTCATACTGGTGATTGCTCTAGAGTAGCAAAAGTTTAACTGAGCCAATTGATTACTCCTGAATTCACTGTCTTCATAGATAAAATCTAGATAACACTCCCAAGTCTGTCTCTATTTCCTATTGCTATATTTGAATTAAGAACTGAGTTCTTGCTTAAACATAATAAAACTGCTTTAGCCTGATGGCAATTAAATAAAATATGTTTCCTTGTGAGAATTTTGGTTGCTTCTGGTAGTTTCTAGGGACATCTGCAGTGAACAGCTTCTGTGAGCTGTTTAACTTCTGTTAGCTTCTGTTTGCTAATTGATGGGTTCTTGATTATTAGCTGTTTCCTGATAGTCTGGTTCTTGATTAAAAAGGATCCACACCTTTAGTCTCTAGCTGCCTGCCAAGTAGAGGGTAACTAAGTGGGGGACAATTGTTTATTTAGTGAGTGGGCATACAGCAAACTGAGGCTTTTGGGAGTTTGTGTGGAGGGGTGCAGAAATGGCTCCAGATATTGTAGGAGCAGCAGCACTGGTGGTTATGGGCCACACAGCTCAGACCCCAACCTTGACTGGAGAAATGAGCCCTGGAAAACCAGAAAACGTGACCCAGATGGAGCTCTGCAGGGAGGCTGCTGCTGCACAGGTCTCAGGCAGCATAAGTCTCAAGTATCTTTACATCTTTGTTATGACAACTGAAAAAAATGAAAAAAAAATGAACACATGACTCTCCATTTCATAGAGTGGAGGGTATCCAAGAAAAAAAACCAAACAACAAAACAGTCCCTAAATCGAGAAAGGGTGAGCAGGCAAAGATGAATCTGCTAACTCTATCTTCATATCCAGAGAAGCTCTTCCAGACCTTGCAATTTTGTCTGAAATGTCACTCTTCCCCATGAACGTGCCAAGCCAAAAGTACAGCATTGCAAAGTACAGTATGCTGTCACACCTGCATCTTGCAAAGCTAATTCTGAACTAATCGTTACTCATACCCTCACCTGGACATGATGAGGACAGAATAGAGAGAGGTAGCCAAGACAAGAAGTGTCCCTGAGGCAGATGTTCTGTGAGTGACAGAGCACGGACAGACCGATTTTTCTGCTGGATTCTCCATTTGCACTAGATTTCAGGGAGCCCAGTCCCTAAGAGAAGCAGGAAACAATTGGCCCTTTGGCTTTCCAGTTTTCCATCCCTGATTGTTGTTCAATGGTTCAGGACCAAATTAATTATTTTAGAGAAATGGTTACTTTATATGCATGGTAAAATACTTTAAAACATTCTGCAGGCATTTTTGGATGCTAACATTCATGCATTTTCCTACTAGTGATGTTGATTCAACTGATCATAGTGATAATAAAGAGCCAAAATAGTTGATTGAGTTAATAACACAGAGGTTGAAGCATTTCTAAGTAGTATTCACAAAATAATCAATATGTCACATTATGGCCTGTCTGATCAATTGCCCGTGAATTAGGAAGAATTAAAATAAGCCTTGATATGGTAGTCTGTGCACACAAACACAAGTAGCAATGTGGCAATTGGTTTTATGATTATCCATAGCACAAGAAACGAGTCAAGTGAAAGTAGAAGTGTCCAAAGTTTTTCATTATATTCCTGTCTTTTAAATATTTGTGAAATTCTGCCATCATTTTCACCCAAGGGTTTGCAGGATCTTTTCCTTTATAATTTGTATTAGATGTTCCAGCAGTAGGAAGAAAAAAGTTGACTGAACTTGTTTAGGAGAAAGAAAGGAGCATGTAAAGTCTAAAAAAGTGGCAGTGTCTTCCAGAATGTTAGAAGCAGCCAGGTATGAAGTCAGATCAGTGATCCCCCAGAAGAGATGTTGGAATAGCAGCATATGCCTACATACTTACTGCCACAGCCCTGTGCAGCACGTGCCTATTTAAATAATAAAAGTCCTAACCCCAATGTTCACTGACAGAGCTCTTTGAATTTTCCCCAGTCACAGGCAATGTACGCTCATGATCAAATGGTGTACAGTTGGCCTTGTGCCTGCAAATGCCTGTGAACCACTTGAGTCAGGTTCTGAGAAGGTCCCCTTAGAACATTTCACTGACAAGGGCTTGCACTGCCTCGAGCAGAAAATCGCTTGCCTAACTACTGGCTTTCTGTCATGATTGCTAAGCAAACCCTAAGAGAGCACTTTAGGTTTGTGCTTAGGGAAAGAAGATGTTATCCATGGTGTGAAATGTTGAGCTGTATTCTCTAAAGCAAAGAGTAATCTTGATCCACTGGAAAAAAAAAAAATCTCAAGGTCATAAAATCCAATAGATTACAATATTTAATTATCTAATATCTAAATAACATCATCTGAAAATCACTATACATAAGAACAGAACTAGCTGAACTATTGCTTATATGCAGGTTGTAACCTATGCTAGTTCCTCTCAGACTAATAGCACCTTAATCTCTGAAAGAAATTTAATCATCATTAATGGGTTGGATTCCAGGCGTCTGCCATCATTGTATTTCTGATTATTGAAGACTCATAGGGGTAAGATATATGTGCTGTCAATAATGAACCTAACCAGTCTTCAGCCAAAATTACAAAGATCTGAAGTTGCAGGCTTGGGTGGTCTGCACAAGTCTCAGTTATCTGAGATTTGAATGAATTATCTAATTTTTTTATATCTAACTTAATTGACAACAGAAATCACTACACAGTAAAATACATTAAAAATGTATGTATGTTTTGGAGTGTAGATATATATATTTATTAACTAGTTGGTAAGACTTCAGTGTGGTTTTTTTTTTAATTTGCAGTCCAAAGCCTTTAGCAACTTGACAGCTAGAAGGAGAGAAGACCACAAGTTGTATTTCTCTGTGTATCAAGATAACGTTAGCTAAATAAATAGTTATTTGTACTGAGATTTTGTTTAACCAATTCTATGGAGGATTCAGTTGTGAAATTTAGATTAGGCTTCAAAGCAAACTTTAACTCATCTCCAGGCAGAGTAATTTTCTCTAGTGCTCTAGGCTACATCTATATGCAGTTAGAAGTATCCAATAACTATTGCGTTTCTTATGCATGTAAACATAGTCTTTTTTTTTAACAGAAAACAAGAGAAGCTGATAGGCATTCACTGTTCATATTTTCTTTCCTATTATTTGAGAACTGCAAGTCTTTAGTGACTTTTAAAACTAGGTTGCTAAATTTCTCTTAAGTCTAAAATAAAGAAGAATTTACTATCTTCAGTATATGCATTTTAAAGAAATGAGGATTTAATAAATGAATTGCATGTGTCATTCTCATTAAAATGTACTATATATTACACATAGCTATGTTAAAAAAACTCTTTTTTGAATTAAAGCAGTTAAAGCTGTAAGTTAGCTGAATACAAAGCTTTCACTTAGCTCCATTGTGTGTATGACACAGTATTTAATTACAAGATCACCCGTGATATTTTGCACAGAATAGATGATGCTCCGACTAAGGAGCTATTCAGCTGTTTGCCTTTTTCCAGAGTGGCTCTGTTGCCATCCCCAGCAGCATCCCAAGCTCTCAGTTGCCAGAGAAAGGCCTGACAGCAGTGAAAAGCAATGTCTTTTTCCCCATCACAGCTTCAGAAATTAAACAGTTGTTTGGGCTGTAGTTTAAGAAAAACACATAAGGGAATGATACCTGTCATGAAGAATATTAACCAGAATGCATAAAAGTTGGCAAAGAAATAAGCAACAAGGTCTTATGACTGTATCCAATACTTTAACAACAAACAGGACTATGAGTCCTGAGTGCAGTCTATTCTCTGTACACAAATTTTTGGCTTAGAACTAGAACGGCCTGCAGCGTGGATATGATTTTCCCGCTTCAGAGCAAGAAGCCAGGTCACGGCTGAGATAATCAAGGGAAGCTCCTGCATAAGGTTGTAGGTCAAGTTAAAGGACGGGTCTTTTCCTAACTGTAATACAAAAATCCTTTCTGGCAGAGAAAAAAGACTGAATCTTAAGTTTTGCCACAGAGCATGTGCCAAATGGTCAATGTTTAAATGGGATCTAAGAGCTTTAAGCAGCCTCCCCCTTTGAAAGCCAGCTGGAAACTGGCATTAAGGGAGGAACACCACCTACCAGGGAATCTTCTCTGTTTGCCTTCGAGGGTATCGCTACTCAAGTGGAATGAAAAGTGTGCAGAACAAAATGCTCAGCAAATGAAGGACCTTACTGTTGTAGCTGTCAATCAGAAATGCTCTTTCCTGGAGAAGAAACAGGTTTTCTTCTGATAAAGCATGTCTATAAAGGAACTAGAAGCAATGTCAATATCATAAAGACTGGGAAGCTATAAATAGAAAGAACTCTTGTGTCAAAAATGCATCTACATATAGGAAATACAGAAATAAAAGAGTTTTTTTACTTCCCAAATACAGCACAAATGGGCAAGTTGCTGTGTTCTCTTTGAACAAGTAAGACCTGGATCTTGTGATTTTTATTTGTCATCATGGCAACATCATCCTCACATGGAGAAATGTATGGACCATGTATTTCTCAATCACAAAGCAAGAAGATTGAGCTTCTTTGGGGTTTTGAAAAAAAAAAAAAAGGGAAAAGTAATCAGGCAATCACAAAGAGCCGTAGATAGAATCATGATGGAAGTTAGGCCAGCACTGCTGAGTACTACCAGCAAATCAGTCAGTAGTCCACTTGGCTTTTTAAAATCATAGGAGAGGGCTATGAGCCATGAGAACAGTGATTTGCAAACACTGCATGAGGAGCATGCCTGATGCCTCCCAGCCCCAGGTTCAGGGTGCACACATAGATGCAGTATTCATGCACATGCAGGTAGGCCAAGGCACATTCAAGTGTTCCACAGATGGAAGCAAGCTTAGGTCAGATGAAATGTCTCAACAGACTTGAACCTAATCCAGAAGCCAAAATATCCAAATTAGGCAGTTAAAAGGTAAAATTCTTGGAAAAACATGATAGGGAAAAAAGAAAACAATGGGAAAAGGAAGCAAAAAGTACTTACATTCCTAATTTAAAGAACACCACCACAAAAAAGAAAAAAAAAAAAGAAAAAAAAGAAAAAAGATAGAGGTCAAACTTGTTTTGATCTATATTTCTAAGCACTTTAACTTTCCCGTGGTGGCAGAGCAGCTCATGTATTTTCACTGTTGTATATGCACAGAATACCTCCCTCCCCTCCCTTGTCTACATTCTGGCTCCCCAGTAACAAAAACTACCAGAAATTATTTCTTTCCTGTGCTAGTCCTCCCTTTTTCTCTTTTATTTCTGACAATCTTTTGTAGATATTACAGGCTATCTGTGTCTATATTTGTCATTTGTCTCAAAGATTCAACATTACAGACCATCCTAAGTTCACCTCATAATATCATATTCAGTCACACTGCTTTTCAGCAGTCCCATATGCCTTTGTGCTCTGCTATCATCATCACTGAGAGCTTTCTTTGGCCTCCGTGGCTGTTTGAGCAAAAGAAATAATCAGGCCCTATATTTGATCTTTCATTCAACTCTTTATATCAGTCTTGACCAAAATGTTTTATTAGACAGCATTAGAATAATCCGCTCTGTCCTGATAACTTGCAAGTATAAGAGTTTTTTATGATCTTGAATTTGCTGAGGGATTTTTCAAGTGATGCAGCTATGGCTGTCAATATTTAAAAAAAAAAAAAATCTATATAAACTATAGTTGAAAATCCCACACAGTCTGAAGAATGTAGTCTTGTTAAGTACATGCAAGGACATAAGAGAATGACCTCCAAAACTGGGTTTGCTTGTCTTCAGGTGAAGAATTTCTTCAGTGAGCTCAAACATACATGAATTTTTCTGGAGATGTAAAATTTCAGCATGGGACTTGAATAGGTACTCTTGAAAACCCCAAAATGCTTCCACAAAATGTTGAAAATTTGACCAACAGTCTAAGAAGGAAAGAAATAAGATGTTAATCCTGTGATTCCTCTGTCAACTATATGTTAATTTGAAATTTCTTTCCTCTTTTTTTCTGGTACTAGCAACATGTCAAGCTTTGCTCAGAATAACCCCCACAAAACTTGCACATGACTTCCAGTTCACATCTCAAGTTTTGCAGACTTTCCACTTCTGCATCACTAGTTTTTCTTGAATTATTCAGTTCTTTCAGTTAATGGCTACCAGTGTGTTGTACATGCAAGAGAGTATGTGTTATAGCTTCATTTACTTCATGCCATGTCTTAGTAATTTTTAAATTTAGATTTTTCTAAATGCTATTCTAAATTTGTGTTGATGCCTGGTAAACAAGCTGTGAAGGATCACTCACCATTAACACAATCTGTCTATCCTGCACCAGAGAGCCCTTGAAGGGAATTTCCAGTGTGACGCTGCAGGGTGTCTTGGCTTTTTGGAATGCTACAAAGCAAATTGTAAACAGTCTTCACTATGCCAGCACAAGCAACAGCTTTGGTACCGCTTTCTGCTGAATCTGCTTCACAAAGATTCAGTGAATGATGGTTGTTTAGCAATAGTAGGCACTGTTTACCTTCTTGCTTTAACACACTGTAGTTTCCCCCAAAACTTATACACTATATTAGCTATATCAATCATATTATTCTGTTTTACAGTCTTAAGATAAGAATCATTCCAAAAATCATCAAGTCTGTTATAACTCTTGTCTTTCCATTCCAACTTCAATAGTTCGGAGAATGCTCCTAAGCAGCATACCTTTTCTAGGTACAAATGATTCATCATCACCCTCAGAGGCAACAAGTTTTATGTCTGATCCAGTTTCATATGAGTATGGTACATCACACTTCTGGTGAATTCTGTCTTGGCACTCTTTCTGTTCAGAAGCTGGCACTGATGACTCAACCTCACAGTCACTTCTTGGCTTCATAGATAATCATCTTAACCACCTTCAAGGAAACTGTATGAACATCTGCATATCTGCTTTTGCATTGTTCTCCGTCGCTGTGTCTAGTATGTCTTTGTTATAATGACTTTCAAATATCAGGTGAGTCATGTTTCTGAAGACAGATTTTCTCTAGATGCTTTCATCAGCCTAAGAATTGTTGGGAAGTTCCTAATTAAAATTGTCATAGTCATAAGAGAGCCATACACATCAAGGAAGAGGATTGTCTTCTTGATATACACTTTGTATAGCACAACATGGGTCTGTGACCATCCTATTCCTTCATTTCATCACCATCTGTACAGGATGATTCAATAACTGAATTCTGTTCTTTTTCACATGCCATGTTTGAACATATAACGACTATGCCTCAGCTGCAGGACCCAGAACTGCTTCCCATGTTTTGGGTCTGCGCATATGTGAGCTTCAGCTCCACTCCTGCTCTATGTTGTGATGAGACCTAGACATTCACCATCCTTCCCTTGAACTTTGATTTTGTGGGCAGGGAAGCTTGGTGTTCAGGCAGCAGAAGTGTCTTGATACAATCCAGTGAACCTCTCAGTCTAGATGATTGAGATGTGAAAGGTGCATACCCTGCTACCCATCTTCTGCACAGCTTAAACAGAAGACATCTGCCTTTTTCTGTTGTAATACAATTCAGATATTAAAGCTGAAGTGGTAAGTATTATTCTGCAACATGAGCAATCTTACCTTTCACAGTATTTAAGCGTTTCCTGCTGAGTTACCAAAACAAGTTCAACACTTAACAACCAACCCTAGAATTCATTCTGTCTTTTTTTTTTTTTTTCCCCACTTGGTTCTCTGTCTAGTATATTTGTCACTGAAAATCAATGTCACTTACGGGTTGTAGTGAACTTTTGTTGATTTGGAGAAGACTTGAGGATATTTGAGGGATTTTTCCATGAATAATTTGGTCTGACTTCATTATTCTCTTCATGAGAGAATGCCTTCTCTAAATATTTGAGGAATATTTGCCTTGTCTATAATTTATTTTATAGTATATTATCACATGGGCATTTTAAATGTGTTAGCCAGTCTCTCAATGCCGTCATATTCAGGAATTATTAATTGCTCTTTGCCTCTAGACTTTAGACTTCAGACTTCAGACTTCAGAGTTTCAGCTTCCTCAGAGGGATGGTGGTTTGAAAATCACAGCTGGTACCTACTTTTCTAAAGAATCAACCCAAACCCTTAATTCTGGCCACAGTTATTGTGTACAAATTCAGAGATGATACATTGGTCCTTTGTTGGAGAGAAAGGGAATGCCTGAAACTACTTGTCGTGGTTTAACCCCAGTGGTAACTAAGAACCACGCAGCTGCTCGCTTACCCCTCCCCCCCACCAGGGGATGAGGAGGAGAATTGGGAAAAAAAAACCCTCATGGGTTGAAATTAAGACAGTTTAATAGGATAATAAAGGAAGATAATAATAATAGTAACAACAACAATAACAACAATAATAATAATACAAGTGATACACAAATGCATGCTCACCACATGCAGGAGAAAACAACCCAATGCCAGATCTGTTTCCGAGCAGCGATCCTGCCTCCCAGCTCTCTTCCCCAGTTCTGTATGGAGCACAATGTTACATGGTAGGGAATATCCCTTTGGCCAGTCTGGGCCAGCTGTCCTGGCTGTGCTCTCCCAGCTTCTTGTGCATCTGGCAGGGTGTGAGAAGCTGAGAAGTCCTTGATTTAGTGTAGGGACTACAACTACCTAGCAATGACCAAAACCATCAGTGTGTTATCAGCATTATTCTCACACTAAATCCAAAACACAGCACTACACCAGCCACTAGAAAGATGATTAACTCTATCTCAGCCAAAACCAGGACACTACCAAACAGGGTCTCCCCGAACTGTGACTCAGTGCCACAGTTTCAATTTAATTTACGAAACTTTGATAATTAATAAGAATGGGCTACCAGCAACCCAGCCAGGGCCAAAGTAAGATTTTCATTCTTCATACTCTTCAAAAGTTCAGACTTGGAACCCAGTTTCATAGGGATTTTTTGATACTGCAGACAGGGATAACACCTGAACAACATGAATTTTTTAAACTATTCTCTCTTGGCCTTGGCACCTACTCCTTTCTCTCAGCTTCAAAACACCAAGCCTTTAAGACAGCCCTGAAAATATTTTGTTATCTGTTTTCAAATAGCCAGGAAACCACATGCCACTATGTATCATGCATCTTCTTTCATCTAAAGACTTAAAGCAATTAAGAAAATTTATAATATTAAATATACTGAAGGAATTCATTGTTGAGAATTATTTGCATCTTATTAATGGATGAATTGAGGCACAAGTACCTTCAGTAAGCCAATGGCAAAACTAAGCCTGGACCATTCTGCCCTCCATCTTCCGTTGTAACTATGCAATGTACATAAACTGTGATATTAAGGACAATGCTTTCTGGGAAAAGTGAATTTCTTTCATTCTAGTATACATGTGTTTGGCTAACAATAATTTTAATTATATAACAGTGAACACTAAAATTATGTTCAAATTTTATTGCTTCCATTGCAGTTGCATAGGTTTTACGGCACTGTTATTTAAGTTAGCCTAATATAAGTTTTAAATGCATAGCTTACCTATCATTTTGCTTTAAATTAAATATAAGCATTCAATATTTGTTTCTAGCTTCTCATTTTTCATTAAATCCATTGAATTCTTTAAAATTTAATAATGTGAGCTTTTTGCAACCATTTGACAATCTGGGTTATGTAGTTAAAACACTGTGCAAATAATTCATATGATCAGACTAATACAACTTTAGTGTTACAGTCACTTTTAAAATTTTGAGATTGTAAATCAGCTAACAGCAATCCATAACCAATTGTCTTCACATGGTCCTGGGTGCCAGATCCTTACATAATTTATGACTCCAAAACCCTCTTGTTCTCAGAATACATTATAGTATATACAATAAATTAAGTTGTAGTTTTACCAGACAATTTTCTTACTACAATGTCTGTTGGAATGGGGTTTCTAGGTTATGTTTCTATTACTCATGTATTGTTTACAGTGCAGAGAGAGGACTCAATAGCTCAGTTATGTGTGAAACATCTTCCTGAGCGATATGAATATGTGGAATTTATCTCATTGATAAAACTCATGAGCACAGCTTCCCCCAATGGGTAATGGGACCATTGTTATCAGGTGAAGATTTACCCGGAGGGCAACCTCCTGCCATTGATTTTCTGGCACCATTTATTGATTCCAGACGATATTTTTAATGTACAATTGGCAACTAAGTGGTATTGTACAAATTAGTTTTCTTGTGACAAAATTAAGTACAGTCCATTCAGTAGAGTTGTGGCTATTTTCTTCCATATGAAATAGTACCTTATACTACCTATTTAAATACTCTTATATTACTTTACGCATATGTACATTATAAACAGACAGGTACAGAAGGCACCCATGGGACAACCCTGCTTTTTAAGTACATACATCAAGACAGAGACAGTTGTCACCACATGTGCTTTGATGACCTGCTCATCCTAATTGAGTAGGTAACGATAAGGAACAGGAAAGAGAAAAAGAGAAGGGAAAAAAGAAGTGTGGGGTGGGGTGTGGGTGTGAAGAGGAAGGAAGCATCATGGTTTGGCTAAGTAACCCTCACTACTTTCTCAGTGAGTGAGGACCTCTCTGAAGAGCCACCTGGAACCAGGAAATCCTTTGATAAAATGGCAGCCACATCACTGTGACAGGGTGCAGTATCATGCAACCAAAGACAATGAGATCAGAACTCCCATGACAGGTCTGCAGGTCAATCACCCAAAATTTCCAGTAATTAGTGAATATTGGATGGCTTAGGCTTTGAGGACAGATTTTAAGCCATATTCTTTAAAAAGTCAATTCTAGAGTGAGTTAACACCCAGATACAGTGATAATTGATGCTTTTGATTACCCTTGAAAATCTTTGCCATAACATCTCTGCCTCGTTTCCTTCTGTAAAACAGAGACAACAGTTACTTTATCAGGTTATTCTGAAGATTGCTTAATTCCTTGGAGGTGCTAAAACCCTTACAAATGAGAAGCAATCCTACTTGACAACCAGTGATCAGTGATGTGCCCACATTTTTATCTGTCACTTACTGTTTACAAGTCTGATGATCATGGGATTTTCTGAAACACTTACTGTTGTGGATTACCCCGGTAGGCAGCTAAACACCACACAGTGGCTCCCTCATTCTCTCTGCAGTGGGATGGGAGAGAAAATCAGAAGGGCAAAAGTGAGAAAAATCATGGGTTGAGTTAAAAGTGTTTGAGTAAGTAAAAGAGGAAAAGACAAAACAAAACAAAAAGAAACAAGTGATGGAAAAATCATCACCAATACACCAATGCCCCAAGCAACAGCAACCTTGGCAAAACTTGCTCTTGCCATCTGAACTACTATGACGAAAATTAACTTTGTCTCAGCCAAAACTAGTACACTTATCCAAACAGAATTACAGAACACCTGTCTGAATAATAACCTGAGTACAAATCCATGCAGTATTTACAAATAAAAGTAATGCATTTTAAGTTAAAGTTGACCATACGGATTATTTTATTATTAATTATTTTATTTAAATTACATATTAAAGCATAGCCTTCTGGGCATTAATTAATTAGGTTTTTAAGGAAATCAACCATTAGGTAATTAGGCAAATCTTGCTTTGGCTGAAGGATGTACACCCAAAATTTAGGATAAATACTGTATTTCAAACAACTGAAATGCATTTCTGAGTGAACAGGGAAAAAGAAAGGCAGAAAAAAGATGGGGTCATAAACATAAA
The DNA here is from genome assembly GCF_011004875.1 of Balearica regulorum gibbericeps. NCBI lineage: Eukaryota > Metazoa > Chordata > Aves > Gruiformes > Gruidae > Balearica > Balearica regulorum. Next base: position 41,204,232 of record NC_046185.1, read on the forward strand.
TAAACAAATAAACACAGAAAAGTTTAGAAAAATATACTAATATTGGGGCAGCAGGTATTAACTCATGCTAATTTTGAGAAATGCAAAATCATGTTTAGTGAAGGAATTGTTTAACCTAATTGTACTCACTGATGGGTTCTAAAAATATCTTTTAAAAGATGGTGAAGATTAATGACAACCTCTTACACCTGAAAAGGAATAAAGGCCTGAGAAATGGGATGGAAGCAAGTCCTAGAAGGTGTTACAAAGCCAATAGCAAATAGTGTGTGCTTACCTGCCATGCTGGCTGAAATCAGGCCTTAAAGACAAAGTGTCAAGAACCTATGTTGAGTTTAATGGTACCAGCATCTTGCTCATTGCATTATGTTATGTTTCTAGAAGAAAAAAAATGTATGCAAAGACACATGATGAAAATCATTGCAGACTACAAGCAATTTCTAAGTGGCTGAAGAAACCAAGATGATATGGGCTGCTTAATTAAAAAAAAAAAAGGACGAATAGACAGATCAGAGGAAATATATTTGATTCAGATAAAACAACAAAAATTTCTGAGGTCAATAAGCAACTCCTGTTTACCTTCTAACAATACAAGAACAAAAACATTTGATAAAATAGAAAAGCAATATACTTTTACAGTTTGTAATTAACCGTGGAGCTGGCTGTCACGAAATATCAGTGTGCTCAAGAGTTTAAGAGTCTTTGAAACAGAGATGACATTTTATCTGTGTAATGAGAACATCCACAGTTAATTTAGTAAAAAAATAATATTTTGCACAGCATACAAACTTTCACACTTTGGGATATTAACCAATTTCCTTTTAAAAGATTAAAAGAATTTTTTTCTGGAAAGATATTTTAAAAATTCTTTGTGCATTTCACAATTAATTTTGTAGTGTTCACAGCCAGACAGAGACCATGACCAAAATTGTGCAGTGTTGCATAGTGACTACATGGTCCACTGGCAGTGTCTTGAATTCATTGTATCCAGAGATACAAGATTCCTACACTGTGTAAGATTATACTCTTTATATTACTGTGAAGCACATATATTCCTTCTGGAAGACTTTCCAGGCTCTAATTTACTATTGGTTTTATATTTCTATTATTTTCTGGATTTCAGAATTTAATTAGACTTCTAAATGGTAAACTTAGTCCCCAAAAGCTGGAAGGCTCTATTCTAGAGTCTTAATACTTATAAGATTTTGGTCTCAGTTTTGCTTGCTGCTTACTACAAGGAAAATAATATGTCACTTTTTCTTATCAATACAATTCATTATTTTACCTATTGTGTCTCATACACTCTTTGACGTAACTTTCTCCTGTGATTATTCTTACTCTAAACTTTTTGTTACTGAACACAATGGAAGCTTTATTCAGTCCACTCTCTCCTTCCATGGTGTTTCATTGTCTGGTTGTTTTGTAAAGAATTGTAAATGCAAGAAACTGTTCATTAAAATAATCCTTTCAGTTCCTACATCCTTCAGTTCTACAGCTACACACACACACACAGAGTCATGCATTGTAGCTGCAGTTATCAAGCTAAAAATAAACTTTTAGAAGCCTACTGTATCTCTACATAGAGATGTTAAGCTTTTAGCAATTTATTTTCTTAGTAAAAACTAAGGGTAGACAGGAGATGTGAGCAAGGGAAAAAAGATTTACTGCAAAATGTCGATTTTTTTTATTTTTCCTTGTTGGGCAGAAAGAAGAGGGTTTCAAAAGTCATTTCAGAAGGTGAAAGGCTTGAACAACCAGCAAAAATTACTGATGTCACACTGCTTTCCTTGATGAAACCAAAGGCTTGACCCTTAACCTTTCATTTCCGAAGCAACTGATTTAACTCCAACCTATTGAACTGTTTTGGAAATGGTTGTCTAACAACTTAATCCAGTAAAATAATTTGAATAACTAACTAGGAACTAGCCACGGAATGGGACTGACCCCATAAGTGGGGTGAGGATACTTGCCTGTTGCACAGGATGACTGGAGACTTCTGACTATGACTCCAACTTTGCCTTTTTCTCTGATTTGTTGGTTATTCTGTTCTTGGGAAAGAGATCCTGAGGTCTTCAAAGCACACATGCTAAGCTGTTGCTCTGACTTACCCTTTTTAAAAGTCCATCTCTAATGACATTTTATGGAAAGCAGACTCTTAAGATTAAATGACTATCTTTGTTGTTGTTTGTTAACATCACATTTATTCTGAATGTAAATGAGAGTATCTGAGTATTTGATGAAATTATCATTGAAACGACATGTTCTCTAACCCCATTAAATCTGCATTTTCAGATAAAAATATTCTGTTGGAAAATTCCCAAATGGCTTTTATAGTCAATACATCCTGTTTTCTTGTTTTCTGTTAGAACACCTAAAATGACAACAAATTGTGCTCTGTATTTTATAGACTCAAGGGCTCTATCCCAGCATTCACGAGCCCATATTCATGTCCTCCTCCTATTTGTAGTATATGCATTTTGATTAATAAAATATGGAATAGATTATATAGAATAAATTAATATTATAAAAAAATAAGCTTCTAACATAGCATCCAGATAGAAAATGCTGTGGATTCTGCAAGAAGTTTTAGTTCATTGATGGGCTTAATACAATTAAGATGCAATGAGTTGGTTGAAAAAACTGAATATGCATTCATGCAAGTGATTGCTGAGGTCTCAAACTCTTAACGTATCCAGGCAAATACTGTGTTAATGTGGAAGCTAGACAGTTACACCAAGGCACGAGTTATCTGTGGCATAACACCTCCCCCATATAGGATGTTCTCAACATTCAGTTACACTTTGGACAGTAAGGGAGGTACATTAATATAGGGTGATGGCAGAAATACCTTTTTCAGCAAGAGCTAGTTTTCTATTTTGCAATCTTTAGGCTAACTGTTATCTCTCTATACACAAAATTCCACTGGTTTGCAGGAGATAAGTACTACTGAACATGAATAAAGTGGTAAGGTTGTGCCTGCTATGAATTTTCACCAAAAAAAATAGATGTTTTGTTCTGGTCTCTGCCATTTCTTTCAGCATAAAACCGAGTCTTTATGATATATGTAGAACTAATACCACATAATTTGTCAAAAGCATCCTTCTTCAGCTTATCATCAAACCATCTATCATGTAAACCCAACCGCGTATGAGGAGATGGACAGAGACTCTCCCCATCCCTGCTGCTGCCTCTATGGGGAGTCTGTTTAGAACAAACTTCTTGAGGATGCTCCATCAGCTTAAAACATATTGTATAGCTCTTTCTGGGGTTTTTTTGTTGTTTTTGTTTTCCAGCCAAAAATCATCAAAAGCTTTTAAACAACAATGGGGCCAGGAAAGATTGTTGTCTGAATTTAAAAAGCAGAAAAATCAGCAGAGAGTCTCCTGTACACATGATTTCTTTCATTCTCTATTTCTTGCATTAAACCAATTACTTAATGGACAGAGAGTTATTTTAAAATCCTTCAGAGTGCGAGGCAGATTACAGAAAAATCTCCCTAAGCAATGGAAAACAATGTATAAATAATAAGAACCTAATCATTCCCTTTAATGAAAAACTGCTCACAAGGGAGGAAAGATACGCATGCATATGCACTAAAATTAAGTCATCCCACTTACATGCTCGTGTCCCCGTGAAGCATGCTCTTCAAGCACCATTTTGAAGCTTAAATGCTGCTATGCTTCATGATCCAAGACATATGTAGGGAGAAAACAGTGCTGTACTTGTGTCAGCTCATTTTTGGCAGCTCTCCTCACTACGGAAAACAAGAGGAAACTTTATCATGCTATTTCTATTTTGACAAATTCTACAAAAGACATTTCACACACACACACACACCCCCCCCACCCCGAAAAAAAGCAACAAAACAAACCCAAACCCAAACCAAGACCCAAAACAGCTGAGAAAGCCTGATAGTCACATGCGTGGGTACAGGTGTAGAGAAGACTAAAAGAGTTTAAGCCTTCTCCCGTAGTCTGAATTTGGGTCCTTTGGTATGCAGCCTTCTCTACCATTTTAGGCAGACACAGGGTCTGGCTACACATCTGGGATATGAAAAGTCCAGCTTTAAAGCCTCTTCATATCAGATGGAGTAGATTCAAACATTCAGCAGCTTTTGTCCATGGCGGTATTAATAACCAGTTTCTTGCTGTAGGTGGGCACGAACCAAGAGATTGTACAGACTGTTTATAAGCTTATCAAATAACTTTTTCTTTCTTTCTTTCTTTCTTTTCTTTCTTTCTTTCTTTCTCTTTCTTTCTTTTTCTTTTTTCTTCTTTTCTTTTCTTTTCTTTTCTACCTACCTACCTACCTGCTAGATTCTTCTAACCACAGTAATAGTTTCTACTGTTATGAAAAATCTTTTAATGAAAAAATATTCCAACACTGGCAGCAAGAAGTGACATAACCCTGGGATGGACTTGGCAAATGCTAGCTGTCTATCTTCCAGCCAGGAAATCTGGTTGCCAGTTTCAGAAGTGATTTTGTAGTTTGAATTATTTGCTACAACAGTATGAGGGGGCAAAAACTTAACATTATGGATAAACACTGATCTAAACTTTCACAAAAATGCAGAAAGTAAAAGCTCTCCTTCCCATCCCTCCGAATTATCTTTCTTTGTTCACATACAATTTATACTGAATTTCAGAGTATTTCACCAACAGCTCTTGTCATTCTGCTTCTACTTTCTTGGTGTCCAACAGCAGCAGCTGTTTTCTTGGCAGAGTCATAGGTTATTCCCTAACACCTCATTGAGCTGCAGTTCCTTCCTGCACAGAATGGGCAGATACTTTCCAAAACAACTTTATCCAGATCGGTTAAATTCTGTCCACATCTTGGTTGATGAGGTGAATGCTTAAAGAAATACTTTCTCAATTACCAGATTTTGAACCATTCTTACCTCTTCCAGGAGTTGCATCAGTGGGTTCACCTTAATAGTAGAAAAGCATGACTAGTGACCCACGGAGTGCAATTAGGGCAGAACTTTTTTGTTTTAACAGGTTTAAACCCATTACAGAAAATATTGGCTTAAACAATCGGTCTTTTTACTACAAAAAAATGGCAATTGCAGATGCGGCAGGAGGGTCTGAGGACACAAAACTGGCATCTGTAAGAGGAAAGAAGAAAGTGGAAGGTAATGTTCTTCAAAAGTATGTTTTCCATGGAGGAGTGGAGGTGTGGGGGAGCTGAAGTTCACACTTTTAAATGTTGATTCTCTGCTTGTCTTGAGTCCTTTCAAGCAAATTGGGGAGCTCCCACTGACATCAGTAAGTTTTTACATCTATCATCCTTCTGTATTTCTAAAATGTACAATTATTTAATGCTGAGGATCTAAGGAAAGTAAAACTTGACTCAAAACTGTTTTCATTAAGGCATTTTGGGGCTATAAAATGAGTGTTTGGGGGGAAAAAAGAGTTTCTGTTTCCTACCATCATACCTAGTTATGCAGTGAAATGGTTTCTATGTTCAAAAGACCTGTTGAACACACCAGTCCTATATTTATTTTGCACAGAATGTCTGGAGGTGTTCTGTTTTTCTCTCACTTAATCTATTTGTGCTATATAAGTATATTGCATCCTCTACCACCCTCTTTTTAAGAATGTGAATACAGCACTTCATTATTAGGTTGGCAAGTCTCAGAAATTATTCTTTGTTGAAAGAAAGGAGAAACGCCCCTGACTGATTGACTAATATGCTATTTTGTTCCCTAAATTTTCCTTTAATAGTTAGTGTGCATAGATGAAAAGGAGTCAAAGCTGCCATAAGTTTTAGTACATGTCACTTGTACACCATCTGTAAATTTATCATGACAAAGAAAATTGTTCCAGTCTGAACACAGCTGCTACAATCCCCTCAGTTGTTGCAGTTGCACAAAACGTTGTTTAGCCTGCTTCCCCTACAGCTAGGCTGGTTACTTATGATATTCTCCTGTCTGTTTTACTAGCAGGCATCCCACTGTTGGGACTGTTATTCCCTGTTTGCTCATTTCATCACGTATGGTGTATATATGTCGTGGTTTAACCCCAGCCGGCAGATAAACCTCACACAGCTACTTGCTCACTCCCCCATGGTGGGATGGGGGAGAGAGTCAGAAGGCTAAAAGTGAGAAAACTCGTGGGTTGGGGTAAAGACAGTTTAATAGGTAAAGCAAAAGCCACATGCACAAGCAAAACAAGGAATTCATTCCCCACTTCCCATGGGCAGGCAGGTGTTCATCCATCTCCAGGAAAGCAGGGTCCATCACATGTAACGGTGACTTGGGAAGACAAACATCATCACTCCAAATGTCTCCCTCCTTCTTCCCCCAGCTTGATATGCTGATCATGACGTCATATGGTATGGCATATCCCTTTGGTCAGTTGGGGTCAGCTGTCCCAGCTGTGTCCCCTCCCAACTCCTTGTGCACCCCCAGCCTGCTCGTTGGTGGGGTGGGGTGAGGAGCAGAAGAGGCCTTGGCTCTGTGTGAGCATGGCTCAGCAGTAATGAAAACATCCCTGCATTAGTAACACCATTTTCAGTACAAATCCAAAACATAGCCTCATGAAAAAAGCCTCCATCCCAGCCAAAACCAGCACAGTATGACATACTGTATTTGGTTAAGGGAACTTTTTTGTTATTAGAAAAAGCAAAATTTCTTATATCATACTCTGCCAGAAGTATTGGCTATACAGTCATCTAAACCTATGTTTGCAATATATATAATGAACATTTATGGAGCCTAGATAAGAAAACTGCCCTTTTTTTCCACTATTGCATCTACTTTACAAAATGATATTAAGCTAACCAATAAATCAGAGACAGCCCTGACATAATTCTAATTGTTATTTTATTCTCTTGAAGTATTTTCCTATAAGCTGAATTTAGAAGATTTATGTACAGCCCTTTTCAGATAGCTCTAAGTTAAGCGGATGTTTTTACTGAAGAACAAAGGCAAATGCAATGTTACTCGGGAATTCACGTTCTCTGTGAAGAGGGGCTTTTCCTGAGCGGTACTTTGGGTACAACAACAGGGGTGGAGAGAGGCAGAGAAGGAAGCCTTTTTCAAGGGTCATTTCTATCAGCATCAACACCAGCTTAGCAGATTCCAGTGTTCTCCCCATTTTCAGCTGCTCGTTTCTGCCCCCACATGCCTCCACAGTTGTGTCAGAACAACTATTTGTGGGGCCCTGCAGTGAACCAGACCAGAGAACTCGTTATCTGTTAAAAATAATAGGGTATTTTTAAATTGTTTCAGTTTCTTGGTTGGGCTCACCACATGACCTCCCCTCTATGCTCCCCTAACAGAGGGGGCAGTGCAGGAACAGAAGATGGGAGGCAGGTGGGCAAAAGTGGGCAGAAAGAGCTTAAGCTGGTGCTGCTGCTGAAGTTTGTGGAAGCTTGGGCTGAGCCAGCCCAAGTGAAGATCCTGTCATAACCCTGAACTCGCAACAAAAAGGGGGTATTGGCCAAAAGAGGCTTGGATCTTTGTCCTGGTTTCAGCTGAGAGGATTGATTTTTCTTCATAGTAGCTAGTGTGGGGATACGTTTTGGATTTGTGGTGGAGACAGCATTGATAATATAGAGATGTTTTTGTTCTATGGACTTATTGTTGAGCAGTGTTTACACGAGGCCAAGGCCTTTTCTGCTTCTTGCACTGCCCTGCCAGCGGGATGGCTGGGGGTGGACAAGAAGTTGGGAGGAGACACAGACAGGACAGGTGACCCAAACTGACCAAAGGGGTATTCCATACTATATGACGTCATGCTCAGTTTATAAGGAGCTTGGAGGAAGAGGAGGGGGGGGCAGCGGCGTTCGGAGCAATGGCGTTTGTCTTCCCAAGTAACCATTACGCGTGATGGAACCCTGCTTTCCTGGAGATGGCTGAACACCTGCCTGCCCATGGGAAGTGGTGAATGAATTCCTTGTTTTGCTTTGCTTGTGCGCGCGGCTTTTGCTTTACCTATTAAACTGTCTTTATCTCAACCCACGAGTTTTCTCACTTTAACTCTTCCAATTCTCTTCCCCATCCTGATGGGGGGGGAGTGAACGAGCGGCTGCGTGGTACTCAGCTGCCGGCTGGGGTAAAACCACGACAATCTTAAATACGAAAGCTGAAACAGGATTTCTCCTTTGGCAAAAGATTCTCTTCTTTGATCATTTTTGTAAAGCAGCAGACCTGCATCACAGACATTTTCCTCTGCTATCAATTTCTGCTGATTTTAATAAGTGCGAAACCAGATTGATGAAAAAAAAAGCTGAAAATCAGTTGAAATAAGGTGCAAAGATGAAAAGCCTGAAACATCACTTTGTCCATTTTTCTGCTTTTCTTCATAAAGCAGCATGAATCAGAAAATCAGCTCAGCAAATTATGTAATTGCAAACAGTCCTCCTTACCCATCTTGCCTGGTAGGCCAGGCCACCATCACACTTGCTTATGGGAAAACTTCCAGTAGTTTCATTTAATTATACAGCATCTTTGGCAGTTATATTGGCCAGTCATTCAATATTAAATTGTCCAGTTGTCCAATCCATGTAACAGGTGACACTGATAGTAGCAAGAGTATGTTTATGCAACAAAGCTACGTACTTCGGTAAGCAGTTTCTGCTTTGAGAACTTTAGATTTTCTTTCTTCCAAAATCAAGAGCTTTATTTCAGGCATCAAAGACATTACTGCAGCTTAACCCAGGGCTGTGCAGCAGCTGAGTGTTCGTAACTATTGGATCAGTTTAAACAAAAAAGCAAATGCAAAGTGATGTAACATATCTTTGCACTATTTAATTACCTGCAAAATAACGTCAAATCATCTGACATTTTTCGTGTCCTACCAACAATCCAATCCTGACTTCACTGGGAATCTGAGACCTCTCTATTGATCTATTCATTACTCCTGCCTGGTAACCTCTTCCTTTTCTGTCAAAATATTGCTTGATTGCTCTTCTTTTACACAGCTGCTACATCTATTATACAGCTTTAACAAAGGCATGTTCTGGTATTACAAACAGTGATGCACATGCAACTTTAAGTTTGCAACGAGGCCATGGAAGTCAAAGCTGTTTCAGTTTAAGAACCCACATAACTATCTGAAGGATCGGGTCCATAGCCATGTAAAGATAAAGATCAGAAATACAAATGAAAATACTTGAGCATATGCACAGTTTACTGTGGCATTACTAAGTCATTAGGGGTGATTGCTTGTGCCAGCAACCTAATATAAAGATTAGATGATTTTGCATCTCCCTGATTGATCATACATTTGTTAGAGATGATGAGATGAATTTCATAGTTCCATACAGTCTGAAAAAAACTAATAAAATGGAATAGGATGGTGTAAAACAGAGAAGACCTTCCTCAGAATCCTGAAGGTCATTTCTTCATGAATACAGAAACATACCATTTCTTGGTAAAAATGTACAAATATATTCTGTAACATAATGCTCTGTATTTATATTTTAAACATTTTAATGAAATATTAAACAGATTGAGTTTGAGATCCTGTTATTAAGCTACAGGAAAGGTCATGACAGTAGAGAGACTGCAATAGCTACTCTGAACAAAGTAGCTTGTTATTCAGTAACAACATGAAGTTTTAACCTGGAGCTGAGATTCAATAACTGAAAATCATAAAACTATAACTTTTTTTGTTTGTCATTTTCTGTAAGTAAACTTTTTCTTGGGGGGTGGGGGGGATGTTGTTTCTTTAAAATATATATTCTCAAACTCACATCTTGCTTATCCTTTCCTTTATTCTTCCTTTCTAGCCCCTGTTTTTTCCTCTGCATTCTCCCCTCCCCCCATTTCTCTTCAATTTGATCTCATCCATATGGTCTTAGACAAATTGGCTGCAAAAGATCTGGGTAAGGTGAGCAGATGTCCTGTGAAAAAAAGTCATCAGGGTGTCCATTTTTTCCCCATTTCTTCATATTACACTACTCAGTTGCACAGTAGGGGAAAAATAATAGGCAATTTACATAGAGAAATCCTTGGATAAACCAGTGTTAAAACACTGGAAAAGAAACTTTTGCAATAGTTTGTCAAAATTAAAAAAGAAAAACAAAAAACATTGTTCATTCTTTGCAGTTATGCCAGCAGGTTGTCTAAAACATCTGCTCCGGTAATATGTCACAAGAAATAGCCTGTGCAGGTTAGGCCAGTACATAATAGAAGTAAATGTATTTTTAAATGCCAGGTTTTAAAAGAAGACAGATCTGCTTGGTATCTCATTATAAGAGAAATGGCTTTTCATGTCACCCCATCAGTAGTTGTGCAGCTTTGAGGAAAGTTTCAAAGGTTACAATCCATACCTTTTAACTCTTAACTACCTCACAAATTTTTCCCATGAAAAAAACTCTGGATGGTTTTAATTCTCAAATAATAAAATTGACTCTTTTTTTGTCTTTAAAAAATGGAAGTGAATTTGCCTTATATCTACATATGGCAAATATTCTTCCTATTTCTGGACAGGAAACACCCTTTAGAACTTCATGTGGGGTTCCTACTGTAGATGTTTTCTTAGCTGCATGTTCATGTACATATACATACACGAATCTCAAAAATCTTTTGGGGCTGATTCTAACTTAATGGCAGCATAACACTGAAGTAAAATCACTGATTTCCCTAGAAGTGCCTAGTCACATCAGTGAAGTATAAATTCAGCTTTCAATAAGCTTGAGCCTTCTCTGAAGACAGCAAAATAGACCTGTACTATGTCAAAAATCCATGCATAAATCTGCATGTTTTGGACCTGAATTCAATAAGAACTCTAAAATGTGTACTGAATTTAAGTATGCTTGCACATATTTGCACAATTTGACCAAAAAGTGATATTTGACTGTGTAGTCATGTAATTTGTTAAATCATGGATTATCCAGCAAAGTACAAAACCTTTTAGTTGATACAAGGTTCCTGCCTGGATTCAACATTTAAATACATGATTCCCTTGGAACTACTTATGTTGTTACAGTTATGCAAATAATTAAAGATTTTGGTGAACTAGACCTATATCATTAAGTATACAACACCAAGAGGCATTAATTTCCTTTTGCTTACATTGGCTGTAAGCATATAATAAAAATAAAATAGAAATTACACTGACCCAAGTAAGAAGGCAATATCTTTCTGGATGCACTATGATAATCTCTGAAGTCAACGTGTTACTAAGTCAAACAGTGCTCATCAGAAAACGCACAGATACATACCAGTTTTGACTAAATTTTCACTGGTAAGTCAAGTATAAATGTTTCTTGAGAAAATACACACAGAATAGAAGTAACCTGCACAATTTTTAATTTACTCCAGAAAAGTCTTTGGTCTATCCATTTTGGACGAGGATTTTAAAGATATCCCAGTACATTCTTACTGACTTTTCTGGAGTGGCTCCAACTCTAGTTTTTCACAGGCAAAAATCCTATATTGTGAAAGCTTTTGAGTTTATTCCCTTGTGGGTAAGTACAAAATAGTAAAACTCAAAATATTTTTTTAGAATAAGATGACTACTTCTTCCTTGTTTGAATTAGTTCTTGACTGAAACGGAACAGAAAAAGCTTCTACATCTTTCCTTTGTATAGACTAATCATTTCTATCTCTTTTTTTTTTTTTTTGGTAGTAAGTACGAATTCCTGTGTTGAAAAGTTGTTAAAACTACAATTAAGAAGTGTGAGAAATAAGGAAAATGAATGATGAAGTATAAAAATGTGTCAGAAAAAAAGGACCTGATTATCTGGGGAGGGTTCTGCTTTGCATTGATATTACATAATAGTACTTTGGTCTGAACTCGTCTCAATTTCTTAACCAAATTACCCTTAAATTACCAAGCAAGGGCCATATGCTTCCTTCATTTATGCTGCCCATATCTCAGATTTTCACTTAATTTAAACAAGAGAGACATGATAAGTGTCTCTTTAGAATCACAGACCATAGAATCATTTAGGGTGGAAAAGACCCTTAAGATCATTGGGTCCAACTGTAAACATAACACTGCCAAGACCACCACTAAGCTATGTTCCTAAGCACCACATCTACACATCTTTTCAATACCTCCAGGGATGGTGACTCAACCACTTCCCTGGGCAGCCTGCTCCAATGCTTGACAACCCTTTCAGTGAAGAAATTTTTCCTGATATCCAATCTAAACCTCCCCTGAAGCAATTTGAGGCCATTTCCTCTTGTCCTATCACTTGTTACTTGGGAGAAGAGACTGACACCCACCTCACTACAACCTCCTTTCAGGTAGTTGTAGAGAGGGATAAGGTCTCCCCTCAGCTTCCCTTTCTCCGGGCTAAACAACCCCAGTTCCCTCAGCTGCTCCTCATAACACTTGTGCTCCAGACCCTTCACCAGCTTCGTTGCCCTTCTTTGGACATGCTCCAGCCCCTCAATGTCTTTCTTGTAGTGAGGGGCCCAAAACTGAGCACAGCACTCGAGGTGTGGCCTCACCAGTGATGAGTACAGGGGGACGATCACTTCCCTAGTCCTGCTGGCCACACTGTTTCTGATACAAGCCAGGATGCTGTTGGCCTTCTTGGCCACCTGGACACTGCTGGCTGAATATCAGCCAATTGTTGTTGTATTGTTGACCAATACCCCCAGATCCTTTTCCTCCAGAAGCTTTCCAGCCACTCTTCCCCAAGCCTGTAGCACTGCATGGGGTTATTGTGACCCGAGTGCAGGACCCAGCACTCAGCTTTGTTGAACCTCATACAGATGGCCTTGGCCCATTGATCCAGTCTGTCCAGATCCCTCTGCAGACCCTTCCTACCCTCAAGCAGATCAACACTCCTGCCCACCTTGGTGTCACCTGCAAACTTATTGAGGGTGCACTCAATCCCCTTGTCCAGATCATTGGAAAAGATATTAAAGAGAACTGGCCCGAGTACTGAGCCCTGGGGAACACCACTTGTGACTGGCCACCAACTGGATTTAACTCCATTCACCACAACTCTTTGGGTCCAGCCACCCAGCCAGTTTTTTACCCAGAGAAGAGTATGCCTGTCCAAATCATGAGCAGCCAGTTTCCCCAGGAGAATTCTGTGGGAAATGGTGTCAAAGTCTTTACTAAACTTCAGGTAGACAACATCCATAGCCTTTCACATAGCCTTTCTCTCATCAACTAAGGGGGTCACTTTGTCACAGAAGGAGATCAAGTTAGTCAAGCAGGACCTGTCTTTCATAAACCCATGCTGACTGGGCCTGATCACCTGGTTCTCCTGTATATTCTGCATGATGACACTCAAGATGATCTCCTCCAAAACTTTCCCCAGCATCAAGGTCAGACTGACAGGCCTGTAGTTCCCTGGATCCTCCTTCCAGCCCTTCCTGTAGATGGGCATCACATTTGCTAACTTCCAGTCAACTGGACCTTCCCTGGTTAGCCAGAACTGCTGATAAATGATGAAAAGTGGCTTGGTGAGCACTTCTGCCATCTTCCTGAGTACCCTTGGGTGGATCCCATCCATCCCTGTAGACTTGCGTGGGTCTAAGTGGTGTAGCAGGTCACTAACAATTTCCCCTTGGATTATGGGGGCTTCATTTTGCTCCCTATCCTTGTCTTCCAGCTCAGGGCGCTGGGTACCCAGAGAACAACTGCTCTTGTTGTTAAAGGATGGAGATTCTCCTTAACCCTCCTTTTGTTGCTAATGTATTTACAGAAACATTTTTTATTGTCTTTTATGGCAGTAGCCAGATTAAGTTCTAGCTGGGCTTTGGCCCTTCTAATTTTCTCCCTGCATAACCTCATGACATCTTTGTAGTCTCCTGAGTTGCCTGCCACTTCTTCCGAAGTTCATAAACTCTCCTTTCTTCCCTCAGTTCCAGGCAAAGCTCTCTGTTCAGTCAGGCCAGTTTTCTTCCCCACTGGCTCATCTTTTTGCACACAGGGACGGCCTGCTCCTGCACCTTTAAGATTTCCTTCTTGAAGAAAGCCCAACCTTCCTGGACTCCTTTGGCATCCCCAGAGATTCTGTCAACCAGTCTCCTAAACGGGCCAAAGTCTGCCTTCCGGAAGTCCAAGGTAGCAGTTCTGCTGACCCCCCTGCTTACTTCTCTGTGAATTGAAAACTATATTATTTCATGATCACTATGCCCAAGACAGTCTCCAACCATCACATCACCCACAAGTACTTCTCTGTTTGCAAAAAACAGGTCCAGCATGGCATCTTCCCTAGTTGGCTCACTCACCAACTGTATCACGAAGTTTTCTTCCACACACTCCTGGAACCTCCTACACTGTTTCCTCTCTGCTGTATTGTATTTCCAGCAGACATCTGGTAAGTTGAAGTCCCCCATGAGTACAAGGGCTAGCGATTGTGAGACTTCTTCCAGATGTTTATAGAATATTTCATCTGCCTCTTCATCTTGGTTGGGTGGTCTGTAACAGACTTCCACCATGATATCTGCCTTGTTGATCTTTCTCCTGATTCTTACCCATAAACACCCAACCTTATCATCACAATCATTAAGTTCTAGACAATCAAAACACTCCCTAACACACAGGGCTACCCTTCTTGCCTCTCCTTCCTTGCCTATCCCTTCTGAATAGTTTATAGCCATCCAGTTGTGCGAGTCATGCCACCATGTTTCCATCAAGGCAACTATATCACAGCTTTCCTGCTGCACAGTGGCTTCCAGCTTCTCCTATTTGTTGCCCATGCTGCGTGTATTGGTGTAGATGCACTTCAGTTGGGCTATTGATCCTGCCACCTTTTTGTGGGGGGAAGCCCTAAATCTTACATGACCGTTCTCAGGCACTTCTGTGGTTTCTAACACATCTAACCCCTGCATCTTTGCTGCCTCATGGATCTCCATCCCCTGCCTCCACTGAGATGGCAGATTGAAGGACCTTGCTAGAGCACCATCCCTCCAACATTGGCATACTGCCCCCAGGCTTATCTCTAGTGAGCCTGGTTTTATCCCTTTCCCCCTTCAAATCTAGTTTAAAGCTCTTTCAATGAGCCCTGCTAACTCCTGTGCACACATTCCTTTAGTTTAAAGGAAACCCATGTGCACTTTTTTAGTGCAATTTTCTGAAAGTTACCATGGTGAGAAATGCTTTTTCACAGAGCCTTCCTAACCTCTGACTCAGTCTAGAAGTTATTCCTTTTTAACTTCTTTACACCATCATCCTTCTGGTCAAGGACTAGTCAAGACTCTTCTTCAGTGCTTCACAATGGCCACTTTATTTTCCTGAGGACAGTTATGGTTGGATGAATAGCATCTGAGACAAGAAAAAGACTAAGATTTAGAAATTAACTTCAACTTGCTCCTAAATTTAAATTCATTCATAACTCAGAAAGACCACAAAGATTAAAAATGTGCCAAAAATTATGCATAATGTTTAGGTAACTCACTAAATCTGGGTTCATTTTCTTGGAAATAGAGTAGCTGGACAGATGTCAGAATGCACAAGTTAAGACTGTTTATGTCCATATGTCCATAATTTGATTAAATGATTTTTTTCTTGGTGGACTTGTACATGCATTGTGGTATTGAAGCATTTGCTCCATTGTTTCATATGGTGCTGAGATTGTTTTTCTAGTGGTGCTGTGCTGCATGATAGAACTAAAATGGTAAAATCTCTAACAGGAACTGAGGTTAGCCAGTTGCATAAATAATATTAAAGTGTTGGGCAACATTAGGCTTGTTACGCTCCATTTCTTGCCTCCACAATATCATTTCCCACTTGCATTTCCTTAAAAGGTTAATAGATGTAGTATAAAAGGAGCATGAATAGACTGAATTAGGATTTAGCTGCAATGGTTTATGGACAGCTAGAGGTTGGTCACGACTAAGTAGACTTCTTGATGAAATAAGTACTGTGGATGTAGGAAGAGGCATCTACTTCTTGACTTCCAAAATTTCTCATAGGACAATGAGAGCCCTATTAAATCTTCCAAAATGGTGACATAGGCCACACCTATTTCCATGCCTGTACCTCCCTTATGCTAGGTCAAAGAAAACAGAAGGCCTTTAAATCTTGATAATTTCCATTTTAATGTGAATGTGTGAATGATTTTAATGTGAATGTGGGATGGTCATGTTGTAGGTGAGACCAAATTCTCAAATTCAGTGGGGAGCTGACCTGAAACTCTCGTATCAGGAGGATTAGACCAATACATACTAATTAATGCAGACTTTATAAGACACAAAATGTCTACAAGTACCTCAAGAGCAAGTCCTCACATTTTTCCCCTCCAGCATGCAGATCCATCATTTATTTATAGCACTACACCAGATATCTCTCTTGCTCTATTACACCACATGCAACTGTGCCTAGAGTCTGCCAACCAGCTGGACCTAGTGTCATGGACCTGCCTCCGTGGGCAGCGCTGACCTGGCCATTTTGTAATGAGGGGCATCCAATTCTTGGCTTCTCACACACTGCAAAGGAAAATACTGCACTCAGGGACAGACAGCAAGGGCAGAGAGAGATAAGGGAAGGTACTTTTTGAGTTCAGTGGCTCTTTTCAATTTGAAGACTAGCCAAACAAAAAGGAAACTGTAAAATCAAGAAAGACACACTGAGATTTGGAGGAGAAGGAGGGATTCATGTTCATTGGCTTTGCAGGTTTCTTTTTTCTGGATCAATGTAATTTTTGAGTTAGTTAAAGCAGGAGGATGCTTTTTGATGACACTTTTAAATCTTTGGTGTCCCTGAGTTTTAGCTATCCTTGAGTAACTATACAGGATTGCCAATAAACCTGTTGTCATGAGTGATGATTTTAAGCTTGTGGGATTCTGTTTGTGTACGGGGGGATGAGGGTGGGGGTTGTGTGTGTTTTTAGGCTCTGGGCTATTAGCAGTGCTCTGTGGACCTGGAGCAGCTGGGTCCTTCATCTGATAGCAGACTTCAGGAAGATAGTCTGTGCTCATAAATGTATGGCAGCGGTCAAGGGATACCAGTGTTGCATCCTACTGAGCAAAGGCCTAAGTAAATCTTAAGACAACATGTAGCATTTTGTTGACACCTAAACTCAATCCACATGGGGAAGGAGATAAGGGACTGTACCATATCTGTGTGATGAGCAACTTAAATTGTATTAAAGTTATGACTAGCAAGGCAAATGAGCAGCAGAAGTTTGAATTTCAATAGATCCAACAGCACGTTTTTACACACAATTTTTCTCTGCCACTTTCGCAAATTACCCATCATTTACTATTTTTCTATGCATTCACAGTATACAGTTGCAGGATCAATGCTTTGTGCCCACTGTGGAAATATGATGGTAAAAAGGCTGGTTCAGTGAAACACCATAAAAATACCAGCAACAATAATTTATTATTTTATTTTACATTTTTTTCTTGCCCTGCTTTACCAAATTCAGTCACTTGAGTGACACTTTGGTAGATAGCAGAGATCTCCATGTCAAATCTAGAGAGACAATCAGGTTGTCATTCTCATTTTCATCTTCAACAGACCTCCAGCCTTCCACTTTCGGGATCTGTGTGTGGTGCGTGTATTATGATAACACTGTTTGTGGCAGTTTTTGTGTAGTGATGTGTGCGTATTTATGCTCTTCATATGACATCTGTTAAACAAGGCTGCCACAATTATTTCAACAGAATGCACAAAAATGAATTCAGTTGTGAACTTTGAGTTTCATGGGCTACTGGGGAAGAATGGCATTAGGAGGGTTCAAAAAGTGTGAAAGGCAGTAAAAAGGTTTTAGATGCTTTATTTGGTCTTATTTAAGTTTCAACACTTACTGGGTTCATTCAGTGTGGATCTATGGTACTGCTGCAGCTCCTATGCAAATCACTTGGTCTGTCTTTCGGGCTTTTCACTTTCTTTTCTACCACAACACAACAGTCTTCACCTTTGGCACACCAGGCCCTAAGTTTTAGTTTTGCATGTGGTCAAAAGGAGATAAACTCCTTTCACTCTTTGTGCAAATCAATATTATGGCAGGAAAGATGTCATTTTGTGGCTGTTCTGTAAACTGTATATTATTCTGTATTCTGTATAATATTTCTGTAGTCATTCTTTTGCTGTCTTCTGACTGTTTCGAGTATAGTATGACATATATAAACCACAGGATGTGGATCTGTGAATCTTCATCACATGCATGTCACACATGCCCAGATGACAGGATTATCAACTTCTGATGGTAGAATTAATTTTGTTAACCTTATCTGTAGAGGAAGTGGAAAATATGCAGGTGGTGAATAAATAGTATGAAGAGATAATAGAATTACTCAGCCTCATTAAATGGCTACACATTGTGCTATTTAGTAATGCACTCAATAGCCAGGTGTCTTGAAGAGCAGGTACAATAGATTATTAACTGTAGGGGGACTGCACACATAAAGACATAACTGTTAAGGGGATTCAATGCATTCTGCTCCGCACCATATGCATAGAGACATAAAACAGTTATTATTACGACATTATCTCAGCTTGTCTAACACAGCTATCCCTATCCTTTCACTCAGTCCTCTTTTCTGTGCTTTCCTCCCTTTTCTTTTTGCAGACTCTAAATCTATAAAGGAACATAACAAAATCTTTCAAATTGAAATCTCACACCTCTCAACCCTCCTTAAGAAAGGAACGCATGCTATCAACAATACACATTAATCAGTTATAAATGAAAGTAATAATAATCTGCCATGCTCTTCTGCCTATTATCATAAGTAGCATGAAATGATAATTTAATAGTATGCAGTACTTCATTTCATCAATAAAAGTATCCAAGCAGCAAAGCACAAACACTAACAAGTGTGCAGCACAGTCAATTCTCATCGCATCCCCAGGACCTGATTCATTTTTCATCAGCTGTAATGCCAGCTTGCCAAGTCACAGAAGGGAGGAATGAAAGCTGCTACTTCAGCCTCACTAATGTGTGAGAGGGAGGAGCGCTGCCACTCCCTTAGCACCGCCTGCATGAAAAGCTGTAATGACCCCGTGGTGTCACCAGCAGGGACCCTACTATCATCTGCGGACGCTACTGTTGTGGGGGTGTTTTTCCAGTCCTATACAGCTGCTGAGAACAGCTGGCTCTTCCTTTTCTCATCATCTTATCTCACCTTGGAAATGAAGGTTGTCTCACGTTTGGCTCTTAAAATGGAAAGTACCATGACTCCACGGCGGTGGCTGGCTGACACACAAGCACTGCTTTGCTGGGACCCCATTTGCGGCCTGGCTGTCCCTTTGCCAGGTTATTGCTGCGGTTCCCGCTCATGCAGGTCTTTGTCCTTACACATACTGGGCCACCAGGTGAAAACTTTAATCCTGATGAAGCTGGTTGGAAACTCTGCATCAAAATGTTCTATGAAAAATGCAGTTTCCACAACATAAATGTTTACCTTGGCAAAAGATCTATTTTGCCCAGAGTGAAACAAAATGGAAGAGTTTTCTTACAAGGAACTTGTGACTTGTATCTCATCCACCTGTCTCCTCAGGGAAGACACTGTCCTTTGAGGGTTATTGCTGTCTTTCCTCAGCTTTGACTGACAGTGCCCTTATTGGAGGTATAGCCCAGCTGTAGGGGAAGGCAGTGCTTGGCATACAGTTTCTGTGTGGCATCCTGGCAGCTGCATTAACGCAGCATTAGGTGAAAATGTAAATGTTTCCAGATTCCCAGATATAGTTTTTAAAGCTGACAGCCCTGCAAATGATTTTTCAGCACATTTTCATTTTTAAGGGTTGTCAATACACTTGAAACAATAATATAGGAAGACAAAAAACTTGACGCCAGAGTCTTGTGTTTATTTTAACTTTGATGAATAAACTCATGCCAATAAGTCCACTCCTGTAGCAGTTTACAAGTATGCCTATACGACACATACAGTTCCCACACACACAGTAACATTGTGGTAACCACCTCAGAAGAACAGTACTGGAGTTTATTTAAGTGTTGGGATTTTGACTGCATATAACCTTTTTCAAATAAGGCTACACACCACCTGAGTGTTAGTTCGTCTCCCCTGCCATTTACATGTGCCTGTAATTGAGCCATCTAGGAAATTCCAAACAGAGATCTTTCTTGTAGTCCCACAAAAGGACTGAATGCCAGATGCAATAACAAAAGTAAGAAAAATTAGGAAGACACACCCATAACCCAACAAAAATTACAGGAAAGTGGACGAAAAAATTAAAGAAAGTTTCCTTCAAAAGTTTAAGATTCATCCTTCCCACAGAACCAGAAGAGGCCCACGTTAGCTGTCAATCTTATTGTTAATTAAAATTTATGTTGCAGTGGTTAGAAGATCCTTTTTCCTCACTAGCTTTTAGTGACCAAAAAATATAAAATTAATAAAATTTTTAAAATTGGAAGCTCAAAAAGCTAAATTTTGTCCATTTTTAATTTTCAGTAAAAAGGCAAAATTTCTCATTGGATATTGATAAAGGTATTAGTTCAGATCTGGTAAGATTGAAAAATAATATTATCCTCTAGACAAGTACTAACAATTATTATATGTTCTCAAGTTGCATTAAGAATCAGACAAGCTACAGCTGCTTACATATTCAGTTGAAAGCTGTCATGTAGAAAATTAGACACAGTCTATGCTATGTTCACATCATGGCTGTGACACATTTTCTAATCGTGTTGAGTTGTTCCATTCTTGGGTTTTGGTTCTGATCCTCAGCAGATTTGCAACACCTAGAGCTCAATGACACTTTTTCAAAACCTTTGTTGTTGTCTTCCTGTACTACTACCAATAGCTGTGGAGCAAATCACCATGCTACCTAGACGTTCAGTCAGTAAGTAGAGTTTATTTTCTATTTGCTGCTTGAAAGGAAATTCCCAGAGGAATTTAGTCTGTGAAAGGCTGGGCAACAGTGCTCAAAAATATAAGAATTGGTTTAATATGCTTGGAAAAGGGCAGATGTGTCTATATTACTCCATTACACATGGAGGAAAACTAAGGCAGAAAGATATAAAATGACTTCATAAACCCAGAAATGGGTACTGTGAACATTTCACTTCTTTTTGTTCATCACTCCAACCACCTGGTAATCCCAGCAGCTAACCCAAACTTTTGGCAAGATGAGGAAAAAGTATTTCTTCTGGAAAGCCATCATTGCATTACGTGCTCAATGTGTAACCAAGTGGTTGTGTCAAGTGGAAAATAGCAATTTTATGACAACTTTTTCTGTACCAATCTCTCATAGTGCTCCAAACTTTATTATATGTAGTGACATATTATTGAAACACAAAGCTGCTTTCAGTAGTCACCACTGCTCCTTTTTTACTTCCTATCTCCATCATAGGAGTCTGATTTTAATATTATATTACCATAATCATAGCTAATACTTAATGTTGTCATTTCACATTATTTTAGGTTTCTTTATAAAGAAATTGGTTCAAACAAAATAGTTACTATTTGTCAGATTCCACTGGGAAGAACAACTCAGCATTTAGTGCTGATTTTAACGCTTGCACTCTGAATGAAGTCAATCTGTGGTTTACTGAAGAAGTACCTTGCCAACATCACTGTTATCAGAGTATTATGGGAAATTGCATACCAATGTACCAACTCTACTTGTTGTTCTATGACACAATTACTACAAATAATCCCACTAAAGCTGTCTCTTGTCCTGTTAAAAACTTGGTGATTAGCCTTAGCCATTCACCTCAAGGAAATTTTCTGCCCACGTTAAAGCAATTCTCTTTCAAATGGATTTCAGTGGAGAAATATACCACTGTGTTATTAAACCCAATATACAACACTGAGAATTTTCTAACTGTATTGTATGCATACATAGACATAGCTAATTTGTGGAGATTTTGATACCAACTAAGGAAGCGGCATGGAAACTTAAGTCTGAAATAACATGTCCATGACACATAGAAAAATAAATCTAATGATGTGTTAGTATTCAGCTGGGATCCACCCATTTTGTGTGGAATATGCTGTTGATGATAAAAATGTCACCTTAACATCGCTTTCCTTCTCCATTATGTAAAAAGAAAGCAAAAAATACATATGTTGCAGAAGTTGCTAAGGAAATATGAGAAAGTTGAATTGTGACAGAGCTACTGTTGTTTATCCTGGTTCCTGCTTTATGAGCATTGTGATGTGCCTCTGTGTTATAGCATACACAAAGAAGTTATAATGTACTCCAACAAAAGGAAAAACTACCGCCCACCTCCCTTACTTTCTCCTACAATTGCCATTCTCATGAGCTAGAAGAATCATTTCAAATGGTAGAAGGTGAATTCCCTGTATCGAGATCAATGGGCAAAAAGATTGTGTAAGTCAGTTTATATAGGTCTAAGAATTTGTACAGTATCTGTGTGGCCTCCAGTAGTCTTTCTGGATGAATGGGAGTGATTGCTGAAACTTCTGTGAATAAGTCAGGGCATGTGAGCATGTACAAGTGACTGTATCTGTTCAGATTAGATGGTGTTCACACTAGCCATCAAAGCTTTGCTGTTCTGCTTCCACTTCATCCTGCTTTGCTCTGAATGTTTGTCTTCTTCCAAGACAATCAGGTTTTTGCCCATGAAGACCCATTTTAAAAGTCCATATGCTCATGTACACATGTTGCCTAATGGTTAAACAAAAGTGTTATTTAATGCACATATACCCAGGACAGCTATTGCAAGCCGTGTAGCTATTTAGTCCTTTTGATGTCTTTAATTCATTTGTACTCTTGCTAGGTCTTCACAGTGGAATGCACGCCTTCACGTGTGTGTGGTTGCAACCACAGGAATAAGTTAATACAAGTACTGAAGCAAGCGGAGTTGCCCACCATGAAATACCAAACTGGATGTTTTGGCCTCTCACTTGAGTTCCTTATTGCACATAATGCTGGCTGCTTTAAGCTTTCAGTTTAAGTTTTTTAATGCTGCCCTGAAAAACATCCTGTCATTTTCAGCTAGACAACAGTTTTCAGTAGAAAGGATCCCTCTGTGTCTTTCTGGGTTGCTTAGACTACTTTGATTTTCTGCTTCTTTCCTTGTTTTCCTGGAGTACCATCAGGGGATGGCAGTGATAAATGTAATGCCTGGTTCTTTTGTGACATTAACACCATTAAAAATAAGTTCTCGTGAGCAACTCATTGCTTTCTCCCAGGGAGCCAAGTAAGTTGTGCCACAATACAGATTCTCTCGGCTTGTGAAACAATGGTTTTCAGACTCTGTGCAGAAAGTAGAACCAATAGAAAAAGAAATCAGCAACAAAATAAAGACTTAAGGGAAATGTCGGGAGCAAACAGGGACTCTCATTTGCAACCGTTCTAGTGTTGTAATGGGGCTTCATTGCAACCAACAAAAAAAAAGGTCTATAAGTAAATGGAGGGGAGTCCTCTGTAGAGTAATGTCTTTTTACAACTCCCAGCTGTCCTTGTTGCACTAAAAAATAAAAATAAAAATCTCCAAAGAATGAAAGCTTTACCAAGTTTGGATAGACAGCAAAAGTAGGTTCAGTGATAAGGTCACAGCTTCTGCCCTGCCCTATTCTAGCTGACAGAGCAGCAATAGAAAAAATAGCCACCTCTGTGCTAGACTAATGGGGAGACTGATCGTGTTAAAAATCTGAGCCCAAGTGCAAGAAGAAAAATAGCTGTTAGTTTTATAAAATAAAGTCAGCGCTTTATTATTTTTTTCATCGGTCTTGCTTTTGACAGAACTCCTGTCAATAAAACATTGTGAGCACTCTGAACAAAAGCTATTTCTTGAACAATGTTGGTCAAACTTTTTTTTTTTTTTTAAAAAAGGAAAATATTATATCTCCAAAGAATAAAAGAAACAATTTAAGTAATATGATGGCAGGCTGGCAAACAGTGCAAGGTTCATCATTCCCAAACAAGCTCTGTGCTATTGCTTTTTAGCTTTGATGTCACATTTCTGCTTCTTCATTACAAGGACTCTTTTCTATCACATGTGGACATACTGAATAGTAGGGTGGTATAAAGATGTTCAAAATGTTTTTCACCAAGGGCTAGTGCTGCCTTTCATTTTTAAATCTCACATTGAAAGCTAGTGACAGACCACCTGGCTAGCCCAAGTAATCAGCACCTTTTCTAAGGAACATCATCTCCAAAGGAGATCAATCTGCACTGCTGTGCACTCCTCTTTGCATTTACTCATGTATGTCTGGGGATACGGTCCTCAGCTCCTTACTACAGATGCTCGAGAATTTCTAATCAATAAAATAACTACTGCAAAACTGTTTTCCTATGATAAGAAACATGGAAAAACCTTTGGGAAACTACCAGCACACGAGTATTTTTCACTGTGAGGATCATCACAGTCAGGATTAGAATGTAGTTCAGCCCTGTGAAAATAAAAGTATGCTTAGAACGCCTATAAACACCTATAGAAGTGTTATATAGTATAGAGAAATGGGTCTGGACTGAATATCCCATTCAATTTGGATTAACTGGGTAGTATAGACTTATGCTTAAGTCATAGCTTGCTTTTAACTTGCTAGCTTGCATACAGGTGGTAGGCTAGCCACGATCTGACCACCTGGAACTTGATATCATGTAAAAAATCTTTTCAAGAAGTGTTAAGTACTTTGAACAACTGCCTCTGCTGAACTCTGGCTATCTCAGCTAGACTGAAGCAAGCATATTAATTAGTTCTAAAGCTGGAAATAATACACTTCTATATTATATTTCAATCACTGTGGCTTCTGCAGAAAGTGTCTTGAGTCAGTACTTGGCACCTGTAACATTTTATAAGGGGAAGTGTATGCAATATAAGATCATTAGCTTCTAGCATGAGAAGCCATTGGATTCAGCAGTATCTGTATAGTGAGCAACATTCAAAATGTGTGCTGTTGAAATTAGTTCACTCAGAACCACATTTGCAAAACTGAGTGTTCCATCAAATACAATTCCTAAATATCCATTTACATTAAAAAAAAAAAGACATAATTACATGGAAGTACTTATTCACATGCATTATTAAATATTTGTACTTTTAAATTTTTTTCTGCAAATTCACAGATTAAAGGAAAAAAATCTACATCTACTGTTGCAACGGTTCATTTTGAACCTGTGACTTCGATGGCTTATTTCAGTGATTCTCAAACTCTTTGAACTATGCATGCTTGTCATCATACTTTTAATTCAAAACTACACAAAGGTGGTATTGTTCTGCAACACACTGAAGACCATTTGTGGCTACAGACCACAATTTGGGAGCTGATGGTTTATTCTCCTGAAAATAACTTTGTTGTACTAATGTAGTCTGCTGGGATATGGAATTGATGGCTTCGTTAATGGCTGTTGCCAGATGTTTAGTCTCTGTATTTTCATACATTTTGTTTTGCAGCTAATTACCTACAAGATAGTTCAGTTTTGTAAGACTGCTGCCAACCCACAAAGAAGTGAGTGCAAATGATGATATGGCAAAGGATGGTATGCTTGGAGCTCAAGACCAGGCTTTTAATGACTGGAGCACCTGGACTCTTAGAGCGCCAGCCCAACACGACTGCTCATTTCCAGAAGCACTCCTCTTCAGTTCAACATAAACTACTCCTCAAAACTTAAATTTCCAGTGAAATTCATATTCTGTTCTAGAAAATAATTCTCCTGGAGATAAATAGCAGAACAATTATTGAGCAAGTAGTAGGAAATGTGCTTTTGGTTGTTAGTGCATTTTATACTTGGAAACCTAAGTTTTGGTTAAGAGGAGAAGGAAATGAACTCTTATTTATTGCCTGACCATTTAAAATGAAATGTATAGATAGTTGCACCTTGGATGTGCAATTTATTCTTGTATTTGTTCTATGTTTTAAAAGGTTCCAAAATAAAGGACTACACATTAATTTCTTTCACCTTCATTATTTATTTTTGTAAGCTGCTAAAGCTGTGCTTTATTTATTGCAAGTCATCCATACATAATTCTCTGTAGTTTAGAAAACTGCATCTAACATTTTCACCCCAACTTTATAAATTGCATTGATTTATTTCTGTCTCTGAGGCCTACAACCATTTATTATAACAACAAAACATCCTCCAATTCTGGTGATCAAGGAACAAAGTCTACTCGTTTACTGTGTAGTGAGAATTGACAGATGGCCAAATGGGGTGATAGATTTGATTTTAATGTGTCTTAAGAGAGTAAATGAACCAAAGGCAATCTTCATCTCATGTGAAAAGTTGGATTTTTGTGTGGCTTTTCTGCAACAGTGAGGTGCAATTCTCACAGCACTTCATTGATTTTCCAATCAACCATGACCACTCAGATGGCAAAAAGCAGGGTCAAAGAATTTTTATAAAGGATTTTTTTTTACTGTGTGTCTAGAACTGCACAAACAAGCCTGAATGAACGTAACATAAGATACTCTTCAGTGTTTTGTGTTGGGTTTTGGGGTTTTTTTTTCTCCTGAAAAATCTTTACAGGTTTCACAGGTTATGCATTTTTAATTTTGCATCAAATGAAGAGGTTTTGTCAAGAGAATCATTTACATCATAAAGATAATGAGGATAAAATTTTCTCACATCTCCCCACCTGTTATTTTAGCATATATCATTGATAACAAAGCACTTTTTGCATTTCTTACTTTAAACTTTAAGTAGGAATAGATTCCCTGTTTCAGGACATGAAATAGCGCATGGAGCAATGCAATAAAGCCAAAATGCAGTAGATCACAGTAGTATTTCCATGCACTAGGCTCAATCAACAATATATTTGTAGGTACTTACGCATCATTAGAGACACAAAAAGTAGTTATACAGCGTGTGTCAAATAGCGTAGGTTAGTTAGACTTCAGTGGGTTTGGGGAGTAGTGAAGAATCTTTAAGGCAAGCTTGAAAGTTATCACATGGGAGCATAAACCCTTCCAACCACAGGCAGCAATATCTCCACACCAGTGGATAGAACACCAATTTAGGATTTGAATGTTTAGTAGCAGTGAAAATATTTGACTTACAAACTACTCTTGAACTAATTGGTCTCCTTGTAACATCGTTGCAGGTTCAGTGAAATATGGATGGTGCACTATAAGGGGTATTACTTTTTAGTCAGATGACATGTCTCATGGTACCTCTTTCAGTGGATAATGCCACCCAAAATGGTGAATGAGGAGCATGGTGGGTATGTGCCTACTCTACACTCTCTCTTTTCTGTTTTGTATAGGGAGCACTTCAAAGTGCCTTCATATCATGCCTTACAGTGTGTCATATATATTCACTGCTTATTTAGTAATGTTTATCGTTTCGCTTGTATTTGGTATCATTCAATGTTTTGGCATAGCTTGAGCAGCTGACATAAATTCTTTCCATTTTGACTGAGAGATTGTGATCCTTTCACCAGCTGGACAATTGAGCTAACTACTTTTCTTTCAGTCTCTGGAAGGAATTTGGACAACTTCTCGCATTTCATATATGCAAAACTTGATTTTTAAAATTACTTCACATTTCAAAATTGAGGGCTTCATTTTGAACTTTGGAGATGAGAATTGATTTTCAGAAATAAAATTGTCTCTAATTTTCCACCTGCAAATCAGATTAAGGGTCTTGAAGGATAATCCATAGTCTTTTCTAATTACCAGTCAGAAGACTACAGCTATCAAAGTATAATATCAGTGAATTAAAATTACTGCACATTTTTCTTCTGATCCTCATTTTTCTCCTCACCTCTGTATAATAATATGCATTTTAATTCCTCTGGATTTTTAGAAGAAATTATATGTGCAAAAAAATCTCTTTGCATTGAACTTTCTAGAAAAATAAAATTCAGAAGAGCTTTGGATCAGGTTCCAGTGAAAGACTGAAAGAAAGCATAAAAAATTTGAGATTAATATCCTAAGGAATTTATCATCATGGAAAATAACAGCTAAAAAGAAAGTTTGTTCTTTTCCTTAAATATACTTTCACTACTGCAAAAGTTATAATCACTCCAAAAATAAATATTGCTAAAATCTAGTTCTTCCTAAAACAGAACTTAAATATTCAAAACGTGTCATATGTACAAAATACTTCGTACATGGATACCCTGAACACAAAGAAATAAAAGTTGGTAGAATAGGAAGCTGCTTGTCTTTCCTTCAGGTCTACTGATGGGACAGGTGACGAATTAGACATAAGTGTGTTCTTGGTTTTGCAAATACAATATGTACTGAGCATACAAAATTGTCTCTTTTAGATGGAATATTTATTTTATTTTATTTTACTGTCCTCTACAAATATTTGAAGATATATTTATTTTTCTTTTAAAAAAATCAAATACTTTCTTTTTGGGGGGGAATTCAGGTAGATGCACTTCTTGGGATCAGAATGCTTGCCTTGACTGCAGTGAGAGCATGATCTTCACTAACAAGTGGTACCACATGCAATTTGAGTTGATAAAAAGACATGGTAATTTTGATACGGTTATACAATACTATGTCAAATATGCGGTCAATGAAGACCAATAGTAAAAAAAAGCTGTATTTCCTCAGTATGAATGATACTCATGCTCAAATGCACCATATCTGTTGAGAAAGCTTCTGAGTTAAGATAATGAGACATTCGCTCTCACATACTGGCTCCTTCAGGACACCGTAAATAAAATCCGACTTTTTTTTCTGAAATATCCTGCTTCCACACTGGAAAAAAAAATAAAAGAAATAAAGGAAACAAGGCAGAAGGGCAAGCAGGGTAGAAGGCAGGAAGGCAGGAAGGTAGGGAGCAAGGAATTATGCAGCTTTTGGGCTAACTGAAGCTAGTGAATGACCATATTTTAATTCCCAGGTTCAGAGAACTTGTGGTAAATCTGGAGGGTATGAGTGCAAGACTCACTGTGACCAACTTGAAATCTTAAAAGGCAAAGAAGAGAATGTTTCCGAGATTTCAAAGCTACACAATGTAGTTATTGCATGTTCAGTTCCCTAAGGTTTTGTCAGTTTGGCCCATAGCAGAATCTAAAGTCCCAGAACATATACACTGGATCTCCATACACTCTAAGAAAGGAGTACTCTACCTCAACCAGGGCTAGGAAGTTCTTGGCTACTCAGGCACATCAATGTTCCTAACTAAAATATTTTTTTCTAAAATCTAGTGCCCCATCAAGTATGAAAGCAGAGTACTTGAGGTTACCTACCAACCCATGCTTAAAGTTCTCATAGAGCACGTAAGAGATCTGCATTCAGTTTCCTCCTCTGTCTCAGGGGATTTGAGCCCACATGTCCCATGGAAAGGTTGTCAGCAGGGACTGTTACAGTATTATATACTAGTAAAAGTAATCAAATGTGGTGTTTCTCCATATGTCCTGCTGAAACTTCTAATTTGTGTGGAACAATCATCACTGAGCCAACTGGGTGCAAAAAGTGACATTATAGCCCAGTTTTTGCTACCTCTGACTTCAATTTTTTTGTATTTATGAGTAATGAACAACAAGGAAACAAAAAGTAATGGGAGCAGAAACCAGAATCCAGAGCTTCATTTTCTCAAGTGAAGCCTTTATTTCATCCCTAGGAAAAATTACTTTGAGATCAGGCTCCATAAGCAAGATAGGGCCAGCAAATAGGGCAAGTTTATATAGAATTTGGGCTATTTTTGGTATGTCAACAATATTAGATGAATAGAAAGAAACTATGACAGGAATCAGGAAGAAGCTGTAGGAGGTTCTGGTCTTCAAGGATCACATGGCAACTCCTGCCCCAGTTGCGCCTGTTTTGTCACTGGTAAATCTGAGCAAGCAGCAGTTTGAAAGGAAAAATCGGATAAAACTGGGTGAATTAGATGAAATAATAATGTCTCAACAAGTCAGCTGGACCATGAGAAAAGATACTCAGGACTGGATTTAGCTGATCAGACATAGACATAACCATAGACATGGACAGTGTAGATACCTTCAGACATGTTAATCTTCTAGACTCCTTTTATCAACAATGGGGAAAAATAGGCTCCTCCGCAGAGTAGTTTATTTCATCTTCAACTCAGTGTTTCATATAGATAAAATGAATCATGCCCTAAACCAACTTGTGTCTCTGCTACCTGTGAAGGTAGTCTGAATTCACAAGCCTACACGTGTCATTAGTGGGTTGCCAACATGGAAACCTAGTCAAATCCAGTGGGGACTTCTGGATTATGGGGCCTCAGGTAATTAATTGCACTTAATAGATCTGTCTAAAGTCAGCTTTGCTTAGATTGTGAATTTTCATGGTGATTAAACAGCAATTGAATATCTACTCTCGGGTCAAGTCTTACTGTGCTGTAGACACATTGAGTGGCAGAAATTTAGATACCATGCAACCTCTGAAATGTCAATAGTTTTGCTATATGTACTTAGCTATGTTAGATCCATCTCCCACTTTAAAGACTATGCTGTAATCATGGTTTGTTATCATTTTGTGAGATTGCCTTGGAGAACGGAAGATATAGCATCATGGAGGAAATGTTTTCATTCTGTCCAACTTGTATCCATAATCATGATACTTTTCTCGATGGTCTTTTATTTTACTATTATTATTACTGGCATGAAAATATGCACCAGGATTTCAGTTAAGGTATGCAAAGTTCTCTTTCTCTCCTCCTTGAAAAATTTCTGAGAACTTATTCTTGAGGCACTGCCACAGTGAAGACAACATGCTGTGTTGCTCTGTAGTGTATTGTATAGTTACCTGCTCGTGCCTTTCAATTTGTCTTGGAGCAAGGTTTTGTTATTCATTTGGCACAATTCACATATTGTTTGGAACGATGCACACTAATACCATGACATTCAGACTAAACAAATGGCAATAATTTTCAACCTCACTAGTTATTTGGATATATCCAATTATTTGCATGGGCAAATGTGTCTGCATGTATGTGTAATAGTGACTAATAATCCCTATCCTGTTATTGACCCATCATCTACACTCTGACTGAACTCAGTAGGAAATGTTCATGCAGAATAATTGTGAAATCAGACTAAGCATATAATTAAAAGGTAATCTGTAAAGATTAGAAATTTAAATGCAGAAACACATGCACAAGTTATATTTTCTGAAATACCTGTGCTGTTGACAGGAAGAGGAATATTGGTTCCAGGTTTTTCATTCTGAAAACTCTCATATGTGCCCATCTTCCCCAGTTCTGTGCTTTTGTCTGTTGCTGCTTAGTGCCTGGAATCATATAAAAATAATTTTTGGATCATATTCTAAGCATTACTTTTCTTCCTAAGAACACAGTTTACATCACAATGCATTTGTATCCCAGATAAACTTTCCCCAAATATTCTTTTAGAAACATCAACATGGTTGCTATTAATGTTTATTTACTCAAGAATAATCTTTACAAATCCTTAACAAGCTGGATGTTACCAGTGTGTAATTTCTCATTTGTTAGTTAATCATCCTGATAAAATGCCTAGCCCAGAGAAGCTCCAATAAATCAGTTATTAGCCACAGTAAATACTGGCTTAGAAGGAAACATCCTGATAATAAATGGAAAATAAGACCATGCCGATAAACTGTAAACAACAAAATTATTCTTATTTTATAAATGGGAAAGCAAAAAAAAGAACCAGCCTCATGAATCTGTGATGCCTGTGCGTTGCATTCAGTGATTCTCCTGGTACAAGTTTCAAGAGAGAAGACCCTGCAAGAGGGGAGCTAAACCAGAGTTACAAAATCATTTTAGGCTGGTGGGATGCTACCATCGCTCTGTTGGTTGATTACAGCCTATACATCCATACAAAAGGCTTTAGTTTTGCTCAACCCAGATCTTCACCAACCCTCTTTCTCTTCAAAGACAAAAAGCTAGTGAAGAGTTTGATGCTGCCAGTGCTGGAGGAATTTGATGAGCCTTACTTAGAAAAGTGAAAATTCATGAGGCAGAGGATAACAGACCTTAAATGACAATGAGATAATATTATGAACAAAGGAAACAGATTACTCAAAAAGAACCAAAGAACTGACAGTGGGGAAGAAAAATATTGAACAGGAATTGAGAAAATGTTCTGATCACAGTCAGGAGTGGAGCACATGTGCTGAAGGATTGCAGCCCTGTTCAGGTAAGTCATTAATGGCCTTACCATAATAAGCCAGCCCTGCAGAATGCAGAGGAGGAATCAAAGTCACATATACGGAAGAGGTCTTTTTTTGCCTCTTTAAGCTGATGACAATAATTCCCTGATATTTTACAGAAAAAGGAACAGAAAATATTTGTGTAAATTCTACTCCATCTACTTTTGTAAAATAGCAGATACCAAGGCTTTCCAGCATGAGCCAATATAAATGAAGTCTACACACCCAAAAATTTCCTGTGATGCACAAACTGATTAGAGCACCACATTAAAATACTGGACTCATTATTATACTTTTGCATGAGAAGGTGATGTTTTACATTTCTTGAAGTGCAAGGGTTTGAAAAATTGAATAAAGTATAGGTTTAAGTCATAAACTAACTTTCTATGTACTTCTTTCATTCACAATATTAATTTGCTGGAATACATAAATATATCTAGAAGGAAAGAGAATGTGTTTAGTAGCTAAATCAAATAAAAATCATCTGAAAAATATAGAAATGCATCAGGAACAGAGCAGCTTTTTGTTAATCTCTCCTACAAACACAAATGTATGATAGAGTATGCATAAATTTGTAAGAGGACAATTTTAAATTTGCATGTTATTTACTCAGCATAAACACTCCTTTGGAAACATTAGGATTTCTCTTGTATATAAGTATTTACATAATTTTTAAAATGTGTATTATTTACCCAATAGACCATAAAGGCTCCACGCAGAGCAGTTACAGAGATCCATAACATAATAACTTGGATAAATCTAGTTTGGGATCATCAGAGTGCATTAGATGATTAAAAGTTACGTACATATGCGCATTGGTTTGGTTTTTAAACAGTAATAGGGGAACCATTTCCCACACCCTTCATAGCTACCTCAAACTAATAGAAGAGACTTTGTGTTATATTATCCCACCATGTGATTATGGGAGTTCTACATGTAGCGAGGGGAAAATGGTATTCTTCATTTACGCTGTAGATTTATGCCCTGAATATTAAAGACCATTTTCAGTTATAGAGACAAAATGCCTCTAGAACTACTGTCTTTCTTTTGGCCCCTGTTACTGCTTACTAGCCCGAAGTATGAATTTCTACATAGTATGCAGTGACTGTTGAAGACTTAATGATTTGCTAGGTACTGTTCAAAGGTTCCATGAGATGTAGAGCTACCTGTTCCTGTCTCGCTTGGAGTGAAAAGTTGCTGCAGATGACTGTTAAAAGAGCTGAATTTCAGCTATTAAAAATTCACAAGAAATTACTCTCTGATAATTGAAAGAAGCAGTAATTGTCTGCAGAAATTTGGTAAATAATATACAGTTAAATTACAGTTGGTTCATGGTTTATCACAAATGAAGAATGAAATGAGAGGGGAAAAAAACGAGTCCAAATATGCAAATAAACCATCAAGATTAATTTTCTCAATTCTGATTAAAGTCACCGAGGTACAAAAAAGCTCATTAATAACTGTACCCAATGCATTTTATCTTAAATGCAGAAAATTACTAAATGCATTGTATTCCCGCAGACTGATGTCTTCCACCCAGTTCTCATATGATGAATTCATATGGTGACTTCTTGTTGGGTTTGGTAGGATTTTTTTAAGACCTTATGTTCGTAAGGCATGAGGTTCAAACAAACTTTTCTACTTTGATATTTTGTTAGTTGTTATCCCAAATAGGTGCTTACTTACCACTGCAAAATACCAATGTTAACAACACAGTGATGTGAGAGCAATTTACTTCTTTCACAGTAAGAAAGAACAGTTCAGAGCATCTTTACTAAAACACAGCTGAGATATGGGTACCTTGTTCAGTAATCTCTGTCACAGCACATGCAGGTCTACATTCAGAAAATGAATAATGATCTGTGTTCGCTGGTAGAAAGACCTCAGCAAATCAGAACAGACCCCATTGTGCCTCTTAAAAAAGCAAAAACAAAGACAACCCACAAAAACCAGGAAAACATCAGAAGCATAGTCTTTTGGCAGCATAGCCAATGTGAGATTGGCCCTTAAGGGAATTCTTATTCTCAAGTGGATGTAAATGTATTCATCAATGCAAAGAAATGCATAGTGTGTTATATACACAATACATTAATAAATAGCCATGCATTAAAAAATAATGAGATTTTCTATGAAACAACATCTTGTGGTGTTTAGGGTTATAAAAAAGACAGTAAAGGAAGGTGGGGGGGAAGATTTTATGGAAAATCTGATTAAAATACTGAAATCCTATCCTGTATGTAAGATACAATAAATATTTCATTTACTAACTGTAAACAAAAGAACAAGTGCAGTAAAATGTAATTAAAAATGTAAAAGTATGGGGAGTGATTTATTTTACCACAGTGATATCAGTATTAGAAATGGTATGTAAATAGATATCAAGGTTCTGCTGCAGAAACAGTGGAAAATGGCTGTTCATTTTCTATAATGAGCTTTCATCCATTTCTTCTTTTTGACTTTCACTTTAAGTACCTCCAATGATTTATGAATAATGATGCTCTTAGCTGTTAGGAAAGCTCTAGCAAAGCTTCAAATTCTGGTACTTCTTAAGAGATATTACTTATAGTTTTTATGATTTTTTAAAGCCTGGGCAATAGGTTTAACACAGACTATTTTGGCAGAAATAAAGATTGTTTCACGCTTCTGGTTTGTCATGTAAAGACCACGAGGCTTCCTTGTGGTTTGGGAGCCACAGGCCACGGTATAAGACAGAGAGGTGTTCTGGGTCAGCAGCAGCTGGCACTCCACAGGCATAGCAACTTCGAACGTGCAAAGCACGCTGCCACCACGTGCACAGCTTTTCTACGTTCTCTTCATCATACTTAGGTCTATTGACCAATTTCCTAGCGAAGAATACTCTCCATGTAGCCTTTTCCTTTGAAACATGTTGTACTACTAGTGAGACTGAGCTCTGGTTTTGCATATGGTCTGGCATTGTTGCTGCTACGAATTACCCCAGGCCTTTCCTGTCAATTAACGACAAGATGGCTTAATGAGTTAGAGAATATCATAGGAAATAGTGGCTCATGGTAAAATAATTGCATGTCTGTCAGCCCAAGTGTCAGGCTGCAAGTTCCACTTATCCATAGCTTCAGGGTTACATAAAGCTGCAGAAATTCAGCACTTGACCCCTGTTTTTTCAGATGGTGCAACACAGATACAGAAGATGGGAAGTGATGGCAACCAACAAGTGTTATTTGTTTAGATATTATAGTTATACAAATACTGGAAAGGATTCGTAATTCCTATGACTGTGCACATTAGATTTATGATAAAAACACATCAAAAATAAAGCCTTAAGTACAGAAATGCAATTTCAGTATAACCACCACTGCTGATAACACAGGCAATTTAATAGATCAAATTCCTTCTTCTTCCAATAACTTCTTATCCTTTCAGTTCCAACTCGTTTTCAAACACCCAAGGGAAAAAAGACTACACAGCATGACCTGGAAGGCTACAAATCTGGGCTATTTTAGAACAAAGTAAGGTGAGAGGAACAGTACATTTTCTATGAAAATGTAGTTTCATTGAAATCAAAGTGCTGGAAGGGAAAAATGTCAATGGGAAACCGCTGAATTAAATAGTTTAAGCTTTCTCACTTCATTATCTAATTCTTTGACATTACTGAAATAAAATAATTCAACATGGCAAATATGCATTCTATTGATTCCTGATTCCTGAATTGTTTTAAAATTTGTATTCCATAAGAGGGAACATATTAATTTTCTTCCAAATCATCTTATTTTGCTGTTCTAAATCTCTTCTTCCAACTACTCCTTCCTTCTTTCAAAACACTAGTGAAATTTCTGCTCTACCTTCTTTCTTGATACCATGTACAAGTTGGTTGCATATTGCTGCTACCTCCTCAGTCCCAAGATAAGCATGATATAATTCTCCTAGTTGTTTTTTAGGAAGGAATACAGAGTTTGGCCCTCAGACTTCAACACATTTACTAGAACTCCCTGGAACTCAAATGCAGACACTTTTCAAGTTTAACAAGTCTGTACATGAGGTCATTGGGTCACACTAACAGGTCACATAATGGGACCAGGGCTCTGACAGTCCTAATAAAAGTGTATTCTGTTCCGGTTGGGTAGGAAAAGCCTGAAATTTCAAACTCTTCTTAAGACTCTGATTACTAGAAGTCACTTAAAAATTTTCTCTAAAGAACTGGGAACAGCTTATTGCTTTTGAATAAATTTACAGGCTTCACAGCAGAAGTTGGTAGAGAAGCAAATTTCTATTAAAGAGATCTTTTTGGTGGTTTTGGTACTTTTAGTACAAAACAACAGTTGTGCTGAAGTTTATATACATATATATAATATCAAAATCCGATATTACAAATCAAGAAAAAAGAAAGGAAGGAAGGAAGGAAGGAAGGAAGGAAGGAAGGAAGGAAGGAAGGAAGGAAGGAAGGAAGGAAGGAAGGAAGGAAGGAAGGGGCAAACCCAAAAATGTTGGTAACATTTAAGAAACAGAGCTTAAATTTCTTTTTGTTGGGCCAAAGAAAGAAAATAAATTTGTGCAAGCAATTTCCTAGGACATTTTCTTCAAAATAAGTAGCACCAGATAATTATTTATCAACGCTTATGACTCTGTTGAAGCCAATAGAAGGTATGTTTGTGAGCACCAGCATGAGATAATAGGCATAACTGATCTAGATGGTTTGCAAAAACATGATAGATATTGTGCAAAATCTGATATTACAAAATGCTTATCAGTACATGTTTCACTGCTGAAAGCAGAGGACACCAGAATATTTTTCAGGAACAAGAATACATTTATTGGAATGAGCACAATGCCTGGTAAAATTTACTAGCTTGTTTCAGTTGTACCACCTAAGGTGGTGATCAGCCAAATGATTACTCCAATGAAAAACTCAGTTAAATCACTTTCTTCCATGTGTGTTTTAATATCATAGTGCTTTATCACTCTCCAGGAGGTGCATTCCAGGGGACTGAGCTCAGTACTGTCTGTGAGGGTCTGCCTCTCGTTTTCTTGCTGTGACAAAATAATGCGTTCAGTGTGGTATTTTGGTTTGGTAAGATTCTTGTTCTTATTGTTTTGTTTTCAATATGTACTTACTGCTATATGTTTATATTAGAAAAAGTAAGATCTAACCAAAGTTCCTGGCATTTGTTGAGACTGATGATAATACTCAACCTTGTGGACTGCAAAATCAATGATGTCAAGGGTCAGCCTCCAAGACAGTTCTAAGGTGTCAGCCATTTTATTCCTCCCAAGCTCTGAGTGACTTTTTTCAGATTTGTAATGCTGAAGCAATGGAGTGTTTTTGAAGTGAAAACCATTATCTCAAATGTAACTGATTTTTTAATTTTTTTTTTTTTTTAAGTTAGAAGCAATGAAGGTTGGTTTCCAGGATTTAGACTTAAAAGTATTGAGGGGAGATGTTCAAAATCACAAATGATAACATTTGTAGATATGACTATTTAACTCCTCTGCAATTTTTTATGATATTCTACAAAACCACATTTCAAGAATTGCCAAAGATTTAGCTGGTGTTTTCCCAAAACCTACCTACATGAAGAAAAGAGAATGTTATTCTAAATATCTAGATTGACATGTAGGCCAGCTGAGGGAAAACTTTTTATGAGGAAAGATTATGCTTAGTTATTTCAATGTAACTGCAAAAATACATGGATAATAGTTAAAATAGTAAATTTATAATTGCATTTTGAATTTCTTATTGCTTCATCTCACTCCTACCACTACCAAGGCAAATCTTTTGGATGTCACCAATGATATTGTGCTGTTCTGCTAATATGAAAAGAATTACATTAAGATTATATTACATAACAAATATCTTCCTAGAGCAGAAAGCCAACATTAAAAATGCTATAGTGTAAACCAGATGTTTTGATATTATATTTCAGAGAAAGCATTTCAGGGTGAAAAAAAAGAAAGAAAGGTCATTCATGATACATTTACATTAAATTAGACAGGAACAACAAATAGGTAACCTCTTTGCTAAAGAAAAAAATGTCTTCCAAGTACAATTCATTCAGTCTCTTTACTTATCAGATGGGTGTTTTGATTTGGTATATGTTATGGCAATGTATTTCAGACTTTTTCCCAGTCATATTGTGGTGCTCTTGTCCATTTTACAGTATCTTCTGAATCTAATCTGTGCCACTGTTTTGTTTCTTAAGAACTTTTTTATATTTGCAATATTCAAAAAGATATCCAGTTTTCTCATTTGTAAGGATTAATATGGCAAAAATAAACTGATAACTCTCCATTGAAGAATAAATACAATTCTAAAGAACAGAAACATCAAATGTTTGATCTTTCACATATTCATGGAATGACCCTTTTTATGCTTGAAATGCTTATGCACATGAATAACTCTGTCCTCATAGAGTCTGAACTCAGGTTTACTTGCAAGGTTGCAGTAATGAGCAGCCGTAAGTATTTACAGCATCAGAGCTCTGGTGATAAGTGGCTGAATTGCTAAGAAATGTCATTTTATTGTTTATAAAGAGTGCTTCTAGTTCATTCTACCAGAAACTTACAATTTTTTTCAAGGAGACATAGGGTTTTCTTCCCTGAGAACTCATCAAATAAGGCATTTCTTGGCTACCACCCTCCATATGATGGAAAAAAAGGCAAAATCTGAAGTTATTCCAATCTGACGGAACCTCCAGACAGTTCCACTTCTTTAAAGGGAGAAGAGGTGAAGTAAATAATTATTTCTGTACTTGTTATTTGTAAATTAAATTTCATATATGGACACATTTTATCATTTCTAGCACATCCTGTTTGACAACGGACTAAGATATCTGACCTAGCTGGGGCTTCCCAACACCTGAATTGTGTACTTCTTACGAGTGAAAAGATATGTGGAAGCAGCAGTGCCCTCGTAGCCACTCTACTTGTAATTCCTCATAATTTCTACTGTGATATTCTGCAATGATGCAATTCCTTGTAATTTCTACTGCAATATGCAGTAAGCAACTGAGGTCATTGTTCCTGCACAGCTTTTTATTTGGAGTATATTCTGGAACTATGCTATTAAGTCTGTAATGCCATGGATTATAAACCCAAAAAATACCCCAAGACAGTGACCAAGCTACCCAATCACCTTGAACTGAATTCAACAGGCAAAATTTGAACAAAGCAGACAAATCGGCAGGGAGTAGAGTTCAAAACTGTTAAATCTGGACCAGTGTCATGGATGCAGAGCAAGACTTGGAAACCAAAAGACATGGAAATGAAGTTTGCTTAGACAGAAATCTTTTCAGTTTCAAGGCTGACCTATCCATGAAGGAAAAGATTTTTAAAATGTCACAAAAGCATGGATATTTTGGAGCACAAAGAACAAGACATTCATGAAGCTGGCAATATTACCAAAAAAACCCAAAACAAACCAAAACAAAGTGAATCATATAGAAACAACATTTGGATAGCTTTGCTGGACAGGTTCTGCCCTGAAATATGGCATGAAGGAAGCATCACGGAGCTTATTCTGTTAAAGGCTGACAATTTAAATAGGTGCCTGAGGGTCATGATAATTTTCACTATTATCATTAGAATCATAATTGATCTAATATCCTCATGTCCTGATATGTTTTTAGCTCTGCAACCTTTGCCTCAGTAGGCTGGAAATGTGAAAAGTCCCGTACTTGCAGCAAAAGACTGCAATATATTTCACTACCTTTGCCCTTTACTGTGCTTTGCCATTTGTTTATCTGGCATTCTTTGACTCCCTTGTACAGGTTCAACAACTCTGGAGAAGGAGGAGGAATGTCTACCATAATGCCTTGTCAGTCACAGTACTGAGTCTATAAAAGGTTAAAGAAGAACAGCATTCAACTGTCTTCCATGGGCAAGGGTAGCTATTCAAACTTTCATGTTTGTTTCTTGTGACAGAGTCTGCAAGGAGAACATAAAATGCCACAACTGACTCCATTCTCATGGCAGCAGCTGTAACAAAAATGGAAAATAATATAAACAACCTACTCTAGATGTGCAATTTTTAGATGGTAATCACTTCACCCTTTTTGGATTGTGTAGTCAAGAGCTGTCTGACCTGTTCTCTTAAAAAGAAAAAATTCATAGAATCATAGAATCATAGAATCATAGAAGGTTTGGGTTGGAAGGGACCTCAAAGATCATCTAGTTCCAAGCCCCTGCCATGGGCAGGGACACCCTCCACTAGATCAGGTTGCTCAAAGCCCCATCCAACCTGGCCTTGAACACACGAATGCCCAGGGATGGGGCATCCACAGTTTCTCTGGGCATCCTGTTCCAGTGCCTCACCACCCTCACAGTAAAGAATTTCTTCCTAATATCTAATCTAAACCGACCCTCCTTCAGCTTAAGGTCATTACCCCTTGTCCTGTCACTACACTCCCTGATAAACAGTCCCTCACCATCTTTCCTGTAGGCCCCTTCAGGTACTGGAAGGCCGCAATTAGATCTCCCCGGAGCCTTCTCTTCTCCAGGCTGAACAACCCCAACTCTCTCTGCCTGATTCATGCCCTATCCTTAAAACAAAACAATCATCACAGTTAAGTTTGTTCTCTCAAGATATGTGGTTTCATCAAATCTGGTCTATAAAAGGTGACTGTCTTCTAAGAGCAAAAGATACAGTACAAGTCTCATTTTATATTTTTCTTAGCCTACCATGCAGATAAATAACAGTAGTTGTCCAAAAAAGAAAGGAACAAAATTTACAATTCACATTATCAGTTGCCATTACTTATTGAGTCAGTATTGTTATGGAGAAGACCAAGAATTGCTAATTTTTCAAGTGCTGCTATCCAGTATAGTATACAGTATATAATAAAATCATACTTTTAATGGCAAAGAAAAAGATTTCAAATTTCTTCTTTTGTGCCTTTGAAATCTTTTAAGATAGACCTTCAGTCTGTATGCTAAAGATTCACCTGTCTTTAGCTCTGGACAGTACATGTGTCTTACTCTTATATCGATCTCCAGTAATGGTATCCATACATTCCCAGTAGTGCATTAAGCAATGTGCCTAACACTTGTAAAAGTGAATTCATCTCTCTATTATTCTGTGTAACAGAGTGTTTTACAGATGGGTTTTAGAGACCATGTTTTAGCAAGACATGGGGATTTTATTAGTCGGTTGTTAGTAATACACAGATTTTGATACATTTATTTTAAGGTTTGAAAGCAAAACAGAGAATTTAACTTAATCTCCATATCCAAATAGTCCATCTTCATAAATCACTGCCTAACATCCAGTCAATGGTGTGAAATGTTACCAAATCAGGCTTATTCTGTATTATAAAGACAGTGATGCCTACATGTACTTTGTGTGGGTGTTGTTAAAGAAAATCTACCAGACGTGAGTTACCCTAGGTTTGCTTTATTGCAGCGCTGGATGCACGGGGGAAACAGCTCCACCAAATGTGCGTACCAGGTGATCACCAACATACAGGTTATATAGAATCAAAATATACATATTCATTATTTTTCCAAGAAAAAGCAGTCCTATGATAATCATTTCTTGGAATCCATTTCCATATTCTCCTCCCCGTCATGCATGCTCAGTGATCTGAGTCGGTGGTCTTCAGGGGTCTCTGCTGGTCGTCAGTGGTCTCCCACCTGTGTCCACTGGATGACCCTCTTCTTCCAGGCATGCGCAGTATCCTTGCTGTGGATGCACTTGTCCATAACAACTTACTTCATAAGATTAATATTCCCGGGCCTATTGTCTGGTTGGGTAGGGACTGTACAAGGAGTGTAGCAGCATTGTACGTTGCCATGGTCAGTTAGCTTCATTACCTATTACCTTGATTAGAAACCCCTTTCCCACGATTATAGGCTTTAAAACAGTTCTAGGCCCTAAGCAGCTTTCTAGTTACTGTAAGTTTTCTTATAGCTAAGCTTCTATATTTTTTACAGTAGGATAACTGATTGTACAAAGTGCAA
Source organism: Balearica regulorum gibbericeps (assembly GCF_011004875.1). Lineage (NCBI taxonomy): Eukaryota > Metazoa > Chordata > Aves > Gruiformes > Gruidae > Balearica > Balearica regulorum. The sequence goes on from NC_046185.1 coordinate 41,246,011, forward strand.
AGCCATGGACAGCCACACCATAGGCAACCTAGTTTTAGAGGTATACTATCATAGGGAGCAGCACTTAAGAGGCAAGGAAAAGCATACTTTCAAGGCTTCTTGAGCATCCATTAGGATAATATGATAAAGAAAGAAGAAAAAAACCCCAAAACCAGAACTGAAATGGAACCGAGTGACATCCAGATCAGCTAAATTAGGGCAATATTTATCAGGTTTGGTTGGATAACAGTAATAAGTTGTAGCCTTGAGAAAAGAATTTTTAAAGTCGCAGTAAACAAAAGAACTGTAAGTGAAGGAACATAAGGCCTGAAGTAATTTTCTCAGTATTATTTACAAGTCATTATTTGTCTTAATAGACCTAATTTTTTGTCTGTGTACGAATTCAACCAAGTAAATACAATCATATATTTTCTCATATTAGTAGAAAAGGAAGAAAGGGAAAGCAGTTGGAGATATCAAATCAGCAAGCATTTTTGAGATTAATATCAAGCAGAGAGGCTTGATTCACTTGCCTGTAAGACATAAAAGCAGCTACGTTATGGATAAACTGAGGGACACTGACTGACCTCTTTGACAGTGTATAGCATGCTTTTTGAGACCCGCTGATGACAAAAAAATCTATTTGTGAACACTTTGCTACAGAATTTTCTACCCTTCCTACTTTTGTACTACTGGTGAAAAACTTTTATTTGATTGACCATATTTACTTCACTCTCTGGTATATTTGAAACCAGTCTCACTTCATGGCTTTATGTAGAGTTCAGTCAAGGAAATAAGTGTGCAGTAAGACAACTGCACATAGAGTATACCCAGGATGACCTGCCTTCAGAGTAGCCATATATTTATAAACATTAAGTGTTTTGCTCAAACTGGATTGTTCTGTTGAAATACTGAAGTTTAAAAATATAGCTTAAGAAACGTGTAGAGTACTTTTGAAGTTATGGCTTTTATTCATTTCTAACATTCAAAATCAAAGTTTTAAAATTCATTAGTTTTTACAAAAATTAACCTGATTTGGATAGTATTTTTATACAAAATATGCTTTATTTATGAAAGAAGAAAGAATCTAGGAAAGGCATATATTACCTGTGTTCTCACTGATACAACAACATATTTTCAGAAACCAACGCAATATGTTAGAAGAGAGGAAATGATTATGACACAAAATGTCGGCAAACGTACAAAATAAGCAAAGATGTATTGCTAAATTATTCATGGATACAGACTTTAAGGCCAGACAGTCAATTGTACCAGCAGCTTGACCTCGTATGTAACATGAGCAATCAAATTTCATACTTATACCAAAGTGAACTCAAAAGCTTGTGTTTGCTAAAGCGTTCCTTTCAGAAAGACATATAGTTTCGATTTATAAAGACTTCAGAAGTGGAAGAACTTAAAATTTTCCTTGATAGTTTGTTCCAATATTTAGTTATCCTTGCTGTTAAAAACGAGTACCGAATTTTTTATTTGAATTTGAGTATCTTTAAGAACTACCAATTGGTTCTTGTTATGCTGGTTCTTTTCTGTCCCAGATTTAAGAGCCTTTAGTATCATTTTTCCTCATGTAGGTACTTATATACCATAATCAAATCACTTCCTGATCTTCTTTCTGATAATCTAAGCAAGTTGAACTTCATAAATATTATATTGCAACACATTATTTTCAACTCGCAATCATTTTAGAACATCCTCTTGGCAGTTATAGGAACCTTATGTATCACTGGGTAAAAATTTCTGAGCTATTTTACTTCAAACAGGAGAAACGGGATTTGGACAATTCAATCTGTTGACTTAGGACCATTTCAACTATGCAATCTAAAATGGGATAAGAAGGTGTCATGTTGAATACATTGACCAAGAATTACATGCCTGTTCTGAAAAAATATTCTGCATGTGTGTTACTACAATCTTAGATTTCACAAGTCAAACAGGTAAGTCAGAAAATGAAATTACAACCAGATCTTTAAAGATAATAAATTTCACAGTGTGACAAAGAAAGAGACAACAGCTGACTGCAAAAGTTAACAGGTAACCAATAAATGCTAGCTGTTTCATGTTATCTAATTCCATGATGAATTTTCAGACAACAGAATAGGTCCAAACAGATCTAATTCAGGATCATTTCCATATAGCCTGTTCCAGGACTAGTGCAGCAAGCATTCTGTTGTATACTCTCATCAGATGTAGATTTTTTTTGTGAGTTGTTTGAAAGAAATGGTTATCAGGGAAGTACAGTAACTTAAAGTGGCTGAGCAACCTCCAAGACTGATGCTTGATGAATAAAAGCATTGTTCTCATTTGTTGATGGCTGCTTCCTTACTGAGTCTCACACAAGTCAGCCAGAGGAAAAGAGGCCTCTGAAGGCAGGGCACAAACGCAAGCCATGTCTTTCAGTGGTTAATCTAGTTTTTTACTTTTTTGCTACTATTTCTTCTCACAGGATTACTGAACCATAAACTATTCTTGATACTGAGGTTATAACAGCCTAAGAACCAGATAATTTTCACAGTGTGTAGGAACACGGGGCTGGGATGAAGAAAGATGAGAATCATTCAGTCATATTCCCAGAAATTGTATCCAGCCATATCATTTTGTCTTAAAAAGTAGTTCCTTGCCCCCAAAACTGATTCCTCTGATGGACTTTCAATTTATTTTTGACTTACATTCACTTCTGGATGATTTTGTGTGTTTATTCTTATGCCTGAACTATCCCTTTACTTAAAATACCTCTCCCCATACTGGAAAAAACCTAACTTATCTGCAGGGCATCATAAAGTTAAAATTATTGTGTTAACACCTTTGTGCATCTCTGAACAATGAGTCTTGGATTCCTCTTTTGGATTGTTTTAAGAGAAATTTGACAATAAGATACTTTAATTTTAATTTCTGCTAGAACAGCCCATAGAGTACTTAGAGCACCACCATTCTTACTGGGCAGTACACACAAATAAAACCCCAGCTTTTATTACAATGTTTTAACCATTGCTTCAGCAATTTTACAAAGACTGTGTTAAAGTTGCTGATGTGATCATAGCACAGTTAAAGATCCCCTAGCTTCTACAATATATATTTTCTAGAAACTGTGTCATGCTATATATTATTTTTCTAAATGTAGAGTTGCACTATTTTTTACCTTTTAGGCTACTTGAATATCCTGTATATATAATGCAGCCTGTTGGCCATTTATCATAATATAGGATACTTTGGCTCTGGCACAGCATATATATTACTGTGTTTAAAATTAATCCGGTACATATTTCTATATGCTTGGGATATATATCTATTTCTACACAGCTAAGGCATTTGAGTTTCCCTTCCCCTGCCAGGAGAAGAAAACCGACCACCAAATTCTGCTCTGAGTTATATCTATGAAAATCCATTAGTTTCAATGGACAAGCATATGTTAGAGCATAATGTAACCTAATAAGCTACATTCTACGTACACTTACTGTCATTTTTCCAATTTTAAAAAAATTAGCAAAATCAATAAAAGACAGAGTTTAAAAAATGTATTTGGGAGATAATCTCCATTCCCCCAACACAAATAATAAAGACTTGAACAATCTATCTCACTCATTTTAATAATATTCATTAATTCCAAAAAGAAAATATCCTACAGAAACTATTCGAAACAAAATAATAAAAATAATTAAAGGAAAAAAAGGACTGCTATGCTATAACCAATGAAGGCAGCTATTGCAACAGCACTGGTAAGAGGTGCTTTCCTCCTCTCTCACTCAGCACAAACAACAGCATGGGTTTCTGGATAATGTCTTGGTTTTAGAAAAACAGATTCTTAGTCCATTAATCTTCTGTCATCATTATTGGCAAAAAATTATTTCAGTCCCTCCTGAGGTCCCCTTGAGAGAGAGGGGGAGAGATTGCCAAAGAAAATATCCCTGTGTACAAGTCTTTTTCTTAAACTAGTGATATTATGACATTTGATGTAAATAACTTGCATGCCTTTTAGCTGAAAGGTAACATTTCATGAGTGACATTGATACTTTAGGTTCTTTGGGGCTAGATATTAGACAGTACTTTGGTACCTAGTGGTATTTATAAAGGGTTCCCCTTTTCATTGAAGTGATGAATTTGGAATGGCTTTTTTTAGAAGCAGTTGCACTTTATCAGGGTGACCAGATCTGAAGTATTGGGTGGAAAGTTGATTTCCCTTATAAGAAAAACTTGGGGAACCATGGTGGTTATAGAGTTGCAGGGGTAATTACTCGAAAGATAATCTATCTGGACAGAAAAGTGCCCAAAATACATACTGAGTGTAATGTTCCAGTTCCTCTATTGTCTGTTTCACAAATAATGAGTCACTGGAGCACACTTGATGTGGTTGACTCTGAGGAGACTGCAGAACTCAGAAGGGGTAAGTCAGGTTTCATAAAATATCTTTTTAGATCACATAGTGGGGGAAACAGTAAATACCTCAGAGAGGAGAAATACAAGTAGAATTGTACATGGACAACGAGATTCCCTGAAGACACTCAAAAGTCTGTCACCACCAGGTCTTTTTTCTGACTAACATTGCAGTATATTATAACTTGTTATTGGCATGACTTGTAATGTGTATTCTTCACAAAAAACATTTTGTCCTGAGGTGGCACACTAGACTCCAAGAAGTTAATTGAACACCAGAAAAAATACAACAGGGTGGTGAACTCAGACAATGCAAAGCATATTTACTATTGTATTTAATGATGTTGTCAAAAAATTTCAGGACATAGTAGTGCTTTCAACAAATTAGCCTAGAAGTGAGAACAAAATTTCCAAATATCTATAAGCTTATTTAATGAAATGAGAGTTCCTTTTATTTGTATGAAGTATTTGAGGATTTACTAAGCATGTCCTCAGGATATATATGTATATAAATATATATATATGTATTTATACTCTTACATGCCATATAGAGTTAACTTCATGTACTGAGAAATAAGTGATAGTTTAACACTTTTGTTAGATTCCTCTGAATCTCACAAAGACCTTAGTATTATTTTTTCCTAAAATAGTTATAAAATAAAAGCAGAACTATCCAGCAGATTTTTTTTTAAAATACATTTTCTCACAGAAGAAAGTAAAAATGTCTAAATAAGTCTTAGTGTTAATATCTCCCAAAAAAGAAAACTACAAATTAAACTACAAGCTGGAACAGGGTATGTAGAGGCTGAACTGCTTTTCTCACCACTGACCTTTACATTTAGGTCATAATTACAGCTACGATTTTGACAGTATACTTTCAAAGAATTTCATGGTAGATGTCAGAATTCTTCACCATTAACACCCAAGGCTACCAGTTCATGTAGCTTTGACTTCAACAATCAAACAGAGGACATCCTAGTAGCAAAGCATATATTACTAATGGCATCAATACTAACAGGTATAATTAAAATAGCTATGGAAAAGAATAGCTATAAATTTATTTAGCAGAGAAAAAAATTGGTTTGCACATGCACTTTGGTCTGAAATGAAACTCCACTGAGGTTGTGTTTCCTGATTCTTTGGCATGTCATTCTGAAAGACATCCTTATAAGAAAAAAATTATTACAGTGCTAGTAGACACCAGTAGGCATCTCAAATCATGCTGACCAGTAGTCAGCACTGGAACCCAATCTCAGTGTTTAAGTATCTCATCAGAAATTGCATTAGAATTCAACCTTATGAATAAATTGTCTTTAAAATGGGAATCATATCCAAAGTATTAATTGAAACAAAGTATATTTGGGTTGGCTCTGATCAAAGTATTCAACCTGAGAAAGCTAGCACTGGAATAATAAAATATGCAGCCCATGCACAAAGGTCTTAAATTTCTGGAGGGGTTTCTCATAGTTACATACCGTTCCATCCCCCTGCCCCATTTGATATTTTCTGAAAAAGCAAAGCCTACTACAAGAGATTTAAGAGCTAGAGCCATTTGCCAAAGCTATAATTCTTTTTTTCCCCACAGGACTAAGATGGTGCTGCTATGAAAGGTCTTGATGAACACAGAGGTATCAGCACTTGTGCATCAGTCTGCAATACACAAAAAACCCCCAATGACTGGGGGAAAAAAACTAGAAAACACACTTAAAGATTTTCTGTACATATAAGCATATGAAAACAAAGTATGTAAAACAAGAAGTAGCATTCTAAGTTTAACTTATTTTTTATTTGATTGTATAGGAGAAATATCCTGGGAGAAATAGATTGTCCATGTGTGGGTTATTTGTATTGGTTTGTTTGTTTGTTTGTTTGTTTTCTGTTTTTTTTTTCCAAAAAGGTCAAGTGGTCTTTGAATGGAAACAATGCTGAAGCAGTTTCAAGACTTTCAAGAAGCTTTGGTAAGTATTTTTTTCCCAGTTGATCTAAACAAGGTATGACACCAGCATAAGGCATGTTTTTCCCAAGAAGCTTTCAAGTAGCTTTTCATTGCAGGGCTGTGCAGAACGTGAAATGAAACATTAGCAGTGTGAAAAAGCCTCTGTTAAGTCCATAAACTTTTCTATGAGGTATCTGTTCTTGTCGCAGAAAATAGCTCATTCACCATTTTTTGCACTTTAGTTGCCTTTCCTACTGTAAATTCAACTGCTTGCAGCCTCCACTTATGCGAATATCTCTCAAAATGTTTGTCACAGCTTGCTTTTTCTGCTTTTTGTTTGAAATCAATGGTATCATTACTGCTATAGGAAAAAAAAAAAAAAAAAGTAACATCACTTTCATGAAATGTCCCCTCTGGATACTTTTCACATCTCTGCTTAACATTCGTAGATGCCACCTTGCTCACATCTGCTGAAGTAATTTTTTACCTCTTTTCCAGCTTAACAGCATTTTCCCACCTTCCCTCATTGAAACATCATTGGCTGGTTTGCCTTCCACACATGCAAGCTTCCAACAGCTAAATTCCTGTGTTACCAGCTGAGAAACCTGCTGACTTGATTTGTCATGAGCACATGGCACATATTCATTTGTATTGAAGGCAAATTAAATATATTCTTATACACACTGGCAAGATTTCAGTTTTAATTCAAAAGCACTGTGACTATCAGAGTAAGACTGTAGCTTCAGTCATAAATATGTCTCTAAAAAATGTGTTGTATTTTGCCTTAACTCCTCAACTAGTGTACTAACAATTAACAATTACCCAGTTAAGTGTATTGATGTCTTTACCCAAACATGGTTGGGTTTCTTGTAAGTATTCCCAATTTAGACTTCCAAATGTCAATTTCTTTTATTGACACAATTTTTTAAAATTCCAGATATAAGGTAAAATATCAAGGAGTATCAGCAATGTTATACTTAATGTTACTTAATAATCTTGACTTCATAAATTACAACTTCCCAACCTTCCTGAGCTTCATCCAGTATCAGAACTGCTTGAGGAGATGGCTTTACATCCCTTTTGTACATCTCATTATGATGAAGTCACTTGCAATCACTTCATCTCCTGTTCTAAAGTAGAGTAGCCTTACATTCCTCCTTAACTGCTCCAAATCATTCACTCACCTAATAAATTACCTTCCCAAGCTTGCGTCTCAGAGTGAGCTTCTAGGGACTTTGTAAAGAGGTAACTTGTCTAATCAGTTGTGCTTTGTTTATGATAGCTCATTTTAGAAAGAATCTGAACAGGAGCCTCAAGAGTGTTTATTTAGGCTTTTTATACTGTGAAGTATGAATATCGTACTTTTTATTTTTTGGATTGAAGGGATACGTGTTAATGTTCATGAAAAGAGGAGACTATTGCCATGTAGGACAGTACTTCTGCCATTACACTAAAATATGAAGTGTAAACCTGGTATTGGTGTGTATCAGATTTGTTTCTTTTTTAGTATAATAGAAAGCAAAATTTGAATTTACAGGGATCAAAGGATGGTGAAAGAAAAAATTAGCAAGTTTGTTTCCCTCCCTTTGTGAAGACATCTAAACCACAAGTCTTCAAACATTCCCTGATCCTTCTGAAAATTTTTGTGGAAAATCAGCTTGATGCCCACTCACTTTATTATATCATCTGCCATAGTCTAACTCAAAATACTGCTTTCTAAACATGTAGTGGGGCACCTGATGTGGAAATCTTAACACAAAGCAGACCATGGACACATTACAGTGTCACACATAGCAGAAGGACTAAGAATTACTGTTGTTCCTCTTTAAAAAGAAAAGAATAGTGAGACTTCAGTGTATATCTTCACAGTTGCACACAGCTCTGCATTGCTTTGTTTCACTTTCATTGGGTAAGAGGGTTGAGTTATTTTTATTTCTTGAGGCTTTCCTACTTCATACATAGGCTAGAATTTACTGCTGTACATCCACCAAAATGTTTCTCATTAGACATGTTAGACTGCTTCTTCTAAAGTGGAAGCTTTCATAATTCTATTTAAAAAAATGGGTCTAAGCCTTCTGCATAGGTCATCATTTGTGTTAGTCACACTTGCTAAAACTCAGTATCGTAGAATCACTTCTTTATCTTTCTTCCTGAGAGTTCTTTATTGGCAAGTCACAACAAACTGTAAAATTTGCTACATTTACCATGAACAGCTTGTGAAACATGTCAACTTTCTCTATAATTTTCACAGAGCTTTAATTATGAATCAATGTGATGTTATGAATAGGGGTATTCATAGCTAATGCTTTCAACATGCAGTAAGCAATATTTCTATTACTTAAACATTGCTCATATCCACAGGCACTTCATTCTGGATTATTTCTTTTGTGAATACCCAGGCATATGCATTTTACTCAATCTAATGGTCAAGTTAAAAAGGAAATGATGCATTTTCCATGGAATTTTACATTGCAAATAAGGATGAATTTTCTAACAGGAGAGTTGCAATTCTCCTGGGACTGTTTGTGACTGACACTATATTTTATCTGCACATTGGAACAACACACTTATCAAATGGAAAAGAAGAAGAAAAATTACAAGAGATTTGATCTTCTTTACAGCTTCTAATAGTAAAATACACTGTATGATTAATGAACCTGTCAACTGTAATGGGAAGAATATGTAACAAGTAACTGTGCATTACTTGTTTGCGATTTTTATCTTTTATAAATGCAACCATGGGTAAGATGATAAGATTAACTCTTTGTGCTTTTAAGTGAACATTATATGCAAGAATAATACAACCTCCGCTGTTTCTTATCTTTCTGTCAGTTCTCAGTCTTAAGAACTGGAATTTTCCCTAATTCCAAAATAACTATATTATTATTTCAGTTGGAATATCTACACATCTACGACTGGATAAATTATTCACAGGGATGAAAGACAAAAAGCCCACATAGCTCACCTGACTCATTCCATTTAACACTTTATGCTTTGTACCCTGCAGCTTTTTTGTGTCAAACAAAAGGGGTTTTAAATTTTTTTCAGGATTTTTATAAGGCTCAGAGGAGAGCCCTGGGCACACACTGGAACCTGTGTGGCATCTAGGCAGCATGGCATGAGGGATATATGTCCTATATATAGATCTACATCATCTTTAAGATGCCCTCTATGTCATTTTGTATCCTTATGGCCTATACTCTAGGAATAACACTGGGAAAAGCATCTTTCATGTTCCACTGACTCAAAACTTAAGGAATCTTAATGTTTAAACTCCATCGCACTCGTAAGGCCTTGGCATAGGAGCCAAATAGGGGATTGCTGACAGTTTTCTCACCAGCTATTGGAAGTGAATAGGAAGGGCAGAGTGTTTGCATCTAAAACTCAGAAACTTCATCATATGATAGCAGCCAGATATCTCTAAGGAGAACATTAAAAGAAAATGCTTATTAAATTTCCCTGTCTTCAGAACAATGTCAAGTGGCAGTAAAATAAGAGGAAATTATTTATTACCCTTAATTCTGTATTTATTTCTTGACATTCAACTATCTCAGTGCCTCTCATTACCTTGGGTAACTTGCAACACTGAAAGTAATCCACACATGTTCCACATGTACAGAAATTCTGAATTAGTAATATGGGAAGTGTTTGCAATTGGAATCAAATCTCAGTCTACCACTTTGTTATTCACAAAACAAAATTTTCTAATTATCTGATCAGAAAGAATAGCGTTTAATAAGGCTTTAATGTACTTGAAAATGGGCACACAATGTATGAAAATAGTCCATTTCCCTTTAACATTTGAGAACTTGAGTTTTTAATTTTTAAAATAAAGTTCTAAAGTACATGGTGAAATCAGACATGGGGATGGGGGAAAGCATTTGGTGTGGTGTTGAAAATGGAAAAATTACCTGTGATTAAATTGTATGTTATGATGAAAATTTGTCACAATATACACCATTTGTTGCAATGCATTATTTATTGTAATGTCACTTCATCAAGATAGCCTAGTAACATCAACAATGCAGGCTACAACATCCATATTAACTATTTTAAATATTATTTAAAATCAGTCCTTATTGTTCACTGTCTTTACTCTTTTATTGGGATAAAAAAAGTCCTATAAACCAAATTATATGTTCAAGGTGCAATAATACAGAGAAAAGGTGAAATTTGTCTACTTCCTCAGTAGCATACCTCCATGATATGTCTTTTGGAAACCTTCAGCGGTACAAAGTAATTGTGCTATTTTCTGTACAGCTATCCCATGTCTCTTGAATTCGGGCAAAATGTTAAACATAGAATCATAGAATCTTTAAGGTTGGAAAAGACCTCTATGATCATCAAGTTCAATCGTCGACCCAACACCATCATGTCTACTAGACCATGTCCTGAAGTGCTATGTCTACACGCTTTTTGAACACCTCCAGGGATGGTGACTCCACCACCTCTCTGGGCAATGTGTTCCAATGCCTGACCACTCTTTTGGTGAAGAAATTTTTCCTAATATCCAATCTAAACCTCCCATGATGCAACTTGAGGCCATTTCCTCTTGTCCTGTTGCTTGTTACTTGGGAGAAGAGACCAACACCCACCTGGCTACAACCTCCCTTCAGGGAGTTGTACAGAGCGATAAGGTCTCCCCTCAGCTTCCCTTTCTCCAGGCTAAACCACCCCAGTTCCCTCAGCCGCTCCTCATAACACTTGTGCTCCAGTCCCTTGACCAGCTTCGTTGCCCTTCTCTGGACACGCTGCAGCACCTCAATGTCTTTCTTGTAGTGACGGGCCCAAAACTGAACACAGCACTCGAGGTGTGGCCTCACCAGAGCCCTGTACAGGAGGGAATCATCCAATATGATTTCTACTGGCTCTACTTTCACACAGTATTGCATATCTGAGAAGATTTTACAGTCCTTTAGAAGTCAAAGAAAAACACAGGCAAATTAGGTCCATTCCTTAATAGAAAATTAACCATATGATGCTGTGCAGACTGAACTATCTAATGCCACTTTGCCCAAACAAGAGGTTAAATACAAAACGATACTTAACACAGTTTCAACAAGAGAATATATACCAGGACAGAAAAGGAAATGAGTAGGTTAAAAAAAGACAAGGTTATGTTAAATAAATGCACTGAAGTTCTATACTATGAATACTAAAGATCTAAAAAAAAATATATAAAATTAACTATAAGAAATGTAGAGGGAAGTCACAGGGGAGGAACTGTGGGCAGTGAAATAAAATACTCATCTTGAAAAGGGAATAAAAACAGTTTTAGGGTGTTGCACGTGAGATAAGCTAATGTCTACAGTCATTAGAACATACTACAACCATTGTTGCTGTCATTATTCTTAAACAATCCATCTTTAAGTGCTGAAAGAATAAGTTGACAAGAAACAATCAACACAGATTTTGAGGACATACCATGTCAAGCCTGTATAATTCTCTTCTGCGAGAGAAAAATTATTCTTTTGGTTGGTGGAAAGCAATAGATCTAAATTAGCTTGACATTAGAAAAGCTTTTAAACCTGTCTAAACAATATATTAATAAACAAACTACAGAAAAGATAGCCTAGATGAAATACTAGAAAACAGAAAGTAAAAAAAAAAAAGGACTCAACAAATTAAACTGGGAAGATAGACCAAGGATAATTCAGCAATCACATCACCCTTTGAGGAAAGAAAATCAATAAAATATTAACACAGCAACAAAGAATTACTGGAGATTTAGAAAATATAACGTAAATAAAAGTTGAAAAAAAATTATGACTGCTTAGCCTGAAAAGTAACTTTTCTTGTAATACATATCAAAAAGACAATGATCAATATTCTCCCTATCCAGTGAGAGCAGGAGGAGATGTAATTATCTTAATTTGTAATAGAAGACATTTATGCTAACTATTAGGAAAAAAAACCCCAAGTAGTGTTAAAATAGTTCACCAGTCTTTGGCAGTGAAACACAGTGATTTTAAGAGACACCTCACTTCTTAAATTTTTTTTAAAAAATAGTATAAGTAAACATCTGTCAGGGATGGTCTACATTTGAGCCCTCAGCCTGGTAGCAGGAAAAGGAACTAGATGATCTCTTCAAGGCACCTTCCATGCACAGTTTCTTATAGTCTCTGTAACTTCATATTTATCTTCTAACAAGATTTACATGGCTTCAAAGGAGAGGAAGGTGATCACAGAGACTATGAGTCCATGTTCCAAATGACAGACCATATGCCCTCTCTTGATATTGTCTCTTAAGAAGCAGCAGTTGGAGGGTTTGGAGAGTCTTGGCCAACCTTGATCAATGACTACCCTGTGGTACCAGTACACCAAAGAGGGCAAAGTAGCATAATTCTTACCAGAATAAAGAATAGTAATGGAAAATTGTAGTTGACCTTTACCAGTCTACTCTTAGGCTCACTTCTTAATTCAAAACAAATTGTCAAGTGCTCATCTAGCTCACAATTTTTGGTGCAGAGAGTTACATTTACATACCATTCCATGCTGACACAGCGGCCTCTTATATGGTGCCAATTACACTCTGCAGTAAAGATATTATGTACAACAGTACCACTTTAAACAGACCCCATAGCCTAACATAAGATATGAATAATTGTAGCTGTGCCCCATGGTCTAGGTCAACAGGCAGCAGCTCCACAGGCTGCTTTTACGGCCATCCTCTTCCTTCAGCAGAACATACTGATGCCAATTGCCTTCACAGGATGTTAAACTTGACAAGATATCAATGACATGATTTGTCTGCTGTAAGTGTCCTGTAGCCAAACTGTCCTCTTCTATGTAAATGCTTACTGAAAGAAATGTCTGAAACTCTAGACTAAGTGTTGATGTAGCGCTTTAAAGGCTGGAGAAATCAGACATGTACCAAGTTGTCTGAGTTGGTAAGTAGCAGTTTATTTTTAGTACCTTCAGAATTGGCGTGAAATGCCTTCCCTGGCTAGCATTTCTGCTCTGACTATACGAGCAGTCAGTTAATATGTTAACATATTATACTTGCCAAAATAAAAATCCTAAACCGCACCCACTGACATTAATGATAGACTGTGGAAAGGTTATTAATAATCTGAGTTCAAGTTTTGCTACCAACTGTCAAATAAAGTGTTATGCTACTGAATTCATAATACAACTCTGGAGTGAGGGAATTCTCTGCATTTAAAAGATTTATTGATGTAACTATATTAGTTTTCCATTGTGTATTTTATGTCAAACAGCATAAAGTTCAATTCTCATTTGTACCATTATTTGCTGTTCTGTCTATTATCCCTGGAGAAAAAAAAGGCCTATGAACAACATCTCATTATTCTTTCTGCATTTACACTTCAATATGTAAAGAAATTTTTTTCCAAGGTCCTCAATTTACATGACCATTTTTCAAGCACTAGCATGTATACAATTTTGGGGTTTTTTTTTCCCTGTGCTTGTTCATAATAAAGTTTACGCCTTTATTACCAAGTAAAGCTGGCTGGGATTTTTTTGACGAATGGTGTTTAGCTAAAAAATGCAGTTTTATAGAAAATAAAGAATTAGTGCAGAAATGCACTAGTTACCAAATATTTAGTCAGGAAATTCTGCAGTGGAATGCTTGATGTCTTAGCTTGGTCACAGAGATGAACCTGAATTTTCGATGTGTATCACCAGTCCTCAGACACTAGCTCGTTCTAAAGTTGATAGTTAATTCTTCTCCAACTCTCCTCTCCTCCACCTTAGAGACCATTGACCAAAGTGATTGTCATTACAATTAAAGGGTCACTATGGCACTGAAAATTTGTCCTCATAGTTTGGTTTCCTATGCACCAACTCCTCCCTCTTCGGGACTAAGCACACAACCCAACTCTGTTGGGAACTGGTTATCTTTTTCACCATCTTGATAATGTCAGTAAATGGGTTTATTTCTAGTTAGCAAAAGACTCCAGCATTCCTATGATGACTTGATATATTCCTCTGGGAATAAAGCCTAATGTTTAAAGAAATAGCAAGCCCTTTTGTAAGTTAGAGGAAGGTTACAACAAATCTTTTAAGACCCTTGGATTCTATGACTTCATTCTTCTGTTGCATCAAAAACTTTGTCACTGTATGTTTGTTGTTTTACAAAAGAGGTAGGCTAATTAATTGACTAAAGGCATCCTCTTTATTTTTCTCCCCAATTTACAGCTCCTATCTCTGAGAAACTCCTTTGAGGAAGTGACAGTAGATGTCTGTTGCAATTCTAGATACTGAGGCTATTCCAACCCATTTTTCTTATAAACACTCTTCAAAAACTGCCTGTCAGAGAGCTGAAGTGCACCAGTTCCAACAATGTCTTGGGTTTATTTCTTGTATGAAACAAAACCAAGCAGCCTATCTCATGTCCACAGTACCTGGGGACCTGACAGCTAAAAGAAATCTGTGAAGACATTTCTAAACCAGAACAAAATTAACAGAACATTAGATAGAACAATGAGGATTCAAAATACTGTAATTTTTGCAAAATTTGTCACTTCTAAATCACTTTCAGTAGTGCAGGCCAGATGCAATAGCTGAAGGAGAAACCACTGCAGGGAAATGTCAAGCTTGCTAGTTTGGAATGAACCACTATTGCAGAAGATAATAATCATTTAAAAGTCTGCCACAGCATTCTTCACCTACTGCACTACAGACATTGTTAGTGCTTGTGGATATTGGCAATTGTTACATGCAATTACTCATATTACTTTATAAAGTGCTCTGTAACTGCACTCTAGTGATTCTGACAGTGTTTCTGTGTCCCTTAGCCGTTTGAGTGTCTCATTGTATAACCTCATAATGTTGTTTTTGGAGCAAAGCTGTAAAACTGCAAAATGCACCAGAAACGTTCATGTACTTAAGGTGACTCTGATGAGTTTGTTTAACTTTCAACACATCCCTCTGAATACAAAACTGAGGTCCCAGCCCTGAATACTCATCCACAAATGTTACAAATTAATTTATGCCCCTGATGACAGTCAAGGGTACAAATTAAAGCATCCGAGAAACAAGTTATTTAATAATGTCCTAGGCTACTTTTAAGCCCTCATTGTCACCTTATTTTCATATTTATAAAAACAGGGGATAGAGTGGACGCAACTTAATTGTAGACCTATTCAAGAGCAGAATATTGGTATTCAAAAGCCAAAAATCATACCACTGGTAATAAATAAACATATTGTTAATATAGAACAAGTATTGCTTTCACACCTTCGAAGGGATAAAAACATAAAATGTGAATTTGAACAAATGGGCAATAAAACACTTCTGAAAAAATGTGTGTATAGGCTATATATTGCATATGATGAAGAGATGAGAGCATTCCGGTGGATGAAAATCTCCAGGTGTTTCCTAATTCTCTAAGTGGGCAATTTTTGGAGCTTAAGAATTTCACACTTGACAGATGCAACTTCCTGAACCTTCTGGTAACACTGCAGATACATTAGGGAACCCCAAGAGGTAACACTGGCTTTCTTTTTTCTTCTTTGCACTTCATGAAGGGTCTTTCAGGTCAGCTGCCTGCTAAGTGCCTCCTCCAGACAGCCTACCAGGTCTGATGTTGTGTACATACAAAATGCAAAAATTATCTGGGGGTGGAAAACACTGTAAAATTGTAAAGCATCATTATAGTTTCATAGACATCAACTTTCAGTGGCAGGTTTTTGGTACAAAATACTGATTAGTTTAATGGCAGTGACTGCTGACAATTGCTACCTAATCAAAACAGTATTGCAATATTTTTTTGCCCTGTGATGAAGATGCACTTTTCTGGAGATTTGATGTTCCAAGAACGGGTCTCTTCGTAAACATTATTGAGTAAAAATAAGGATTGCCTTTGATATGCAGTCTACCTAGTAGAAGCTCCTGAAAGCATCAAGCTCTTCTTTACTCCATCAATGCTGTTACTCTTTCCTGCTAATGTAAATAGATCATTTGCAGAAGAAAAATCTGTAATTTTTTGGACATCAGTTTTGCTGGTACAGCAAAAAGACTTACAGGTTTACAATGAAATTAGGGTTTATTTTGACCCCAAATTTGCCCCTCAGTGGCACAGACATCGAAAGATCAACAGGAGAGTAATTTTGCTGTACTCTACAGCTGAGAGAATATATGTTCCCCAATAAAACACAAACAGAAGCCCTACTGTCTTGCCATTGCTTTCTGCCTTCGAGGCCAAGAAGGGCATGAATTCCAGGTTTGTTACTTAAGCACATTCCTTCACCTTTTTTTACCCAATTTTATCACCTCCTCCTTTGCTTCTTTGGATCCATTTCCTCTCCTCTAGTCACTTGTTTCAGTTCTTAGGGAGGAGTTGTGGATCAGAATTAATTTTATTTTCAGCTTAGTAAACATAGCAGTCAAGGAATCGAGCAGCAAAAAGCATTGAGTTCAGTCACAATTGAACAAAAGTCATAAAAATGTGATCTCTCCAAAACTGTGCTTGGGGATATTAAAAATGCCCACACCCTGTAAGAGCTATAGCAAACAGAGGGCAGCACTTTTGTGTCTGTCATCCTCATAGCTTTCAACAAAATTGCATTCTAGTAATAGGCCAAACCCAGAAAAGTGCTGCCTGAGTACATGGAAAATATGATTCCCTCACACTAGTGCATATACTGTTAATAATTCAAATAGAAACAGTGACTGAATAATAAAACTTTACGCCATACTCTCTTCATTTCAGAAAGTCTTACTCATGGTAGCTGCATTGGGGAAGCAGGGAGTATGCGGTAAGATCTCTACCCTTTGTAATGTAGATGTCTTTTAAAGAAGGTGTGATTATATTCTGAATAGGTCAGCCTCTATGCCTGGCATTTCTTCTCTCTTTCCTATGACCTTTTACTAAGTGGGGTTTTTGTACTGTTTTTGGAACTGTCCATCCATTTGAGGCAGTGAATATGAGAGGCACAGTTTGACCATATCAGAATTACTGCACTGGGTTATTGCAAGGGCAGTAACCACCTACTGTGGGTGGAACTGTTTCTTCCTTAACAGCATGTCTTCAATTCAGGTTTAACTTTACTTTGTCTTCTGTTTGTTCATCCACATTTCTAAAGATTTAAATAAATGTGCAGTCACATTTGTTCATGGAAAGTAACAAATGAATAAAACTGCACTGGATAGATTTGAGTTTCACAATGTATGCCGAAACAGATGTCTTCTTTTGAATGGCTCTGTAAAGAATTATTAATATGGACCTTCCTTGGTTATAAAAGAGACAATTAGGAGCTTTAATCCAATATCTAATATTTCAAAAATGTTATTTTTTATTAGATTTCAGCAGCAAAGAATACCATTAGATAGATCACCAGAATAATAAGCAACATGATGCTGGATTCCACCCCATCTGTGATATTTTAAAAATACAGTCTACCAGTGCCAACCTTCAGATTTCCCATGGGGACATATATAAGAATACAAAGCTCAATAGGCAGCACGGATGCTGTATTAAGGATTTGTGTCATTTTCACTACAGAATAAACATGTGCTATAAAGTGGCATGTAGGATTTTATTAGTAGAGAACTGAAGTTTGGCTTACATGAAGGATTTGATTCTGTTCCATACAGCACAGAGCTATCACATTTTCAGAACTTTTCCTGCTGTACCAAGGCAAAGGAGTGGCAAACATTTAAATCTTTTGTTAATGAACCAGCTTTTAACCCATGGAGAAATATCTTTAAATATGGTTTATAATCTGTTCAATCAATTTGATAGCTTTAGTTCGGTCCCTACTGGATACTTTTCCATATTTGAAAAACCACTCTGCTTCCCAAATTTGGCACAGCTAGCAATTTTTGGTGATACAAAGCCAAGAACTGAAATCGTAGGGTGTTGGGGATTGGGTTTACGGACTATTGGAGAAGCTGTGAAGAGGAGAATATACAAGGTCTGTCACAGCCATCTGTCCCCACCCAAACAATTTAAGGAACCGAAATGCTAAGTGATTTGCTCAAAAGGAGAAGGCCTATGCAGGCTGCCATATAGGGGTGCTAGAACTAATCCTGACCTGAGAACATGCACTCAGATAATTCAGTGTAGGACCATACTATAGCTGAAGATAAACCCATATAAACAAGATTACTCACTCATTCTCTCATCAATAGGTTCAAATACTTTACAGTCAGTTCTTCATCGACATGCATCACACAGCTACAGTTAAGCCAAGTGTTAGGGGCTGATACTAGAGTTGTGCTTCAAGAGTTATACTAAAGTCTTACTCCTCAAAGCCATAGATCTAACTGGAAGTGGAGTAAAACACTTCATGACTTTCCTGTGTCTCCTTTGGATCAGTGAACATTAGAAAATGCTATAGCTCGGTCTGTGGTGAAGAGAGTGCCAAATACAATGTGATGCGTGGACAAATCCTGAGAAATCTTCAATGCTAGAATCAGTGCTGCACTTGATGGGAAATGCCACTTGAGAAGTTCTCTGACAGCAGTGTCTCCCTCATGGGGCTAGGATGGAATGAGGACAATGGTTTCAGAGAGCAGAGATTACCGTCACTTTAATTACTTCCACTGTTATCTTTTAATGGTTGAATATCACAGTTACAAACATGGGCCTCAACTAAATTCTAGAAACTTGTAACAGCTCTGGCTCCAGCTCTCACCCTGGTCTCTTGGCTCATGAATGCCTCAAATCTCTCAAATCTCTTGTTTTCCTGAAAGCTGAGTCTAGTACAACTATAGACAATGACCCATACATATCACTCATTTGAACGCAGGTCTTCAGCAATGGCCACTACCAGTCAGGTTTCATGTTCAGAACACCAGACATCAAAGACCTGAGTTTATGGATGGATGGATGGATGGATGGATGGATGGATGAGCGGGCTGGGACTGGGGCTGCGGTTAGTTTTCAGGAGGCCAGACCACAGATCTGGGTCTACCATTAGGTCTTTAAAAGACTAAAAGCTTGAATGCAGGCTAGAATCACCAGACAAAATGGCTTATTGATGAGTGCTTTGACAGGTGTGGGTGACTCTAGATTATTAAGTAGCTAAATTAGGTAGGAGTTTGTGGCAAGATGGGTTGAAGAACTCAGTTTGTAGTTGGATTCTTTCAACAGAACTACAAATGCTTCTGATGAGAACTGAGCAAAATCTATTCATACGATATCTGCAGTAGGGAGGATTTTTTAGATCAAGGTAGGATTTGATGTGGATGCAAAAAAAAAGTTGAAGACCTTGGTTTTCTAGGACTCTTGGGGGCAAGGAAGAGGGCTGAGTTTAGTAAGGCTGAATAGCAAAGCAAGTATCATGCAATATGAGACTAGGATTAGGTTGAGGTTCAGGCAGATGCCAAACAGGTCTGAAATGCATCACTACATCTTGAAAATACAGTGTGTTTAAGAGGATCATTCTTACCAGCAAATGAAGATCATTAAGAGACATATAGATCATAGGGCTACACTTTAATTTAGGACAAAGTTGATATCAGGGTGAGTGTTTGGGAAACCATGTGAGAACTGTATTTATTCTAGAAATTGATATGAACTATGTAGAAATTCAGTTCGAAGGAAATGCTTACAAAGTGTTATGAAATGTAGGTTTTTTAGGTCACTGTTAAAGCACCCTTGACATAACTACCAAGTTCGCATCACAAGTGGCCTAGACTTACCCCAGCTGGTCAGAACTGCCCTTTTACTCCTTTTATTGATTGATCAATGCTCTCTCCACATATGCACATAAAGAAATTTGATGGTGGTATGTACAGTGCCTTCCTGGAACAGCAACAACAGCAAACCATTAAATCGTCTAGTCCAGAAAAAACAATCAATCAGCCATGGGTTTGATTAGGTCTGCCCTCCCTCCTTACAAATATTAGGTTATAACTTCATCCCCCCAAAAGGCTATATACTTCATTAATGTTGCAATAAAACTATATAAGGTTAACAAAAGTAATCTGCCACCACACACCGATATGCAGATATAATAAAAAACAAAATCACTTCTCACAGCTATCTGGCCTGCTAATTATCCTTGAATATGTGTATTAGGCATGTTTCCACTTTGAAATTCTATTTTATATTTGCAAGCTTTTTTGTCAATGCATAATAGAAAATTGGCTGTGTGTGCTGGGCTCATAAAGTAATTTTTTGTGTACTTAGGACAACTGTAGTTTAAGTCTGCCTGCCTGTTGCTTCTCTTCATGCTTCTCTTCAGTCTACATCCAGATTTACTGTTTTCTTCACGTGCAAGTTACAGTGCTTTCTCCGCGCTGCTGAATGTGTAATGTCCTGCAGGTTGGCTGCCAGAGTGAAGGCATTTCCCTGGAACACAGCTGGTGAAACTAGCTGGGGGCATTTGTAACAGGGAAGGGCCTGAATAGCGTGGTCAGAACCAGGCTTCTGGTAGGCTTGGTCCTCTGCAACCTTGTCCTGTGTCCCACAGTGCACACAAATGGAGCTGAAGTCTCTATCCTAAAGCCCATTTAAGGATTTGTGCAAAATATTACAGACCCAGAAGAAATCCTAGAGTTGGAAGGCCTCCAAAATATGATTTTTTGCCAGGACTGGTCTATAGCAAAGATTATCAACTGTTCTGACCCTGCCAGTAACCTCTCAAAGCTCACAAATAGACCAGAGCCATATCATGTATTTAAAACCCCTCAAAAATCAAGAGAAGAGAGGGAACCCCAAATGTAGCTAATTGACATAAAACCCAGCAGTTCCCCAAGGAGTTCACAGCTCCTCTAAGTGTCAGTCAGAAGCAGATACTGCAATAGTACCAGTATCAGCCTCATCCTCCCCTGTGCAGGGGGGGGAATGTTACACACGCACCTACGCTCAGCTAGATGTTCATCATACACATGGGATACAGTCCCAGTTTGGGAACTGTACTTGGTCTGGGCCACATGCACGTTGTGAAAAGTAACTGTATCTATCAGGGCAGAGTAGTATACAACACTGCTTGCTAGAAAACAGAAAACCGGAGGACAGAGTGAAACTATTTCTCTTTTAAATCTCAGCCTAGCAAGGAAACACTGTCCCTGACCATGGGGAATTATATGTGACCATGTGCATAGCTGCACAAAAAGCACAGTGAAGAACACAGAAACACACAGAAGCCAATTGTAATATGGTCTGAAAAGACAGGACTTTACTACACCAAGGACCTAGACTCTTGGTCACAGTATCCTGCAGGAAAGTGTATGCAAGTATTGAGTTGTGGTTTGAAGCTAGCTTAAAGGGAAGAAGTTTCCTACATCCAAAGTGAAATTTGTCAGGTCCAAATTCAAACTAAACACATTCAATGAATCAATAACATTAGATTAAGATTTTGTTCTGTTCTCCATTTCAAACCATATACACAATTAGTATATTTTTTAGATATAGGGAGTATAAGTAGATTCCAGTCTCTATTTTGCAGTTGGTTCTAAGGTGGTTCTAAATGGTTCTAAGGACATTGATTTATACTGGTATGATAGATGCAGCTCCTGATGAAACTTATACATATCATCCATTAGTGAAGTATTTATGTTAAGTATATATTTTAACCTATTCAGATTTCTATCTGAATTTTTTTCAGAAGAGTACATTATACTCAGCACTTTACAGCGAAGTTATAGTTCAGTAGACCTTCAGTGTGGAGGTAACTATTCAAAAGTAAAGTAAGCTTTAAGAACATCTTTTCAACAGTTTCAAGCTGTTTCTTGAAAATTTCTAGAATATGTAGCTATGTTTTCTCCTAATCTCCATTTTCCCTTGCCTGATGCTTGACTCAGAAGGGAGTTGTGGGTGTTTGGTGTTCCAGGAAAGAACAACTGACAGGCTCCTGACTTTTGTAGCAAGAAAACAACATTGAATGAACTATTTTGAAACACTTGAATGCTTTTAAAGTGTCAATCTGTAGAAAAAAAAACAAACCATATATTACAGAATGTGTGTTATATTTATTTCAATACTATACACACATTTTGAATGACCTTAATAATCTACCAGTGATTTAAGTTCTTAGGAACCCTCATTTTCAGAGTCAGGCTACTCAAACTTTTCAAATCAGACCTCGTAAAGCAAATAAAGCAGAAAAGATATTAAAGGATATCCTTAGCTTGAAACTTGAAGCGCTTTCCTCAATAGAATGAACCTAAAGACAGGCTTGAGGTCTTTCTTGAAATAGGACTTATATCATACCATGCAATCATGGAATCATGGTACAAGGGTAGAGATATACAAAAGGAGAGAGAGAAATTTATACATTATTTAAATTCATGTAATATCCATATCAGTGCTTTAGAAGCATTGAACATTTCACCATGTTTCAGACTTTCAGTCCATGAGTTTCACTTCTAAGCATATAATTGCATCACCTTTCTTCATGCCCATCAGCTTATAAAGATTCCATGAATTTAAAAAAGAAAGTAACGCACTGAAAGGAAGAAGAAATATGCTACATTCCACACAGAACCTCATGTCTTTTCTACTATAAAACAAATAAGAACTTTATGGTAAACTGAAAGGAAGAGAACGTGAGGCTATAGTGGAGAACCTATAGTCGTGCCCAGTGAGAAGAGTGGAGCAGGGCCAGTGACGATGACTGTGGTCAGGAGATCACCAGACAGATCTATGGTGATGAAACAGGTCCCAGGTGGAGCTGGGAAGTCACATCAGCAAGTAGGGGCTGATGTGACTTCCCAGGCACAGACATGGCCACAGCACAGCTCAGGTGAGCACCATGGTCCAGGGCCTGAGTTTACATGCCATTAAATGTGGTTCCTGAGCAAAGTAGGGGAGGGTCTCAAGGAGGTTTCTGAGGGCTGTTTCCCAGCAGGCTGACACAGGCCACAGGGCCCAGGAGTGGGAGCTGGTTCTCCCATGGGCAGCCAGACTCCTGCCTGCAGGAGAAGGGCACTCAAGTTCTTTGCTAGATGGGTAAGGATGGTTTGGTGCCAAGTGATGGGATTCATCTAACTACACCAGATGCCCCATCTAATCAAAAGGAAATGCCAATGACTGGATGAGAACGTCTCAAATCTTGCAGAGCAGGCATCTCTCTGCAGCTCTGAATTAAGACTGCTGTATAAAATTGGGACTCACAGCCAGCCTGGAAGGATCTTCTTTTCCTGGAAGGATCCATTTACGTCACGTTATAGCATGGTGGCAGTGGTGCAATCTATCTCAAATCAAATTCTGTCTCACATCCTGATATTTCTTATTTCATCTGCTTAAAATGTAGGCTGCATCTTAATGGTGCCTTTACTGCTGGTGTAGCAGCACATTCCTTATGCAGTATAACTCTTTTCAGTTTTGGCAGAAACTCTCCAATTTTGGCTAAAGATCTTCTATTTGGACTGAAGAGAGATGGTAGACAATCTTTTCACCTCTACTGCCTTTCCGATGGCCCAGGAGATAGCAGTGCAAGGTTTGAACTCCAACAGGACACCCTTCCAAGTGAGGGGCAAGGATAAATGAACACCGGCATATCCCCTTCTAAAGCAAGGGCTGGAACCACAAAGCAACTGTATAAAAGGCGATCACCACCATCATGAGTTGTGTTTGAAAAACTAAAAAGCAAGCAAATTTGCCTTGTCAAAAAACACAGTTCAGTGACAAGCATTGGGAAATCAAAAGGAAGAAAGGCACCTAACTCTGAGCTGCAGGAAATTATGAGTTCCAGCTGCCAGCTTAGCTGCTCTCTTTAATGAAAAAGTCCAGGAAAACACAATCAGATGGGTGAACTCCCCAGTGACTTAAATCTTGTTCAGTGTCCCTGACCCAGTGGCTTCCCTTCAAGCATAAATCTTTCACACAACTTTTAGATTATATGTCATTATAAGAACAGTGAAAAAGAAACCTCTTGATGTTACAAACAACTGCTAGGAAAAAAGCCACAAACAAATGTTTGGTAATTAATGATTCATGATGAAGCTGATCTAATGAATGTATGAGTGTACAGAGAATGAACTGGAGCACTAACAGAAAGGCTTTGGTAGGCCACTTAAAACAAAGACAACACGCTCCCAAATGCAGGAGCTCACTGGAGACCATCCAAGTTGGGCAAAACTACTGCTGTCAAAAGAGCAGAATGAAAGGAGTCAGGCACAGCTGGTGGAAATGCACAGTAAAATTTCTTGAGAATAATTTTTAATTATATTATGATGGTCACAAGAGAGAGGCTGAACTCATGTCCTGATGGAAATTGATTACCCTCCACAAGGTGTCCCTAGGAGAGCCTCCAAACTGAGCCAATGTTTCCAAAAGACAGTCTGGCTTCTAGTCACAGCAGGTTAGCAATGTCCTGTCCTTCTAGCAGTGTGAAAGCCAATCTAATCAGGTATGAGGCATTTGATGTATGGAAAAATTAACCAGCATCTAGAGAGAAAACCTGGCACAAGATGAAGAAACCTGGCAGCTGAGACAATAGACCTGGCAAAATTTACAAGTTTCATTCCAGTTTTGTTGAAGGTAATTCCTCTCTGCTTTCTATTCTACATAGCCTTTCTTTTGTTTTCATTCTAGGTTGTAAATCCAAATAAGTAAGCAAGCTAGTCTACTGTGTGCCATGACACCAATCCGCAGGAAAGCACAAAAAGAACTTTCCATTTATTTCTCTCTAAACTCTTTGTTTTAAAACATGCTCCTAAAACTAACTTTACAAGCATCTTTTTATGGAATACAAATAATATGAGTTAAAATATCTAAGAGTATATGAATTACAAAGTAAAGGCAAAATGTTAATATAATCAGTAAGTGGTCTCACAAACCAATGGAAAATAGTGTTATTTTTTAATAAAGCACTTAGCTAAAATCAGAGTCTTGCAGATTGGAGGAGAATTGCTGGTGGACTCTGGAAGCTCTTTCACAGAATTCTTTGTCTAGACAAAGAATGTATGTGATGTTTTGTTTCAAAACAAAAACAAGTATTCACACTTAAGATTTATCTAGCACGGTGTTTCACACAAAGATGCTCTCTCTCAGCTCTTTCTGAAGATGACCCTTCTCTGGCTGTCCTTGGATTTCTTCTGCCTTCTTCCTTGAAATGTCTGTTGCTTTTTTTTTTTTTTTTTTCTTTTTCCTGTCTGTACACAACTCACTCAAGAAAAAGGAAAAGAAATTTCACAATTTCACCCATCTCTCTCTCATCCCAAACTCTTCTCATACATTTCACCTTCCTGCATGTGGCCAGAGTTTTGGGAAAGGATTCCTACTGTCTTATCTACTTTCCCCCCAAAAAAGGAATTATATTTTTCCTGACTGACTAGTGGCTGTACCATAGCTTAGCATTACTGAGATTTTCATATAACTCCTAGAATAACATGACACATTTAGAAAAAATAACCAACTGTTTCTTCATTGCAAGGCTTACCTAGACCAAGGCACTCAGTGATAAGCAGTTCAGTTTTCCAAACACACAACCGAACATCCACACTGTAGACCAGCTTGATTTGTATCCATGTATTTTCCTCCTAGAACAATGTGGTAACCTGCACTAGCAATTAACATTTTTAGCAGGATGGTTAGAGCTTCACTAGCATCATTTTTTCACACTCTGCTGTAGAAGAAGCTGATGTCCTTTCTACAGAGGCAATATCAACTCCAAACTTAATTTGCTCAGGTACTGCTGTCACAGAAAGAGAATTATGTTGTACTGTATTGATCCTACACTGGCAGTAATTACAGCAGCTGGAGCAGCTGCTCCTACATGTGGTAGATGTGCGTCCATGTGTGCATGTCATCAACTTCTATTACACAGGAAATGTGGTGGCATATTTACATGTATCTATTGAAGATGTGCAGTATTTTGAAGTGGCTTGCTTGTCACTGGGCATACATGTATGGCGCTATCACCAGACACTTCTAGTATAAGAATGCCAAGGCACGGATCCAGTATGGGGCAAAAGTGCCCAGGAGCAGAGATACAACGTGGCAGACAAAAAGATGGGGGACAGATGGGGGGATATTCCAGTAGAGATTCTCTGTGAGGACAGTGACTCTTACATAAACTGAGTGTTGAGAAAGCTGAGTATAGTGCAATTTCTGCAGTGTTGCTATTCATAAGTCGGGGAAAAGTTGAGGCAGGAGAATTAAAAGTGTGGTGATATCACATCAATTTGACTAATATGCAGTAATAAGAAATGCTTTCAAAACTGCTGTGAGACAATTTTAATGAAGTTATGTGAACAGCTGGCTCTGATCCTCTAGCATACTGGCATGTGGATACACAAGGATATGTGCACCTACCCACAAGCTAGGGACTACTGACATCTGGAAGCAAACTCTTCCAAACCACTACAAGTCAGCAGCTAACAAATTCTATACTGACAAACAAGCTGTCAATATTGAGGTAACAGAGGTTTGAAGACAACTGTTGATGTGATTCAATAATGAATGCTGGATTTAGCTCACTTTCCCCAAATTAAAAAGCAAATTAACAAACACCTTATTGCCGGGGCTACATTCAAAGGCAGGAAATAACAACTAAGTACATTTCGTTTACCGAACTATACAGTCATGGACACGGAGAAGTGTGATGTTCTGATGGAGCAGAATGATGCTATGCTCTGTTTCAGTATGCATTGTCGTTAGACTACATGCTTGCAATGATTTGAAGCTCTTTTACAATTTATACATTTTCATTGATGTCATGGAATCTTTCCTTTTCTGCTTTTTCCTCTCCTCCTGATTCTGATACATAGATCTGTGGTCTGAACTTCATCCAAATCACAGAATATTTCTGTGAATCTTTTATTTCTTTCTGCCTGGACCACTATTCCCTTACATTACTGGCTGAGACAGAATGTCCTACCAAAGGTATAGTCATTTCTCCCACAGAAAAAAGAAAAATTTCCTCCTTAAGCTTTTCATCTTGACAAAGGCAGACAGTGATACTTTTTTACTTTGGCGTGGGTCTATTTCATCCCTGTACAGTGACCTTCTCAGATATCACCCTACAAAGAAGTGTGGTAGATGTGATTCATTTAAGAGACTGGGACATCCTGCATTTGCAGGGGCTGGGTGTCAGGACAATGAGTCCAAGTCTGTTACACTGGTTACGCTGATTTTAGTTATTTCAGGCTTGGGACGCTTCGTGAAGTGTTAAATAAGCTGGAGAACCTTGATCAGGTCTGTCAGCAATCTCCAAGGCCTTTAACAGGAAACTATACAGCCACGCTGTGACTGAATGACTGAGAAAGACAGCTATAGGAACAGCGGTAGGGAGTCTGCAAGAAACTCAGAAATCTTGAATTTAACCTGTAGGAAAATCCTGAGATTTGACAGCCAGGAGAAAAGACATTTTGTGGTGAAAAGAAATAGGGTATTGAACCAGCATATGGGGCTTGTGGATAATAATGCCTTCTCTTGCTTGTGCTCTATATCCTGGACAATGTCATGAAATACAGTTATTGTGTTACCAAAAGAAAGTGCCAAGAGGCCCTGAAGGGACTTTTTAACTTGATACTGCCACTGGGATTTATAAGTCAACCCCTTATCCCACCTGCACAAGCAAACCCAAATTCCAAGCACACACAAGCCCAATTTTAAGGAGCTTGTGCCTGATGGGTACCATCCAAGGAAGATTCCAAGAGAAGCATGAAAGGAAGTCATAACTGAACAAACCTTCCTTTCTTTCAAATTTCAACTTCGAATACACTTCTTTTTAACCTGTATTTTCTTTGCTTATGAGCTTCTCTGCCTGCATAATCCTGTATACTCCTTCCTCTCCTAAGACTAGATGGGAATGTGTAGCATACCTCAACAAAAGACAATAAAATTACATCATACATAAGGTTGGTGCAAAAGTGTTTTAAAGCTCTATGCGCATCTACGACAGTACTTAATTAGCATAAAATATAATTTATTACTGACTACAATGTCTATCCTAAATTTAGCAACAATAACATAATGATATCTTCACAACTGCCTTCATGTGAAGATCATTGTGTGTTAGGCACATACCACGCAGTGAAGCTCACCAACAAGGGAGGGAGGTAAGTGTCAGTAAATACCTTTCATGAAAGAAGTCAAAAGAAGCAAATGCAAAGGTATAAGCTTGGTTTTTGTTTGGGTGTTCGGTTTTTGGGTTTTTTGTTTGTTTGGTTTGGTTAAATTTTCTGGGCAGCCAGTTTCTGGGTGGAAACTCCTGGAATTAGAAACCCCGCTTTCAGAAATACTGGAAGTGTCACTGAGGTAAAATGAAATTGTAGCTCCACGAAGGCCTAAGTGTTCCAGTTTCTATAAAGTAAAGCTGAGTATTGCTACATCCTTGATGGAAAGGACTGCATAATAGCACAACCACTCCTCATTGCTAGGATGGGTGTTGTGTACAGCTGTGTGGGCGGGACACGGAGAGAAGGAGGAGGTCGTGCTATTCCCCTCATTAATTTTTCACCTGGATTGTTTGGATCTGAAGGTGTTCCCTGTGCATAGCAAACATTTGGTCTTTTCGTCCGACACCTGCAGTTCTTTCATACACTTGCAGAGCCCCGGAAGAGATGGGGAGCATGTCAGGGTCTCCGTCTTCACCACACTCCTGCAACAAGGGTACACCAGGGTGGGCCAAACAGGGGCACGCAGCCCCACAGAGCTGAGGCATTATGTGTAAGGAAGCCTGGGCTTACACTGGGTTTATGCTCTCCGGTCTCCTGCTGTGTGAGCTCCAGAGTGATCTTTAAGGACTGCTTCATGGGAATTGTGTTGTCATGGCTGGAGTCAAGGTATGCAGCACTCATCTGTTCGAAGAAACAACGGGGGAGAAATCTGTAGTAGATGAAGCCCTTGAGAGAGTTTCTTTTGACTCTTCCTAGGCTTTTTAGAACTGAGAAATCAAGCTTAATTGGAATTTAAAGACATTATATGGTAGGAATGACTGATGACATTTGATAGTTGAACCTGAATCAAAAGGACAAACCACATCATTTATAGGAAATATTTCAAAACAGGGCATTTAAATATATTTAAATATTTTCTATAAAATCCCTCAGCTCTTTAGATCATTATTCAGAATCCATAAATAATAGTGCAATGCCCATTTAAAAGATATGATAAAAAGTGTTTTTCCATGGGGCTACAAAAGCTAGTGCACTTTTACATCCAAGTACATTCTTAGAGCTAATCAAATGTTGCAAAATGCCTCTTAGTTTAATTGCATGTACAAACATACAAACAAAAAGAGAAAATAACTGAGTTTAGTCATTATCTTTTTCTTCATTATTGTCATCATGGCAGCTGTGGGCAAAAGATCATATGAGGCTAAAGGGAGCCTGACTTCCTTGATCTTTACGAGTTTCTCTTCCCATATATAAACTGTCTTTTAAACTATAAACAAGTAACTTAATAATAATACTCTTTTTTATTATTTATTTTAAGCCAGCTAGGCAAATTTTGGCAAGTAGTCTAAAACCAGAAAACTGTTCTGTAAATTCAGAAACAGCCACACTAATAAAGTACAGTCATGGTCTACAACTTACATCAGACTTCAGCTGACAAAACTCACTTTCAAAAGGCTTAAACAATCATTACAACCTCAATGTGGTACTGACAAAAAGGTAAATAAATAAAAAAAAAAAAGCATCTCCACTGTGGGTTATTTCATAAATTCTGTCAGTCCACTACGTATCATATGTTCTTCACAGATTATGACTGATCCATGACAGTCCTGAGACGGGCCATTGCAGTTGCAGTATTATGGCTTTAAATGTAATATCAGACATCACCATGAGAAAAGAATACCCCCAGGAGTGGAGGACAGAAGGTAATACAGTGGCTCTTTCAGTGGTGTGGGAGACACGGCAAACTGCTGCATAGCTGAACAGTTCCCCTTTGTTCTCTGTTCAGCTATGGATCCAATTTCTCTGAATTGGGCTTATTACAATAAATATAGATGCACAACATGATTATTTATGGGAAGAAAACAGACAAAAGAGGTTGAGTTGCTGGTACCTAAAACCTCATTTTCTGAGCTTCTCCCCTTGAGGCCCTTTTCATTTGTTGCACCATTGTATTCTCATTGTTGCTCAATGATACAAACCTAAGCTGTTCATCAATTTACTCACTCCCCCAATCTCTTTCTCTCTCATGTGAGCTTCCTCTCTCTTCCCATGTTAATAGTTCCCCTGAAATCCTATCACTTTGCTGGAGGATTGATGTAAGTCTCCAGCAATTAACATAATTACAAGCCTGATTATCTTCTAATTGCATTATGAGTATTTGGTTATTCACTACACAAATTAGAGAAAATTAAAGAGGAGCAAGATCCTGTGGTGTGGGCGGTATGCTTTCTAAACTGTTATGAGCATCTGAATGCTGTGAGATAACAAGAAAGTGAAGACGTTTTATATTCCTATTGGCTCACAGTTGTTCTTGTCATTGTATAATTTTTTTTCTTCTTTTAACGGTGTTTTATGTCACTGAAAGATGCGGTACTATTATTTCCTTTGTTCATGCAAGTTGACTGACAACATACAGTAAACTAAAGTAAATGCCATATTTCTCTATATAGATTTGGTAGACTAAAATGTTAGTTAGAAATTTGAACAAAAGGCACCTAGAGGATAGGCTTCTGTACTACTGAGAAACATCAATAATTCAAATACATAATTAAGGGATACTGTTCGTGGTGACAGGGGAACGTAACAGTAAACAAACATCAAGAATTTAAATTTCTTGCCTGTCTCTTTCTAGCATTTTTGAGGTTACTCCATTATTACTTAAATAAGCAGGGATAAGTTTAAATAGTGTGTAATTACCAGAGGGCAGTTTTAAACCTGAATAGCACTTTGACAGGGCATAACCAATACAGGACATGAGTCACTCTACTGGCAGCAATGCCAGCAATGAAAAGGAGTGCTTGAAACGTACAGGATGGAAATTCATGGAAAGAAAATTAAGTAACTGGATACATTTTAAAATGGTATTTTTAAAAAGAAATATATGGAGTTTGCCCAAACTATGGAGAGAAAAACTTATGACAGGGAAAGGGAGCAAAGACTTACAGAAAGGATTGTAGCTTATGCTGTTGTTGGGGTTGAAGACTATGACTGCTGCTGGAAAAACAGCCGTCTCGTGCCTCATGCAGGACTAACCACTCTGTTACACACCCTAGAGAGCCAGTGAGGTAGGAGGTGGTGAGGTCTGTTCCAAGCAAAGCAGCTGAGCTCCCCTGAGCAGCGCGGTGAGCTCCCTTTGCTGACTTCCACCTTAAGTAACTGCTGACTCTTCTTGTGCTTAGGGATAACTCAGTACCTGTCTTGTTATGAGCCAAATCCTGCTAATGATCTTCCTGGGAGCCTTTTTCATCTTATAAATATGCTTTTAACAGAAGCTAACCTGCCAACACTAGAAACTGGTGTCCCTGAATGACTTTACAGGATACAACAATGGTCTAATATCAGTGCATATAACTTTGGCTTTTGTACCAAGAGACCTCTAACCTGCTCCTAGTCTCAAGATTTCCAGTTAGTGGTACTGGCACCCAGCCACAAGAGAATAAATTGACATTTGCTCATTTCAAAAGGGTCAGAAAACAGCCTTTGGTCAGGAATTTTGCCTTCTGACCTAGGAACTGGATAGTGTGGAATTCAAAAGTGTGACCTAAGGCTTTGCAGCTGTAAAGCATCCACTATGGAAAAAAACTTCCATTCACATCATTGTCCTAACTGTAAAGGAGGTTGCAACATCTCAGAGAGAGTTTTTGATTCACCTCATATGTTAGAGCAAAGCAAATTTCAAGCTGTGGATACAACTTCTCTTGAGTTCTCTAACCTCACCTCCCATGCAAGACTATAATTCACAACTGAAGAACCATGCTACTTCTCATTATACAGGACCAAAGGGAGTACTATTATTTTACACAAAGAAGACAACAGCACACATTTTGAAACAACAGCAGCAAATCTCCTGGATTTTACAGGCAGCAGGGCCCATTCCAGGCCTCCTCTGGACAAGATAAAAAGTACTGCAAACTAAAGCAAGACAACATTCAGTCAAGCATCAAAGTCTCCCACGCAGAATGCAACCGGCCTTGTTACTACATACATGTCCCAAAGTTTCTCTTAAAATGAGCTCTGTCTTATCCGAACTTCTCTGTTCATTCCTCCTTAGGATGGGCAGGAAAGCAATGCCATTTTTCCACATCCTCTAGGACATAAAAGGCTGTCT
The DNA here is from genome assembly GCF_011004875.1 of Balearica regulorum gibbericeps. NCBI lineage: Eukaryota > Metazoa > Chordata > Aves > Gruiformes > Gruidae > Balearica > Balearica regulorum. The sequence continues at coordinate 41,278,401 of NC_046185.1, forward strand.
TGCTCAGTAGAGCTCTCAAGGTCCATGTCTCCTGGACATTTACTGATGAAAGAAGTTGGTCATTATTAAGAAATCAATGGAATACAAATTTCAAGGGGAAAGGTGAGAAGAACCTTAACTATGTATCATTCTAGCACAGCCATAAAAAAATCCATCATCAACAGAAGAATTTTCTTAAATACAAGTGAGCCATGTATACATATTTTCATTTGCTGCTGCCAAGTGTGTGTATAACACTATCTCGGAACCCACCACCATGTGCTTCAACTGATCCATCTAGACAGAAAATAAAGAGAGAAACTATACACCATATGATTCCTTAACAGATAATTTAGAAGTATTTTTCAAGTGGGTTTAAAATAGATTCAATATGAAATTGAATTTTTGAAAGTAGGTAAAATTTCACGTAACTTTTTAAAGCTGTATAACTTTAATAGCTGTAGACAGTGGGCCAAATTCAGCTTTAATGTAAAACACACTGAATTTAATTAAAAGCTTCATTGAATTTACTGGCAATTTGCCCAGTTGCCACAGAATTCGGTTTTGCACAGTCTTTCACTTCCCTCCTACTGCTTCTCAAAGCTGTCAGCTGTATTATAGAAGTCTGCAGAAGTCCAGGACTGGTAGTGCAAGTGGATTTAATAGTCTAGTATCGACGAGCCCATGGAGAACAGTCACCTTGCAATTCTGTCAGGGCAAGTAAGCAACAGATCACCATTTTCATGCTGCCGTTTTTTAAATTCTGCAAATACTTGGTTCTGAATGGCACCCCTGAAATTTAAACTGAAGCCTGGACTCCCAAGAGAAAGAATGAATTAGAAGCCAATAAATGTGGATTTTTTCTTTTGCACTAGCACTTTACAGTCCCACTTTGCAAGCAGGTAAGAATTATGAGCATCTGATTATCGACAGAAGACACATATACTTCCTTTGAAAAAAAATCCTGTGCAGTACATAGATAAAATTTCCACAACACAGTGTCTCTGAGAGCCAAATAAGTTGCCAGTGTGTGTTCTTTACAAGTTATGTTAACAATTTCTAGGAGGCAATATTCATGACAGGATAGTCTAGAGCCATCTCAGATTGTTTTAGAACAGAAAGCAGTACATGACTTAGCAGGCAGGTCATAATACCGTGCCACAGCTATCCTTAAATTTGAACTGTTACCTCCCTTTTTGATGTGAACCTTCTCCGCCACAGTGAAAAGCAAACAAAATATTGTTTCCCTGCTTCATTACTTTAGTAAGAAGGATTGACGACATGCTTAGCTGGCAGGAAAAAATAATTTATTTCACTGTCACCTTATTTGTTCACCTGCTGCAAGGTAAATAGAAACTAAGTCACTTTTTATTTATTTAGCTTTTGCAAGACACCCATACTGACATAGCTAACATTATCTGTTATATACAACCACTCTATTATACTGATCACAGAAAATAAAAATAGTGCGAGACCATCTATAACAAACTTCACCCTTAATAGTTAATATTTGTCAAAAACAACATTTCACCTTTTAGATTTTTGAACACAATGCCCTAATTTTTTTTTCACTCATCACTTTTCCAATTTAAAATGTGTTTTGAAAATAACAGTAATTTAACTTATTTCATGTTCAAGATGTACTAGGAAAGTAAATGGTTTACATGTAGGAGTTTTCAGTGTCTGGGTTTTATCTGTTATCAAAGATCTATTACTATTATTAGTAAAATCTCTTTGTCATAACAGTACAAAAAATTTAACTGATAAATATATTTGCAAACGCAGTTAAGAGCAAATTCCCATGTTAACTTCTCAGAGAAATTTCCCGCTAGGGTGTGGCTGAAAGCAGAGAAAGTGAGTAGGGATTGTACAGAGATTACTATGTATTAGCGTAAAGCATATCTTTTCCTGTGAAGTGAAGAATGGTATGAGCTCCACACTCAAAATGAGAGTATAAATTTGACTCAACAAAGCAGCCTGCCTGCAGGAGCTTGCTCTACTCTCTCATTTCATAGCACAAATAAAATGCTTTTTTATTCTGCCTTTGCAAATAGAGTCAAACATTCTAAGTAAAGTAAAATCTTATATCAAGGGGACAAGGAAAGAATTTATGTTTCAGGAGATTGCCTGATAGCAAAATGAGATGCAGGGTAAGAAGGTATTACGGCAAACAGGTATAAGGCCGCAGAAGTGAATGTAGAGAGGGTTTGGCTTCATTTTTTTCTGTTTCATGTTGGCTTCAGGACATGCAGGACTGAGCATTTCGTTGTCGCTTTGGTGGATCAGCAATTGTTTCCGACACTCAGCTGGCCTCTGCATGGGCAGACCTGCTGCAGCCTAGTTAGTCCCCACCTGCAGCTGCCTGAGCGGGGGGTGCTTTTCCAGAAGCCTGTAAGAACGACTGAATTCATACCTACCTTAGCCGTAACAAGAAGTTGTCACTGTCTCCATGGATTACAAATACAGGCAACATTTCTCTCTCTGCCGCGTGAATTCTGGTATGCGCCGTTCCTTCGCTTACGGTAAATAGAGAGGTTGCTTACTGCTGCAGTGTTTACCTATTGAAATATTACTATTTCAAGAATGCATTAATATCTTTGAAATGTTGTCCTTTTTGTTACTTCCAAATTTGTCGGAAATCTGTTTTCTAATGGCAATTTTGGAAATATGCAAAAGTTTTCTGAGAACATGAACATCTTTTACTCCCCTTGAGTTCTCGAGTCGCTGTGCTAGAGCCAGTCTGAGGCTCCATCTTCCCAATGGTGACTTACTCACACGTGTAAACAGACGGGAGCACATTCAGTGGGGGAAACTGAAACTACTAGCAAGATGGAGGGCATTCACCTAAATGGAAAATCCAGGTTCAAGCCACTCATATAAAGCAGACAGAAGAAAAAACTGACCTTTGTGTTCTCTTGGTTCACACACACCCATTTCCCAGTTGGATCTGCTAAGTTTTATTCAGTTTAAACCAGAAAATCCTTCTTGAAACTGAAGTTTTGTTGAAATTGGTACATTTCTGGGAAAAGAAAAAAGCCTTCCCATTTCAGCTAACCAACATTTTCACTGAGACATTCTGACACAGTTCTCATGGTAAACAGATATTTATAAATTTTTATTATGATTCAGTAGCGCTATATTTATGTGGAGTACATTACGTTCTATGTTTACTTAATCTCAGAAGATATAACAGTAATATATGGAACAGTTACGTACAGTGGGAAGACTTTATGTATACATTTGATATATTAACCTGCTATTGTTGTACGTTTATGGAACACCAATGAAAAAAATATAAAATATTATAACACTTGATCTTTGATGACGATATTATGCTAATACATCATATTTTATGTATTCTGAAGAGAGTTTTCCTTTCCACTGCAAACAATCACCACCTCCCAGTATTTTTCCAGGACCCGATTTCAAGACTGTTGTACACTCATTTGCCTATAGCAAATAGTTAATTTTTCCTCACAATTCTGGGACCAAAAAAGGCAAGAGAACTTCTGAGGTGTAGTTCACATCATACTAGGTCATATTTACGTGTATACTATGGAGACATCACAGCATCCTCAACTTTTACCAGCCATGTTCATCTGAATGCTGGCCTTGCTGTTATTTTGCAGCACCTGACCAGCAGCCACAACTTTGGTCTCTGCTTTCAAGCTAAACCAAAAATGTAGAGAGCTGTCTCCAATGTTTCTGTTGGATAAGTATATAAACTAATTTTCAACTTTTTTTAAGATGCATTGGATTTCAATATACCACAGTTCTGGACTTGCTGAGTTCTTCGGGGCTAATAGCAGAGGACAAAAGTAGGGAAAGTAAAGAGCTAGTCAATATATTCTGGCAGGACATCCTTGCATGACACACCAGGGACTTTAAGTGAGAATTTGATGTGTTTTCCTCACATTCGTATCTTCTTTTCTTGTCAGCAGCTGAAGATCTGGCTAGCAGTTTCCACAGCAGTTCACTTGGAGAACATTTATAGTGAGCTACCAATGAGCTAATAATGACTGGGAAATAATATCCTTGCACTCACATTTTATGTCAGGATTACAGCAGGTGGCAGTCACTGTTGTGCCATAATTTTCTCCATTTTAGAGGGCTTCTCCAACAATCTGGGCAGAATTCAACTTTAGAATCAGTAGTACCGAGTTGAAATTTATTTCCTCTGTTCACTGCATGCTGCAAGTAATTTCCTATAGATTCAACCATGTATCTTGCATTAATGTAAGTTCTAAACCTCTTCAGGCATCTTATTTTTTCACGTTTTCCTCATCTCTAGTGGCTGGGTGGCCTGCAAGTGAAATCCTGGTCAAAGAATTACTGCCCACTTTAAACTGTTTTCTAAAATTATGAGTTATTTTAACATGAAGGATAGCTGCAATTTTTTTCATAAGTTTGGATTTTCTGCATTTTTTTTTTTTGTTTTTATGCTGCTTACAGCCTCACTTTGGGTACTTTTGTCACCTTGGTTTAGGACGTTTAGAGCTGCCAAACCCTGCAGAAAAGGCTTACGTAATCATGGCTGATTCATTAGTTTGCTGAAGAAAGCATAAAAAGTTCTCACTTGTGAGATTTTCCATTCCACCACTTCAGTGGACAAACTTTCTTGCTCTGACACACTCGATCTTTAAGATTTTGAAAGATGTTAGATGAACTCATGAAGGTTAGGACTACCAGAAGCTACTGCTGAGCATACGCGGGCATATCAAATGAAAGACCATACCGTACTTGTACTGTTTGCTAGAACCTACTTGTAACCTTCATGGGTTATTTTCAAAGGTAAGAGGAAGTGTGTCCCAGTATAGTAATTCTTACAAGCTATATTTAATCTCTAGAAATTTATTTTCTGTATTTTGAAATTAACCAGCATACTTTCTGTCTTACTGATTAGGACAACAGTCTTTTAAAGGGCATCAGTTTGCTTCATTTTCAAATTTACTTACAGAGAATTATCCAATGCAACTACTGCAGTACATTTAGCTGCCTGTTCCCTATCATTTCTTTCAAGTTATTTTGATAAATGGACATACTGGTGTTTGCTAACCACAGAACGTGATTTTAGAGAACATCTTTGAGACATAGACCAGAAGTTTTCACATAAGCTACAACTAAAGTGAAAAACACTGTATGGAATTCATTTACCCTCTGGAGAATACAACCTACAGGGACTTTGGGCTACAAAAATATAATTTTATATGGAAACAGAAGTCACCAGGCCACTTTGCACCTGCCCTACTCTGGTAAACCACATCCTTTTATCAAGAACAAAACTTTATGGATTCTGCATTTACCAACAACAGCCAGTGATAGTGATTTCCTTGCATTTCTTTTTTTTGTTCTCTAAATTTCAAGGCAATTTTAAAACAGTATTGCTGCTTTCTTCTAGGTACTGTAGGCCTAAGGGAAACTTTGATAATTTAACTGAAAAGGCAATTAAATAAATAGAAAGATGCAATGTACCCTCCACCATCACACACTCATTCTTATGCCTTTTCTACACCTCTCCCCCTTCAACTCAATCTTGCATAAGACTCACTAAATTCACTGGAGTCCATATTTTACTCATATGCCTTTAAAGTATCTGTCTCTACCCTTCCAAAAAATTAGGTTTCTCACTAAAATGTTTCTCATAGGTCTGTATTTTTAACATCTATCAGTTTGCCTCGTTTATCATAGTAATATGACTAGCAGTAATCGTGCTAATATTTTAATAATAATAATAATTAATTAATTATATTATTTTACCACCCCTGCTGATCATCTGTTTTAACTTGTCTGACAAAGAACTGCTGTAACGAAATATGTGAACTTAGCGACTACAAATGAGGCAATATGACATGGTGTAGTCACTAATTTGTCTAGATGAAATGGCATCAGAGGGTATCTTGTGTCTTTCCCATTTCATTTGAGATAACAATGATGGTTTTGTTAACACAGGACCTTAGGTTCCTTAAATGGCTGCTGGTCCATTACATTTGGAAACACTCCCTAAGTAGGGTATGAAATCATATATTCATTTTTTACAGAGACACTAACGAGAGCAAAAAATGAAAGCTGAACTTAACCCTCCCCAGCAGTTAAATTTAGCAGTGGTGTTTCCATCCTAAATACAGAAAATACCATCTTAAAGATAAACAATGAAATATGTTGAAGATGCATATTATACATGAAGTATTTTATTATTAACCTTGCCTGACATCTAGTACACACTTCAGCAAAGCTCTTTTGGGCTCTACTTCATTGATTTTAATGGAAACCAAAGGCCTGTTCTATAAAGTACATATAGAAGGCCATATACCACAATGCAAGTAATTTGGCATACATCCATAAGTCTTGAAAGGAGAGGCACTTAGAAGTGTGAATGTGAATTGCTTTGCAATCTGCAGTGTGGTAATATAGCTGTCAACCATATTTCATGTTGTGCAGGACTATGGATAGAAAGCATCTCTGGGAAGACATGCTTTTTAACTAGCAGAGACTGAACCACTGACATCCAAATACCCTTTTTTCTATCAGGGTCTAAAAAGTCCTATTAAGAAGTGCAATAGACAAAGACTACCTTTCACAGAACATGGGAAACTTACCTAAAATGTGGATGAAAAAAGAAAAAAAAAGTCCTTCTACAGAGTGTGCATGTAATATTAAAGAGAGAGAGAGAGAATTCATGTACTTGCACACAGCCAGAAACATGAAAGTTAGTGGTTTTGGTTTGGAGGGTCTGTGAATCCTTATAAGGTTTCAATTCCTTCTGAGTTTGCACCCTTGAGTTTTACTTTGGGTTATGGGGTGGAAAAAAAAAACCAAAACTCAAAACAATACCCATCAGATTACCAAGACGCTCCTTTCTTCAAGATGAAATCATTAAAAACCACAAAGTCTTGGCAGCTTTTCTACCTGAAATTATCTGTTTTCTAATATTCTCTGGCTATTTAGCTTCACTGAAAAGTTCACAAACTTCAGAAAACCTCATCCGAGTTCTAGTTTTGTAGCAGATCATGAAGACATTAAAGTGTCTAATTGCTTCTGCTTTCATTATGAAACCTTCCCCACCATTTATATGTGGCAACCCAAATCAGACAGTAGTGGCTGAATTCATGCATGAGAGTCATCTGGGATCTAAAAAAGATGAATTTGACTTCTGTAGCACAATAAAATGATTTATTTTAAACTTTTTATTTTCTTGCTCAACTGAGTATCTCACTTTCAACTACTCTTTGATGTGCTATGTGTTCTGAGCAAGCCACCAGATTTCTCTATGGCGCAGTTTCTTCCTAATCAGTAATATCAGGACAATGTTTACTCAGCTTTGTAAAGGTGCTTAGACAATTTAGGATGAATGACTAAAACCCAGTTATTACTATTATGTTCTAACAACTGTATGAGCCATATATAGAAAAAAAGGTATAGCATTCAGACAGCAGGCATTTTAAGATGAAACAGGCTTTAAGAATTCAGATTTTGGGGTCAGGGAAGGGTTTGAGTTACATACCCAATAATATTGCATTCAATGCAATATTGGAGCTTGAATGGAATTAATCTTTTAAAAAGCTGGTCACCTCTAGAATAAGACTTAGAATTTAATAATCAGTTCAAATTGGTCCAATAAGGGATGTAATCCAAATAACTTTTCTCAAGAAATAATTAAGAATATGTCTCTTCATGTTTGGTGTCCTGTAGCCTCTACACACACAGCACATATTTCACTTTACTTTAGTATCTCCCTGATTTTCAGAAACCGACTATAAGTAAATTATATTAAAAAAAAAAAATCCTTAAGAAGGAAACCAAAGTGTTTGATAACAGATAAAACCAGGGTCAGTGTCTGATTCACTGGCGTTTTCCCAGGCACAAGACATGTTTTCCCCAGGGGTCATCAGGTCCAGGCAAGCTGCATTCTTTCTGCCAGGCACTTTGTAATGTGCAATGAACAGTGTCATTTATTTTCATTTCCTCATACTTAATTGCATGCTTCTTGCTTCCAATATTAAGCCAGAAGGCAGGTGGTAGAAGCAGTAAACTAAACTACTACTAGCTGTCGGAGTTACGGACCATGCTACTCTCCTCTTGAAACAACCCAATTGTTTACAATTCAGCAGAAACTGCTGAACTGGAAAAACGCTTGCTTCCATTGCACATTCAATAGAGAGTTTGCTTTTACTCTGAAAAAAAAAAAAAGAAAACTAAAAAAATTATATTCTGTGTTTAGCAAACAAAAACTACTTAAAATTATCAACATTCTATCACAGTCATAGGAAGCAATATATGAAGTTATTGTTTTGGTAAATGCACCGAAAATATTTTTATGGTGTAGTGGGTTGGCTGCTTTAGCCAAGTAAGATGTCAGTAATGTTACTTCTGGAATTAATGAATTCAGTACTAAGCTAATTAAAAATTTAATGATCATGCCTGAATATAGAAATAAGACGTTTATCAGGTATGCAAAATTTAAGCTTATCATATTTGGAATGAAATTATTTCATTCATTGTGGAAGTTAGCATTTATTTCATTTTCCCCTATTATAATAAATAAAATAAAGCTTTATTAAAGACCCCCTTAAAGAACTTAATTTCATCTTCATGGTGCACCCAGGCTTTATTTCTGGTGTATTTTACCAACGGGTATGTCACTTCTACAGACAAATCAGGATTTATTGGCATATTTTAATGTAATGCAAAGTTCCCATGTCACTGTTGCATTCATGGATAGCATTTTATAATGTATAAGAATTTTTTTAATAGTAACACTGTTGTGCCACAGATTTGTGTTATTGTTGAAATATCCTGCTGAAATAGATACTGGAAATCATACCATATTAATATTAAAAATTATAAAGGGGGAAAAATAGAGTAACAGTAAATGTAATCTTGATATAATTTTAAAAAATCACTTCTCACCCCAGTGACTTCTAACTCCACTCAAGTGTTTTTGGATAAAAAGGTCCTAGTTATTCCTGCTGTAATTATCTAACAGCGATAAGTAATAAATACAGGATTTCTACAAAAATTATTTATTTGCATAATAATATAAGTGTTATTAACATACTTAGAAAAAAATCACTATATTTTCATGATTTATTATTTATTAGTGAATTTTATTTCATAAGTTTGCCATGTACATGTTCTAATATATTAATCAATAACTACAATAGTTAGTATACAATTTTCTGTGTATCATGAACACATCGCTGTTCACTTTCTAAAATAACCCACTTAAAGATTACTGATGTTGTTATTTCAGGATAAATAGCATATTTCAACTGCAAGAACGACAAATACACGCAAGTTCAGGCTGAATCCTACAAATTACTCTACATGGGAGCCTCTGCACCTTGGCACTACACCCTCTTGTTGCCAGTGGAGCTCTAAGCAAAGGAAGGATCATTTTGCTCGCACAATAAAATGGAATTGTGGAGCTCCATATTAGGAGGAATGAGACATCCCATTTAGAAATAGTGATAACATAAGAGCAGGCATACTATATTAAACAAAAATCCAGTCCCAATCTCCTGTGTCTGAAGAAAGACTATAGATTAAGAATATAAGCAGCTGGGCAAAAATTGAGTTACATTTGTTACCTTTCCCACTTCCAGCCATCAGGTGTTGAGAAATTTCTTAGCTGCATTTAAATTTCTGTTCTTGCAGGTAATGCTCACCTGCAGTTCTGTCACTGATGAATTTGTTTCTTTTCATAAGTAATTTTATTCGTCATAAAATCCTATGGTGCATCCAAAGCATCCCAATTAAACTAAAGATCCAATTGCTCTAAGAAGTGAGAGGGCAAAGGTTCAAGTTTGGAAAGCTACTGAACTGTCTAAAGCATCAAATTTTTATTTTCTTGTATAACTTAGATTTAATATATTAAATTCTATTTTTTTTTCCAGTGAAACTCAGGTTTGCAGACCTAGTTTCCAAAGGTACTGAGGAACCTTATTAGATATCAAAGTATTCATATAGTCCCATTAAAATCAGTGGAAGTTAAATGTCTTTTGGAAATCCCAATAGGTACTTTTTTCTCCATCCTTCAGCACTAAAATCTCTTAGGAAATATGATTTTTGAGGCCAGAATTTTAATCTCATTAAAATACCTGGTTCTTATATGGCAATCTAATTTGTTCTGGCTACCCTTATAATCAGTGGGGAAGGACTGAGAAAACTAGATGTGGTGTGGGCAGTTTGAAGTTGCCCTTCACCTTCTGCATCCACCTGGAAGAATTTCGAGTAACCGACTCTACTTTTGCCCTTCGCCTAGGTACCTGAAATTAGGTGAGATGCATCAGACCTTCTAGACTAAAATGAGGTTCTTTTGGACATATTTTCAAAAAATGGAATGCCTTTTCCCCTCACTCTGCCCAGTTACAGGCAATTCCAGAAAAATGGAGAATCCCAGATGAATGTCAGGAAGGCTTTTGAATTCTGAAGAAGGAAGGGTTTAAGACGTGCCCTCTGCCCTGAGGATTCCCTATTGCTGACTTCTCGGTAACAGTACTTTTGAAACATTTTTAGTTACCAAAGTACACCCATGTACTGAAAAATGAATGTAAGAAGCAATTTCAATCCTTCCCTACTCCAGTAATGTAGTGTATAATCACTTTGAATTAATATAAATTTATTTTTTGGGGGGGGGGGGAGGGGCGGGATGGGGGACACCACTTAATAGAATTTCTGGCATCCAACTTAGATAACGCATTTTCTTAACAAGACCTGGGGAGAGCCAGGAATGGCACATGGGAAGTCAGTGCACTTAGAAGAAACTGGAGAAATCAAATGGAAGGGACTATTCAATGTCCTTTAATCTATACAATTACACCATGTTAGCATGCACAGGGGGAGATACCTCCTTCCACTCAAAAGTCACAACATACAGTGTTCTTCAAAGCACTTTTTTCCTGAATCAAAGGGGAATGAGTCTTCACACACTTTTTCCTCCCAAAGACAGCCAGATGGAGAAGCATTTTCCTGCTTCTTCCCTGCCAAAATTCCCTTTAGAAGAGACAGAGAAAGCAAGACGGTAGCAAAGTGGCTTACAACCTGCACCAGGAAAGACCCAGGATTCATCGCTTGATCAAACAATAGATTAAAAAAAAATGAAATACCTCAGGGAGTCCAAAAGACGACTAAGCTCTCCTTTCTGTAGAATAACCCCCTAGTTACTAAGCCCTTTGCAGTCCCTTATTCCTGGATACTCAGGAAACCATTAGTTGGGAAACTTTTTGAAGTGGCAGTGTTAGAGGGCAAAATATACACACATATACTTGATAGACCAGTAATGGCTACCAGGCTAGGTTATACAGGCTAATTAAGGAAAAGAATACCTACTTTGTGAATTCCAGCAGTGCTTGGATATGATGTAAGAGACCACACTGCTCTGCATGGTTAATGCATGGTTAAGATTGCATTTCTCCTAGCAGTGTCCAAAACCTACACGTCTCTGTACTGCAGGCACTGGTAACTCAGGATACAAGTGCTCCTGGCTTTATCCTGTGGTTGATTTGGGGTACTTTGAAATTAGGTAAGATAGGTACTTACAGTACTAAGCATAAAAGTCTGTCTCTAGAGTCCAGCCTGACATGCTTTTGGAAATTAAAAGCCTTTCCCAGTGGACTCCCCTATTCATATTTTTAAAGTCAATCAAAAGTGTTGACTTTTGCAGACTCAAGACCAAAGCCCTCACTGGAAAAATCATACCATTTAGAAAAATGACGATCCCCCAAAGATATCCGTATTGGATTGCAGCCAAGAAGACTGCTGAACACAAGAACATTACAGCATTAGCAAAGACAGACTAGCCTGTCTGCAACACAGATAAAATAATAATACCCTCCTAACTGCAAAATCCACTTCCTTATTCTTTGGGAGACTCACTCCACATTTTTTTTTTACTTCCATTGTGATCCTGCATTATGGAAACATCCAGAGGTGTTTGAGGGCTCCTTAGAATTATGAGTATCTCAAACTTCAAAAGAGACATCTAATATTTATATACTGAAATGCTTTTTATGTTGCCATTTGAAGCACATTCGATGCATAATCTTGCAGATCACTCATTCACAGGTCACGTCTATGTATCTATAAATTCCCAAACTGCAGTGTTTGTTTTTCATCTATCCAGATGAATACCCAAAAAAATATCACTTACCCTTTGACATGATAAATGACTCTGTGGGGATTTTATTGCTGAGATGCAATACTCTGGAGAGTCATGCAATCGTGCAATCCAATTAGTGTTTTAGATGGTGCAACATCATTCAGGGAGTGAATGGGTAGAGATATTTTACAAATAATATTGTCAGGATTGTCTTTTCCCTACCTCTTCCCTAAATTGTCTCCACAGACATGGATGTGCACACTGATATACACTATGCAAATGACTGTCCTGGATAAGATCATTTCTGCTTAAAGATACTATTGGTTTTGTTGAATTTCACTTATAAAGGCTTTTCAAACTGCAGACAAAGTCTTTACATAGAGTATACATCGATGAGTACATGCTGAAATTGAAGAGAAAAATATTTGTAAGCTGCGTCAGTCCCCATACTCCATTTCAATTTCATTTTTACAAAGGCATTTAAAAGCAGTGGAGAATCTAGTTTGAACTTTTATTTTTATTTCAGTTTTGTCATGTCCAAATTATAAAAGGCAGATCCCAATTCTTTGGGTCCTGCAATTTAATTTACCTCCAAAGATGTATTTACTTTTTTCTACTTTTTGCTATATAGTTGCTCACAGCTGAAATTGCTCAGTCATAATGAAAACACACTTACTGCATTTGAAATGCCTGCATAAGTATGCATTTAGGGGACAGTTTCCTTTTAGTTAAAGTTATCTGTAAGGAAAAATATTAGCAAAATATACCATTCTTGAGCAAGTTTTCAGTAAAAGTTAAGCAGAAGAAAAAAAATATCCAGGTGCCTATTCCATTGAACCCTAATTTGAGTAACTCTAGTGTAATTCTGATGTCTAATTTTGCTGTCATTTCTGCTCAGGGTTTTCCCCACGCCTCCATATGGAAGCTTGTAAGACTACCAGGCAGTTTCATTAGAGGGGTGGATATGTTAAGTTACCCTTAAATTTCTTACCCTTGCCCCCAGTAAACGGACTACAATTTAAATAAAGTAACTAGTCTTGCCACACTGTGATGCAGAACTCCACTTTTCAAGCCATTCATGCATTAGAAAAAAGTATGTCTTCCTTGAGCTGCATTATCAGAGCCATATCCTTTCTAAACTGCCAAATGGCATGTTTATTCTGTTTAGGGTACTTCATTCTTAAATTTGCTCATTCATTCATGCCTAACAGAAAAAAATGGGTTATTGCCTCTTCATTCAGGAATACCAATTCAAAAATAATTACACTGTAGCAAAGGCACAAAATTCTTAGACCTTGATGCACTTTCCAAAAAGTTAGCATGAAGTTGTCAATTTCCTTTTTTTCTTTTTCTTTTTTCTTTATCCCCCTTAAAACCTTTTTTTCAGTATTGCAAAATTCATTTACTAGCAAAATATGGCTGAATGGAAGCAAGCATTTATTTTCTTATCACCACCTTTGCAGCTAAATTATACCGAGGGAAATCATACTTGTTAAAACATATATATTGAACAAAATTGCGGTGAGGTATTTTTCTGTAATCTTTAAAGTTATATAACTACAAAAGATAATGTCAGTAAATGAAACATATAGTTGGCTAATTAATTCGCTCAATTAAAACAGGGCACATAATTCTCTTTTCATTCCCATTTAGGCCCCGATTCAAAAAAGCACTTAAGAATATCCTGCTCTTTAATGTGCCTACCGTACTCCTTTAGGCACATGCCCAACAAAATGTTTAAGGATGCACTTTGGCATGTGTTTAAGTGGTCTGCTGAAACCAGATGTTAATCCAGAAGAGCATGCAAGGGAAAGCATTCATCACCCTTGGGTTGAAGAATCTATTAAAAAATGCTTCTGACTCAAAAAGAAGCATAGTAAAACAGGGTAAATGTTCATCCCAGCTGAACGGAGAAGCAGAAAATGCTCTCAGAGGCTGACGCAACCTGCTCTTTCTATCACCAAGTCCAAAGCAGTAAGACAAAAGTAAGGCTTATTCATGGGAATAAATGCAGGAATTCACAGTACTTGCTGCACAATCCTTTTCAGACCTTCTGAAATCAATGGTGAAAATCTGCTTTATAAGCTAAGAGGAGAGGAAAGGCTGTCATTACACTAGCTGGTATCACATCTAACCTCTACATAATTAAAGCATCTTTTCATATGCACTTTGTTACTTAGAAGACACTGGCTGGTTAGAAAACTCATGATGTAGCTTAGACTATTTGTTCATAGTTTTGCTTTTTTTTTTTTTCACTACCACAACACCATAGCAACCTAAACACCAAATATTTATTTTCTTTCTCAAACACTGTAAGTTATTTTATGAAATTTTTTTATGCAAATTGGGCAATGCATTGACTCATTCTGTTTGTCTCTCCAGTATTTATCTCTAAGGCATCTATCACCATGGTGCCTAAACGCTGTGGTATCTCAGTGTTTGCCAGCTTTGCATGTCATAAGAGTGGTATCATCATTTTTGTCCACTTTTACGTAGCCTCTTTATATAAACTGTAAGCAAGTATTAGCTAGGACAGAAGAGTCATGGATTAAATCAAAGAGATGTTTTCTATACTAATATATGCAAATCAGTAGTAAAATTAAAAGTCCTTACTGTTTCCTTCAGTCTTCATTCACTCTGAAAATACAGCCTTCACTAGAAGAAGGCGCTCTGTTGAAGAAGGCTTCTCTGATTTCTCTCTTTTTCTTCCTGGACTCAAAATCACTTGCATTCTACCTCCTAACCAGCTCAGATAACTGCACCTGCCCACACAACACCAAACTGTCCTAATGATTTTTTGCAGTACTTAATTCAATTTACATCCCTCCTTAGAATTCATACGGATTGCATCCTCCCTCCCAAACACACTCATGACACCATTTTAGATCCAGACCAATGTGTTTCCACAAACGAGTCGTGCTGTTGTGAGACCTGGGTTGTGGAAACAAGCTTGCAGAGCTTCCAAGCTGCTGCATACTAGGCTAGGGACGAGTAACAGTGACAGTTGTAAAAAATACACCTGCTGCTCATGGTAAAAGTAGGATTATTTTTTTTTCCTTCCTCCTCCTTTAATAACAGTCAAATGGAAAACACAGGAAACTGTAAGTAAACTTTATATTTGAAAATACTAACCTGGGCCAAAACATCGTGACGATGTATTTGGCTCAACCTTTAAACAGAATGCTTTTTCTCCCCAAGTATTAAATGGAAAAGGTATAACGAGAAAGAAGTGAAATGGAAAATTGCTAAAGCTGAAGAACATCGCACACAGAAAGGCAGTATTTTTTCTAACAGCTCTGAGATGATACGAGAAAGAGAGAAAGGGTGTGGAGGAGGGGGAGAGGGAAAGAGAGGGAAGACAAGGGAACATGAAGCAGACTGAAAAGAGAATGTGAAATAATTGATATTGTTATGGAAAGACTGAAAAAAATTGGGGGAGGGGGAGTAAAATATACAGAGGCACTTTCAATACCGTAAGTATCATCCTCTAGAGTAGATTTTCCACAAAACACTTAAATGTAATTGGCCTGGTCACCATTTAGAAAGCTGGATTTTTCATAGTTCTTCTTGCCACGGGCCACACTGCTTCTATTTTTTTTCCCTATAGCATGTTTTACTCTGTGGGGTTTATTTTACTTCCTGCAATGTTACAGCATAGTTAAAATATAATTCTTAGCCAACATTTCAATTTAAAACCCATTTTTTAAACCATCGATAAGATAGGATTATTATTGGAAGGTAAGACCCTTGAAATGTAGAAAAGTGGGAAAATGTCTCACTTTGCAGCCATTACTAAGGATGGCAACCAAGTCTGACAGCTGATATTTGGGGAAGTGAAAGAGCTTAAAATATTACATGAATAAAGCACATTTTGCCTTTCTTAATTGAACATATATAGTAAAATACTCTTCTCTAATATTCAGATTCTTCATTGATCAACATAAAGTTGTTCCAACAATGAAATGCAATGCATTTTTAGCACATCCAAAGCCACAGAGAAGTGATAATTTCTATATATACAGCACCTTGCATCTTCAAAGAGTTTGCAAATAGCAACACCTTCGTTCTCTTCCTATTTCACTAATGCAAAAACCAAGACTCCTGACATTAGAAATATGTAGAACAAGAAAATTCAGATTTTTCAAAGTTCATCTGATATTAGAGAGATCTAAAATTTCCACTTACTATACGGGAAACTTTGCCTAGATAAAAACTAGGTCCCTGTGAATTTCCACTCTGTGGAGGTGGGCACAGGCATGAAACCTCTTCCTTTGCAGAAAATAAATGAACATCACCATTTCTTTTCAGGATTACAAAATTCTTTGTTGACTAAAGTGTTTAATATCTCTGCCTCCAAAGATATCAAATAATAACATTGATCAGCTATAAAGGAACCAGCCAAATCTGTCCATCTCATAACTGACCCTTTTTCTATATTTTAAAGGACTCGACAAGAAATTGGTGGTTGTATTCCTGTACAGCCCATTGTTATGGCATAGCGTAAAATCCTTCCATGTCACATAGGTTCATATGACTGTATATGTTATATTTCAACACATTTTTTAAATTACTTCATTTGATGTACCTTCTTGCAGCTGACCTACTGAAGTTCAGGATGGCCAATTGCTATAAGAGTTCAACCCTTTTGTACAAATGACTGATAACACAGTGACTGGTGTTAAATTTCTGGACAGATTAAATGAAGCTCATCCCCTCCCCAGATCTGAAACCTTTTCAAGCTGCTTTTTAAAAGCCACATAACAAGTCTTTACTCCTTATGTTACTGTTCCACTTTTCGTTCCCTGTCTTAAAGGAATTCTTGTCCTTCTAGTTCTCATGGGAAATTGTGTTAAAATTCAAGAACCTGACCTTAGGTTGCATTGAATATTCCCATTGACTTCAGGCCATAAAAAAGGAAAACTGTGGAGAAGAGTTATATTCTGTCAGAAAGAATATGGCTCCAAATGCTGGAATCATCCTGACAGCTCTATTTCAGAAGTTAGCCAAGGAGAAAAAAGGGGCCAGGCATCTTGAAAATTACATACACATACCTCACACACATGTATACACATACAAAGCATGAAGGAGAATAGAGGAGAGAACCTGGAAAGAAACCCTGCCAATTTATCAAGTGGCAGATGAATTATCCCCAAGAGTTTCATAGAAGCAGCAGCCACCCCATTTTAAGGTGAAATTTTATTTCAATCTCAGCTGCAGCATAATCTAGGATCCATCTGTTTCCCCCATTCCCCCTCCCTTCCCCTCACAGTCCCCCTGCTCCCTTCCCAACTCACATGCCGATATAACTCAGAGGAATCACTTCATCTCCAGCACCACAGGTTTCACGGGCCCCACTGGGTAGGTAGGAACTGCAGGAAGAGGGATGGGATCGACAAAAAAAAAAAGAGGCATAACAAATTTATTTCTGTAAGTTTTCATCGCAATCAAAGCTTAGAAAATCTGCATACCTTTTGGATAATTTTTAGTTTGTTTAAGAGTATTTTCAACATTCTCCCCACCAACAATGTTTTAGGGAAAACTAGTGACCAGTGACTGGATCTACATGAGCTGTCTAGCTCTTACTATTGTTTCCACTCAATATCCACTCTTATTCATTCTTCCTGTATGATGGCCCTGCTTCAAGTTTTCAGGATAATACACTATACAGAAAGCAAGTCTTTAAAAAAAAAAAAAAAAAAAAAAAGAAAAAAGCATTGGAATTTTCCAATGTTTGGTCTTCCTTAATACCAGAAGCACATTTCACCTCTGTCTTTAGCAAGAGGACTTCTAGGCGCAGTTTCACTATTGGCTTAAGCTAACCTAAGTGTGAACTGTGCCAAGAGGCAGGCCCACTCTCTCCGCCCTCCCTTCCCTCCTCCTTGCATCAGACCTAGGTAAATATTCTTCTCTTGTTTCATCACCAGTTCTCAGGCTTTCGCAGAGTCAGCCGGATTAAGAAAACTAAAACGATCCACCTGAGATCTGAGCCATACACTAATTTTCAGATGGCTCCTATCATAGCTGACCATGCAGTCATGAGCATCCTCATCCTCCCCAGGCAGGCAGTGGAAAGATGCAGCTAGAGGAGGGAGGAAAGAAGAGCAGCACCACCATTTTCAGCAGCAGCACGGATTTAAATTTGCTGAAGCTGACGGCAAAACCACACCTTCGTTAAGTTAGGAACAAAAACTCCCAAATGAATCAAAACATACAAAAGAATAAAGCAGGCCTGGACACTTGATTTTGAGTGTTCAAAGAAGGTGAGCAAATACAGAGTTTCTCCTGAATAAGAAACACCAGATGGCACAGAGGCATATTTGAGTATGTTTACGAAGCAGAACTAGCAATAATACCCTACACCTGGATGCTGTGCCCACACTAACTCCTGACTTACAAGCTGTGCTAATAATTATGGCAGTATATCCCTTAATTTGTGCGTGATAACATGTGCACCTCAACAAATTTCTTCCCATTAGGTTATGGGAGAACTTGTCTGGCCTTTTTGGGTGTGCACAGACACCACTTTGGGAAGCTGCTGGAAGATACACAGTGTTACACACACGCGATAGCCCAACTTTCAGCAATAGTGATCCCATGAGATTGACTGCATTAACACTGATAGTTTATACCTTTTGATGTCCAGTCAACTCAACTTTACCATGTTCAAATATTTGTGTCAGAAACTGCTTCTATTAGAATTTGAATAACCTTTGCAGCACAGTCAAAACGAAGAGATACCTTTATACTACCTAAGACAAGCAAAAAGTTGGGGAAGCAGGGCAAACACGTGCCTACAGGTCCAGCCTCATTTTGTCGCTTTAAATTGTGCCAGTGGGCTAGTTTGCTTCTGGGGTGGGAGGAAAATAAGTTAACTGCCCTTGTGCAATCCCACTCCCCAAGAACACCTCAGTCTGATGTGAAGCTACCCAGGGAATGTGAAATGCTGCAGAAATATTTCCATTTTTAATAGCTGACAACAGCAACATTAAGTATTCGATTTATATTTCTGCTATGATGCTTCAGAAGTTCTATATTCAAGAACACTTGTGTCTCCTGACTAATTACACAAGTATTGTTCATTTTATATCCTTATTACCCGAAGAGTGTGTTCGCAAAGTTAGTCCTTTATCTGTGACGCACATCTGAAAGAGAAAAACAAAAAGGCACAGAAGCTTGGGGATTTGATTAGTTTCTTCCAAGACATTTAATTGCTATTG
The DNA here is from genome assembly GCF_011004875.1 of Balearica regulorum gibbericeps. Taxonomy (NCBI): domain Eukaryota; kingdom Metazoa; phylum Chordata; class Aves; order Gruiformes; family Gruidae; genus Balearica; species Balearica regulorum. The sequence goes on from NC_046185.1 coordinate 41,297,694, forward strand.
CAGTCAGAAATATGTAATACATTAGAATACAATTTTCTTCTTTGAGGGAAAAACTTGGGTTAAACACTAGCGCAAATTCCACATGATAGCAAGCAGTCTCAGGAGTTTCAAAAAGCAGAAGATGGCAAGCTAGAATTTCACTGGTTATTTGTAGTTCCTTTTATAAATTTTGGGCACAGAATCAAACTTTAACATTCTACATAGAAAGACAGAATCTTTCTGAAAGATCTTTTACAAATCACCAAGACTGGAAATAATTTGATAGAAGACTTACCGTGTATGCTCTTTCAGCCATTTCACTAGAAACTCGTTTTGGCTTTCTCTGAGGTAGAGATAAACCACAGCTAAGAGATAGTTATTAAATCTTCTTTATATATTCTGTATGAAATATATTAAACTACAAAAATACTATATTCAAATGAGGTTAAGGGTCTGACTTAAACTCACAAAGACATGGAAATTCAGAAATATTGTGTCTCCCTACCCTTTACTCTCCTCAGCACGGCTAGGCATTGTAGCACAAATGACTTGTGCTCAGATTCCTTAAGCCTCTTCTTTATGGTACGTTTCTCCTTAAAAGTACTTTCTACTTTAAGGTTGTTTCAGTTTGCATCCTCTCTGTGGGCCCAGGTTAAATTCTGCCCTGGACAGTTTGGGTTTTTTATAATGTCTTTTTTTTTTAACGCTTGTAGAAACATAAAAGTGAGAAAAATAAACCAAAAGTACATAATTGTTAGTCTGAGCACCTGGCTATTTTTATTTTTTAACACGTAACTGACAAGTCCCATGTCAATGAGAGACAAGCAGGCAGATGTAGGACATGCATGACTCTCAGCAAGTGTAAACACATGCTTCAGCTCTCTCCCCACCCCGTCACAGTTCTACTTACACATATGCAAATACTCATTACCTGTTTCTCCAGTGAACTAAAAAGGAACCCTGGAGTTGACACTGAACTAAGATTTTGTCCCACAAAATGGCATGGGACCTTCTTCCATGATGGACTTTTTCCCCTTTTCCTGAATACAACACAGACCAGTGGAGATCACACTTCATTCAAAAGACAACAGACACTTGGAGACCATTCACCCAGAGGGGCTCTCAGCTTTGAAACCACCTTCTACCCTGTGGTACAGTAGTTCAGGCCTGCTGACCTCTTGGGCAAATTGCAAATTGTGTCTTCTCGAGATAACTTCAAAGCAGGGAAATTCCACTGCGGGGAGGGGGAAGGGTATCTTAGGAGGATGGGTATTTTTTTCTATGATGTTCTACAACTGTGAACAAGTCTGAGTTTCTCCTTATTCTGTATATCTAGTTATTCTTTGTTTTTAATTATTAACAGTGCATTATGCAGTAAGGCAACTGTCTCCATGCAGCTCTTATACATTTATGTGCATTTGACACATAGTTAGAAACACGATCACTTCAAATGTGGCTTGGGGCTTCCCCTTCACATGCTTCATCACATCTATTAACATGCACGTTCAACTCTGCTGTACTTACACATGCTACTGAAGCCTCTGTTTTTAAAGATGAACAATCAATACTGACTATTCATTCCCTTCAACTGGTACTCCTGTAAACTGCTAAAAAAAACAGAAAAAGGGTCATTCCAATAAGAAAACAGTGTTGATTACACTCCGGTAGCCAGAGTAAAGGCAGATGATTTGGAGGACACCCATAAACATTAATCTTTGCAGCTTGACTGTGATAAAAAAAGTAAAACGTACAAAATCCTCAAACAAATAACCCTCAACAAAATAGTATAAGACTTGCAAATAACAATAATGATGTATTTTCATCTTAAGATATCATAGAACAAGATGCAGGATTTCAGGAATTAATAGAAATGAAGATATTCCTTAAATAGACTATATTAAACATGTCCCTATAATAGACAATCTCTGTTAAAGAATAAGAGAAGCAGAAAGTAGTAGCCTTGATCCAGAAAAGGTATTTCTCCCTTCTACAGCATAAAAGACAGACATTCAGGAATAGCTCATCCATGAGAAATGGTGATCTCCTATTGCTGCCAAGGTCAGTCAGACCTGTTGTGATATGTTCTGTAAATGCTGACTCTATCACTTATAGTTTTCCAAGGACTTCTTTAACACCTAGAGATTTTTTATTTTTATTGTGGAACAAAGCTATGACACGAAACTGTCAAACAAGAAAGCCTAGAAAAGGATGACAGAGAGTTTTTATTAGATTCAAGGGTGACAGCTCCATTGAGAAAAGAACCATGTAGTTAGAAGAAAGGTGGTCTGAAGTTCCTGGAGATCCAGCAGGAAAATGCTGAAATCTCAGCAAAGAAGGAAATTTTGTTCTCAAGCCAGCAGTCTGACAATTTATCACACCCCTTAAAAACTGATGGCGGATGACATGTGGATGATGTATCTGTATCAGCCTATCAAATGCAAATGGGGCTGGATTTATCTGCTACAACAGGAAGCTCTAATGGAAACTCCCAACACAGTTTTACTATGCCTCAGTCCCGACCTTCTGCACTTCAAATGCCAACTGTGCCCCCTTGTGTGGTACTTATCTGATGGTAACCATAAGTCCCTAGGGAAGTAGATTAAATTCAAGCAAGTCATTTTGCTTTTCACTTTCTCTAGTTAAAAAAATAAAATGGGGGGGGGGGGGGGGGGGGGGGGGAAGATAAGCTCTAATACCTTCTAGTCCTAAAAATAATTTTTTACTCTGTGAACTCTCTGCTATATTTATATATACTCAGAGAGAAAAGAGTTTGTATCTCTCTCTATTAGCATCTATAATTCTGGGTTTGAAGTACTAATTAACAGCACATAAAAGAAGGCACATAGACTACTTTCTTAGATAATGGGGTGGGAGTCTCCTGTTGAAAGACCCACCTTGCTTAGAGCTTTAAGAAAGATCCAAGGTATTGCTTCACAGAAACCTTGTGAATATAAAGGACAATGAAAACTGTTCTCTAGCAAAAGACATCTGAGCCAGATAAGACAGCAGAGCATAGAAAAAAAGAGGTTTTAAGTAAGCCTGTAAAGATCTCTTCATGCCAGGAGGGCACAGGCAGGGGCAATTCAGCTCTATTTGGGAGTTTTATCAAAAAGGGGAATGATGACATCATTGGTCTGAACTGAAAACTGATTCATCATCTGCTTGGCATCTGTCTTGGCAGATGAGAACTCCCTTTTCAATGCTATGGAAAAACTTGCAATACAGACTAGTCTTCATGTTGTCACCTGTCTCTGCTTGTGGCCAGTCCTCTGTTCTGTCTTTCCTTTTTCCCTGACTATTCAGCTGACACATTCAGCTGATAATACATACATTCGTAAAGTATCTGCAAATATAGATGGGTATTTTTCATGGCATCAAACATTTGTACAGATTTGTTCTTCAGACATCTGTATACGATGCAGTCCCCAGATAACATTTATATAACATTTATGGATCCTCACTTTTTGGAGGAAAAACCAAAATGCCTTTAGACAGGCTTTTCAAACAGCAAAATAAGTTGTTGAAACCAAAATAAGTTTCTGAAAACCCAGTACAGTCCTCCTGTACACTTCAGAAAAAAATAGCATGAAACCAAAAATTCCTGATCCCTTATAATTCTAGATGTTTCATGATTGATTTAACAAGGTAAGTGGAAGAGTGGAAAACTGGCAATCTTAACACTTGGGTATATGTTGCAGTTGAGAACTAGCATAGACCATACTGTGATGTATTTTTGAGCCTTCCTGCATATCATGTGGACAGTGTATATCTCATATAAAATCACTTGATAAGATAGGAAATATAGGAAGAGGAAAAAAGGAACTTCATGTTTCCCTTTGTTTCTCTGACCATAAGAAATAATTTGATTCTAAGGCCCAATGAAATGTTGTCTTTCAAGACTAGTCTACCTTTTGTACGTCCGCAAGGCCACGTTAAATTTGGTACCTTGAACTGAACCAGCTGGCTGTGTCTTTGAAGCATATGGGAATGGATCGAAGCTTCAAAATGCAAGGTGAATTTTACATTTTTATATTTCTCTCATCGTTATTTAAGATCTTGATTCTGTGAGATGTTGTGTGCTTAATTCCTACCGTAGGCAATAGCAGCTGAGTGTGTAAGAACCTTTTGTGAGATGCAAAACACAGCTCACGTTCAGCCCATGTGTCCACTCCTCCTCTATCTGTTCAATTGGCTGTGTATCATTTGTTTGGAATGAGAAGACATGGCAATACTCAGGTTTTCTCTGTGCTTTTTAACAGAGGGAAGTCAGGGGCTTTCCTTAACTGTTTAGGAGTGATCTTTACTTCCTTACAGAGACGAGAACAATTTATTTCCATGCAAATGTGATAATTTGGGGCCAGTCATTTTCACCACAAAGGAATTAAACAAGACAGGAGCAGTGGCTAAAATAATAAAAGAATTGCCTCTTTCATTACATGTTTGACAACACTTGATTTGACACACTATTAGGTAGCATTACAAACTGTTTAAATACTCTGAAACATATATCACCACTATTACACTTTGATACCATATTGCAAATGTTCCTGTTTAAATACACTGATTTATGCTCACTTATGAGTGCACACCCAGAATGTCAACAACACTTAAAATGAATCAATTTCTTAAAGGATTTGAGTTCATTCTGATGAAAAAGCCAGATTAATTACTTTGTTTTAAATATTCTGTAATCTTAATATAATTATCTTTTGCATCTTCCCAGATCCGAGCGTCATACCCAGTTTGAGGACATGAAACAGGACATCCACACAAAAGGGACAGACCCTTCATCCTATTATTATGTCATTAACTACTCTCTGGAAATTGATGAGCATTGCGCTTTGTTCTGAAAGGTAAATAGTCCTGTGCGTCAGTAAGTAAGGCAAAAATTTCAGCAGGAGGGATTTTCTCAGCAAAATCTCATGGCTCCCCCTTTAGCTTATCTGGCCCTCCTGGCTCCCAAAGAACAGCACACAAAACAAGAAGTAAAATGCTTTTCCAATCCAGCTATTCTTAAATATGTAGGAGAAAGCTCTTCTTTAAAGAAGAGCCAACCTCATGAAAAGGGTCTTGTGGCGCCTATATATAATAAATAATAAGCCATCATCACAGTCTCACGTTTCCTTCTTCCTAGGAAAATCAAGAAATCTCTTTATAATAGATGATCATGCATCTTTGTCTGGAGATCCCAAATAAAACTGAGTATAGACATGTGAGATTAAAACAAAAAGATGTTGGGCTAGATTCTTTTTTATACCAAGATACCTGTACCTCTCTTTGGCCGAGAACGTGATTTATGCCTACTGATGGCCCCCAATACACTAGACGGAGCAGCTGGGTGAGACATTACAGTAGACAAGAAAATGACCTGTCACCTTGGACATACTTACTTGTTTCTTTTAATTCTGACAGTCTGACCTCCATGAGAATGTGCAAATGGCTGGTCTGGTTCAGACCAAGGGTCTGCCCTGCCAGTACTCTGCCCCCAACAATGGCTCTAGGTGTGACAATCCAAACTGCGAGCAAGTGTGTATGATACTTTCCCTCCACCCCCTACTCCTGTGTCTCTACCTCCAGCTATTTTCATCTCAAAGAAGTTGCTGATCCATTTATGGTTTGTCTGTCTAATGACCTCCTTAGGTCTCCAGTCTGCTATGTAAACTTCTTGCATCCACGACACTGTTTGGCAAGGAATGCCACATGAGTTCTCCATTGCATGGAGAATATTCATACTACGTAGTCTCACTCCAGCAGACAGCATTTAAAAGAATAATAACAACTTTTTTAGTATCAGCAGATACAGATCATGTTTCTCAAAGCATTTGTTCCTATTTATATGAGAAAAGCAATGACACTCTTCTCATATGCTGGTATGGGAACCTCTTTCAAGACTACTTTGGTCTATTTCAAGACTATTCACTTGAATGTCGAATGGCTTTAAAAACCCAGTGCCCTTCTGAACAAATGTTCCTTCCCTTTAAGCTTCTAAAAACTGATTCATGCATTTTAATCTGTTGCGACTTTTTCTAGAAAATGCACTTACATAAACTAGAGTGGCCAAGTTTGATATAACATTGCATTATCCTGGAAAGGGCCTTGCTTTCTCAGTCCATAGAGGCAAGACCTACAACAGTATTTACATTTTCAGTTCTAGTCTCCACAAATGCATTACCCTGAAAACCCCAGAAAAAATGTCCCCACAAAACAAAAGAACATTTAACAGATTAATATATATAGCTTTTTAATTTTTATAAAGTGTACAGATAACTGCCACAGATCTCAGGTGTTTTTATCATCTCGATGATTAAATCATCTCTGTAAGTAGCAGCAAAAATTTTATAACCTCTGAGGGCCTGCATCATTAAGTACTGAAAATAACTTGAAGTGCTGTGCAAAGCAAATGGCATAGTTGTAAACTCCTACAGACTCCTAGGAACCTCGAACCTTTCTTAAGGCAATAGTCAGTAATATTTCATACAAATAAAGAGCCAAATGTCTATTTTTTATCATTGGATGTTCTAGTCATTCTGGTATTGACATCTCCAGCTCTGCATTAGCATCGCTGCAGCTGCACACACCTGTATGCACCTGAGTACACTGGTCGCCTAGATCAACTCTTCCAGAATCAGTATATCTCTACCTCCTTTCCCCACAACAGGCTGAAAACTAATCCATGGTCCATGAATAACAAGTTTCTCAACAGCAGCTCTTCAATACAGAGCTTGCAATCTGTCTCCCATTCACTTTGTCAAATTATGGTCCACATATCAGCCATTTGCAGCAGTGATATATCTGTCAAGCGTCAAGTACATTTCTTGCAAAGGAAAGTCTTTTTTAGGATTTTTTAACTTTCAAAATGTCTAATCCCAAACATGCTAAAATAATGAGTCAGACGCCAAAAAATCATGAGATTTTTTTAAAAATATGTTAATGTCTTTTCCTTTGCTTTCTGGAGCTTTTTCTGGGTCATATTTTCAAGCTTTTCTCCAAGGCCATAAGGATTTCAAACATTAATAAAAATAAAGCAACTGAGATCCTTTTGTAATTGCACGTTTAAGGAAAACATTTATTGTCATCATACTTAAATTGTGCTGAAGTGACATCCAAGAATCTTCAGAGATATTTTTGATCAAATAATCCTGAAAAAGAAATATTGCTTCAAACCTGTTTTTTCTAGAGTTTTGTTTAGATTACTTATGGTTTTTTTTCCCTAGATAATTAAGCTTTACTGAAATCAGGTGGTTAGACATGGAGGAAAGTCATGACAACACTATCTTGAAGGACTCTTTACAATATCAAAACATCTGAGGTATAGATTATAGATACACAAACAGTGATTTCTTCACCTGAAATTTGTGATTTGCTCCCCCTTAATACCAAGTCCCCTTGATATCTTTACTCTGGACTTTTTTTATTCAGTGAGAAGAGAGTTTTGTGTGACAATGTGCATTACAAATATTCTTAAAAGTTCTTCAGATTCCAACTGTTTTGTGACAGAAATGTTCATGAGTATTTGATAAATGTAACCATTCCTGCTGTCATCATCTTGGCTTATCTGTGTGGCACTCACTAATTTGTTTTTAGTCAAAGAGCGAAAGGCATGCCTTTCTTTTCATAATACAGTTCCTCTGAAGGACATTATCTAAGCTCAGTATAGTGTCCTTCCTGTATCCTTTCTCTTCCATCCTTTCTGTCCTGATTAAAACTACCAGAGACTCAGCAGGAAGCCCAGTGGGATTGCTCACGGTGTCTTGAAGTCACCCTTTCTTCCATTGTTTTTGCCTGTTAAACCTTGTTTTGCTCATCAATCCCTCTCCCGCATCCCACTGGATTCCCAACTTTCCTTTGTCAGCACCCTTGTTTGCAGCTAATTGTGCTCCTCTTCGTCTTCCTTATCCCATTCTCTTCCCCTTCCTTCCTCCCCTCTCAGTTTGCCCATCTCCTTAGTTTCTTTCCCTCCTCCATCCTGCTGGGAGGAAGGCTGTGCCTGCTCTCGGTACTGCCCACAGCACAGCCAGGCCCAAGCACTGCGAGCTAATGAGGCACACCCCAGCTGATGAGGAATTTCATGGCTGGTTCTTTTTACTTGCCTCCTGGTTTCTGAGGCATGCACATGGATCATAGTTTATTTCTGCCGTCACAAACTCTGGGCGATGCCTTCCACTCTGCTGGGACAGACGACGAAGGGTTCACCTAACCCTCTGGGCCCTGCTTGCAGGTCGCCCCTGGTTAACCGCGCAGGACTGCCAGGGCAGCCGGGGCACGGGGCGCCTGGCCTGACCTTTGCAAAATGGTTGTGGAGATGGGCCGGGGGCCGTGGAGGTGGGCCGGAGGCTCTCTCAGAGGCACCTCAAGAACCTGCCCGCGGCCACACCGGCAGCCTGTGGCCGACCCATCGCAGAGTCCCCAGCACGGGCCAAACCGGTCGCTCCCCTGCCGCCGCTGTCACCCCGCCCTCCCGCTTTCCCTCGGCCCCCGGGCCGGGCCGGGCCGGGCCGGGCCGAGGAAGGGGCCGAGACCGCCGCGGCGGCAGGCCGCGGAGAGGGTGCCATAGTAACCGGCGGGGGGCCGGGCGGCACCGGGAGGCTGGGCGGGGAAGGCGGGTGGGAGAGGGCGGGGACGGCGGCGGGATGGCGGGCGCGGTAGCGCCCCCTCTCCGCGACTCCCAGCCCCGTCCCCGGCGGCCGCAAATGGCTCTTCCCTCACCGGCCCCTTTGTGTGAAGCACATTCGGAGCAGCGACTCCGCCGGCGGAGCGCGCCGTGTCCCTCGCCGCCGCCCGCCGTGCCGAGCCGTGCCGAGCCGAGCCGAGAAGAGAGAGCCGGGCAGCGCAGGGCGGCCATTCCAGCGCGGGCGGAGTGCTTCGCCGCTCCCCCCCCGGGGGTGCGCGGGGGCCCCGGCTACCGCCGCCGCCGCCTCCCCCCCGGCCCCGCTCCTCACGGTAGAGGGAAACCAAAACACACCGCCACCAAATCCAAACAAATAAATAATAACAATAACAATAACAATAATAATAATAATAAAAAAAAAGAACGGGAAAAGAACAGGGAGCGAGCGAGCGAGAGGGAGGGAGGGAGAAGCGAACCAACTCCGAGACTCCCATAAAGAGAGGCACACACGGAGCTAGCGCCCCGGTGCCGATGCGTGGGGGAAACAATAAGTACTCGAAGTTACCTGCCCTGCCGTAGAAGAAGGAGGGTTTGTTGATTCTCTCGCAGACAGCTGCAGACCGGTGCTTTTTTGGAAGAGATTTTTTTTTTTTCCTCTCCTCTCTCTCTCTCTCTTTACAAACCACAAACGGATGTGAGGCAGGGAAGGTGTTTCTTTGACTACAGAAGTCAGGCACCTCTTTTTTATTCTTCTCAGTCTTGTTGTGTGTCCCCCCCCTCCCCTCACACATACACACACTCACTCACACACACACACCCCTTTTTTTTGCACCAACATTAACGACAAAAAGAAAAGGAAAGGAGTTTGCTTGATGTTTTAGTGAAATGGACGTAAGATTTTATTCACCACCTCCTCAGCCTGCAGCCGCTCCTGATACGCCTTGTTTGGGACCTTCCCCCTGCCTGGACCCCTACTATTGCAACAAGGTGACTCGTGTTTTGTGTCGTCCGAGTTGTTTTATCTGTGCTGTCGATTGTGCTGTTGTCGCGGCGCGTTGCATGAGCTGGCGCTGCGCTTTGGCGAGCCGCGCACCAAGTTCACCGGCGAGGCAGAGGGCAGCGGCACTTGCCGGGATTTGGGGTTTGGGGAGCGCAGTGCCGCCCGCCGCGGAGAGGTGCCACCGGGACACACACCGGCTCCCCCGCAGGCACCCCAAATTAAAACCCCGGAGTAGTTTGGGGGCAGGCGGCTGGAGCGGGGGGGGGGGGGGGGGGGAGGTGGTGGTGGTGGTGGTGCTGGGTGGGGGAGGCATTTTCCATAGCATCTTCCCTTTCGGAGAAACAGCGTGGACAAGGATGTTGATTCCGGAGGACTTGAATTTCCAGGGCTCCTATTCATGAGAAAGATCGCGCCCGCCACAAACCGGCAGAAACTCTCTGCCCCGCCAGTACCCTGCAGTTCATGTGTCAAAGCGGTACTTGGCTGTGCCGGGAGCACGTTTGTGTATGTGTATGTGACATGTGCGTATATGTATATATATATATATACACACATACACGCACGTCTCTCTGTATGCACAATAAGGGTGTGTAAGAGTGACAAGTCGATTCAGAACGTGGGCTTGACTTTGTCCCGGCTGTGTAACTGTCTTACCAGTTTCTCTGTAACTTGATTAAACCGCTGCAAATAGGGTCAGTGCCTGAGGAGAGCTAAGTTGGAGGTCCCCGAGCCCTGGGGAAGGAAGAACTCTAGAGGAGGTTCGCATTAGCTTGAATTCTGGGTTTGGTTACGAGAGTTTGGTGCTGCGATCCCGGAGCACTTTACATTACTTTTGGTGCCGAGGAAGGAGGCTGGGGTTCCTGCATTGTTACTGCCTCCGTGGCCTGAGCCAGCTGGTGCTTTATGCATGAGCTGCACTTTCTCTGCTGTCACGGAATGGGCTTTGCACATGAATAAAACGCCGGCCATAGGAAATAATCAGGAAGTGCGAGCTACCCAGAGCGCTCCTTGAGCACCCCCCACGCCAAGCGAGCGCTTCCCGAAAGATGTGTTTAAACCTGGGCGCTTAGGCGTTTGTTTAGAAACCTGCCGTGGAAATCCGTGGCAGGCTGGAGCAGATGTTTTTCGTAGCGTAAACTCCGCCGCACCCGCGCAGGGCCGGCCTCTGGGGTGGTGCGGGGGGTCGGCGGGGCGCGGTGGCGGGGCGCTGCCGCGGAGGGGCACCCGTGTGGGGCCACCCGCCCCGGCCCGCCGCGGCCAGCCTGGTTCCGCGCCGGGCTATTGTCGTGACGGTCTCACGTGTCAGAGAGATGTTCAGAGCCGTCTCTTTCATTCCGGGCAGCTGCCTAGATTCAGAGATAAACAGCAAAATAGCGTGCGTCTGTGCTCAAGCGCGGAGGCTGCAGTGCCGGGGTGAAGCCCTCTCAGTTTTCAGGAAAGATTTCCCACATGGTCTCATCTACCAATCACAACAGAAAGGACCAAATTCATCCTGGCTGCATTTCACATGTACTCAATGGAGTTATAGAATTCAGGGATAAATCTGGCCCTTTGTGGTGGATGCCTAAGGATATTTCAAGAGAGATCCCAGAGGTATGACTGTTAGCGGTGTTTGGAGTAGCTGTATTTTGCAGTATCTGGCAAACCTGTCCTATAGATCGGAAGTTTGTGCCAGGAGTGAACTTTGTTCAGCAGGAAGAGTCCAGATGCGTAGGAGCCTGTATGTGTGCATTAATTTTTTGTAAGTGCTCTGAGTAATCGTGAGGCTACTGCTACCTTTGATCTGTGGCTTGCCGTTATTTTCTCTGTTGTCTGTTTTTGTAAATTGTAACTATAAAGTGTTGCCAAGTGAGAGGCTTGGGCTAATATTAATGACATAAGCACCAAAGTGGCTGAAGACCCATTTGGCAATGAAACTGGACAAACGTTATTAAACCTATCAGTGATTTAAAGCTTCAAAAAGAAGGTAATGACTTGAATACACATTTCACTCATCATTCTTGAGATAGTGGGCCAGATTTAATTTAGAAGTTAAATGCTTTGGAAAATCAGGAATTACTTCAATATATTAAATCATTTTCCAATTAAGTTCCTTAAATCATTTTTGGTGGCTTGCACTGCAAATCGAATAAATTAATTTAGAAAGTAATTTTTAGAATTTCTTTACTAGCTGGTTAAAGCTTCTTTTAAGTCATACCATGTATGAGGGAGCAAACTGTTCTTTTTAAATGCAAATGAGACACTCATTCTGTAGACAAGTTGCAACTCTTCTATTTCACTTTGCCTGAACTGATAATGTGCTTAAAAGTGCACAGTCATAAGACATATGTTTTATGCTTGGAAAAGACTTACCAGGAATGTTTCAATATAAGATACCGAGTAGAGGACAAATGGCTTTTTCAGACGTTTTTGCCACTGACCATTGATTACATTAAATGGACGGAGTAGGTTTGCCAGGCCCCTTGGAGGCGTGCAGTTACTGAACTTTTCATTTTTCACCCCGTTCGCTCTCTCCCTTCGCCCAGCATGATTAACATTGCTGTGAAAACTTACCTGACTTGTTCTAAACGTGTCGTCATGTTACAGTATTGCTCTGACACTCGTTTTCGTGCTGTGTGTATTCAGGGAGTTTGAAGGGCGGGAGGCCTGTAGAATTTTGTATCCAGTAAGCTTGGTTGAGTGTTTGCTCTTGATCTCTCCCAGGAAAGGAGATGATGGCTGGAGTGTGATGGATCCCTGTTCTGGGTTGAAATGGTGGTCTCGATTAGGTCTTTGCCCGCAAAACTCATTCAAGAACTGGACCTTGTTTCTTGTAAAGTTAGTTAAAACTTGCTTTGGATTTAAGTTAGTTAAAACTTGCTTTAAAACTTACTAGTGGATTTGGCCCTTGTTTTCATACCTGGGTTATGCCGTGGGGTTTGTTTTTTGGGTTTTTTTTGACAAATATGGAAGACCTTGATTCTTTACATTTTAAGTCTGCTTGAGCTGCTGGTAATTTAGAATGTATTGCCCAAATACTTAAGCTTTTAAGATTTCTAATAATTGTTCTGTTAGCACTAGTTTTTTTCCTGATCAGATGATTGTTCGTAGCATATGAATAAGTTCCCAGGCGCATGCATGGGAGGTATTGACAGTGCATTTTTTTGTAGCCAAAGGAAAATGCAATACTGTAGATTCAAACAGCCGCCTCTTATCTTACAATTTTCAGTTGGCAGGCTTTGTTTCAGAAGACTGCTTAGATCTTTATTTTATAAACCTAAAATAGCATTCTAAGCATCTTAGTCTAATATTTCTCTATCTGCTGTGAAAGCTCATTATACTCTGCCTATATTGTTATGCAGGCTTTTCCTTGTTTCTCTCGCATTACCCATGGAGAGAGAAAAGTGAAAGAACAATGCAAACAATGTTGGTTATGACAACTGTGTGAGGTATCTCTTATACAAACAGACAGAATGGACGGTATGCTGCGGTGTATAGGTCAGCCTTTGAAATAACATAGTGGAGCTCTTACACTGGACAGATTCAGAGTTGGGGTGGTACTCTTTGCCTCTTGAAACTTGAAGCATAATTGCATTTCAGGCATACACAGGCTGATACAAGCAGTGTGTTCTGCTGAAGTTTATTTTACGAAGCATCACGTTCCTTAATGGAGTTGAATGCTACAAAAGAAATAACTTTGATAATCTGAGTGTCTTAATTTGACAGGAGAATATGGTCAGGTAATTCAAGCTGCTTGAAAAAGTCGGATGATAAGTTTAAATGTTTACGTAGACAGCAATAAATAACATCCTTGTGCCTTTCCGCACTGAAGCGTCACCTCCAAAGACCACTTTGAACTGTACTGTAAGGAGGATTGGTATATTTTCATACTCGCAACTTTACAGTGTTTTCAGATATCTGCTCACAGAAAGTGCAGTAATATAATTATAGTTTGACACAGCTAATGACAGGGATGCTGACCCCTGCCAACAGTAGGGAGAAAATGATGGTCTTTACGGCTCCCAATGGTTAGCCTTGCAGAATTATGCACTAGATTCTTCTGTGATTTGCTACCTGGTTCAAAAATACAGGAGCCTACAACTCATCTTTCTTGTATTTGCTGGTAGTTGTCAGTGCAGTGGAAAAATACAGCCAGACAGCAGAGGTAGAATGATAGACTGTAGTTGTTTTTAAAAAGAGGAATACAGAGGGGGAAAAAAAAAAAACAAGAGAGAGAGAGGGAAGCACAACCCTTCAAAATGAAAACAGCGGCGTGACATTGGGTAGAAGTGGATAAAGAGATATAATACAGTGCTTTGTAAGCAGGTATCAATCCCACTCGTAATCAGAATTCCATGGAGCAAAAGTGCATATACTTATATACAGTGTTTAAAATAATTTATTGTGTAAGCTTAACCCCACTGTAGAGACTACTTTAAGTAAAATGTTCCATGGCTGTTTACAAAGTGTACATTATTTCCAGTGGCTTGCTTCTATCCACTCTTTATCTGAAACTCAGGAACAGAATTGTGGAACACTAGTGCTGTGAAGGACAGCTCTAAAGCTGAAAGGCTGTGTAAGTGTTTTGGCAGAATTTTAGATTATGCTCATCTAATAGATCACCATTTGTTTATTCTGGGCATTTTTTTTCCTGCCTTAGGCAACTACCTTGTCCCCTACTGCATTGGAATCATACTTGAAATTTGTTGGTGACTCTTAAAGAAAAGATTAAACGGTTGCGTTAGTGTTGACTGTTGATTTTTAAGAGCAAAGTGGTTTAGTTAGTTTCAAAAAATACCACATAGGAGGAAGGGAAATGGACTTTTTTTCCTGGGTTGTTAGACCTTAGAAGGTAGTTTCAGCGTTACAGGCAAGCCTCAAGTGTGCCTCCTTAAATTCCAGTGTTTCAGAAGAGAAGTGGTCCCAGTTTTAGTGGAGTACAGAAAATGATTTATGTATGTGCTTTTGAGAAATCTTTCTCAAAGATGTTCTATAAACCAAAGTGTTCACAGTAATTTTTTTTTTCTTTCTGCCAAACATCAGTTCCTTGAGAGAAATTATGTTTTATTCTCTTACCAGAGTGATGTGTTTCATCTCTAGAGCATTACCCTCAACCATGAAGTCTTCTGAAAAAAAGTCAAAACTGTAAACTAATAAGAATGCTGAATTAGCTAAATACTACGGTGCGTGTGGTACCTTTGGTGTTTACATTAAATCAAGGAACAACTGGAGCTGCATTTAAGGACTTAAGGAGCTGATACCGTAGAGGGCTGGGCAGTCCCAACTCCTGTTGAATTCTGTGCACGTTGGGGATGATCACACTGAGCACTGCCCTGTCCTCAGATTCCCATCTTAGCAGGACTTTCGCATCTTACTAACACTGTACAGAAGCATTGGAAAATGGACAATGTTTAAAACACTACTTTGTATTAAGCAGAGAAATGTCCTAATCGCGGTAGGATTTAGATCAAAATTCTTGGATATTTAAATCCTGTATTGATGGCAGATATAACAAAGCTTAGACGGTGGAAGGAAAAAGCTTCCTTTGACTGCTCTCTCAGCACGGCTCAAAAGTGACCTGAAAGCACCACTTCTTGTGGTGAGAGGGTAGTCCCTAGATCAATGCAGACCTTGGCTTCTGGAACTGACAGCGGTGGCAGTTAGTGGCAGCTTTGTTTATCTTTTTGAAGTGGACGGATGCTCTGTGGATGTCTAGCATGGCCTGCATACACTGAAACACTTATTTTAATTATAGCCTAACCAAATTTGAATGTTTTGTTGTTGCAGTTGGACTAAATGATCGTTGTAGGTCCCTTCCAACTGAAATAGTCTATTCTATTCTACTGTTTTAGTTACACAGCTAGGAACCGATTTTCTGCCCAAGGAGTGATTTCTCATTAAAAAAGACGAGTTATAAACTGCTCCAAAACATGGTTTATAGCGGAAGCGCCAAATGACTGTTAATTATAGCAGCGCTTCCAAAATACTTTCAGACACGGCATTCACATCAACCTGAATGAGATTTTCTTGGTTATAACGTTTTTCCCTATAGCATTCAGTTGGAAAATGGCAACATTGCATTATTCTATGGTTAGGCACAGATTACGTAGCATTAGCAGCAGCAACAAGCGTCACCCTTCCACAGCAGCAAGTGCACAGAAGAAAATCTCATCTCTCATTCCCTGGAATATCTGCATTTTATGTTCATTGGTAGCGATCAGTTTTACGTTAGTAAGTCAGGGCATCAAATAAAATGTTTAGCTCTTGACTTAGATCTTCAAAGTTAAAATCGTTTTTCAGCAGAGATCTTGGTGCAACTGACATTTGTAATGTCTGTGGTTTTCTTTTGCTTCTTATGTTTGCAGTAAGTAGTTTATTTTTAGCCCTTGAATTTCATATGGCTCTACTAATATTTATATCTTATCTTTCAATTGCACATATGCTAACACTGTTTCTGAACTGTTCATTTAGTATTTCTCACTGGACTGCTATTTGATTTGCTATAGACCCTTGTAGTGTGGTTTCCTCCCAAGAAACACGCTGCTTTCTAAGTTGCAAAACATACTTGAATTACATGAGCATCTGACAAATCCAGGTTAGTGGAAACGTCAGGATGTTTTAGTATTCACATTCTTGACTGTTAAACCACTCTCTACCAACCAAAAGTGGCACGAGTGGCTTTTTTCAAAGGTACTGCTGGCTAAGCATGGAAATTGAGCTGCTGTGGTAGTACTTTTGTCTCCTGCTATTGTTGTTGATGATTATATGGTCTTAAAGGTTAAATGGAAGTTACTGTAGCTGGTATGTATTTTTGTTGTATTAAGGAAATCTGCAGTGAACTCCAGTGCCTTATTCTATATGCAAGAAGAAATCAGAACTCTGAAATCAGACAGTGATAACCTGTACTTAGGGAAATGGGTCAGTAAGGGAAGTATGAAGTTTGCAATGTGAAGCAAAAGATTTATCCAGACAGTTCTGCCAGAAGTGCGAGAAGATTACGTATATGTATAAATTCCTATTGTATCAATGCTACTCTATATGTATATACACATACGTATGTTTCTGCTTCATTATATATTGCTCACTTTGAAGAAAGTGAACTTACTCTGCGAATCTGTCATTTCTATCCTGTATTATAAGCAGCTGGCTTCAAAGTCATATTCTGATTGCAGTTGCCAAAAAAAAGTGCGTAGGTTTGTGTTCATGAATAAGAGAAAACATTTGTTTCTTATACAATCATTGTGTTTGCATCAACCTGAAATAATAATAAATAGTAAAAGGAAAACTAGTGGTGAAAAGGGATGATAACCTTTCAAGAAAAGTATAATTTATCATTTGGCAGACACAGTTGTGAACATTAGTCATAGAAACCTGCAGATAGTAGAGGCTTAATATCAAAGCTAATGATTTATTTTATGCTAATGACTTTCTGCTAGGGCATAAAAGACTGCTCATAATGGACTCTCAGTGCTGTTTTCAGTTGCGAAGGCTAATGGGATAATCTTACCCAAAATTAAGCTTTTTGAAGTAAATCATGGTGTTATTTTTTCAAGTTAACTCTCGAAAATGTATTGGCAAACTAACTTTTTTAAGAACTGCTTATAATCTTTATAGGAAAATATAAGGCAGGTTTTTTCCGTCATTAAGCAGTTTTCCTAATTGTGTTGGAAATGTCTGTTTATGTCTTTTTACAATTCTGAAGAATAATATTCCTGATGTGGAAGTCATTCACTTCAGTGGTTTTATCATAGTGCAATAAGTTTTTGTGAGGCGCAGTTGTTTTTGCAGGTTGAACAAAGGAAAAGAAGAATTATTATTTTAGTGGCCTAGCCAGTAATTTGCTAAATGCTAGTAAAACCCTTAGTTTTGCATTGAGAAGTTTTTAAAATCATGTTTACAATTAGTTATAACCAACATTATATTTCAATAAGAGATAATTTGCCTACTAAAGTTCACATAATGTGCTAATCATGTCTAGTGGTTAATAAAGGCCTCCTATCTCACTCCCCTGATGGCTATAAAAGGCTATTATGTTCATGGCAGCAGTTCAGGTACAGCTGCTGTGTGTTAATAATGCATCATTGTCCCACTAATAAACACAGCAAAGGTCAGCAACCCTGAGCACCTAAAACACCTATTCTCTTTCCAAAATATTTATTAGCACCTTAATGGCGTATATATTCATTTTGGTTAGGATTATATCAGTTAATGACCCTCATGGAATCCCATGTGTTCAGGTTTTGCAACCTACATGCTGTTGTGGGTCGTTGCACTCATCTTTCCTCCTAAACATTTCTTTTTCATCGCAACTATGTGTTGTTTCTTTCATTTAAGATTAGCATTCCATGGTAATTTTATAATTAATTTACTTTGTTACTTAGTTTGACAATTTTCAGGGTTTTTTCCTGAGTTAATTTAAGACTATATTGAGAGGCTGAATTTTCATTAGTTAAACCACTTTATAGAAATTGTAACTATGTGCTAAAAAGCTATGTGATTGTGTAACACGCATTCACATGTGCACACACGGAGAGGTGCGTATATACATGTGTGTATATATGAGCAGTACTTCCTCTAGGTTCCATACGCAATTTTATACTAGTGACTTACGTTTTCCTTTTTAGCATAGACTGCTGTATTCATAAAGGTTTTTTAAAATGCATTTTCTACAGACAAAGAACATACTCACATGGGATTTCCATTTTGCCAGGGAAACATGCAAATCAATAGGCCAGCACTTATCTGCATTAAAATTAGGTATACTGTAATTTATGGGCGCAGTGATATTGTATTTGTCTTGCGTAGCCTCAGATATTCTTTAAGGTAGCCTGGCTATGTGTCCTTAGAGAAAAGCAAAAGTGTTAATTGAACAAAATCTCATTTTCTCATCTTGTAGTATTGCCTTTTGTTTTCTGTTACTCATTTTGAAAACCTGATGGTTTTTTTGTGCTGTGTGATTTACAAACAAATGTTCAGAGGGCAGAAAAATACCACTACACTTCCATCAAGAGAAATGAAAAAGCTTAACTAGCTGACGGGTTTCTATTTGGTGTAGCACATAGCTTCAATGACACATTTGTCATGCTTTAAATATATAATACATACAATAAAATATGTACAGGCACAATTGTGATATATGTAGTGTCTGGCTCCATTGCTATTGTTTGTAGTCTCTACGGTTGTCATACGTTGTTCTTTGCACATCATACCCTTACAGCAGAATTTGACACAATTTCTAGCTTTCAGTCCTGCACCATTTTCATTGCACAATATACATGAGTTTGACAGGGTGTGTTGAGGACAACTCTGGCAAGCAATTGATATTTTGAAGTGGCAAGCGTTTCAGCAGCTGCCTGCTTGTGAAAAAGGAATGATAAGATATACTGTATTGTTAGTTTCAGGCAAAGCATTAAGGTTTAAGCTCTGTAAAAATGTACACATTATTCGTCAGTGGTGAAGCAAGCCTTTTATGTTTTTTAGAGCTTAGCTCTCTGGCTGATGTGAACTAGAATGACATTGGTTTAATGGTCAGTAAATGAATAGGAGTACTTTGAATTTGAACCGCTGCCAATTTTGCACCGACAAAGAGACTGACAAAAGAAAGATTTTATGTGAAAGCAAAGCACAAGCAATGTTTGGGGAGGTGGGGAGAGGGGTAGAGGAACCCAACAGAAATATTCTCCAGCACAGCCTTGTAATGATACTAAAATTGTTAAAACAGATCCATTTTACATGGCTCATCGGCTACAAACCTAAGCTGTTTCATCTAATGTTCTTTAAAACCTGTTGTATACACATAGTCTTTTAGAATATATTCATATGGAATTTACAGTGTGTTTTTCTAAATACCACACTGTGCCCCGAAGGCCTGTTGGCAGAACATCAGAGTTGTCCACTGCTGGAGTTCCCAAGTCTCCCTCTATCTGGAAGTGGGAAATTGTAGTTTAATCAGTTATGGCACTTTCAGTGTGTAACATTCATTAGTAAGGCAATTTGTCATGACTGTTAATAGTCAGGATGCATCTGCTCTCTCTTCAGTTACGGAGCGTGATAAGCAAGAGGGCAAATATTTCAGTATCTAATAATATTAGCATGTTTGAAAACAGCAGCTCAAGGTTAGTGCTCAAAACACAAACAGCAGATTAATAATGACCTATTTATTTTTACTGGTTTTACCTTTACAGATTTGATTTTAAAGTACCCTAATGCTCTTATGAGTTGTACATTATCTATCTGGGTATTAGAAAGTAAGTGCTAGCATCTTCAGTGTTTGTCAAAGACTTTTCCTCTATTGTCATAAATTCAAAGTTAGGATATTTTCAGAGAGATGCAAATACTTACAATTGAGCCATATCATTTTCCAGTGTGTCAGTAATAAATTGTTCACAGTATCATTTTTGGCAGTAGCAGGCCTTTTACAGTGTTAGTTTTGTAGCTGGGCAGCTTGTAATGTTCTGGAAGATATTCGGTGCCTACCAAATAGACAACATGCAATTAGAAAAAATGTTCTCTTCTAGCTAAAAGCTGGCTTGTAATCATTGTTCGTTGTTCTAAATATGAAAGGTTAAATTGTTTCCTACAGCCAAGAAAGGTTAGAGGGTTTTTTCACATATATCTGATAACCCTCATGTATTACATAATATGATAGCTTCGCACACAATAGCTTTGTGACACATTTTAATTTTTAATGAAAAGCCCCCCAAATTTTAACATAATGATTTCTTTAGAAACCGAGCCCAATCTTGGTAAAATCCGTTCTTGCTAGTAACAAAAGCTGTTACTGTTTAAGTTCCTGTTCAGCAGTTAGTTGGTACGCTTCACTGGATGTTGTCAAAAAGGCTTTTCTCTTGATTGACAACCCCGTAGGAATGTGAATGGAGATTTTAATTGCATATCATGTGTGCATATCAGAGTGAGTGGATTCACTGACTTTGCTTAGCTCCATATCTCTACAGGTCAGCCATGCCAAAACACTTCTTTTTTTTTAGTAAGCAATTGATATATTTTCCAAAGAGAGAGAAAAAGGGCATGGAAGTGAAGAGTGGACTGTAAAGCAAAAGATTCCTGTGAATTTCAGAAGAAAAATGTGTGCAATAAGTTTTCAGAATGTTTTAACACAATTAAGAGGCATTTAGATGATGTAAATTCATTTCAAGTCTAAGTTGGCCAAAGACTGCTAGAATATATTTCTCTTCTGGTATTTGCTAGCAGAAGTGTGTTTATCTTTTTACTTTTTTTTTTTTTCCAAGAGTCCTTTGAACAAAATCAGTCAAAAAAAAAAAAAAGTAAAGCAAGTAGAAAAATTTACTGAGGCAGGCTGATCTTGTGTCTTGCATCTTTATAGAAGACATTGGGAAATGGTGGTGGTTTCTTTCTATGTGTGGGAGATAGTGGGCTTTCTCATTCATCCTGGATTTGATCCACACTCTTTGGGCAATGCTGTTACTTTAGAGGGAGATTTACTTAGGTAAAGGTCTGATAATAAGACCGAGTTTTGATTTCAACTGTAATGCAACTTAAATATTATTTTTTTTCTTAAGAACAGTACATGGTACATCACTGCAAAGTGACACTGATAAATAGATCTCAACATTTTCCATAGCCAAGAACACTGCCGGTGAAAAAGACAAGGCCAAAGATTCGTTATTATGAATAGTAATTAGATTTTGGTGTCTCAAATTAGATTCCAGGTTTCATTTTACATCAGAAACCACAACATTGACTGTATTTTTTTTAAGCTCATAAAGCATCGGCAACTGAAAGCACAGCTACGACACAGTTGTAGGGAACTTTTGGCTGAGTTAGTGTTTTGTGCCTGTTACAGGGGTGTCGAAATCTAAAAGGGGGTGGCAGTTGCATTTTTCCGGGAGGACCCCTGGGAAGGGATTGTTACTAAGTCAAAAAGTTTCTTTCCTGGTTTGTCAGTGCCCTCAGATGAAAAGCAAGTTGACTGCCTTTTGCTCTTTTACCCTTTGTGTAGGGCCAACTTGCACTTTCAGGTTATATTTGTGTGAAGTGTGGGAATGGAGGATGCCAGCCACTTGTCGACTCTTAAGGTTACAACAGCAAATCACATCTCCTTGTCTGACAACGTGCAGTGTAACATTGGCACCTGTACAGACCCTATTAACTCCTGTCTTGGACTAACCTGTATCTTGCCCAATTATGCCTTGAGCATCAGTAAACCCTTAGGAGTGCTTAAAAACTGTGAATTCCGTAAGAAGAAAACCAGCAAGACTTTCGTTTCTTTCTGGTGAAGCAAACCCCTTCTGACTTAATATATGACATCAATGGATGGCTGGATCTATTAGGAACTGCCACTTCCAGGGATTTTTAGGATTTGTGAGTAGAGAATAGAGGGAAATGAGAAATGGCAAAGATAGTAATCTGAACAAATGATTCCCTCTGTACAGTGTGCATTCAAGTCCTATGAGCAAATGCATCAATAAGGAGCCGTAGCTTTCTGGACACTCTGAAGTGCTTGTGTTTAGATTTGTCTGGGCTCACACCTGTGTAAGTTTCAGATCTTTGGCACTTTCACTTCTGATAAAGCTTTTGTTTTTAGAGAGAATTTCTAAAATTATTCCTCGTTTTGAGAGCTTTTCATCATAGGTACCAGGTTCACAAGGCTGCCAAAGCCAGGAGAAAATGTAGACTTTGGAAGTCAAAACCTATAAGAAATGAAGAATATTTAAATAGTTTTTTCATTGTTGAGAAAAGAAAATATTTTGATTGTGCAACATGGTAAACATTGTAACTAAGGTTTTGATAAAAATGGGAGCGGACCCTGAAGCTGTAATTTTGGATTAACACAAGGGCCATTTTTGTAAATCACCATAGTAGCTGATGTAATAATGTTGAGAAGATTACAACATTGCTGTCATGAGGACTTAATTTGTTCAATACTTTGTTAGGTTATGAAGTCAAACACTTTAAGGCTGGGAATGCCAGATTTAAGGATGTCTTGATTTTGCTCTTTAGTATGTTACATTGGTCGGAATTGATGGAGTGAAACAGCGGATGTGGAATAAGTGATCATGCCATTGCAATTTTATCATTAATGCAGTTACAAATGGCACCTGAGTTAGACTTTCAGTCAGACTTAAATCTGTCATTTTCCACATTTTGGCCTCTTGACTTTGTAACCTAAATAATATTCTTTCAAAAATATCCTTTTTTGTGTTACTGATTCATTGGATTGTACCCGTGCCATTCATTGCTATCATCTATCAATCAGGAGTGTTTGAGTCTCTTCAACATTTCTGCACAGATTTTTCTGCTGCAGAGTTAACTCTTGTTAGCAGCACAGGGAGTTTTGTCATGGTGAGTGAGAGGAGGACCGAGTCTTCCTGTGGCTCGGAAAATTGTGGGCTCTCTGTTACCAATCCTTTCCTCGTGTGGATACTTTGACACAGGCTGTATTGAGGCATGCTTACGTTCTAAAGATTTGGGATCCAACATGAGAATACTTGTGTTATTATTTTGTCACGATGCCCACATTTTGGGCTGAGGAGCTCAAGCGTAAGTTAAGGCTTTAGTAATTTCAACAGTTTACCTCTGAACAAAAGGCACTTTTCTATCTCAATATCTTTTCTTCTGCTGAATTTGAAAGATGTGCTGCAAATAATGGACCTGGCTGAGTTTTCTTAAGGTTAAAAATACCACTTGAACTCCAAATACAGGTATTGTGACCAAAATTACAGTAATATGTACTATAGTTAAACCTGCAATTGTGAAATAAGAGAAACCATATTGTAT
Source organism: Balearica regulorum gibbericeps (assembly GCF_011004875.1). NCBI lineage: Eukaryota > Metazoa > Chordata > Aves > Gruiformes > Gruidae > Balearica > Balearica regulorum. Next base: position 41,321,018 of record NC_046185.1, read on the forward strand.
ATATCTTTGTTATCATATGTAGGTACTATGCTTCTAGAAATAATTAACATAGCATCTATTAAATGTTTATATTAAACTCTCTAAATTTGTATAAATTATTTTAGTTCTAGTAAAACCAGAGGATTTAGTATACAAATCCTTAGGGTTTGTCCTATAATATCTTTCTTTGGAGCTACAAGGGAGTCCATGCATATAATAGTCAAAGCACAGAGAAAAATATTTTTGAAATGGAAAAATATATTATTCAGCTGAATCCATTGCCTTTTTAAGAGTGCTCTGATTCTGGAGGACTTTCTCAAACAGAACGTTACAGTGGAAATACTAAAGCAGCATTCTCAAACTTGTTTTTCTGTTTTATTCACTCTTTTCAGAAATTTGAAGTGTAAAAGTTATTATTTACTGCAGAATAAAACAGATAAAGTTCTGAATTTAGAAGTTTTTCATTGGAGGAGAAGACTGCAGACTTTCTAGGAACAAGTTAATTACAACAGAGACACCCCTTAACCTGCTGCTTCCTACATGGTTACCTGGGTTTCTAGCAATGTTGGAAGCTCTTTGCTTGTATTAGAGCTGTAAGCATATTCTGAAACAGTGGGGCACAGTGATGTACCAGATCTGGAAGTTAATTTTCTGCCATTCACTCATCAGAATCTTCCCTTATTCTTACTACTGAGCTTGCAATGGACCCTTACAAGTCTGAAAATAATAATACTGGAATGAATATTTCCTATTTATTAGGAGTTAAAAATTGAAGAGTATCATAATCATCAAGTCTCGTTATCCTGGGTAAGAATGAAACATGATGTGAGGGAAGTTTGCCTTTCCATCCACGCTGGTAGCTGAGTGTTGTTCAGTCAAGTGTGGGAGAGGAGGACAGAGAAAGGGGGCACCGAGCGTTTAAGGAACTCTTCTAAGGACAGGAGCTGGGGCTGTGATCTCTCAGCACTGGTTTGAGCTTGTGTTTGCATTTTATCATAACTGAACATTAGTCTCCTTTCTGCCAGGAGACTCCATTCTCTCTTTATGTTTCAAGTATTCTCCCCATACAGATGCTGAGCTTTGAAAAGACAGATGACAACCTTACCCCAGAGTACCTGTCGCCCGTTCATTAGGAATTTTTCCTAGAACAGAAGAAAAAATGAAGATATCCTGTAGAAAATAGATTTTTTGACTGGTCTTGGCCAAAGCTGGACACCGCTTCCACCAGCATGGACACCTAAGCTATCTCCAAGGAAAAGCTGACCAGTTTGCTGGGTGAGAAGGGACATCACTGGAGGATCCTGAAGTCCCTCTACTGTCGATGGAGAAGGGGGATGGGGGCATGGAGTGTGCCCCAGGCAGACTAACTTTCACCTTCAGTTCTTCGGGGTGATTCAGAAATCTCTGGTTCAAAGACCTAGTGTGACAACAGCCTGTTTTAAGAATTTAGATTTATATGTCAGCAGAGCTGTGAGGATTAGGACTGATCAACTGAAGTAGTACTGCATGAAGTTAAAAGTTCCATGAAGGTACTTTTACAGAAGTCTTTATGGTGCATTATGTTGCTCTTTCTGTGGACTTGCATGACTCCAGGCAACGTTTGTTGGCTCATAGAACAAACTCCCCAAGCTGCAGGGACTTCTCTGAGAAGTGCTTTCTGTCTTCAGTCCATGACATGTCATGTTAGCTATTCCATTGCTGACTTCATCTGCTACTTTCCTTGCTCGTGTTCTGTAGAAGTCCCAACATCCTGCAACAGAGGTTGCATCTTCAGCAGCTGATTTACCATCTCCTGCCAGGGAGTATCTTTTAAGAAAGTAGAGTCCAAAAGCATCAGGAAATCCGTTTGTGACCATTACGTGGATGAGGTCACGTAAGAGAGATGGGGGAAAGTAGTCTCTCCAAAAACAGATCTTGGTGAGAGAAAGAGCAGTCTCCAGCAATGGAGGGAGAGGTCCTTCAACACAAACTTAATTGTAGAGGAGGTTTAGAGAAACACTATGAGATGCTATGCCATCTCACGTCCCATTCCCTGCCCCCCCTTGCCCCCCCCCCCGTCTCTGATAAAATCACTTTTCTCCACATCCCAATTTGTTATCGCTTAACTTGGATGAGAAGCTTGTTCTTCCTCAACAGCAGGTCTTATTTCAGCCCTTATCTGGTGGTTCGATGACTTATGCCTGTACCTTTAAAAAAAAAAAAGAAGTCAACATGTTTGGAGTACAAGGAGTGGACTGCTCAGTTATCTAAGTTCTTTTTTCTTCAGGGCCATTCCCCAGTATTCTGTAAAGAGAATTTTACTATTTGGGTTTTGGTTTTTCCCCTTCTTCTCCGCCTTTACAAAACGGTACAGTTGACTGCATAGCTGAGAAGCTGGCAAATTAATTTTGTTGCACGGAAATAGTTAAAAAATGTTACCTTAAGATTGTTAATCGCATCAGTGCTGGAGTAATGAAAGGACTTGCTTATACCCACAAAAGTGGGGAAGAGAAAGGTCACAATTACAGCTGGAATTCCATACTTAGTTTGAAATTTCTAGTTATGGCAGCATATTTTGTATATAGGATTATTACTCTTTGGCAAGCCCTACTGTGTCTAAACACTTTTGGGTGGGCTAAGGATGAAGTTTCAGTTTAACTCGGAATTTTCTTGCTTTGTGGTTTTAAACTTTAGATTGTAATAACATTTCACGAGCATCAATTTTTATGGTACAGTTCATTTGTAGAAGATGCTATTTTTACACAGTCCTAGTGCTAATAGAAATCTGTTGCATTAGATTTTAAAAGGTGAACTTCATTATATTTTTCCTGACAATGAAATGTATCATCTAGGATACAGAACTGTGACGAGCTGTTTGTGAAATAATTCAACAAATCTTGTCTTTTCTTACCATTTTTTTTCCCATTATCCTAAAAAGGAATGCAGCCGTGACCAAAACTTTACCCTCTTGGTGCTTTAGTATAAAGTATATTTTAGCTAAAATACACTCCTGGGTATCTTACTACATTCTACATACCGCTTGTATAGGACTGTCACCAGTCCTGCCTTAAGACAGTCTCCTGTTTTTAGTATCTTGGGTTTAGACTCAGTGCAGCACAAGTACAAAGCCACTGTCTTTTTAGTTGCATTTTTAATATGCTTCAGCATTTGTAAGGATTTCATTACAGTACTGAACAGAATTGGACTTTTTTTTTTTTTGCAGATACCACTGTATTTGAAAAAGGAACCATTATTTCCTCCATCGCAAAAAGTGTGTACAGTACATTGGGTACTCTGTTCTGTATGTATCTGTGTCTCCAAATTAGTTTGTATCACCTGTTATAAAACTCTTTTTCTTCCACCACTACTCTGAAATTGCCTTTCATACTCCATGTAACCTATGAATTGGTCCTGCAAGTGAGTCATTCCAAGGTTGTTGTTCTTCCCTTATAACTACATTTAATATAAAATACTGTGCTCTATGTTATGTCCATCTTGTTCAGATGGAACAGTGTCTGCCGAGATGGAAAAGCAGAATGCGATATCAGAATACATTTAAATGTAATAATGTCTCTAGAATCTTTCTTTTTATGGTACAGAAATAACAGCTCTCCTGCCCTTATCACTGCATTGGCTTTTAGAGCCTTGTGGTATCAGAGTATTTCAATCACAGGCTTGGCCTTGCAGCTTTTACCCTAGGAAAAATGCCACTGATGTCCAGAGGAGTTTTGTTTTCTTCAAGGACTGTGATTTGGCCTCAAATCAGCTACATAACCCTATTTTAGGTACCTCTTTTTCTTACGTAAGGATTAACATAAGCTTTATTGTTCTAGATGTCCTGCACATTTCTTGTATTAACAAAATGATACACCTGGGGTTAATTTTCAGGACTATTGCATTTTATACATACTGGCCCTAAAGAAATCTTACCAAGAACATTAAATTCATTTTCTGTTGAGTGTTGTTTTTCCTATAAGTACATGTGCATTCCAAGGTCCATCAAACACAAAGATTTTAAAGTTTTAAACCAGTATTAGGTATCGCAGTTACATCACATTTTATCTGTCCCTACTGCAGTTGGAAAATTGTGGCTGAGGTTCATTTGAGTTGCGCTTTCCTCAAAAAATAATTGGTTAGTTTTATTTTTCCCTGTGTAGTGGATCAATCCAAAAGGTATTTCATCAGCAAGACAGAGGCATGTGCAAGCTGTGACTGGGTTAAGGGACAAAGGCACAAACCCACTGATACCCTGCCCCTCTGCAATACTGCCTGCAAGATCCCCTGCAGGACTTTTTACCAGTTAGTAGGGTAAATAGTGCTGGTAGTTGGAAGGCAACTTCAGTGGCTGAGGGAGACCATCATGCCAGGAAACTTGGTTTTCTTATAAAACTACGGCATGGCTTTTCATCCGCTTGCTCTCACTTGGGGCTTTCAGAAACTTGTGACTCATGCGAAGCCGTGATGCTCTCACGATGTGATTCAGGCTGCTGTGTACATGGGACATCTCCATAATTCCTGGAGGACCAACTGTTGCTAGTTAAAAAAATTGCCATGTTTCCTTTAAACCACCATTTCAAATTCAAAATCCTTCCATAAGTAGGTATATGTAACTAAAGAATCAGTGTATTTTCCTGATACAGGGAGGTTGTCCACTGTTGCCTTTGAGCTGTTTCTTGACCCAGTTCTATGTTACAGTTTCGTTGCTGTGATCTACAACAGGCCGTGTGTGTGGTTGAGTGCCGTGGGCCAGGGTGATGTCAATTTATGGCATGCTGGCTGTTGTACAGTAGCGTCCCATGCAGACACTTCCATGCCCACACAGGATGCCTTTGTGTAAAGATACTCTGCTTTGAAAGCAGATGGACATTATTGCTTCCTAGTCCTTCAGAATAGGCTTTCGTCTCGATCGGTGAGCTGGTCTGGATTGCCGTGTGACTGTAGGAGGGCTACCATGCAAGCAAAGAGGAGGCAGACTTCATCTTTTAGTTACAGCTTTTAAATGGGTTTTAGCCAGTTCTGAAACTGTGCCCTAAAATTACATGGGGATTTTGCAGAACGGTGAATATATTTCATATTGATGTAGGCGCTAATCTGTCTGTGTATGCAAACCCCATGCATACATCTACTTTAGGCATATTTAGGAAATAGCCTATAGGTACACTGTTAGTGCAGGTAATTCAGGAGTTAAACATGTCCTAAAACTCACCAGTGGATGCGATTCCAGTGGCAAACAGTTCTACTTAAAAAGAGATTGAATATGATACAGTATTGGCAGCCCTAGCTAGCAACCATTCTAGTCTGCAGCAGTTTTAAGTCTGTCTTTAAAAGTGTTTCAGGAATCGTTTTGAAGTAGAAATCTGAGAATATGAGATACACAGAAGGAAATGTTTCTGTCTGTCATGAAAAATCTGTATCTAGCTAGAGGCTGCAGTGGTTGTGAAGAAGAATGATAGTATCTCAGCTATGCAGTGTACATTTTTGACTGTCAAAATTTGCATGTATTTAATGCATTGTACTGTTTTAAAAACACTGTTCTTAGGATACTTGTCAAAATATTTTCTATAATGGATGAATTTAAATCTAATTAACATATTCATGTTTCAAACTTATGGGCATTTTTTTGTCCAAAGAAGTGCATAATTTATATTCATATATAAATATCTGATATATACTGTATTCAGATGCAGTATATAGCTCAGGTTTAAACTGAACTTGGATAATGTTCAGTCATAATACATCTTACCGATACAACTTTACATAGTTGTCCATTAATATTCTCTTAAAGGAGTGGATAAATGTTTTATACAGCCTATCTCTTTATAGATGGTTTTGGTTTTTTTTAATGGAGGAGTAACAAAATGGAGATAAAGCTACATCGGATACTTGTTTTGTGCAAAACTCGATCTGTGTGTGTAATACTTATAAATGAAGGTGCAAGACCAAATAGCCAAGATGTCAGGTAAGACGACATCTATATATGCTCTCTGCTGACTTCTGAGTAATCTTTTGTTAGTTCCTCCAATAACTCAGTCTAATCAAATACAGGGACGTAGGCGATATCATGTAATAGCTTTTTGGAATCAATAAATATGCCATGGTTTTGAATTACTAGCAGTGTAGATGTGGCTGATAAGCTCAATTGTTGGAAAACTGATTCCATAGAAGTGAAAATTGAGATTTTTTTAAAAAATCAGATCAAAGCCAAATCTTTTATGAAACAAAAATAAAGTGTGTCCAAGTTCTACTTTGCACAAATTTGGACAAATAATTAATGATATGATAGAAAGAAATAGGCAAGTTTACCAGTGATATCTTTCAGAATCCAGGATGTTAACTATGGATAAACCAGAACTGTGGGTTAAAGAAATGGGATATCAGTTTTCTTAATCTTCAGAACTTCTTCAGAAAATTGCCTTGGTATCAGTATTTAAATTAGAAACTTAGGTGTGATTGTGACAAAGGTCTATACTGGTTGCTTTCTAAAGCTTAAATACAGGTAAAGCTTTGGGATAGGAATCCTCCATAAAAGTGTCATGGCCAGTTTAGAAGTAGAGATAGGTAAAAGAGATGATTCCTCAAAGTATCCTTTTCTTTGTTCACCTGGCTTGCCAGTGTGCCTTATTTTGTGACTCCCAAGCATCTAAAATTAATGTAACATCTTATTAAAAAGGTGGTGAAGCTTATGCATGGTTTGCTAAGCTTATGCATAACCACTGGCACATAAAATTCATGTTGAAGGCATCTTTAGGTAAGAAAAGGTTTTCTAATGTTGAATAGCAAGAATTGCTAGTGTTGCTACTGGTCTTTCTTGACTGAGGTTCCTCCTGTAAGTGTTAGCCACCAATTCTTCACTGGATACGGGTTCAACTGTAGTTTCTTTGCCCCACTGTTCACTAGTGAGTTTCAGACTTCTTGGTGGACTGTGGTGGTGTGGGAAATCTTGTTCAATTTGCATGGCCAAAATACACTGATTCTGTATAGACAATATCTGGCATATTTCAGATAGTATGGACGTTTACTGAATAAGTTTTCTGGTAGCTGGTCTTACCTGAGATGTTTGTGGAATTGGGATCTATTCATCTGAGACCCACCTATGCAATGGGTGCTGATATTTCTGTGTTGGTGACATAAGTATGTGTATCAGTGCACGATGTGGTTGCTGACTGGGAGGGCAGCTGTTGGGATTGAAAGGCTGGTGTGTTGTCAGTGCCCCTGTTATGGAAAGCAGATAACAGTTTGATGCTTCCTGCCCCATGGTATATATTTTAATGGAAGCTCTATGGATGGTAGCATTTGTAGAGCTGAGATATATTTAATGAAGGTAATATATTTTGTAACTTGGGTTGTTTTGGTTCAGTACTCATCATTTATTTATATGCTGGTGGCTTCCATATTTAGTACTGTATAAAATAATAACACTATATTTAGTAAATATGAACTATAATCACTATGCTATTTAATTTGGGTCTAATAAGTACTTGCCAGACTAATGTGTAGTCATGTAGTTGGGCAGATGTACAAAAATGTCATTAACTTGTTTTGATTTGCGGACAGTGATGTATGTGGCAATGTCTGTGAATGCTCCTGCTTTTCTTACACCACAGCTACCTCATTTGCCAAATATGGCTATGATCCTTTGTCCATGTTAATTGAGAATGGCATCCTTATTCATCATGTGCAGGGTTTTTTTCAGCCATTAAAGTGCTGTCCAAAGACTACTCAACTGAGGAAAACTACAGAATAATACAGCGTCCTTGTTTATCTGTTGTTGTAAGCCTTCTGTTTTATCCCATTGTAATGAATGGGGAAAGGAACTCTCACGTCTGAATGCGGTGCTGTTGCTAAAGAGCGCAAATTCCTTTTGGAACATCAGCATTAATAATTGGACCAAGACTTGCCTGAAATATTTTCATCAGCAATGTCTCTGTTCAATGTTTCTTCTTCTTTTCTTTGACCTTCTGAAAAATAAGTGAAAAATGCATTAAGATAATTTACATTAGTTGTCAAAAACTGTGTTTATTTCTTTGATAATAAAGGTTTCCATTCCTTGATTAAATTTATGTTTATATTTGACATTTTCCAGGGATGCATAAATTTGTGTGACAGTTAAAGTCTACATACACCCAGTACCTAGTGCCAGGTTGAGTTGAATTTGGACACATCACATAAATAAAAGTGGTTTTATGTTTCACCTTCATCTGGTAGGTGAGCACTCCACCTTTTCTTGTGAAACATAATCGGTTTTGACATGGCAAAATTAGATCCTGGCTATTTATTATCTGCTGAAATCAAAAACCATAACTGGGAATGCATGTGGTAAGTCCATTGGAGCAGCTTGCATGCAGAGAAGAAAAGGGGAGGCATTCCAATTTTATAAGCTCAAGGTGATTTTCTCTAACACCTAGACCGTTTTAATTAATTACCCTGAAAGATTGAGTAAATTATTATTTGAATACTTTATGGCATTACATGTTAACATTTCAAGGACAAAGTGCTGTACTTAGCTTTTCAACAATGCTTCATCTGTCAGAATATATCTTCTGAATTTATGTAGTATACTGCAGTGTAAAGGGTAGTCAGAACTTGAGTACTATGAATTATTGCAAGGAACCTGAGTCAAATATGATCTACTGAAATGGGAGCCCTAATATTTATGGACACCTGGTAGGGACCTACAAATTAAGAAAACCACAGATCTTGCTTCTCAAGAATTAAGATTTTTTTTAATCTTTTCCTTACATGATTTTTTTGACATGGAAGTATTAACTGAATGCCCTTAAAATGTTGGTTTTAATGCGGGTATAGGCTTTGCTGCTAATGACACGTCCGTGAAGTACAGCACTGCATATTTGCAGGGTGAGATGGTGCTTCACTTGCACTGCTTGCACAATATGCAGAACATCTCCGTCTTCTCTTCCTTTCTGACTTTCGGTTTTGGCACTTTAGCTTTGGGAAGAAGACTTAGGATATGAAACAGGTACCTGCTGGGTGGACATACCTGTATGTTTCCTATAACCTGTTTAAATCAGCAGTGTATGTGAAATGTGATAGGTTGTTTAGACGGTGTTTGTAACCAAAACATCAGCTGTACTCCAGCTTTACTGGAGCTGTGCTCCACAGATGTAATCTTTCTTCCACTGGAAGAGCATACAACCTTTTAGTAACTTCATCCTACCATCAGTAGATTAGATTAAATCCCCATTTACTGCATTATATTAATATTTTCAATGGCACACTAATCCAAGAAATAAATGTGTCAGTTTCTATGGCTACCCCATAATGGGCACAGCCATAAGACAGTGCCTTAAGGCCACATAAAAGACTTAATGTACAGATTGAATAGAAGCACATTATTTATTACTAAGCTATCAAGCTGAGAAAATTTAGTGATCTCATTTTTTAGATTTGCTCATTTGACCTGGGCCAATTTGCTTGGCTGATAATATTGAGTATTTAATACCACAATGTTTTCTCAGTTTTAAGGATAAAGTGATTCACACTAATTTCTATCAGAACAGTTTTGTGGAATTAATGATTTTTATACTCCTGTGATACTTATTGATAGTTCTTTGCATTTTTTTGTGGCCTGAAAATTAAATAAGACTCTTTCAGCCTCTGATCACATTAGAATTCAAGTGTACGACTATACAAAATGAGAGACACTCCTTTCTTCCTCCTCTCACATCTCCCCCCCCAAACCCCAAGATGCATTGAGGCATTCTGAGCTGTAAATAACTTACCGTGAAGTAAGATGGGGTGACCAACATGAGTCTCAAGGATTCCTCTGACTCTGGAGAGACTTTGAGGCTGATGTTGGTTGTTCATTCAAAGACAGAGCTCATCAGCCTTGTCTGTGGTGGGTTGCCCTTGGTGGAGGACTGGATCTGTAACTTGCCGTTATAATTTCTTACCTAGGGACCCACACATAGATTTGAGTTCTTGGAGGTGTGTGATATATATCTTTTCATCCCCTGCCCTGTGATGACTTTAATATGTTGGTCATAGGATAAGAAAACCAGCCACCTGTGATGAAGATTAGTCCCCACCGCAGCAATGACGGTGTTCGCAAGCAATGAGCTGGTGCAGTTCAGGGCGTTTCTGTGCTCATTCATACTAGAAGAAGGATCAGTATCCTTAGAGATGAATTACACAAGTAAAACACTCAGGAGAGCTGTCTGGTTGCAAGTTAACATAAAATGACTGGAGGGCCTGTTGATTAGAGAAGGTCTGGGGTCAGACCCATCAAATACTTATCTACTAGATGAGAGATGGTGGGAGCAATGAGGCAGTGTACTGTGAGAGCAGGTTTCTTCTAACAGTGTTTCTCCTCCTTTTGAGAACCTAATGGTATTTTGGGAATTGGCGATTGTATCATGGCTTGAATGCAGACCAGTGAGTCACCAAATAATGTAACTTTGCTAAAAATTTGTTTCTTGAATATGATTTGTGGAATCTGCAGGTTATTTTCTTTCCTGTGCAGAACTTGTGGTTATCACATCATTTTCAAAAGGCTTGTTGAAAGACAAAATTGTTCCTACAAAATATTCTTTTACACTTCCTAAGAGAACTACTAATAACACTTTTAGACTGCAACACTTGCCAAGAGCTGACATTTTCAGAATTTCAAATGTCAATAAAACTGCTTAAAACATTGTAAGGAGGCTGAGTGAAGACAAGAGAGACTTAGCAGAACATATTAGTGGTTTTAACGCGGGTCTACTTAAGCCTTAAAATTTATGTTCTGGAAAAGGCCATTTCCAGTAAGTCAAAATAACCTTCACGACAAGTTTTATCAACATAAATGCTAAAGACAAGTGACAGATATGTATAGTATATAGCTCATGTGGAATACAAACACAAAGTTTTAACTCCATGGAGTAATATAGACTTAAGAAAGCAGAGGGTAACATCTTTGTTGCCTCATAATGACTAGCATTTACATGGGGGTTTTGGTACGTGTTTGCTATTGCCAGCACTACATTTGCTCTTAGGTATGTTTGTCCATTCAGGCACATCTAGCATAACTAACAAATGGTTTCTACACAGTCTCACTTGAGGTCAGAATAGCTGATAGGAAAATATCTAGAACTATTTACAGAGTAAATGTTAGAGGAAAGAGGAAGTTTGAGACTTCTGGGCCTGTACGCGTTGAGCAAAAACCCTGGTAACATAGACAGTTTGTGTTATAAACTGCCCCTGCACTGTGTGAGCTGTAGTGTTTCCAAACACTAGATTTACTACAGACATATGTTTTGTCCTTCCCGTGCAGCACCTTTATGCAATGTGTTGTGGTACATGGAAAGCACCTGATGTGCTGAGCACGTCGTTATGTTAGGGACAAAGGCTTATGCAGCAATGCGGTTAAACTGCTGTGGCTTCTCAAATTTTGTTTACTGTCTCAAGAAAAAAAATAAAAAATCAAGATTTCATCAGCTGCCTATAAAGAACTAGTCTTTACATTCAGTCCCAATAAAATGCTAGTATCAGGACAGCCTTTCTGAGAGAGTTCAGGGTACTGTACGAGTCACGCGGTCACAGTCATTCTGGCAGCGCTTTTCACAATTAGTTCAGATGCAGTCTTGTACTTTCTAGGTTAGCAATGTTGGTAGGGGAATGAATGGCAAAGAAAACAATCCCTGTTTAAGCCTTTTGTTTGAAAGAAATGTAATGTTGCTAGCAACAAAATTATTTTCCATGTGGACTAAGACATCTTGTTGTGTTTATTGTATTCTGCAAAATACTGAGCATAGCATTATTATAAGCAAATGAGACTTTCCAAGTAACAAGTGCCCTCTGTTTAAACAAATAATTTTCTATGCAAAGGTTAAACACTGAGAGATTTTTCTTGTTCGAGTCATGCTCATGACTTTGGAAAGTCACCAAGCAAGTATGCTTAAAAAAGAAAATGTGAATGGAAAATTCTGAAGCATTTTGCCCTTTTGGTTCCTAAGAGTGAGCTATCGTTTCTCTCCACCGTGGTCATTAATAATGACAGATGTATGTGGTGCAGAGTTCACCTACATTATTGTCAGTAACAGGGATAGAGAGAGAATATTTATTACAGCAGAAGGAGGGAGGGGAAAGACATGATGTTGAACCAGAAGACAAGAGCAGAGTTCAGTGTTTTTCGTTTGGGTGGGGAGGAGGGTTAGCAGGGAGCATACATTAAGGTTTCTTAGAGGCTGATGCAGCTCTCATTGAAATCAGTTGAAATACTGCTACAGGCTGCTGTGAGAGGTGGATTGATTGGATCTTTAATATATTGTGCTTTACAGTACTACCATAATGCAGATTTATTTCACCTCAGCAGAAGCTCTTATTGGTTTGGATTTGCAAACAAGCATGGTAACAATCTCATTTTATTTATTTATTTTCATGAACAGGTCAAGCATTAAATCATGTTCATGAAATGATAAAAGGACACTCCCTGCTTGACACCTATTCATTTTGAAAATATGAGCAAGTATAGCTATTGGTTGTACACCTGTCTTGTAACACAACTTGCCAATTTTTCTGATTTTTATTATTACATTGTCCTTTTTAAACAAAAAGCAACAAAAAACCCCAAACAAAACAAAAAACAAACCGACCCCACAAATATCCTTTTTCTCTCTTATTTTGCTGTGTGAAAAAAAAAAAAAAACAAACACAGCATCCCCCAGACTAGTAGGGAGACTGATGAACTGACAGTATGTGGGCATCACTGAAGATTGTATACCCATCAGCCCACATTTCATCCCACCTGTTTTTAGTCATTTGACTGTATCCTCAAGGATTCTCTGAAGTCAAGGAAGAGATGTAGCATCTCCAAAGGGGCCATTTAAATATTAGGAGCCTGAGTCAGTGACTGAGCTTGAAAGAATTCAGGCTTTCAGGCCGTCATTTTGTTTAAAAATGCATTTGAGGATATGGGCAATAAGTCCAAAATTTCATTTGGTAGTGAATGATGTCTGGATAGAAGGTTTGCGAATATCATAACATGGTGTAATTTATTTATCACCTGAAAAATTATGTTCTGCTTAAGAAATTATTCCCAGATGAACTCGCACAGCATGAAAGACAATTAGATGGAACTGGGATGCCTGACTTTTTGTACAAGGTTGGATCGTTGTACCTCTGTCCCCACCCTTAACCAATGCCAAGTGATTGGTGCATTGCCCACTTTCAATGTAGCCTTCAACTAGTCACTTTGGCACAGAGTTTTCTTATAATAAGTAGCAATATTAAGTTACATTGGGTCTACATTTTGATCTACTGACATAGATTTTTGGTCCCATGAGGTAGCCTGTTGATTCCTGTGAGACCTATGGGCTAGCACAGAAGTATGGGAAAGTGGAACATGTTGCAATATTTGGGACCTTTATTTACAAACTGTTGAAGTATCTGGATAAACAGGTTCTCATTTATACACCTGCATTCCTGTACTAAGCTACAGATATTCATTATTATTTGGGAGCGCATCATTGTGCTAAAAATCATCACAAGCCAAGCCATCTTATTCCCATTGATGTTTACAGTCTCATTACCTAAAGGTTATAGGGGAAAAAAAAAAAAAAAAAAAAAAAAAGGCTTCATAAAATGCCTTGAGAAGTTAATAAATCCAGGTCTTGAAGGGGAAGAGAATTAATACATTACTAGGGGAAAAAAAAAAATCCTTAGGAGCTGTTTACAGGATGCTAGCTTTAGCTCACCGTGTGATTGCTTCATCAGAATTAAAGCAGTGAGGCATAGGGCAGAAGATTGTCACTTGGTGGCCACATCACTGAACAAGGGCCTGACTTACACCATGAGGTTAGCTGACACCTGAGGCATCCGTGCCAGACGCCCTTTGCATAGTAACCTGCTCAGCAAGCAAAAATGTTCAATTCCCTGCTAGATTTTTCTCCAAAGGAACAGCCCCAGTGATACTGGAGGACCCTTTTGAGGACCTGACAGCAGAAACAAGAGTGACCTTGTAAAGGGGAACTCTTTTTGCTAAGGAAAAAAATTGCCAACATCATTTCAGTGCTTTTCCCACTGTTATCTGCTAGTGCTTGCATAGCAGAGGCCCCTGGTGACATTAGCACAGATGTTTGTTCTTCAGCTGTTAACAAAAGGTGTAACTGTTCTGTTGTGTTTTGGAAATGCAGAAGTTTCTCTAAAGAGAATGTGTACCATGGGGCTGATCTTCAGCTGCTGTAAGCTGGAGACCCACTGGTCTGGTGGTGAGCTGTCACATGAAACTCTTAAAACTCCGCCATCCTTTCTCTGGACAAGGTAGTCTAACTTTTAAAAATCGTATTTCAACAGGTTTCTATTAGCTTTATGGGATTTTAGAGGGTGTTGTTTCTGGAATAGCTGTAATCAAGAAAAGAAATAACTAACTAAACACCAGCAGGTTTATAAGTTGTTATGTGACTTACTTTCTGTAATAAAATGATAGTACTCATCCTCTGTGTGGATAAAAACCTATCCTGTAAGATAAAAACCTATCCTGTTTCAACTTCTGTGTGGCTTATTATTTTGGGGTTTTGGCTTGGCTTTTATAACAGTACGTTATTTAAACTATAACCTTTTGACCTTTTAAACAGAAGTCTGAGACTTACTTCAGCCTTTTTTTCCCTTTCTCAAGGAAAGTAACTTATATCCTAGTGATCCTTTCCCATGTGGGACTGCCAGTTGAGGTGAATTTTATGTAGCAGCTGTCATTAATACAAGTACTTCAATTTGAGTATTTTTGCAAACTGTAGTAATACATAATTTCTGCCAAAAATGATTGAGTTTTGAATTTTCTAGTGACTATTTAATAGAGAATAACATAAGAAAAGAAAATGAAATAATTATAGTGCTTCATCCTTTATTAATGACAGTGTAAACAACATTATAATTGAAAACAACATTCAGAGTAAATACTAGAAAGGGGCTGCACGGGAAAAATAAGTAGGTGTATTATGTAAGATCTTTCTGAAAAAAACTTTTGAGCAATCATGAAGTGTTGCTTATACTTCGTGGAATTTGGAAGAACCACGAGTAGTTCTAGCAATGCAAGAATAGTGGAGAAACAAGCCATGCACTGAAAAGATTAAATCATACTCTGGTATGTAAGGAAGGAGTAAGAGGAGATCTTGCCTGTGGTACAGGTGAGAAGGGTTGGAGGTCTTGAGTTCCCCAAGGTAGATAGATGGACACATCCCAAAACCTGTCAGTGACACTGCTGTAGACCTCCTTGTGAACAGTCTCACTAAAAAAAAAAAGCCAGCGAGTGCATGCGTTAGCAGACAGATTTGTCTTCCCGTACCCAACAGGGGCCCCGTCGAGTCTGAGTAGTGAATGTTAATCTGTTCCCCTCTGTTGCTGTCTGATACGTGGCTTGAGAAAGGACTTGTGCATTCAGGTCTGTAACGTGGTGCCATATCAGCTCTATCTTCAGGTACCAGGGCAGCAATGAATCTCTGTCTTCTTTTATGCCTTTTAGCCCGTGTTCGGTGTGTGGTTGAGCCCACTGCTTTTCGTTTATCTCAGTCATGTTTTACAATTTGAAATATTTGCTTTTCTCTGCTGGTGCTTGACAATCAAAAGGTTATTTTCTAAGCTAAGTGAATAATAAAATACCGAGTTGAGAGTTATGGTGGTGATATGAGCGAAGATCTACAGTCATTACAGAATCAGCTTTGATATACTGAGTTTTGTCATTTGCATAGTCCTGATAATTCTGGAAACACATGAATCATAATTTCTTTTATTTTTGGAGAAAGATCTAACATACAGATAAGTTATCCTCTTTATTTTAAAGAGGCGCTACAGAGGCCAAGTAATTCTTCATCTGCATGAAGTGTGTACATGTGCTCATATTTGCCTGAACTAAAGAGGGGTCCTTTTCTTTAACTGTTGGCTTAAAACCTGCTCTGAGCTGTGTTACCAACTCCTTCCAACTTTGCTGCTAGTTCTAAAAGATTATCGCAGTATTTTGCCAGGAGAAGGCATAGCAGACATAGGACAAGTCCAAAGTAATAAGCAGTTCCTGTCTTCAGGAGCTTATAGATCAGAATAGATATAGAAGAAGAGGAAAGAGTTATTTGACCTTTTTTTATGTTTACTTGGTTAAATTTATGTACTGACATATATTTACATTGCATTCAATAGGAAGCATCTCCATAGTAATTTAATATATAGAAACACATATAAACTGTAACCACACATTGTGTTACATTATGTCTACAAGGAAAAGGTAGTGAGTTCCAATTCTGCAGGAGTCACCTTCTATTAGGGTTTCTTTCTATCCTTATTCTGTATGTCAGATGGATCGCTACATTTAATTAAGCAGTAACAATTGAGGTGCAGATTATTTCCTGGGGATTAATGACCAGCTGGACAGAGTTGATAGCCCAAGGTATTGGATAGATTATGCTGCATAGCCTCATGGATTAAGTATGAGCCCTGTATTGTACAGGTAGTCACTTTGAATAGTGTAAGAGAAAGCATCACATTTAAGATAAAGTCTATATTTTTTATCTTTTGTTCTTTCATCATCAAATTGATCAGTACATATCCAGTTCTTGATCATCTCTTTTTCCTGAAATAACCTGTGTTTAAAATGACTCTTTGTTGAGGAAGACAGACCACTCCTTGTTTTAGTTCCACGTTGTCCTGTTGCAGCTGGAATGGACTAAGGAAATGACACAGATGTTTGTAGAGAGATATTACATCTTTTTCAAAACATCGTACAACCTTTTTGGTGCAAAAGTTATTTTCCAGGTTTACTACAGTTTGCAGGTGGCTTATGAATAATTTTGTCCTTATTCGACACTAGGTAATTAATTTAATTTAAGCTTTGTAGCCTTTATTTCATTGCTTCTTCCAGTACATTTTGACATGGTTGTTTTTCATAATGATGTTGCATCTCAGCTGGAGCTATACACATCTAGATCCCTTTTACTGGCCACCAATGTTCGAGGGTCAAATTTTATACCAAGTCCTTCCATTTTTGTTCATGTTTTCACTTTGCCTGGAGTTTGGGAGAGGGGTCGTTTTGAGCATATAAGCTGGAGAACCAAATCGCTACAAGCTGTTTTGAGCCTGGACATGCTAAACAAGAGAGCATATCTAAGGAGGGCCCAAAGACCCAGTTTATACTCTGGGGACTAGGGACCTGTTGGAAGACCCACTCCCCACTTTTCAGTAGATTTCCCTACAAGACTATCAGCATGAGCTGAGGGTCAGTCACATTCAGCTGTCTTTCCATCTTGAAGTCAGGACGTATTCATGGACCAGCACTAGGTGTGCACTGAAGCACACCTGGTTTGGAATTGTATCGGATGCAGCCAAAATCAGCCTTCTCCTGTTTGCAGTTGAGTATACCTCAGATAAAACTGCTCAGCTCTGGGAGTTACTTCTCGACTGTTTCTTCTCCATGATGGGTTCATTCATCATCACTTGTCCTGAACCATCCTTTCTTATTTATGTACATAGTTGATTTGATTGTGTTTCTTATTCCTACAGAGAGCTAGCTGAGGTCTAAGGTTCAGGCATATCATAGTGCATGTAATTTTATGTCTGCTTTCTTGGTACAATTAACAGAAATGGGGGATATAATAAAATGTCAGAATGTTAATAAATACAATTTTTCCATGAGTGCTTCCCTCTCATTCCTTTCATATTGCAGGTGTACCGTCACCACAATATCTAGGCTCAAAATGCAATATGTAAGAGAAGCACATCAATCGCTGTCTGTAAATTAATGATTTTCTTCACCCATTCCTTGATAGAAAATGAAAAATTAATAATGTCCTAAATATGCCATAAAATACTCGCAGCATTTTTCTGACTTGCAATATAGTAAGTAGTAGTCCTTGTGGGCTGGGGTCTGTCCTGGCCTTATGCATTGACATTACTGTGGCAGCAATGGCATTAAAGGCCTTACATGGTCCAAGCTGGGATCAGCTTGATTCTGGCTCTTCCTCTCACAGGACGCCTGGGACATCTCATGTCCAGGGAGCTTTGGAGCCGCCGCTATGGCCGGGACCCTTGGGGAGGTCATACCTCCCTCCCCAACCTGCTGCTGCCCACAGTGCCGTGAAACAAGGAGCGCCTGTGCCCCATGAGTTTCGATCTCTGAGCACCCAAGAGTGATTGAGAATACCTATTCTCAGGGTATAACGCAGTTTATCTTTTATTGTGCCTTCTGTAGAAAGCACACTTGAGCCTACGTTACATTTGAGTAATTGGCTGCAAAGTGCAGGCTTCTAAATTGTGAAAACGTGAGAACCTCCATCTTGCCAAGCAGTAGGGGTTGAATTGCAGGCTGCCAGAGCTGAAAACAAAATGCAGCTTGAGTGAATCAGCTAGGATCCTATACCACGCATAGACCAATGTTCAGAAGAAAATTTCATTAAAGAAAAAAATTTTTAAAAGGAAAGGAAAAGGCTTTATGTGGCTATAGCTTTAATGATTTTCCCCTGTGCCTTTTTTCTTTCCCATACAGTAGATTGTGAACCACTCTTGTTTTCTTTAACACATGGTAATTAATTGAGATCTTAATTTTAGTATCTTAAGTGCATACCTGTTGGAAAAAGAACATTTTTTTTTTTTTAAACCCCAAATATTTCTGTTTTCTGTATTAAGTAAACATAGGACCTTGCATTATTTACTTTAGTATAGTAATAATTCAAATAAATAAAAGAAGCAACTGAGCACATTATTTCTCTGCATACAAAGGGGAGGCAACTTGCTGTACACAGAATCTGAAGAATGCCAGTTCAGGCATTAAGAGATCTTATGCAATCATATTTCATTTTCTATGTGAATTTGTGTAATTTGGATTTTCTTTGTAATTTATACTATACATTTCAACAACTGAAACACATTAGACAAATATCAGATGAATGTATTGACTAATTAACACATTTCTCTGTCTGAACATTTGAATATTCAGGACTGATTTAGTTTAACAATGAATAAATTAAACATAGCATTGTGACAAGCAAGGTCCAAAGGAGTGAAAACTCCTATTTGTAAAACCTGTGGAAGGAAAGAGCTGTGGAATGGAAGTGTGTGCCAGAGTGGCATGGCAGTTCGGATGAGGATGTGAAGGTGTGATTAAAAAAAGGGAGAGAGTAAGTTGCATAGGCATCTCCACATCTGCACATGTTTTGAAACACAAAAGTACCTGGGAGGGACCAGATTTTCTGGCTACAAGGAGTGACTCACTAACAAAGCCGAGGAACAAATCTAATAACCGGGAAGAAATAAAACTAAGATAGGGACTTGGTGCACTGGAAATAAAGAAGAGAAATGGACAGTCAGAAGATAGTTGCTCTGCAGCAATTTTTTGATATACTATCTCCACAAAGCAAGACAGAGATAATGAGGGGCCAGAAACAGCTAGAAATTGCAGAAGATAGGAAACCGTGAGAAGACGACTGCTGGATGATCTGCAGCAGCATCTGACAAAAGCAGGACGTGCAGTTGGACGTTCTTTGTTGAAAAGAAACAATGTGCTTGGCACCAGAGGAGCGGAAAGCAATCCATAGACTAGGGTTCATTTTTGGACAGGTTATGCTCCTGTCTGCCATAGATCCTGTCAAGGTCTGGGAAAAAAAACTCAGAGAAGAGGAGTACATTTCAGTAGAACAGCAATATTGACTGGGTGATCGTAAATCGAGTCAATTTAAATTTGAGAGATCAGCAAAGAAGACGTTTATGTCTTTGAAAGAAACTCTGAAAACCCCATCAAACCAATGAAATTTTACTGCAGAATGAGCTTAAACTATAAAGAAAATGCATATATTTGTGTACACATAGTCATATATATACACCTCCGTACACTTACTTTCACATTTTATTCCTAAATTTAATTTTTCCAATTTGGAAATGGAAAGATTAATAAGAAAAGAAATCAAACCACGGTTAGAGAATAGTTACAGCCAGGATCAATAAGGAAAATCCAGAGAAGCAGAAAGCAAAGTGGTATGTTGAGCTGTTCTAAGCTGGTAAATTGAATTGCTTGGCTTTTTTTCTAAAGTAAGAAAAATATTGTGTTGCTGCAAGTGAGCATATATTTGAGTAAGAGAAGCGGGAGTGGACAGGAATTCTCATTTCCCATATTGACAGGAGGAGGAAAGTCTTTTGCAGTCTTTTTTAAAAGAGATCTCAGAAAAAAGACCTGTGGATCGAAGAATTAAATATGAGAGAAACTGGGAAATTTTTGCAGTCAAAGGTGCAGACATTGAACTTTATTTCTAAAGCAGGAGTTAAAAAAGTTTTTTAAGTCCTGAGGAACTCCAGGCCTGAGTGAAGAAGAAGAGCTCTCAAGAAGAGCATTGAGACTAAGCGGAGAAGCTCTAAGGATTAAAGTCATATCAGGGAGGTAAAAATGGCCAAAAAGTAAAGCATGTTAGACTTTGCAGATGATAGTAAGAGAAACAGTTAAGGTTTTTCAACTTTATATATAAAAACAGAACAAGAAGTATAGCAGCTGTGCAGCACAGATAGGTAGAGACTACAAATTTTCTGCAAGAGTCTCAATACTTGAGCTGAACATATTCAGTCAAGAAAAATGATGCTGAGTAGTTGGGAAGAGGAGTATGGATATGGAAATGACAGACACTGATGTGCAAAATAATCTTAAGAGAGATAAGGGTACCGCAATCAGGGTGATGGGATTCTGAAAGGACTGGTGAAAGAAATCGCAGGACCTGTTGGATTGGTTTTGAGATCTTATTTACTTTTTTCTTATTGAATGCTATGATTAGTCATACAAATAAGAGTGCATTCAGTTGCTGATAACCAGAAATGGAGAGGCACTGTTGCCACAAAGAATCACAGCATATCAAGAAAAGGTATGCGATCCTGATGGTTGAAGTGTCGGGGGTGCTACGGAAGGATGAAAGCACAAAGTCACTTGCACACAGCTGAAGAGCAGAGCTTGCTGCTGTGAGCGGGCAGTGGAGCTTGTCAGCTGCTGAAGAGGGGAGAGGCTGGAATAAGTATGAACTGCCAAGATGAGTTGTGACAATAATGACAGCAAATGTCCACAGACTTTTCTGGGGAGAGATTTCTGGTAGAGACGGGTAAGTGCTATGTGATACACTGGTGAGATCCCCGGAGTCTGATCACCTTCTCTGATCACCTGATTCAGAATGAAACAGGTATAAGGAAGGGCTCGTGGGATGACCACGGGAAGGAACAAACAAAAGCTATTTCTATGTTCACTTAAGTCCGAAGACACCCCAGTTGCTTCTAACAAGTGTGTTTTGATCCAGCCCTCAGTAGCAGGGGACACGCCGTGGTGTTCCCAAGCAAGGCAGCGTAGCCCGCGCAGAAGGTGGCTGAGGTGCCGCCCGATACCTGAGCTCGTGGGGCATGCAGGAAACGCCTTGGTTTGCTTAGTCTGCTAAAAAGAAGGATGAAAGAGGAGATTATTTCTTTATAACTATCTGAGGGAGAAAAAACCCAGGGAGGGAAAAGAGCGATTTCAGTCAAAGGACAATGCTGGTAAAAGAGCAGAGGGCTATCAACTGCCAGTGAATGAATTTCCAGCCATCAGAACAAGGACTTTCCAGTACGCTTGACCATCAGGAGTAATGATGAGCAAATGGGACAGGCCTTGACAGTTGAAACTGAGGACGTTCGCTTCTGTGCCTCTGTGTTTCCCTAAGTTTTGCCATCCCTCCTCTTCCTTTCTGCTTCTGTGCCTCTGTGTTTCCCTAAGTTTTGCCATCCCTCCTCTTCCTTTCTGCAAGCGGTGAACTAGTTAAATTGCTGAGTAACTGTAGAAACAGTGCAAACAAGCAGCAGCTGCACTATTGTTTCCAAATAAACGTATATTTAAATGACCTGGTGAAGGATAAGATTGAAGTGATAAAGCGTTTGGATGGTGAACGTGTACAATAGAAAGTGTGACTGTAGACTGTGTCATTTTTTCCGTTCCAAAAGTGTTCTTAATAAGTATTAAAACTAATCAATGACACATGCCTAAAACTGATCTGATACATTTTATCCCCATGATGAGGACCTCAGGAATGCAGGCATGGATTTTGAGCTAAGGTAGCTTGCCAGCACATGGATTGAATGATCAGGACTGTTTCATGGAGGGATAATTAGCTTTTTGTTCTCTTTTGTTTTTAGCTGCTTTTATTATTTTAAATGTATGTCCTCACCCTTGTGTTCACAGTGAAACCATTTCCTTGTCTCCGACCTCATGGCTACACAAAGTGCTAAGTGAAAACCTTTATAGTCACTCTTTGATTTCTAGGATGTAGTGGTGAGTGGCAGGGCTCTTCCAAGAAAGTATCTTCCCCTTCTTTCTCTTGATCACTTTGAACAGCAGAGTGAGATAAATCTTCATTTCTAAGGATATTCCAGCATTTTTCATGAGAGGTGGACATAAAAAGCAACATATGATGACAGCAAATAGCTTCATTCAGAAGGAAAAAATGCATCAAACACAGCCACATTTTTAAGTTGCGTACTGGTTACAATGATTTCCAAAGAGACAGAAGTTAATTTCTTTGGGTTACTTTGGCTGCATTGCATAGACTTGCCCAGCACAAAAAATAGACTATCATTTTTTCCTGACTCATGTCCCAAGTTAGTCAGACAGATTTATTCTCACAATTATATGTTTTCTCCATATATTTTAGGTTGCTGTGATTTTCATAGGTCATTAAAAGGAATTGGTTATTTTTTCTTAATTATGAAAATGTTATTTCAGTAAATGCAATTTAATTAAAATGAGAATTTCTGCCAAAGCGTTTAAATAAATACAGTATTCTTTTACAAGTATGAAAGGAGTTACTATTTGCTGTTTCATTTCCTCACTAATATGCTGGCATGTTTGGTTTGAACCTGAGCTTGTGGAAGTTTATTCTTAACCAAAGCAGTTCCTTTTTCATGTAAGTAGGTTAAATGTGAGTTGTAGAGCCCTAGGGCTCTTTTTGTTCAGTTTTAAAGCCCCCTCAAGTGGGCCTCTTTTAGAAACCTGGAATCATATGTTTGTAAGGTTGATCCAAATTACCATTAGAATAGCTCTTTTCAACTTTTTATTTATACAAAGAATCGTAAAAAATGCACCAAACCGACAAGGTATTAAATCAAACTGAATAAAGACAGTTAATTTTCTTTTTGCTCAACAACTATTTTTTTAAATGGAAACTCTGAAATTGAAAAAAATTGTCTGTAGAGTATGTTAAGGTGCCATGCAGTATAATAAAATGCTATTACTGTCAAAAAGGTACATGATAAAGTGCATTTGCACAAAAGGCACATATTAATGTCAATCATTTTCGGGTGATTTATATACTAACTGCAGTGTTTTAAGAAGATCAATATTCTTTGTTTTGACAACATTTCAGAGCCTTGTACTTTCCTGACAGTATTAATCTTTCTCCCTCAGTATGGTAGAATAATTTTAGTAATTAGTGAGTGGTCAGTTTGGTGAAAAGATATGCAGTAATAGTACATTTGAATATTATCAGGTAAAAAACCATAATACATCTTTGAGTAACATAAACAAGGTAATAATTCCGATTTTAGTGGAATATAATGTTATGTAATTAGTACAAAGTTCCTAAAGCGGTGATATTTTCACGTCCCCTAAAATGCATTTTCTATGTATGTATAATAATTACTCCCATCACAATACTATCAAAGTCTCCCCTAAGATATAATAAGACAGAATTATTATATTTTTGACACATAATTTTCTGATCTACTTCTCAGAAGGCATCAGAAATACTTTTATATTTTTCTTTATTTCATCTCTTTCTCTTCCTCGTTTTTGACTTCTGTATGTTTTTCTTTTTTTATCCTTATTTTACCCCCTTGTTTGTCACCCATTTGTTTTCCTTAAGGTTCTTATGTTATTTTTTTTAGTGGTAGAGTGGCTAGGCAGAAAAAAATATAAAAAATGCTCTTTCGTGTCTCCTCTTGTGAAGAGTTATTAGCTTTTTCCTCTACTTGTAAAAACCCATCTCTCATTCTTACTTGTTTAAGAAGTTCCACGGCTCCTGGAGAGCTCAGCTCTGAGAAAGTTGCCTCCACAAAAGAAGAAATCCTGGAGGTATTTTTGGAGACCTTCTGGAGAGGTACTGAAAAGTTACGCATTTACTAGAATCTGATTTTACCATTGCGTACCTATAAGGGCCTGGCTTAGCTGTATTTTACATCCCAAACTTCTAGTTTCTGTAGGATGCTCAGTATCTGTACCACTAGGGCCATAACTTCAAAGGTCAATAACAGAGCAGTAATTTTCAAGACTTTTCATGACTTTTAGACTTACAGTATTTTAAAAGCAACTGAGACGCCATTTGGAAAGCAACTCCAGTACTAAAATTATTTCCTTATCTAAATAACTGAAGTGCAGTGTAGGAGGGAGCTGTTGTCCAGTGATTAGGTGTTTGTGATAATAGCTGCAACAGCTTTGCAAAGGTCTGTATTGCATAACTTAACTTTCACTTTCAGCATCCCAGAGATCTTGTAAATTTTTACTCCAGTAAAACTCATCATAAACTATAGTAAGATCTATAGAGTTAATTACAGTGAACAATTATGCATTTCTTCCTCACACATCTCCTCCTATTAAAAATCTTTGCAAAGTAGATATTAAAAATAGAAAAATGTACATACACAGGTTTTCATCAGAGCCCTGATGGCCAGGCTCAGATTGCCTGCCCTAGGTGTCTTGATGCCTGAAGAACAGGCTAGCTCTTTTGTAGTTTGCCGCTGTATGGCTGTACAGAAACAGGGAAACAGAGGGCTGTATTTTGGGTCTTATCTTCAGCACATGAGTTCCCCACATTTAGGGACCCTGGCTGTAAGCACTCCACCGGAGGCTGGGTCGGAGTAGGTCTCCTGCAGCTGCTGCAGCAACTGAGTTACGATGAAGAAGAAAGGGAGAGGGATGAGAGAAAGCAAAGGGATTCTGTGCGTTTGGGGAAGAAAGGCGTTTCTGTGAGCAGAACCTAAGTTCATGCTCAGCAGCAACTTGTGTAATTTGGTTAGTGACTTGTGAACGCAACTTCTGCAACTTCATGGGTGGAAAATTCATAGAGGAGAGTAACCACTCATTAAATGTGAGAAAAGTGTTGCTTTTACAGCCCTGAGAACATAGCACAGCTTTCATGAAGCTGTGATGAAGTGTATAGATTCCTACCATGAACCATGGGCTCAGGATGGGGACAACAAAGGCAGCAGAGTTTGTCCGTAGCATGATGCTGGTCAGGAATACTCCTGGGTTGTGCAAGTTATACCTAGATTGCTCATGGTTGTGCCTAATAGCCCAATCTAACTCTGTCCTATCAGGCTATTTTCTAAGGTTTTATTTCTCAGCCTGGAGGAAAAATAGTTGTAGTATAATCTGTTCATCGTTCCTAGTGAGTTTTTATAGTGCTTCATATGATACAATGAACTGGTGGTGGTAATTCAAACTTTCAAAATGATTGGGGAAAAAAAGAAAATATGAATACTTTCAGCTGGCAACTAATGCCCTGTCTCAAATAATTGGCTTTTATGTTACAAAACTGGAAAAATATCATGAACCATTAAACAATGGCATGCCTTTATAATTTTTCTTAAAATTCTGCTCATCAACTTTCATATGCCTGTGAACAAATGAAAGTTGATGAGGGTATTGCATTGCTAAATGTACTGGATAATATTCTTTTTAAACGTCTGATCTGATAAGCAAAAATTCACTACATGGTAAAAGTCAATCACTGTAAATACGTCTGGTTAGAGTTAAAATCTCTATCTTACATTTAGTTTATTTATTTAGCTAAAGAAGATTAAAGGTTAAGTTTTAGACATTTTTATGACTGCATTCATGGAAGTTTTTTCTTCTTTCTGTTTGCCATTCTGGCAAACAGAGCACTTCCCTAAGAGCACTTACACAACCCTGCACCTGTTCATTTGTATGGTTGTTAGGAAAAATGGTTGAATTAGCATTGCACTCTTTGGGAGAGGGTTTTATTTTTAATTTGAGATTGTTGTATACTATATACAGTCATATTACTTAGATTTTCATATTAGTTATAGCTGGCAAATAATTTCTCAAGGTTATCCACTATCTTCTAGTATGGCTTATTCAGTAATTCCAGAAAAGGCTGTGATTGTATTGGATTCTGTAAAAAGAACTTCTTGATCTCATTATGATTCCTGGGTGCTAGAGGAGGTGCCTGACTTTCTAGTTAGGCTTGTATCTTCTGTGCCTCAGAAGTTCTCCTATTTCAGTCCTTTGCAGGAAATGGGCATTAAATTCTTTTCTTTTAGAGAGGTATAAATACAGTGCCTTATTTTTACCTAGGTTGCAAGTCTCGGCTCTTTTCCTTTAAGGTTGCTACTGATTTTATCTACATTAAAGCCAGTGCTGATGGTGAACAAGTGATTCATTAGGTCGACTTGGCTGATACGATCAGCTGAACTGCAGACAAAAGTCCTTGTGTTCTAGGTTCAGTACAGTCTAAAAGAACATTTTAAGTTCAGGCTCCTTATGTAGGAAGAAAAACAGTGCTGGAAATTACCTGTAGGAATCATTGCACTGCCACTGAACTGTAGCCATGTCTTGTACGATGTTGGTACTGTGTAATAATCTCACATAAAGACATGGATAGAATCGTGCATTTGAAGGTAACAGTTTGCAGTACCAAAGCTGAAATTTGTCTGTTCACTAATTTGGACTGTTCGCTTTGCTAAAATTATTCACATGAAAGAGTCTGGTTTAGCCCTTGGATTAAGAGCTTTGTTAAGTCATACTTTGACAGTATCAGTTTAACTAGCAGTCATGAAGTAATAAGTACATGAGGTGATGTTTCAGTGGTTTTCTTTGTTGAGCAGGAAATTAAATCACAATGTTCTGGTGAATTTAGAAAATTTTATTCTGTATTTCTAAAACAATCAATATGTCTTCAAGTGAAGATGAAACTCTTTTTCATATTCATATAGATAAATTTCATATTCATATGAAAATTCATATGCATTCACATTATTCAAGCTTGGCAAAACACATGCGAGTCCAAGGATCTGCTGTAAGACTTGAAAAGTAGTTTGCCCAGATAATACCAAGGCCCTGTCTTGCTCATGTCTGCAGTTTACTTCATTTGCAGAGACACTGGTTAGTACACTGTATGAAACCTACTTGCAGGAGAAGAGGTTGTAAGATTGAGGCCCCGAACAAATCGCTTTCAGCTGTTAAAAGTTACCACCAATTCAAGCGGCAGAACCTTCATAATCCACTACCCTGCCATCAGGGCAACCAGTGCTGAAGGACAAAGAATTGAACAAAAAGGAATAATGTCACCATTTGAATCATTATTTCATGTAGCTCTGGCATTCTCCCTGAGAAGTTATGCAAATTGCGAAGGCCTGATTAGTTTGTGTGATTTGAAAGTTAATGTTGTGAAAGGTAAATGTATTTAGATTGGTTTCATATTGCTTGTTCATATTAGACCTTTTTTGGAGTAAACCTTATCAGAAATTAGCTGCCTGAAGAGATATGCAGGCACAGAAGAAATTAGTCATCAAAGACAAATGCCAGCCTGAAGCTGACCAGACCTGACTCTCCATTATCAGGTTTAAAAGGGGCAGCAGATGACGAGAGAAAAAGTTCTTTGAAATGGAGCCCCGGTTCAGCCCGTCAGGGACCACATTTAGATTTCCTGCGTTTTCTTAAGCGTTCTAATTTGACATACTCTTAAAGATGACATGAGGGTGTGATTATATGTAATTCAGCTTCTGTTTTCTTCCTCTGCTTAAGTTTCTAAAAATTTCTCACACTAATTTAATTCTATGTATCCTAAATACCTCCTCACATATATAGGTAATTTGCAGTGAGTAGTGCTTCAGTTTAATTTAATTCGAGGCGTTCTGTTTACCTTTGTTGTTTTTTGCCTACTTTTTTGTTCACATGATACTTCACTTCAGGATATTTTATAGCGCAAAGAGGGATGTTTTTGCTTGGGAGCAGATTGGGATTGCAAGCAAGAAGAAAGAGGTGCTGTGTGTTCCCTCCCCTTTCACTGCATGACTAAAAGCAGCAGGGCACATACGGGGTGTTTATCCATCGCACAAGGGTGCATGTGAAAGCCATTGAAGTATGTGAAAGCAAGTTTACGGGAGCCATTGTTTGCCCCCATCGTGTTGGAAGGAACCAGAGCTGCCCCACTGCGGGGAAGGAGAGCGTGTGAAGTTCAAGTCCGCCTCTCGCTGATTTCTCTGCCACTCTCAAACTCCGGGAGAAGCAGAAAGGAGCTGCGATTCTTGAGTGAGCGTTTCTTTCCTGGCCATCTCACAGCTATACAGTGCCCACCACACACAGAATGAGGCTGAGGGTATTTCCAGCCTTAATTTGAACTCAGTAGTCATAAGTTGCAGCAAATGTCAAATTCATAAAAAATACTCGGTGAACTTGGAAAAAAGAGTAACAGTGTCTCTGGTGTGCATTCACATTTTGTGATGAACAGGAGCGTTGATCGCCGTAGGTCTGTTCACTCCATTTGCTACCATAATTATGCACATTTTAAAAAGACCCAATGTTTTTTCATGAAATGCATGCTAATACGTTAAGGTGCTAGATCTCTTGTATGTGGAATCACTAATTCTGGAAGACAGGAGAAGACAGGTAGGTAGGTAGGTGAAGTATCACCAATGTTTTGAAGTCAGTGTAAAGACTCCCGCTGAGTTCAGAAACCTAGACTCAAATTTTAAAAGAGCACCTCCCCAGCCTGCTGTGCAGGCAAGCTGCCTGCTGCCAGTGGCAATCAGTGGATAGAGACGGGTTAGTCATTTTTTTAGATATCACAGCTGGTAACAGTAACACTCTCATGCTTATACTTAATACGTCATGTTGCACTTAATTTTAGTCTTAGAGAGCAATGTCATGGATGCTGGGATTTTTTTTCAAAATTTAAAGCCATTTATAGTATTCAGTACTAACAGACTGGGAACCTGAACTCCATATGTTTTTAAAATAAAATACGGTGTGAGCGAGCAGTTTTCATTATGCCTTTCATTTTCTGTGCACAGTCCAACATTGCTCTTTTTCTTATGCTGTCATATTTTTGAAACTATTCTTTGGTTTTGTGGTCATGGTGCTTCTTCCATTTTTAACGTGCTTTTCTTACTACTTTTTTTGTAAACTTTTTCTTTTCTTAGAAATGGCTTTCTTCCTCCCCTCCCTCTCCTGAAAATGTTACTGAGGTCTTTTACTGGAACAATAAGTCTTGCGGTGTCCTCCACTTAGCGTAAAGAAGTTAATTAACTTTTTTTTAGGCAATATAACTTTGTAATAAATGTGTTGATCTTATATTTGCCTGAGTTGCACTATGTAAACCAGAGAAACTTTGAAGTCAACAGAAATATTATCTGAGACAGTGGTAGCTGGGCTTTTTGAGATAACTTGAGACTGAAAATAGCTCATAGTATATCAAAGCAGGAATTATATGAGCTATAATGATAAGATTGCTAGTCGGGAAGCAAGACTGAGTGAAATCGAAGGAATATCCTGATACCATTGTATTAGCTTTCATGAATTCTGGACGATATTGTGCATTTTGGTTTCAGCAGTTGAAAGTCTTGTTTGAGTGTATTTATAGACCAAAACTTGTAATGGTTTTTATATGCTAATGAGTTTAAATCTTTTATGTATTCATAAGAAATGTTTATAATTGAGTTAATTACATCTTAAATCATTTATTGCTATTATAATACAGCTATTCGATTAATTATTAAAATAAGCTTTTTGAATACTTGGTTTAAAATAACACTGTGGAAGTCTTTATATTTTTATCTATTTTGTTTGATGTTCTTTTCAATACTTTGATCCATAATCATGATGAGTAGGCTATTACACAATATTCTAATAACCCAAAGACTATGGAAGTAGAGTTTTTATTTTGTATACTCCTATTTCAAAGTAGGACAAAGAAATAATGTCCAAAGTAGGAGACATCAGATTAAAAAAGCTGGACCTGTCCTTTCAGGGTCCTCTGTGTAAGACTCAGTAACTCTTAGAAAATGCTCAAAAGCAGTGATTCTTGGCTTAGAGCATTTCTTACAGCAGAGCCCAAGATCATTTGTTACACCATCTTTGGGAACATTTGGAAGTTTGGACCTGCAGAAATGCTTCTAATGCATGTGAGCGGAGACTGTGTGCTTGGGACCTACATCATGCTCTTAAAGCTTGAGTTAGAGAGGTCTCGGAGTAAACTTGATAAGGTGACGTTGTGTTGTTACAGATTTTATCCTTCATATAAGCCATTATGCTGGGTTTTTCTTTCAGTTGGTGGTTGTTGAGTTCCATATCTGAAAACTCCAAAGGTTAATCCACAAATACAAGCAATCATGTTCCTTCTCTTATTACTACCTACTGATTGATCCATGTGCTTCATATCATACTGAGGAAGTGCTTGTTCGAACACAGTAATTCATTCTGTAAAGCTGTTTGAGATACCTGACACTTAGAGAAAAATGGTCAAAAAATGCCGGTACAAAGCAAACCATGTTATAAAGGCTGCATTGCCAGATATAAGAAAACTGAGTTATTGGTCAGTATAAAAGGAATGAAAACAACAGCCAAAATTATGGTTTATATTTTTTCTAGTTGGGACAGGCCAATATATTTCTTAGACAAACCTGCTGAGATTCTGCAGGCAGTGCAGCAAGGCTGAGCGAATGGTTATTTTAGAGCGTGTGCAAACCTATACCATGTGCTTCATCAGTTTTTGTCCTGTTTGTTAGCCTAATGAAGGGACTTTCAGACAAAAGATGCCTTGTTATCTTTATTAATCAAACATATTAAGAAATGAGGAGGAACAGGCGATTGCCCCAGTTTATACGGAGAGTAGGTGATTGAATATTATTGAGTGTACGTTTCAGTAGAATTAATGTTACTCAGCATCAGAGTATTATGTGCTTTAATTTAAACACTGCGGATAAATCCTCTTCAGTCTACAAAGCATTTTTCTTCAAGGCTTTTCTGTGGGTTTTTTTCTAACATCAGTAGCAGTTATGTGTATGCAGCAAGAGCAAACCTCGTATCATTAAAATCCTGTTTGTTCTTTATTCAGAAAAATATTGGTCTTCATATGGAAATACTGTATTTGTGCATACAGATTGATTTAAACATGTTCCTTACACATACACCCTGAGCAGAAGTATATTACATCATACTCAGTGGAGGAAGCACTAGTAAAATATTCAGTACAGTTATTTGAAAGGGAAAAATGTTGGTTATTGCAGTGTTGTATTTTATATATATTCATGGGATATAAAATGGAGAATTCAGGTCATGTAGGAAAGGTAGCTAGGACACATTTTAATTCCTAAAGTTTCTCTGAAACTTTTGCTAAAGCTGTCCTTTTCTGTCTATTTCAAGTTTTTCAAGTAAACATGTAAAAAAGAAAATTTATTTTCTGTGATGCTGAAATAAAAAGCAAACCAAGATCGAGTATCAGTTGTTATGTGCTATATAACGTTTCATTTTAGATTTAAACAGCTGATATAGATTATTTTGAAAGCTTGACATCCTTCTTGGAACAGGTTATGGAATGTTCACATCATACAAATATAACCTTCAGATTCACTGAGGGCTCCCTTATACCTATATAATATTTTCTGTTATGACTGTATCCACTGTAAGTTGGGAAAGTTACATTAAGTATCACTGGAAGTATGGGAAATTCTGAATACCTCTTTGGTTTTTTGTAAATATTTTGACAACTGAAGGGAGGGAATTATTACAAAGCAAACCAACTGTAAAATATTTAGAAAGAAGAGTAAGGTTCAAAAATTGTAACATAAGTTTCTTGATTTAATGAGCTACGTCTCATTTTATAGTCAATTTAGTGCACTTTTGTGTTTTCGTACATGGAAACACGTGTATATGTGTCCGTGCACGTATGTGTAAAATTGAGGCAGTACTGCACATTAAAGACTTGTTCATGACTGGGCAGATCAGTTCCATGTATGACATGGGAGTTTTAATGGGAACCATATTAAAAATACTTTTTGTAAGTTTTTTAAAACTGTCGTGTCAAGTACATCAGAAATGCTTCAGTGTTATCATCTCTGCAATAATGTATAGATTAAAGACACTGATAACTGAATATGTTCCCTTGCCCTGTTTTTTCAGTCAGTGCCAGGATTGCTTGGATACCCGTCTGCTTTGGTCATTGTACTCAGATTTTATCTACGATAGGGTAGAATGTCTAACAGAGGTTTTCGTTCTTAAATATAAACACATTGTCAATGTCATGGAGTTCTCTGCTCCATGTCAAAAAGGGAGAAGAATACATTTTTTGAGCATTTCGCTGAAGAGAAAAGAGTTTTCAGTGAAGAAAACTCACTTTCAGTGATGAGTTTTCATTCCTCGTGTTTAGTTTTAGCAACTGGACTGGTATTTTGGAGCTTTGTACACATTGAAAAGGTGTCTGCATTGATCAGCTACTTAATTACCATTGATTCTCAGTGTGAGTACATAATCTCATGGCACAGCCTGAGTAACAATTGTTAACATTTGACTAATCAATTAACTATTTCAGTATTCATGAAGGCAACAGATAAGACTGATTCTTGTTTGGAAGTTAGCACTGCAGAAGAAATACCAGTTTTCCTAATTTAATGGTAAACATTTAATTTCTTTAACTGAAATATATGAAGACTTTTGATTTTCTATGTCTTCTCTATAAATGTATCAAATACTCCAATCCTCACAGGGAGACTGTGGCTCAGAAGAAATCTTAAACAGCAACATGTGCCTACTGTGGTCTTTCCATGTGTATAATCTTCATTATTTCACCTTTGTGTTCCAACCTTGCATTGATTCAGCATTTCTGAATCAATTAGGACTCATAAAAAATACCAGATTGACAGAACTGGATATTTAGTCTTCCTACTTACCTGCTAGATGCATGACCGTGGGCAGACACAGATGAGAATGTCAACACGTTTCTTCCAGTGGCGAGGTGTCTCTGTAGGAACTCTGCAAAGGTCTAGACTGTAATTCAGCTCCTTGGCCAACTGTTCCTTGACATGTGTTTAGGGCAGGTGACAGATGCTGTTCAGGAAGAGTGTTTCTGCAGCTGTGTTGTTTTCCGGACAGTCTGTATTTCACACGTCTGCCTCTGCTCTGTGCAATGGGAGAAGAGCCACGGCAGAGGTCTAGCTCGGGATGCTGCTGTGGTCCTACCAGGGGGCCTGGTGCCACTTTAATGGTGTGAGCTACGCAATGGTGTGAGCTACGCAGTTGCACAATGCTGGCTTTGATATGAGAGCTTGTGCTGGCCAGCACTAATGGGGGCAAAAGCCTCTTACTCCCCTGTCAATTCACAGTAAAACTTCCCTTTCATCTGTTAATCTTTTGGGACTGGTGACCTAAAGATGGGTATGCCTGCAGTTTGTTACCAGGTTCTTTGTTCATTTGTTTTTTCTTATTAACATTCTGTAATCATGCATTGTGAAAATACTACTACACTTCAATAACACTACCCACCTTGAAAGAGCTGCTGGGAAATAGGATTTCAGTGAATTACTGAAAAATGTTTTTCTGTTTAACATAACAATACCTATACTTTGTAGTAAAGTGTAGATACTGGGGAATTATCAGTACATACAATTTTATCAGTGCATACAGCTTGTTTTCCTGAGTATGTTTTAAGAAGCTTTGCATTTCTGAAGTTAAAACTTTAACTGTTGTTTAGATTGCCTTGTATCCCCCAGAGTTACCTTCTTTTTAACCAGTTCATGATTTAAGGGAGAGGGATTTTTCAAAAAAACCCTCACCTAACAAACAAAACTTTGGTAGAGGAACTGAAGTCAGATTTTTTTTTTAGCGGAATAAAATGTATTTTCTTGTTTTAACTGGTTAACAGTTATTTAGTTTTCTTGGTAAACACATGTAATGTGTTCATCTTCAGCTTAATATTTCAGTATGTTAAAGTTCACAATGACATAAAAATTTTTTGTGAAGTAGTCCCTGTGTGACAGAGGTCACTAAAAACAAGGGTCCTGATCTCCTTCACGGTTTTGTAAATCAGAGGAATTCTGTTCAAGTCAGTGGAATTAAAGTTGCATGAGATCACAGTGAAGTCCAGGGATATTGCTTGTGATCATTAAGCCAAATATAGGCTGCAGAACTGGATCCGTCCGTGCGCAGAAGAGCCATATGCTGAGAGTAATACTCGGAAAGCTTGTAGAAGTGATGGATGGATTCTTCAAACTTTAACATGTAATAAGTTGTACGTACTTAGATGTCAGTGGACGTAGCAGAATGTGAGCAGGAATGGCAGACATAGCCAGCTGTTCCATACCCATGCTATATTTGGCTGAGTAGATTTATAATGCGTTCTCATTCACTGGCATGTCTTCATTCAGCTTCATCAAGTACGAGACACATTGTTCCTGCCTTTACTCACTGGCTTCCTTTTCCTCCAGAAATGAAGAATTTCTGAAGGTGCAGAAATCCTTTCAAAGGTGACCTTAGAGCAAAGAAATAGGTTGTGAAAGTTGATATCCAGGAAAGTCCAAGCATTTGCAGTAAGTTTTGCCCATCACAATTTCTAATCCTAAACTAATTGATTTAAATAGTATTGGAAGTTTTGACGCATAACGTCCACAATGCATAGACTATATTCCCCCTTAAATAAGGTTCTTTTCTAAGTCATTAAATAATAATAATTTAGTAAAAATTGAAGCTGGTTTGTAAGATGAAAGATACAATGAAGTAACCAGCTACAGAAAAACACCACCAACAAAAATATAGTGGGTTGGGTTTTTTGCTCCCAAGAATAGTAAACCTGATCTTGAACCACATTATATTCTAATTCAAAGATCAGGTTCCCAGGGATGTTGGAAAAATATTCATTACTTTTCTTTTTGTTCTCCCTGTAGTGGATTTATCAAGGAAGCTTTTTTAACAAAATAATTTTAGGCCTCCATTTTACATTTCATTTTCTGAAACTTCATGGATGAAACTACTTCTTTAATTGTGCTCTTGTACATTTATTACTTTTTAACTGATTAGCAAAAATGACTGGAATACTTCTATCAGGCTATATTTCCGAAAAATAGCTCAGACAAATTTCTACAGTAGGATTGCTATAACCATAACACACTAGAGAAAACATGATTTTGAATTTGCTTTGGACCTTAACCTGTTGGCATTTCCTGAACTAGCCAGGAAAGAAGTGTCATCTGTCAGATATTTGTGTTCTTCATTCAAAGTATTGCTGCGAGCACTTACATTTATTTTCTCCATGCTGTCAAGCTGTGATTTCTTTTTGCAATGACACTTTTATCTGTTTATTTTGGAATGCTCAGACTTGGAAGTGACTAGTTCTTCAAAATTCTCAGTTTTACATTTTAAAATAATTTCTATATCAGTGTAGCTGCAGATGCAAAGTGAATGTTTTTCTTCTTCAGATTACAAATCTGAATCTGCAGTAATGCTTTCTAAGTGTTATTTCTGTTGTCCAGCTACAAAATAAGTGTAAATGTAAGGTAGAAAAGGAGTGTTATTTAGAGTGATTCACCCACTGTAAATAGAAATGAGAATATGGTGAAAAAGAATGTAAAGTGGTACCTTTTACTTCTCCTCATGTAATAAGAGTGCACTTTGCTGAGGAGTGGGACAAAAATGTTGCAAGCCACTCTAACCAGGGGCTGTTCAGGTCTCATTCCCAGGGATCTGACAATGGCTCTCTTGCTGGCTTCTTCACTAGATCATGTCACGTCTGTGCATCAGGCTGGCAAATCCAGGACTGGGGAGCATGTCCCGGGATCACAACATGGCAGCTTCTTCAATCTCCACGGCTACGTTACCATCCTAGTGGGAGTTAGGTCTCGTAGACCCCCGTCCCATCCCTCTGGGGGATGGAGTATACATTATTTTCAGTCTGCTTTCATAATTCTGCTCCTGGAGATAGAGTGATTTTTTTCTGATGGAACTTCTCTCTTCTGTAATTCAGAAATGAAATTGCAGGCTCAAAATAATAGAATTTGGTAGCTACCTCCGCTTCGTGTTGTTCTTTGAACTTTCGCCTTGTATTTCAGAGATGGCACACATTTCTGTCAGAGGTTTTCAATGTCTAAATGAAGAGTTGGCCACACTTTGCATGGGTGGATTGATGAAATATTGGTGGTCTCCATTTACGGGGAAGAAGCAGTGGGCTTATAAATATTTAGTTAAGGAAATAGTCTATGTTTTTCTTTCCCCAAAGGGAATGTTCTCATTTGTGGTCCAGATGCCCTCCAATGTGCTGACAGCAATATTGGTGTAATAGAAGGAAGGAAAGGAGGTGGTAGAAGGAGTCCTCTGAAGCTTTTGACAGGAATGTATGTTGTCCTGCTGCTCATCTGGATGCTCTGACCCGCCGTTCATCCATGGCATTAGCAGAGTTCAAAGCTCCCTTTTCTGGCCAAAGTAGAGCACTGGGTGAGGGCGTAGTAGCCAGGTAACACATGCAACTGCCAAATGTGTGTCTGCCACCTTTGCCAAATGTGTGTGATTGGCATAAGCTACTTATATTTTCAAATCTGTTAATTATTGACAGTTCTGGCAGTGTTGATGGCTGCAGTCCATCTTTTTTGATGAGCCTCATGTGAAAATAATGGATTTTTGCTTTCTGTAGCTTAAGACTCTGCCATGGTATTTTTATTACATTCAACTCACTTTTTTTTTTTATAATCCCTTAGAAATTTGCACTGAAGTAATTAAATCTTTTTTATTTTCCCAACATGCTACTTATATATTTCCTTATGGTATAAAGAATTGTTTGCTAATGCTGCACTGTGAGCAGCTGAGTCATAGAAAATAGAAAAAAAAAAGAAAACTCTCCCCTCTTGGAAGAGGGAGCGTTTATTTACAAAATTTATGTGGACTCAGGAAACAGAGGAGGAAGAAGCATAATATAGTCCCAAAACAAAGTAGCGTTGTGTAAATTCTATGGCTTACTCACACAGGTGTCTTAGATCCCAACATGAGTTCGGCTCAGGAGAGGGGAGGTTGGAACATAGGAGTACAGGCTGGAATGTAACCCACAATGCCATTGCTTTTGGAATAGTCATACAGCATCCAATATGCGCATTTTGGTAAATGTATATTTTGGTAAAAAGAGTGCTTTTAAAATTTAAAACTGCTCTGAAAATTAATTAAGATATATTTATTCCTGTTTTAAATTTTGTTCTAGTGTTGCAGTGGGTGTTTTGCTGTTGTTTGTTTATAGGATATTCATTATTCCATTTTAAATATATTAGTACAAATGTAAACAGCAGTGCATACTTGAGAATAGAAATCTGTTTAAAATTAAGTCAAATGTGTTCCACTTTTAACTGGCTCTACAGTTTAGTTATAGATGTTTTATTAGGAGTCTAAAATAAATGCAAACCTCTTTCTGCACATGCAGTTATTTTATTCCTTGAGAGGTCTCCGCTAATAAGTGAAAGTGGAGTCAGGTCAGCTGTAGGAACTGGGTGATATAAAGTCCATCCTATTACTGAACAACTTCCAGATGGAGCTCGTGGAACAGCCATTAAGTCTGGAACTGGAGATGCAATAGCCACCATAGTAATAGACTTAAAAATTATCTGGATAATAAATCTGGTAAATGGGCATATATATTCAAAAGATACTAAGGTTTCTTCTTGAGTTATCTCAGTCACTCAGTTATTCAGTCTTTCAGCTGAATGTCATTCTATCATTCAAGCTATATCATTCAAGGGTGCAACTCATTGATCTGCTTTTATCATTTCTTTACAAAGTGAGGATTTTCTCATTATTCCCACTGGAAAATAGATCTGCGACGGTGAAGTTTCATGGACCCAGCAAGATTCCTAAGTGTCCAGTGGTAGCAATGAATCTTACCCAAGCATAGACTCACCCCGTGGACTATCTGATTAAACACTACAGGCTTCATTCTTCACAGCAGTGGCTGCCTGTCACCTCCTTTTTCTGAATACTTCTGTAGATAGAGATGAGTTGTGCCAGATGAAGCATGAAGGCAGAAAACAGCCAACTGAATGACACAAGACACACTTGGATGTCAACTATCAGCAGCACAAGAAACTCTTTTATGAGTCTGTTACATCTTTGATGTAACCCAGAGTTCTTTCACTCTTTACAAGAGTAGTCAAGGAATAGTCAGTGACAATATATCTTAAATAGATTCATAAAGGATAATGCCAAAACAGAG
Organism: Balearica regulorum gibbericeps; assembly: GCF_011004875.1. Classification (NCBI taxonomy): domain Eukaryota; kingdom Metazoa; phylum Chordata; class Aves; order Gruiformes; family Gruidae; genus Balearica; species Balearica regulorum. The sequence continues at coordinate 41,359,132 of NC_046185.1, forward strand.
CATTGCAGTCATCTTAGCTGACATGCATTCATAGATGCAGTGCAATAACTTCTAATTATTAAATGAGACCATTTAGGAAATTAGATGTCTGCGTAGTCCAGAGAAACCTGTATGCGAATAACAACTCTCAGTAAGCAAGAACAGCATACTAACTGTGATGTTTTGTCCCTGACCATAGACCCTAGCAAAGCATCTTACGAAGGATTTTAGCCCTAGTTCTCGGTGTTTTGCTCAATTTCAGAGGCCGAAGCTCTGGAAAGTTGCAGGAATGATCATGCTGGCCCTGTGAGGGAGACTCAAATCCCTCATCTGTGTTCATATCATTACTGCCTAAGTTCCCATCATCTCTTGTAAGGCAGAGGGAAATCTAGGAACATCCTCTGGGCAAGCAAAAATAGCAAAAATAGGACATTACTCAAAAGGATATTTTAATATTCCCAAACTTAATAGTCTTCTTATCTCCAATACTGTAGGCTGCATCCAGGATATTTTTTTATGGTAAAATGTGACATTTTAGAACTCTTTTAGCATTGGACTAGTTCCAGTTAGGGAATGGGAAAGGCAATAGCTATACAAAGTGAGGGCTTCTTCATATTTGTGTTAAAGAGTTGATAGCCATCCTACTTGCAGATCTTTCAGCTTAGAAATAACTGAGAACAATATATAATTTATTGGCTGTCTACAGCATATGGATGGTGTAGGTGACAAACTGACTCTACTACATCCTTTCAGAGAGATCTAAAATCATTAGTTTTTCACAACTAAAAGAGTTATAATTCTACTACATGAGTATTTTCTAATTCTTTACCCTTTAACAAGGAAGGAAACAAAATGCAATGGTTCAGTATATCCCGTAAAGTATAGGTAATGTGGATAGACAGACCTGCAAGAGTCTCTTGTCCTTTTGGGTCAGGTATCTTTCTTAAGAGGGTATTATTCATATTATTAGAAGGACAACATAAGAATTTGCTGAGTTTAAGTTACCTTAAAGAAATAGAAACTGATTTGAAAAGAAGCTTGCCAAAGTTCAGCCGGATAAAGGCAGTGATGGATGAAAAGATAATTTTAAAGCACTTGAATAATTCTTGATTACTGGGAAATCACAAGCTGGAGGGCTTCCTTACCTTGCCTATAAAGGTAAATAACTTGAAGTACTGAGATCCACATGTCTAACTGGGTCAAATGGTCAATGGAGTACTCAACACTTGCTAAAATTAACCCCATGGTGCGCAAAGGAGAATGGAAATCAATGTCTCATGATTTTTGCAAATAAACAAAGATCCTTCCTATGCTAGGACATGGTGTTTACTTAGGTTTAGTGAACTGGCACATTGAGGTCAAGATTATATTCCACATATTTTCAGATTTCTACCTTTACTTGTGTATGAGTTCATACATAATCTGTATCACTTCTATCAACAGGAGAACTTAAGTAGTCTTTAAGACATTTGTGGCCTTTAAAAAAAACCAAACCAAAGCAGCAGAAAGAAACAAACGTAGCAGTGAAACATCTGTGCTGTAGAGTAGTTTCCACATAGTGAAAGTCTGAGTTATAGGCATATGAAAGTTGCTTAAGATATTTTTGTTTCTGTGTATCCACATCAGAGAATGATCTGGGTTAAGCCCAGTCCCCAGGGATGGCTATGGTTCAATTTACATGCAACATGAGTTTGTTCTGGCTCAAATGGGCCTCTAGAGATGGCTCTACTAGACAGAGATTGCTAGAAAGCTGATCATTCTCGCTTTGCTCCCTTTGCCTTGTTGTCATCTCCTCCCGGATGTCCCCTCTAGAATTCGGTGGGTAGAAAACCCAACACAACAACAGAATGCCCATGTTTCTTTTTTGTGCAGTTTTGGTCAATGCTGCTATAATTTATGTAGGCCCAGTGATCAGTCCTGAGGTTTTAATCCATTTCTGAAGTGAGCATGGATTTTAAGATCGGGTTATCTCGTTGCCTGATTGACAGTCTTTTCCAGTAAGACTTAGCCTGTTTCAAATACAACAAAGTTTCAAAATCATTAAGTTTCGTGAAAGTACACACAGCATTTGAGAAGAGATTTGTCATTAGTCCCCCAGCTACTAACAAATGCGCTGATGAGGGTGCGCACATGCTATTAGGTGCCTGAGAATCCACGCAGAGCTGAGCTGCAAGAAATTGTTTTTCAGAAGTTCAGAATTGCTGTGACTTAATTTTTGGGTTTTGTACCATGTTCTTTTATAGTAATTTGTTGACATTTAGCAGAGTGATGACATTTCCTTTTTTGTAGTCACATATTCAGTAGAGTATATTTATACAAGAAAAAGCAAAATACCGAATCTTTAACAGGTCATGTATACTAATAGTTTTGACTTTAAAAAAACCCAAGTTTTATGGCTCAGTCAATACTTAATCATGAACTTTTAAAATTTACAGGGGAGTGAAAATGAAGCAAGTGCTCTCATCTTCTGTGTTTCACTGCAGTTTTTTCACACTAAGGACTTTTCTTTCATGATGAAGTCAGGATCTGATATCTCAGTCACATGGGTTTTGACTACAGGTTACCTAGGAACAGTAGAGCAATTCTAAACATAAGAAAGATGAACTTCGACCTTCTTTGTAGCAGATGGAACATTTTGTGAGCAACTGGTCATGTGTAAATGTTAACTTGTTTGCCTTTCTTAGTAACTAACAAATGAACAACATATGCCTTTATTTTTCATTTTGCAAAGAGTACAGTTGGTTTTTTTGTGGTTTTTTTTTTGGAGGGAGGTGCGTGTTTTGAATAGTGTGTTCTTCAAGTACTGTGCACAAAATACTGTGTTCATTAGTACAGAGTAAAATCTGTCTGTGTTGCCTCTGTATCAACTGCACAGCATGTTTGGAAAATTAACTTTAACAAACATTACTTATATCTGAGGTTGTCAACATTTAATTAAGAGGGCCCTCTACATTTTAGGAAGACACTGTTTGCATATGTGTAATAAAAGGTTCAAATTTAAATACTGTACAATTAGTTTCCATGAAAAAAATGACTTTTGCAGACCCCTACAATAGACAGTTTAAAGAAATAACTATTCTGTGTTTAAATTGTGCTCCTTAGTATTTTAAACAGATGGCAATGGCTTTCCTCTTGATTATAACTTTGAGGCATGCTTTACTAAATGGAATCAGCGGGGTTCATTAAGGTCCCATTTGATGTATCAGTATTATAAAAATACCATGTTAATTATCCTCAAACGTTGCAAGTTACCTCCATTTTCCTGCAATCAGAAGATGAGAGAAACCCTGTGAAGCAAATTAGTCCTAATTGAAAGAGGACTGATTAATATTTAAATAAGGCATTGTGTGAGGGATTCTGCCATGAGAAAAATAGGCTGAACATCTGAATTAATTGCATAGCAGGTTAAATTAAATTTCATATAATGGGTTGGAAGATGAGTTGGCACAGTGCTTTAGCAGGGAGCACAATGGCTGAAATACCAGTCTTTTCTTTCCCTCTTGGCTGGATTCCACTGAGGTCCTTGTAGCCCTTACCTCTTTGTTGTCTTTCTTTCAATACAAACAAAGGTACTAACAGAAAATTGCAACCACATTTTAAAAAATGTTAATCCTTTTTGGGAGACAGCACCTGTCTACATTTTCTCCATTTCTCTTCCACCTTGGCTGCAAAATTGGAAAACATTAGTATCTTTTTCCTTGCCAAGTTTAATGAGGATTGATGTCATAAAATGCTAATGGCTGGAATATAGTTAGAACTGTGCTATTAGTGGGTTATCACTGTCTGACATTTTCACTGCACAGGAGCATACATGTGGAGCCTGTTTAAAGTGATTGGGTTACTTAAGGGTCCCTGTTAGGGATATTTAATCCAACATAAATTACTTATGCACTTTGTTAGTGTTCAAAGGAGGAGTGTCACGTTGTACATGTTGGCAGTTTTCCAGTCAAGAGCTGTTAATTACTGTACAGCTAGTGAATACATTTTGTGGCAATGGAAGCCAAAGGGGGAAAAAAGTATATCTATATTCCATCTAACTAAAAATGAATAGATGGGAGTGCAGGGGGAAAAGTAGACTGAAGTCATTTTCACCCTTAGGAGTTACAATGCCATTTGTTTTCATTTTGAAAATAAAACCAAATGACAGTATGATTCCCTGAGGGGGAAGTACTTTAGCTATAAAGAATCCCTGCCAAAAACAAGCTATTATCTATTTGTATGCTGATAAGAAAAAAGCATGTTTTCCAAAGCTCTAATTCATCTACATCTCTGCAGAGTTCAAGGTTCACTAAGATACTCTTTGCTTATCATATTAAATGCACGTGATAACCAGGAAAATGGCTGATAACTAGAGTACTCATTTCTTTTTGACATGCAGTTTAGTATAGTCAAATTACTTTATATTGCCACTCTTATATTAACAAACACTGTCCTTGCCAAGGCTTGTGGGGTTTTAGCGGTGGAGAGGCCCAGTAAATAACAAGTATCTTTTGATATTATCATGTGGTTGAACTTTGGGAACTAGCCATGAGAAATAATTTTGAAGAGCTAAACACATTTTTTTATATGGAAGCTCGTGGATCATGTAACTGTGCTAGGGGAAAAATGCATAGTTCTGTTAGCAAAGTTACTGTATGGTCTACAAATAAAGAGCCTGTTATACCCTTGATCTCTACAAAATGGAAATAAGGTTTGAATATGGCCTAAAGTTATATCTTTATTTCATTTTATTATCTAACTGCAGTGCTGCTTATGAAGTTGTCCATATGAAGTTCATAACGAAGATAACTCCATTTTCTGTCTATATTATTGAAATTGCTAAAGGCACAATATATGCATGATTGTAGTTATGTAAACACTCCATTTCTCAAATGCATCATTTATGAAGCTACAGGGGAAAAGTGGAATATCTTGCCTTTGCATTATAATCCATCCTACCAAACTTTTTGTTTTGGAGCTAAACCCGAAAAGTTTTCTTTTAAAGTGTTCTGTTAACACTGTCATTACAGTCATCATGCATTTGACTAAAATTCTCTTTCCTTCTTGGACATCATCAGACTTTGAGTTTGTGATCATTCTCTCTATATATAGCGAAATACCCAGCTGTCCTTGGGTCTCACCTTTACCTGGTGAGAGCTGGCCCTCAGGATGGAGAGGTAGATTTGGAGACTGAAGTGTGTTTTGTGTTTGAGAAAATGGTCACAGCTATGTATTTTTTCTATTTTTCTAGATGGTTTGGTTTTGTTTTGATAACATGTTTTGTGCAATGCTTATGCCCATAGCCACACAGAGATTTAAGTAACTAAATTTTCCATTAGAATCCCTGAATTGCCACCCAACCAGTTTGCATCTTTAGCATCTGAAAATACCCACACAGGGAGATGCTCAGTTCTTGTACTGCTTGTAGCCATAAGAGCAGCTATTTCAGTGATCAAATTCATCCTACTTAAGGCTGTTCAGGGTTTACAAACTGGACATATTTTATCTGTTAATTCCTTTTTAGGCAGAACAAGCACACATCCTGAGGAGGAGCCAGAGCCCAAGACTCCTTCCTAGTTAAGGGCTGTAACTGTTAGGAAAGGGAACCTAAACATTTGTGTTTATAATGGTCATTTTGGGTGTCATATCCCATTTCCTTTTTCACATCATGACTTCTGCTTTGGAAAGCTCTACTCTAGGGTGTGATACAAAAAGATGGTATAGTCAGACCATTACCTTAACTGTACTCAGAAGGAAGTGTTGGATGCCTGTCCATGGGTGGGACTTTTGAACTGTAGACAGGACTCCAAGAGAGATTAATTTTGATTTAATCTCTCAAAATTTGTTTTTACTGAATTTCTTTCTTGGGTTCCTGACTTTCATCATTTATGGGACTGAATAGGCTAGCTCATGTATTGGGGTTTCACTTTGGGACCTGTATACCTGTCTTTTTCAATACTCAGTTACATTTCCTAAGCATAGATTTGAGAACATTAAAGCCTAGAATAGATGTTTTTAGAAAGGAATAATTAGATGATTTATTTTTATTAAAAGCAGACTTTTTTGTTATATAGTTCTAATTTCCTTATTAAAAAGTCAATCTTTGTAAACAATATAAAATAATCTAATGAAATAAATATGACAATGTTCAATATCTCTACTAATTAAAGAAATAATATGAATATGAATCACTGTTCTAAATCATTGATACAGATTATTTGCCTGGCTGTGAAAATTAAATGGTGTTTTATATTTGTACTGTTAGTTAATTCGATTATCAAAATATTTCCCCAAACAAAGAATTTGAACATTGGTCTTGTTTCTTTAAATACAAAATTAATAGTAATTTTTATTATCTCAAAATCAAATACTTATTTTACAGTGTTTATTGATATTTTTCTCAAATCAATGGTTACATAGAAGCAAATGATCTACTTTGGTTTTATAATTCTTTCAAATGATCTTTTACTTCAGGTGAAGATTTTTGGTATAGTGAAATACATTAGTTAAATAAAAGTTTTTCATTAAAGCCTGTCTTGCCTACAAATGTTTTTACTTGTAATGCTGTGCCTAATAATTTTCAGTTTAAGGAAATGTGTTAAACTGGGCTTCATATTTCAGTTTTGATTTTCCAGAGCTTCTCTCGTCTGTACATTTTTGTGTGGCTCTCAGGGCTGTCTCTGGCAAGGAGGAAGCACTAGGCATGGTGGTAGCCAGGTCGCATTTGGACCTTGGATGTGAACGAGCTGTTTGAAACTTAGGTGGGACCCAGCTGAATCTGAAAGGATGAAGGGTCTTGCAGGTTTCTTTCCCTAGTCTACTATCCATGCAACAGGTACATAAACGATGGAGAACCTGAAACATCTAGGAAAACCTTTTCCTATTTAGGCTATTTCTGTTTTCAGAAAGTGATCGCAAAAGCTAACTCCTTCTGGAGTTCAAATGAGAAGACAAGATATTTTTAATCATTGGTTCCATGTTAACTGACGAGTATAGCAAGCTCATATCTCCTGTCAAATACAGATGGTCATTAATGACAGTATGCTAATAGAGAAATAAGGAATGGCAGCTTAGTTATGTTTTTTCCTATTACAAAAATTGTGCTTGGCTTAATCCAGGAAAAAAGTGAAATGGTGAAATGTGTTAAGCAGAGGGACTGTAGGTTATTGAATTCTTCTTGGAGCTACACATGAATTATCAGATAAGCTATTCCCTCTTGTGAAACTTAAGAAGCTCTGGTGTGTTCAGAGGTGAAGCACAAGACATCTGTGCAATAAAATATTAACAGAAAATAAAGAGAAACCTGAAGTCTCTCATTATTAGGCATGAACTGAGAAGGTATTTCCACATTTGGATCTCTGTTCTGAAATCTGTGCAAGTAGCATTTTAGACACTTAAGTCCTGAGGTTCCAGCTCTCAGAGCAGTTTTTCTTAGATTTTTTGAAGTAGCAGAGTGGAGATCTAGCACGAAAAGTCTTAGAGCAAAGAGCATATGGTATCAAAGATGAAGGTGAGGGTCTACATGTGTCTTTCAGTATCTGGATATTAAGAAATCATCACGTGTCTCAAAAGGCTTCCCAGGAGCAGGTGGACTGAGTTTGTATAGAATTAAGCAATGCTTTTTTAATTACCCCAAAATTTAGAAAAATGTTTCAAGTTTAGATAAAGCTAAAACTGAAAGCGAAGGTTTTCCACTGGACTTAAATGAACTCTGTGATCCTTGACATATATTTCCTGCCAACAAAACAAATCCATGGGGTGTTGCCGTAAGTTTAAACCAGGCTTGTGTAGCACCGTCCTTAACCATGATTGAGCTATTTATCTGCAGAATCTCATTTCTCACTATCTTTTTCCTGCCATATAGAATTGCAAGGAAAGCATAGTTGACAATTACATCATTAAAATATTATCTAGAGTTGATTTAAGGATAACATGTCATTTGGACAATGCAATGTAAATATCTCATATTTCAAGAATATGTATGGAAAAAAATTTTTGCTAAGCCTGCTTGAATCTCCTGATGCCATTCTAATTTTTTCATGGATGATAACACATCAGCTATAAAGAAAGTTTTGATATCTGCATTTTTAATCCCAGAAAACATGAAATCAGCTAAATACGTATGTTTCACGAGTCTTAAAGAGTATTTACACTGTTGTGATTAGTGTATTTTAGAAGTGTTACTATGCAGTTTAAAATAAATTAACAATCTGCTCAAAATCTTTTGGTATGTAGATCAGATGCTCCAATCTGTCATTCATATTGTATATATACACATATATACACCCATTTATTTACATATAGGCTTACATGCTACCTTCAGCAACGTTTTTCTTTCAGAATTTGAGCTATAATTTGTCAAACAATATTTCTATGGGGGTTTTTATTCCATAGTATCTTTTTATAGCATTTTAATACTAGCACTTTCTTTTCAAACTTCAGCTTTGAAGGCACTTCCACCAAATGTGTGAATCTCTCTATCTGCAGGATGTCCGTGTTTGTTTCTGAGAGGCTCCAAATTGGTAGCAATCAACTTGAAAGTGTGTAGTAGCTGTCAAATCTCAGAACAGGCTGCGGATGATCTTATGACTGATTTGGCACGTACTGGGAGCCACAGTAATACAGAATAATTGGCTGTTTTCCCCTTCCATGTTTGATGGCTAGGAACCTGATCCTCAAAGATGGTGTCTCAACCAGGGGAATCTGTAAATGCTTCCTAAATCCCAGAACTGCATGTGTGCTGAGGCTGGTCCTAACTCCGTCTCAGAGCAAATTTGGGGAGCTCACCCTTTTGTCTTGCGTGCTGTGGTCGTACAGGAAGGAGTCGGTGAACACTCTGGCCAGGTCTCTGGTCTGAAGAGTTTGGTAATCGAGACCACAGTCTAGGCTGGGGGGAACGTCTGATTGCTGATTCTTGGCCTGACCTACCTTGCCCTAAAAGCACTGTGGGATGCATGAGGTCTCTGGGATTAAGATTCAGCCCTTGACTCTGCCAGGCAACCACCGTGGTTTTCCCCATTCTGGTTCAGCAAGCAAAGGAGAGAAGGGGTCGGCACTAGGAGCACCAGGCTGCCCTGGAGAAGCCCCATGGGTGCCTGGCTGGCAGGAGAGGTGGCTGCGGGCATGTTGCTGCTTACTGTCTGAAGGAAGAGAAACTGAGCTGGAATTTGTCATCCTAGTGAGCTCCCGCTGAGCTGTATGGCATGTGGCAGCCCTCCAGACTAATTCTGGAGTAGCTCTGTTAAAGTCATCGGAGTTACAGGTGGAGGTTCAGGCTTCACCTACACTTTCCACGATGGTGACTTCTGTCTTCGTTGTATTTGCTCTTGCTAACATGGTGTTAAACGACAAAATGAAACTTGGCAGATCATAGACAACTCAGAAAAACCTTAAGAGGATAGTGGTCTCTGCACTAACTCTTGCCTGCTTTGTTAGTCTTGGATGATGGCTTATTAGCTGCAATAGTTCTCTGAGGGTTTTTACTACAAGAAGAGTTATGTATGGAGGGACATCGTACAATTCTTCTGCAAAGATACTGCTAACGATGGTATATTGGAATACCTCAAGTTTTGACCCGATCAAAAATTATCCATTATGAATGCCAGTCTCTGTTGGGACACAGTCATCATTTATAACGATTTATTTTGGCTGATGGTACTTCCTGAGGCTTTCCTATCTAAAGAGGCCTACAGTTTGAATGTGCAGGAGATGGCCTAACTAAAGCTCAGTAAACTGTGTATGATTAATTGTGTGACAGTGACTTTAGGGCACAATGGTTTAGGCCTACATCCTGCAAAGTGCGGGGCATCTGGTGGAAGGTAGGAAAGGGTAGAAGTGGCCAACGACCAAGCCGACTGTCCTTGCTGGTGTGTCCCGAGAAGGACAGTGCAGCCTGCAGAGTGAGCAGTTGTGTCTGGAGAGGGAATGTGGTGCGGGAACCAGGTGTGGGTTCATTCAACGCTTCTGTGGAGTGTTCGTCAACACTTTAAAATTCTGTTCCCTGGCAGATGGTCATCCCCCATCAGGTTTGAACAGAACCTCCCTGACAGAGTAAGCTAAGCCTATAATAACGTGTAAATATTTGCCTTGTTGTTAGTGCATATCTGGAGACTGGACTGTCTTCCCAATAGAAACAAATCCCAAATTTTTGATGAAGGAGCTGAGCAGAAATTCTGCAAGCCTTATGCAGCACAGAGAAATATCCAAAACATTCAGCAAAACATTTTCTTTGTTCAATCAAAGTGCACAGTGTTGGCCCTTTGTAAGAACACTGTTGTGCATTTTTAATAGGAGTATTGTGAGCAGTTGAGAAGCTGCATAATGAATTTCAAGCTTTTCACTATGTGTTTGTTCTGGTTTGTGTCCTCACAGTCAAAAGTGGGGAATCGTATACCTTGAAAGTAATGTTAGTAAGTAGTAAGAAAATTCAGAATGCATGAAGTCACCACCTTTAGAGCAAATACATACTATATTCTAATTATAGAACATAATATTAGCCTTTAATTTCTGCTAAAGGGCTCTGAATGTACCATAGAATTTTATAGTGAAAACTTGTTCCAATCACTAACATAAATTTAAAGACATCTGCAGAGAACATTAAGATTTGCAATATCATCATAAATAAGGAAAAAGTTAATTTTAAGATGTCATGTAGCTAGGTTAAATATAATGTTCATTTCCCATTGAGCATTTTCATACCATCTCCAAATAAGTAACTTACTTACACTAATTTTTCTCTGGCATTTCCTGATAAATAGCAAAACCACCTCTCTCCCTCCCTTTCCCCTGCCAAGGTGCACTGTGACTCGGTTACGTCATTTCTTCCCTAGAGGGAGGGGCAGTTTATGCCCTGCAGAAGCAAAGTTGGATGTGTACATTCCTTGGAATGTTGCTGTGCAGCCAGAGCAGGGTAAAGGAACCACAGTACAAATAACAATGTGGTCAGCAGGTACATAAGGATGAGAGAAGTGGTTATGATTCTGGTAGCTCACAGGAAGTATGGTAGTTCCTAGAACAGGAGGATATGAGCCTCTAGAACACTAGTCCTGCTCATAATGATCTTAAAACCCTCTGGTTTTTAGTATAAAAAACCAATTCTTAATCTCTAGACAAAAGTAAGTGTTATTATTAAGACTTGCAATATGTAGAGGGAGTTAAAATTATTTTGAAAAGTGAATCCATATTTAAAAAGCTCAAAAGTCTAAATAGTTAAAAATATTAAAGCAAGCAAGGCTGGAATTTGAAACTTCACATTGGGCATAGATAGACACCTCCTTAAGGAGGTGCAGCTTTACTTATTGTGCAGGGAAACAATTAAAAAGTATCTCTGGGATGTTTGTTGTCTCATCCTGGTAGAATTAGGAGAGCATAATGAAGCTCTTTCCTTTTCAAACTTATGTCACAATGAAAATTTCTTTATTCCCACTATGACAAGAATGTGACTTATTTCCTTTCCCTCTGGGAAAAGTAAGGGGAATGGCAGCTGTCCTGAAAATGATTTCTTGGTCAGCTTTTATGGTGACATTGTTTGCATTTCCTCCTAGCTAGGGGGAAAAGAAAGGAATGGATAACACTATGCGTGAAACATGGAAGATGTAAATCAAGGATTGTAGTGTTTCTGAAGTGTTTTTACCATTGCATTATGCTGTAAAGCACTCTATATAATTTGGACTTTACCTCACAACAGTAATTACTCTCCCTATCTGTTGGGAAGATATTTTTATTATCATGTCATGCAGGAATCTGAGTTCTGTAAACTGGGCGTTGCTTTCAATAGTTTTCAGTAGCAACCTACAGTGGGCAGTGAGGTTAGAAACGTAACTTACCTTTATCACATTCACTTTAGTAAAACACTTTTTACGGATTTCCTTGTGCGGGTGAAGAAAGCTCACCATAGGTTAATGTCAAAGCATTGTTGAGGTTGCTTGATTAAAGGAAAATCAAGAAGCTAATTTTAGCACATATAGGGGGAGACAGGAAAGGGGAAGTGACTAGTTTATTTTAGGGTTGCACAGTATCTTGTTTTTCCTGGAAGAAAGGAAGGATGAGGAAGGTGGCTTCCTGTTCTTTAGACCAGAAGCTCAGTGCATATTTTGCAACATGTTGCAAGCAACTTGTACGAAGCTTCTATGCCCAATCTGTGTTCAGATTTAAAGGAGGGGCAAGAAGAGGCTGAGATCTTAGCTCTGTCTTCCAGAGAAGTGGTTGCTGCCCGTACCCTGCTGTCTTACTGGGGCTACAGGAATCATAGAAACACAGAATCACAGAATAGTTTGTGGTGGAAGGGACCTTTAAAGATCATCTACTCCAACCCCCCTGCCGCGGGCAGGGACACCCTCCACTAGACCGGGTTGCCCAAAGCCCCATCCAGCCTGGCCTTGAACACAAGGATGGGGCATCTACAACTTCTCTGGGCAACCTGTTCCAGTGCCTCACCACCCGGATCATAAAAAATTTCTTCATTATATCCAATCTAAATCTACACTCTTTCAGGTTAAAACTGTTGCCCCTTGTCCTGTCACTACAGGCGCTGGTAAAAAGGCTTTCTCCATCTCTCTTATAATCCCACTTTGTATATTGAAGGGTCTCAAAAAGGTCTTCCCGGACCCTCCTCTCCCCAAGGCTGAACAACCCCAACTCCCTCAGTCCATCCTGGGGGCAGAGGGAAGCGGGCGGAGGGGCCACATTCTGCTTTCCAGTCTGCTCCAAGGAAGCACAGCGGCATGGTGCTCCTTGCTTTGGCTTGTGACAAAGTCCCTCTGTGCCATTAAGTTTTGTGGTTAAGGCCAAATACATTTTAAAGAAAATGCAAAAGAGAATGTTGCTGCAGGATTGCCAACTTGGACATACTGTTCTGCCTGCTGTAGCTAGGCAGATCATCTGATCTGTTGCTTTCGTTGTGATATCTGAATATATCTATGTGTTTTCATCTGATTAAATTTTGCAAACTATATTCATGTGTATTTTAAATCTGTACTGGATATAATATGGGCAACACACAGCATAGATAAATAGTGAGATTCTTCAGATTTTAAGTGAGTACTCTTCAAGTAGATTTAACATCACTTTTCAATGTTACAGATTTACTAAAAAGTGCCAATTATACATGCAAATAAATGAAAAAAATATTTGCTTGTCAAGAATGTGAGTGTTGAATTTAATTTTGTCCCACACATTCCTAAGATTTAGTACTACAAAAGAAATTTTGACTGTTTTTTGGTCAGTAATCATTTTTGTGTTCTCTTATACTTTTGACAGTGGTTTGTATGCACTAAGTAAAAGGTAGGATGAATGGCCTATTTCTGTCTGTTTTCATTACTGTGCTCTTTCTGTGTGCTCCATCTTATTCTCCGTATATGCCTACTGGGACATTAAAGATTCTGTAATTATTTCAATAAAATCAGGGTTATAGATTTTTTGTTCCACTTAGTTGTTTGCTAATAAACCTGCCTCTGTGCTGAAGGCTAACAAATTTCTTATTTAATACTGTACTTTTTTTATATGATATATTAGAGAACATTTTAAAAGGTCAAGATTGTGCAACTTACTGTTTTCCCTTGCTGTTGTAGCAGTCTCAAGGTAGCTCCTTAACTGAAAACTCCAAAGTCATCATCATCCTTTTGAAAACATAAATATTAAAGCTGTTTTGTTTCTTATTTCAGAATTTGAAGGAAATTGGAACAGTTTGAGATATTGCAGTGCTTAAAGTCTAGAATGGTTTTAGCTCTAGTAGAAGTATGGTTTTGGTCTCACAAATAAGAATATGCTAAAGGAGCAACATAAACTGGATAAACTGGAGCAGTGCAATAATATATTCTTCACATATGTGCACAGGGTTTTCCCTAATACCAAGTTCTTTGACATCTGTGGTCTAAACCAACATTTTAAAACCATTTTCACTGCACTGTTTCAGCCCAGGGTAAAATGGAGGACTGTGTAGGATGGATACATTACATCCTACCCCCTAACACTTCCAACCTGTGCCCAAAGCTGGGACCCAGCTCAACAGTGTGGCCATTTTTAAAGAACTTTTTGATGTACTTTTCAACATAACTTCCCTGGTGCCTAAAATTATACTTACTCTTACATCCAGAAGTGCTGAGTAAATCATTGCTTTCTCAGGCCGACGTACTGTGAAATTGTTCTCGGAAGAGACCACCTATTCCTGATGTCACTTGTATGTTGAAGAGGGATCCCAGGTAGCGAATCCAGCTCTGGATTCTGCGGAGGCATTGATTTTCATGTTCTTTCTGTCTTAGGACACTTGTCTTAGGAGGACACAGCACTTGTCTTAGGAGGCAATTGACAGTTACTCAGTCCATGCAAGACTCTGATTTATTATTTATTTATTGCCTGCACGAAGCAAAACAATTAACATTAGATCTGTCAGTTGTGCAGGGCTAAACCCCTTGTTTCTCAAGCTTGCTAACTGCACATTTTCTCTAACTTTTTTGCCTGTTCACAGTAACAGTGTGGCAATTACCTTCTTAAAAGACTGTTTTATCTTATGTACCTGTGTAGAAGGCTGTTCCCAATATTGGCCTTGTAATTTTCCTGCATGTATTTTTACTTAAAGTTTTAATGAACAGAGGACCTTGTGAACTGGCCTTGTCAAAGCTTTTGGAAATTGTGGTGCGTTTAGCATGCATCATATGCTTTATAGTGAAAGCTGCTATTAGCTCTACTCAACAGCTGAAGCAATTTAGCCAACTGCTCTACAGATAAATTGCATCTTTGCCCTCTGATCTTTCCTGAGACCAGACGGAGTCCTGGGACTTGACCTCCAAAGGAATTTTTTTACTGTTTCTTGAGGCCAAACTTCATAGACCCTCGATCTTCAAATTATTAGGTGCCCAGCGCTAGCAGACTTAAGGAAAAGTTAAGTTTCTTTTGAGGATTCAAGACTCCACATGTTTCTATAAATCTTAAGATGTTTCCCGTCAAAAACTATACAACTCTAGTTAGCACTCATCCATACAGAACTGGAGTACTTCTGGAAAGGATGAAGACAAACTGGACATAATCCAGAAAAAAAAGGCAACAAGGATGAAAGATCTAGCATATTAACTCATGGAGATGAGGGATAATAACCACTTTCAGCTTGTAAAAGGATGCAGATGAAATGCTGGAACTGGATACATAGAAATATTGTGGTAACTCCCTCATTGGAAGGCTTTTTCTTTAAGAATAGATTTGGTGGTAATCAATCGGGAACTACCTGCATGTACTTAGCTCTGAATCACTGAAAGAGGTTGGAGATCATTTGAGACCTGTATTGCCATTACTTATGAGCAAACAGTTAAAGGACTGGGGTATTATGAGCGGTCATATATTTATCTCCTCCATGATAACATGGGTGTTTAGCTAGAGTCACTGATTCCCGCCATACACACCCTTGCAGGGGAAAGGCAGACGTTAGAGCTTTTTTTAGGATGATCACTGCTAGACAATAGCAGGGCTTTTATGAGCAGTCTCCAAGGATGCAAATTGCAACTTTTAACACTTGGCTTTCTAACCCTGGCTAAGGTTTTGTCGACCTGACAAAACTCCTGTCATCTTGAATTTGTTACACTCAGCAGTATAGATGAGCTGCTACATATCATCCTGGATAATAGATCAGCTTTTGTTGGTAACTTTAATAAAAATCTGTGGCTTAGACATAGATTTTTAGAATGATAAGGTGCTGTTCTCATACATAGGCTGAACTGATGTGCACACAGAGGCCAAGAAATCAATTATGCTGAGAAACTTCTGCATCAGAACTTCTGTTTTGTTCATATAGTCTTAATTTAAAGATTCTATTTTTGGAAAATACTTCATATTCCTATGTAAGTTGCTTCCATGGGATATTATTCTCAATCAAATATGTGTGCTTTCTGTTTGGCATGAATTACCTGTTCCAAATTTTAAAGTTTTGCTCTTTCTGTGTTTGTTTATTGATAAAGAACTCTTCAGTAGCACAGATTTCTTTCCTTGAGTTATTATTTTCAGTTTGTGTTGAAAGCATCTCATAAGCTTATTTGCAGTAAATCATTGAAAATGGGACACTCTGAATCATTCCTTTGGCCTCTGATTGTTTCTTAATGCTTCAGAATATTACTTGAGGTGTAGACATGTCAGAATTGGACATGGTATTCCAGTACTGGTCTTACTGGTGACTTGTTGCAGAGCTGCTAGCATTCCTTACTTCCTTGCTTATAACAGAACATTCCTTTGCTCTTGCCTACATCATTCTTATCTACATTACTGTGGCAGTTCATGTGCAAGTGACTTTACATCACGATTGTTTTCCAGCATTCCATCGTTCATTTGTAAAAGTGACATGTACAAAACTTGTTCAAATGCAGTTCAAATGAGTTCACTTCCCAGATGCTTTTCTATAGCTCATCTTCCACATTTGCTATTTATGACTTCATCAGCTCTTTAAATTTCCTCCAAATTTTACTAGGTGAGTGATAGAGATACTGCATAGCATTGAGTTGAGAACATCATGCCTTGAAGCATTTTTCTGAATGAAAGTCCCCATTTGCAATTACTTTTTTTGGTGATCTTTCAGGTTTAATAGGGTTTTGCTGTGTATTGTGGGATGTATTGAGTTTGTACACTATTTTAAAAAAGTGGACTGAAGTCTAAAGGATAAGAGAAATACAACCATATTATGTCACTTCAATCTTTGCTAGTCAGGCTTGTGACGTCATGATAAAAATAAGATTTTTTGGGAAGATCCTTTTTCTGTAAAGTCAAATTCAATGCCATTAATTTACCTGCCCTTTTAATATTTATTGTTGCATTATTTAAAAGGCTTTGATGATTTCAGATTCAGGCTAAAGTGAGTCGTGTCTGATCTTATTCTATTTATGCTTCTAAAATATTGATACATTATGTTTTTTGTCTCCAGTCCACTGGAACTTCTTCAGTGTTTCAAAGTTTAGTTAAAAAAAACAAGTCAAGGGAGGCCTCCAAGATCTCCTGAGCCAATCCTTTATGAACCCTTGGGTATAAGCTCTCTGATCCAGTGAATTTAATGTGTTCTACTTCACTTTACTTTAGCTGTTTAGTAACCTACATAGTTACAAAGGAAATCACAAGTGTTTGGTTGTCACAGCAAATGATGAATATATCACTTTCTGAAATATGTATTAGATTCACTTATCTTCTGTATCACAACTGATAAGCTCATTAGCACCTTTTGGGACTAGAGCTGTGCCATTGCCCAGATTTCACTGGTTTATGACTCTATTTAACCATACCAGAAATGATTTTTTTTCTTCAGATTGCTGGCTTCCATAATCAATAGCCTGGTTTTCTGAGCTACTGATTTGCATTTACTTGTGTAAGTTTCCACATTTTCACTTTTGCCATATATGAAAGAAAAAATTGCTCCAACTACTTTTCCTCTCAGCTTGGATGGTTTTTCACAAAAAGTCCTACTTTCATGAACGCAGGATTGTGTGCTTTTTATAGTCTGGTTTTCAGTATTCTTTGGCATCAGAATATCTACTTTGCTCAGTTTTGTATGTAAGTGTCTTTGAAATTATTGGGGAACGCTGACTTTACAGAGAAAAAAATATACATCATACTTCTTGCACATTGTAATTGAAATTCATTTATGAACACAGTAATGTGTGGCAATCGCCAGTTGTAGGCAATGATCAGGTTATTTTTATCTATCACACTGAGGCCTAGTACAGAACGATTTTAAGTTGCTTGGTTTACTTTTTATGTTAGGAATAGCTCTGCAATTTTTAGACATTTTAAAAATAATTTATCAGTAGCATCAGAAGTCTACCAGCTTATGTCTTTAGAAACCTGTGTGATTTTCTACACACTTACACGTTCTTTTAAGTAATTTTAGAGACATGCTCCTTCTATTTTCTCCTCATCTATGTTGGCAGCTATAAAGACCTGATATTGTTGTCAATCAGATACAACTGTACTGAATTAGCCTGTAAATCTTAGGTATGTAAATGATATCTTTAATGTGGAGTCCCACGTTCTTGCTCCTCCTGGCTGTCTTTCCTATTTAGGTTTTACTGCTAAGTTTCAGTCATGTGAATTGTCATGCCAGGTTTCAGTCCTACCAAATCATGTCAAATTTTCTTTCATCAACACATAACTGTAGTTTTTATTTTCTCTTTGGTGCTCACAGCAAAATGTATAGCTCTCCTTAGTTTTGTTTGTTTACAATTATTTTACTTTAGGTCTACACTTTATGGCTATGTCTTAAGTAGTCCTTTAGCACTGCTTTTAGATGCTAAGTTAAAGCTCTTCAGTCTCTTGTTTTGAGGTGAAAGCAGAATTACTTAGAAAAATCAGAACTGTAGAAGTTCAATCATGAGAACAAAACAGTATTTTACAGGGGTTTTTTTTGTTTGTTTTAACTTGTGGTTGTTATGTAATGAAGAATATATACAGACTCTCTCTCTTTCTCTTCTCTTTGCTTAAAACAGATCAAGGTAAACAGTTGAAGCAGAAGGAAACCAACTGTTTTTCCATTCACCTTATTATTGAGCTGTGGTTAAAAGAACTTCCTTTTTGGTACTATCAAAAGATCTCAACTAAAACTTCAGTTAAACATGGAGAAGAAATAGACTCTTTCAGGGATGGGAAAATACATAGAGACTCTTGCCTTTGCCTAATGAAGGCTAAAAAGTATCATGTTAATTGTGATTGGTACGCATGGCAGATAATAGAAGTGTTTAGTTTTGTTCCTTAGCTTGTGATTTGATGTTGAAATTTTGATCTTACAAAATATTTTACATCATTGGTTATCACAGTTTGCAATGTTAGCAATAGTAGTATAAAATAAAAATGCTAAAGGAACTGAAAACAGGGGGTATTTTAGAAACATGAAGTGTGAAGCCCTGCCCCGTTTTAGTTGAGAGCAAAACTTCTGCTGACTTCACAGAGGCCAAAATTTCACACAAAGATTGTAACCAAATAAGAAAGCACAGCCAGCAGAGTATTTCTGGGTGATTGTTACATGCCTCAGGAAGTATTACAAGGCATGAAACTAAAGGATGCATGAATTTAACCACCCGAGAAGTGTAATAATCACCCGGGGGTGGGAGGAGGGGGAGCTGACTTCAGTTACAAAATTGATTTTTTTTCCCCTAAAACAAACATCCATTTGCTGACAAACGTGGAGAAGGAAAGGACATCATATAAATCATAGATTTGCACTGGTACTTGGAGATCCTGAGTTATTCTAGAATGCAGAAGGTGCTGGATGAAGTAAATAAAGAGGTGGGAGAGTGGGACCTGGGCCCCAAGTCCTCTGCTGCCAGGTGCAGTCACCTTTTTTCTGGGCAGACCATCTCTGGCCTAATTCATCTTGGGGTTTTTTTCTTTGCTTTCCTTTTCTGTACACAGCTTAAGCAGGGAGGGAGGAAAGTCCCTTGTCCTTTCTTTCCTCTTCCTCCCTGCATCCACAGGAGCTGAGTAACAATTTCAGAGGTCAATTGGAAATTACTTCTTACTATCAATCCTGCCTGATTTCAGACCCTTATTCAGACAGCGAGATAAGGAGCTGAGGTGTCCTAATTCCCTTTTTTCTTGGTGGAGGAAGATGTACATTTGTAGAAGAGCTGGGGTGGAGCCAGTGGTGCAAGGGAGGCCAGGTACCTAACGTTCGTTGCGACAAAAATAGGCTTAAAACACCCACTTTCAATCTGACTGCTGAAGTTCATTTGTATAGATAGCTGCCAGTATCAACAGGCATTGGTGTGTGTGGAGAGCATGCGGTTAATCTGAGTTGGTGTATCCAAATGTAGTCATGGTTGCGTAATTTTCTTGTCAGGTTCAAGTGTTACATTTGTAGAACATCTTCTGCAACCACTCCATCATAAGGTTTTAAGAGCCATATTCTACATTATACTTTAAAATGTGCATAATCCTTTCATTATTGAGAAAAAATGCCACATCGGTTCAGAAACAGAGGAAAGCAGATGCTTAATTTTGAGATGTGCTTGATTTATCGTTATTCAGGAAAGCCTTACATAATATACATAATATGCAGTGTTTAATTTCCATAAGTGCTTTCTTGAATAGAGGTGTTTTAAGCACTTGCTTAACAATAAGCACCTGCTTACACACTTAGAAGTGTTTCATACATATATACATATATACTTAATCTTTGTTCTATGAGCAGCCCTTGGGAGGGCATGGAAATGTTTACAGATTTAAAGTCAAGCACATGCATAAGGGATTTCAGGTTTAGGGTTAGATTTGAAAAATACAAGTGTAAGTCTAAATTAAATTAAAGAACTGCATTTGCATCATCCTAAGTGATTTGTATGTCTTCACTACTAAGAATGTATCTGAAGCTGTAATTATAGTGTCTTATACAAGCATTTATCGACAATGATGCTAACATGTTCATTTGCAACTTGGTGGCCTTTGGTCAAAAAAATGTTGCAAAGAAAATATGATGAAAATAAAGTCCAATACATAATTTTTAACATATTCTTTACAAAAGAAGGTTGTTGGGGTTTTTTAAAACTTGTTTTGGTTTTTAGCATAGAAAGAAAACAGCTTTCCTGTTTAGCAAAAAGCAGCCCGAGACCAGCATGCTTGATTGTTATGGTTACACTACATCAACTAAAATTACTCATAAAACTGCCTCTGTATTTCCATACAGATTTCGTCTGATTTCTGCTTTCCCTCTCATAAACAGTCATTTTCAGAAATTATCACTAACAAATCTTAAAATACGTTTGCCTGGAGTATTTGAGCACAATGGTTGGTAAGTCCCAAGATGAAATGACACAAATTTGTCAGCAACTTACACAAAACCCAGCTTGGTTACTTTATGGGTACAGATGTAATTAATTAGTAGGTCATCAGAATGAAATGGTTCAGAAAAGACTATTGTAATTTTGGAAAAAAAAAAAAAGCTATCACCAAGCTGAGAAATAGCAATGCTCAGCTGTAATCAGCATTTTCGGTATTGTCCTTAGTGGTAGCACTGAGAGTGCGGGGGCTGGTTTGAAGTTAAATGACTAAACCCTTTATCCGCACCCTAGTTTTGCTCATGTTTCTGTGTTCTGGTAATTCTCTTGCCTAAAATCACATATTTGCTGCTCAGGTGATTTTCAAATGATTTCATTTTAGATGTCTCCCCAGTTTTCATATTTCTACTCATTTTCTACGATGCATTTTTATAACGTCTGTTTTTATCTAAGAGTTAGTTGGCTATTTGCCTCATTAGTACAGGGCAAGTGAAAGCAGTAGGTAAAGAGCTGCCTTTTTACATCTATGCCTTTCGTTGTCATTTTTTTCTTTAAAGTAATACATTTACATTTTATAATCATAAACATGAAATTGAAGATGAAATCAGTTCTCGAAAGATTAATTCAGTCCTGCTCACAGCTGCGAAGACTGTGGAAATAAATATCATTTTGCAGTAAGGTATTCCTGACAAAGGGCATAACAAAAGACTGATTTCTATTCAGAGATAGTGGGTATATTTATTTTGCATGTTGGGGGGAGGGGCTGTGGTCGACTGCTTGCGACCCTGACCTAGTTTTGTAGCTGCTTATTATTCAGCTATATGTTTGAGAAATCTCTGTAATTTAATTTGGCAACCTCTTCTGCATGTCTGCACCTAGCAGTAGGTGCTCTTAATATTACTCGTGTCCCATGCTGAATCATATTTATTTGGAAAAAGGAAAATCCTAATGCACTCATAACTCAGAAAGAAACTGTTAATTGTTAGCAGAGAACTGCCTGATTACAGACTGGATGTCTCGTCCAGGGCCCTGCCATAATTAGTAACCACTGTTGACATTTAGATTTAAATTGAATTTTCTTCTAATTAAACCCAGAGGGGGTTGATCCTCTCAGATGTACAGGTTAATAAAATTAGTCAGAAACTGTTAAACAGTAAACTGAATTCTCCAAGAGAGCTTTCCCAGTGTATTGTTAGGAATTCTGTAATTAATATTCAAAGGATTCATTAGATTTGGAGTTGTCCTTTTTTGTTTTGGGTTGCATCTGGGTTTGTTTCAGTTATTTCTTTAATTAGGTCTGTTTGCTTTTGATATCTACAGTAATACTAATTTCCATCATGTTTGTGCATGTGTAATTATAAGTGCTGTAGCACCATTCATCCATACCATGCAACTGTTACGTGTAATAACAAGCTGCTTTTTTTCTGGGCACATTCAGTGAATAGTAATCCTAAAAACTAAAAGCAAGTGTGCAATGAATTTTAGGAATATGGCCTAGACTAAGTGGTGTCTATTTGTCATTGTCATAAAAATGTTAAAGCTGCCACAGGGTCATTTACTTCTTTATTCACCATTGTTTTTTGCTGATCCTTCCTAAGCTTTTTGTTTAAATAGGATTATTTTTCTGATGAAATCTAGATGTTGGTATTTTTCCTGTTGCTTTTTCAAGTACCATCAATTGGATTGAGATCTTAGCCTACATGAAATTAATCTGCGGTTTTGCTTTCTTGTCCTGCTCAAAGATTAAGAAGTTAAGAGTCAGAAAACTATTAAGCATGTGTGCCAGGAAATAGCAAGAGTATCAGTGATGTGAGAAAAAGTAGAGTCAGAAGTGCTATAATGAGATATTTGAACATTAAACTCTGACAATATCAGAATTTTTGCAAAACTGCTCTGTGGGAGTAAAGTTTCTCTAACAAAGATCTCATAGCTGAACTCACTTGTGGTTTTTCATAGCTCACATACAGAGGAAATCCAGTAAAATATTGTTGGGCACTGAGAACAATTTAGTACCAGTACTAAAAACTTAATATCAGTTTTACAAACAAAATTGAAGAATGTATTTTACCATTTAATGAGCCTCACAAAAGTTACGGTTTTGGTTTAAGTCAATTTCTGGGCCACTGTAACTTAAAAATAGAGGTTTGAGAGAAACAGAGAATGATAAATGAAAATGTATAAGGAATGGTTTCCTGAAAGATATCCTGAAATTCGTAAAAGTTGTTCAATACTATTGAATTGAATTTACTCCCAAAAGGAATGTATTTTCTGTCTCTTTCTCCTTAATAGTGTAAAAGCCAAACAAACAAACAAAAAATCTAGATGACTTCATTTTTCTTCCTTAGTCTGACTAAATAAATTGAATTAGGTAAAGAATGCTTCTCACTCAGAATTGACTTCAGATGGTACAAAACCACTAAAAATGTATGGAACAATACTGCGCTGGTGTACAGCACGGGGTAAATTCCTCTCTTCTGCAGGTTTGTTGTGCGGAAATCACAAGGCAGATCAAACCAGAAGTGGCTGAAATTGTCAGGTTCAGAACTGCAGATTTTAACCCATTTAGAAGTGTTGTTGATCTAAATGAGACGTTAATAAGAACAGTTTGTACGGATAACAGCTTCTGGATTCAGATGAGGTTCTCAAGAAAACCTCCAGCTGAAAAAAAATGAGTAAGAATAAAACGGAAAACAAACCTCTTTAGCCCATAGTCTAATCAGAGTCTTTACACCAAAAAAAGACTTAATATTGCTATTGATTTTTCACAAAAGGTGTATACTATGGTCATGGGCAGCAGTTCAGCTGTGATCAATAGGTAATTAAACCCCCTATGAGAACGCAGTCTTAAACGGAATTAAACTAAAGTTTTGCAGCAGCCAAATCACATTATCATGAAAATATACCCCAAAGTCTCAAAAATTATCTGTAATCACCTCCAAGCAGCCATAAACTCAGTCCTAAGTTTGACAACGTAGTAGCCTTATTACATGGAAACTGAGCTTCCATGCATGGATGAGAATATGCTGACCATGGTTTTTTTATGAGACTAGGAGTGTCATTGATAGTCCCTAGTAAGTGATTTTAGATTTTCCCTCAGAATGAAGTACAAGCTTAACCACTGGCAGCAATACACATATGAAACTAAAATTTGTTTCATGTATAATTTTTAGATAATGACTTGGGAATAACAGGTTTTCAATGTCTTGACAGCTAGGCAGAGCTGGTAATGCAAGTGAAAGCAGATGTGTGATCACCGTGCTTTTATTAAACTATGTGCGTCTCATTAGTGCCAGCAGGACATCAATAGAGAAAGGAAAGAAAACAGCAGTTGCCAAAGAAGCCAACAGCGTGCCCATCAAGTCTGGCATGAAATACTTCAGGCCAACCAACAGTAGTCAGGCAACGTAAAACTGTCAACGTTTTCTAGTTTACAGGCAGTTTAAGCAAAACTCAGTATTAGTAAAGAGCAGCAGGCTTGCAATGTATTGAAGACTTCTGCCAATTGAGTAAGGAAGGTCGTTGCCCACAGAGACCGAGCAGGTTGGAAGAGGTGTCCAATTTGGGGCACTACGACCTGGCCTAGCGCGGGGCATGGCAGCCCATTTGGACATGACTCGGCTACTGGGGAGCCAAAGGTGGGTTAAATGGGTTGGATTGTGAAAAGCCTAGATCTTTGCTCACACAGCCAAAGCAAATTGCAGATTTCAAGGAGAGAAATATTCTGTTTGCATGGCCATGTGTGATTGCATGAGGAAATGTGGTGAGATGATGCCAAGATGTTTTGAAGAAAAATGGGCTAGAAATCACTAAAGACAAATAGCTGAGATTCTTTCATGAGTCTTTCACTGGAAACCGTCCTTTCTTATTGCTGCCTGTGTATGTAGGTTTTTGAACCTGTTGCAGTGATATAGAGAACAAAGAGTCAGTTTTCTTACCATTACTTGTTCTTACTGTCTGACAATATAACTTTTTCCTTCTTTCATTTTTCCACATGGTTTTGACAGATGGAAAATTAAATAAGTATTCAATGCATAAACTTGTTAGATATAGGACTGTTTTCAAAGTAAGCTTTTTTTTTTTTCTTTGTTTGAGATACCATTTGAGATACTTAAGTTCTGAAAGGAAGTTGTTTTTTTCTGGAAAGTACACAACTACTGCCGCATAAACATAAAATCCAAAGCTCCTTCAGTTTATCTGTATCAGTCAAAAACCCACATTCTAAATCATCTGCCCAAGGATTTTTATTGTGAAAAAGTAATCAGTACTGGCAGTATTCTTTATAATCCAAATAAGGGGGTGAACAAATGTAGAACAAACATTGAAGTCACTGCAATTCATTTTTAAATTACAATTAATCTATTAATAGTACTCATAGTGTAAATAAAGCCTACGTTAATGCTTATAGTGTGAACTGGTAAAGAATAGGCATTGTGTTCCATACCAGCTCTTGTATTTCAGATGTGAGTTCTCGTTTCCCACGTGCTCCCAGTCAGCTGATATTTTCTATGTTAGGTAAAATATTTCCTCAGCTGCAGATTTTTGCATGAAAACTGAGGAACGTATTCTACATTTACTCTTTGTGTAAAGCTTTCATTTATGTCAGTGGGAGTTCTGTGTATAGCATGAAGACTGTATATTTCTCTAAGTACTTGTAAGAAACATCTCATTTTATACACTAATAGATTTGTCACATAGTAGTTTGTTTTTCCAGTTATATGATACTTCTACCAATGCAGCAGCAAAATGGAAATAATAAAGATAACCTGTAATGCTAGATAAATTCCATTTGATATACCTTTTGCTTTTTATCCTCAATTTCCCATCACCTGTACATGATGGCTCACTGTTCAGCCTTTATTTTGTCATTGAACAAATTACTTGTGCAAGTAAACGCGTTGGCCACAATAGGATTCCTTGCATCAAGGGTAGGAGAAGGCTGCCCAGTGTCACTGTTGGCCTTTTGTGACAAGGCATCGAGTTCTCCTAATGAAGGCGGTGGGGAGATTTTCTTGAATAATTAGGCTCCAGAGTTCATGCAGGAGAAAAAGCAGCAAGCCTGTTCATTCAGTTTTTCTCTGACACAACTGTGCCCCCTCCCCCAAATAAGTTTTTGTTCAAAATTAGCTGCAGATGGAACAAGGTATGGAAGAATTGCTCTTCCACTTTATGGACAGGAGGATTTGCCATGGAACTAAGCTTGCAAGCAATTAGGGACTCAATGCAAAGTACCTTTGCCTTACTCTATGGATTTGGAGATAATTTTTAACATTGCATATTAAGAAGGAACAATGGAAGCCAGTGACATTACAGGATTTACTTTTGTGAAAAAAATGTAGGTGAATTCTTTTATGCTTTTGCATTTTCACAGATCCAGTGTTACACAGAGATTTCCAGAATCACTGGGGTATCTCAAACATTGGTGTTTCTAAATTAATTCAGCTCCCATCAAAGATATTTAGCAGCCTACTACAATTTGAAGCATCTAAATTTCAGGAAATTCTGGATATTTATGGAAATGGTTCGAGCAGACCTATAAAATCTTTTGGAACTCATCCATCTAGGACAACTTTCTGGAACTACAAAGTGGAAAAAACATAGATATTTTACTTTAAGAATGCCATTGGGACTGTCCCTCATGAAAGAGGGTGATTAATATGCATTTGTGCCGTCCAGTCAAATATAGAAACAAACATCCAGACATACGGTAATTTTGTCCAATGAAGATAAAAGAAGTTTTACAATACTCCTACTAGGTGCGATAATGTTAAAGTTAGTATTTGAATGGCTCTAAATATCCAGTTACAATATGTAAGACATCTCTTTATTCTTAGCAGACAGGCAGAAAGGCAAGGTGTATACGGAGGGGTAATATATGTTATTGGAATGAATTCTATAATTAGATTAGCTTTCAAAAAAGCAAGCTATTCATCAGGTTAATAAATACTTTGAGATACAGATCTAGCCTGTTATACAACCATAAATTAAATGGTGCTTTCTCTTCTGTGTAGTTATACGTGTGTCTGTGCATCAGATATTTTGAACCTGTTGAGTGTCCCTCCATTTTTACTCAGTTTCAGTGAGAACTGAGAACACTTTGCATGTCCCCAAGAAGCATTCAGCAGAGCAGCAGTTGGAAAGAAGAGACACTTCAGTGGAGAGAGATAAGATCTGCTTATCTGCTTTTATGTGCATGCATGCACACACACATGCGCCTTCATTTCCTTTATGGTTATGTATGTGTATGTGCGCATGCACATGACAAATCAAGATTTTATGTGGAAATGTGTGAAAAACTGTTGCCTTTCTAATCTTGCTATGAGCTAGACCATATGACTATGTTAGAGAGTTGGAAAGAACCTCTGGTGCAAATGTCTTAAATCTGATTTAGCTTTCTAGGCTTCTTGGCTGACAGCACACTGTATTTTGGGAATGTACAAGCGAGTATTTAGTAAGAGAGACTTGCTAAATGGGAGAAGTTCTGGACACTGCTGCAGCTGAATCCCTCAAGCATATATCCAAGAGCTGGGATTAATAAACCCAAGGTTAAATGGCCGTATCATGCAAAGACTGTAGAAGTTACCTGAGTAGGGAGGTAAAATCATGGGGCAGTGTACACAATATCGCATGCAGGCGATATTGTGCTATAGTGCATAGGAGTTTGCTATCAGATATCTATCACTAATGCAGCAGAATATGCCCTATAGCCACCAGTATGTGGTTTGAAGGATAGATAGCACATTTAGCCACAAAACACAGTGACTGTCCCTGGGGTTAATTACAGGTAGAGCAAAAAAACCGGGGTGTTTCTGACAGCAGATCGGGGTAGGCAGTGCTGCTCACCCTGTACTGGATTTTGGGCATATTTCCAGGAGCACTCCTGAAGTGAACTGTTGAGGGCTGTGTTTCTGCAAGTTCACAGATGTACGTATCTGACATATAACTATTGAATTTGAAGCTTGGGAAGGACTTCCCTGCTCTGTTAGAAGGTCTGTACACCTGTCTGGTGAATAAGCGAGAGGTGATGTTAGCGTTTAGAAAATGGCTTAAGGAAGTTAAATTCAGGAAACAGGCAATTACAGGGGAAAGGAGGGTGACAGAACCTCTCGTTTCATTCAGACTAAACTCACAGCGGGACTAATGCAGTTAGACTGTTTTAAGTACTGGTTGTTGTTGGAAAACTGTTAACTAATTCACTAGTAAAACTTCTTTTGCATTACTATTGTTGTTTGAGTGAAATTCTGCATCAGAAGGCTTCTTTGTTACTTTTGGTGAGTGCATGCTTATGAAATCAATTCCATGTAGTCTGATAGTCTAATGATGAGAGCTTGGACACTGGCTTTCCAAGTGCAAGGCTCATGTGCTTCCCAGCAAAGGGGGCAAGCTCTGAGAACTTCATACAAGTGTCACAGTAAAATAAAACAAAATTGAAGAGAATGTGAGTTTGTCTTCATATGTTAGGAAGATTATACAACCTGGAAGTGGGAAAAACTATTTCCTGCTCAGCCTGGGCTTTGGCTCTTTAATGTATTGCTCTGTTGTTGCTTTCTGTTTGCTAGCGGTCACCCCTGTGTGGTATATTGCAAGATCATTACGTCACTTCTCATGGTGATGTGTCTGTTTCTTACATTTTCATTAGCCATATAAATGTTTTATTTCTACTACAAAAGCTAATACTAAATACTAGTGGTTAAGATAATTCACCTCCTTGGGCTTTATCATGTACAAAAAAAATTTAAATCCTAATGCATGTTGTGATCTCTTAAGTGCTAATAATAACAAAATATGCCACTTGTGATAGTCATGTTCTCACTTCATAATTAAATGAAGTAAATCACTGAAGATTTGAAAAACTGTTTTAGTACTTTATGCAAATCGAATATTGGTTTGAATACTAATTAAGTTGACAAAGTAGCTATAGGAGGCAATTTTGCATTTCTTTCAAGGAAGGATCAAGATACTTGATACTCCTTTCTTTGGTGCAGAATGATGCATGGAAAACATATCTAGTACACTGATCCCTGATATCAGTGTTGAGAAATGCATATATACATTCTTCATTAGTGTGAATGTAGATATCATGATACTTGGAAAGGATTTTACAAGTATTTGGAAACCATTAAATATAAGTTATGTCTTTTTCTTGTATTTTCACAATTTAAAATGACAAATTTAAGTCCTCAGAATCTCCACAAAACACTGCATGGGAAAGGGTGGGTTTGGGAGAGCACTTAAAGTCAGTGCAGTGAGGGGGAAAAAAGATAAAGCTGGAGAAAATTGCTGTTGACTGGAATCAAACTACACTAGTTGCTTACAATTGATTGTGTGTTGTTCAACCACAAAGATAAATTAGAACATAGAATACTGCAATAGAAAAGTGGTTTAGATGTCATAGAGACAGTATGACTATTTTTATCTCTCAGTTGTAAACCATAGCTTACAGTGGCTGAAATGACATTGAACTGTTTTTCTCTTTGATGATTTACAGCCTGCGTTGTGTGTTTGTAGGAGCAGATGTCACGTTTTATGTATTTGAAAGTGTCAACACTGATGACTTATGTCTGAAGATTCTGTGCATGAATCAATAGAATGTAGTGATTTCCATTTCTTAAAAGAGTTTTTTCCGACATAATAAAAAACACATAGTGAATTTTGGTCATTATAATGCTACTCTTGAACTCTCATTTTTTTCCCCTGTATTTTACACTACCAGGAGATCATTATTTTGCAAAATCCACTTCTCTTCTCACCCCATAAGCACAAATAGCTTTGGGTAAACTGTCTTCTCTTTTACTTAAGCTGTTTAATTTGGAAGGTGTACAACATACTTCATTTTCTTTTCAGAAAGGAATCATCAAAAAACTTTGATGAATTGATAAAAGAAAATGCATCAAGGTTATTTTACGAAGAATTATACCAAGCAAATCTAGACAGATCTCATCCCCCCAACCTTCTTCAATATTTCAGAATGATACTGTCTGAAAAATTTGGGAAAAAGTACTTGTCATCCCATTAAAACAAAAAGTCAAATTTGCATTTAAATAGAAAAAGTATCAATCATTTACCATCTGCAAAATGCTAAAATTTATTTTATTCTTAAAAAAAAAAAAAAAGCTACATAGGATTTTAGTTTGCATTTATGCAGTATTCTGTGTGTGTGGAGGGGTTTCTTTATGTAGTCATGTACTCACAAAAGCATATAAGAAAGAAAGTGCTAGTTTAATTTAACATTTTTAATTCTATGTGTGGAAAGTCTACCAGTATAAGTAGGAATTTGTATGTAAATAAAGGACAGAAAATTGCTTTTTAGAATTTGACTAATACCTCTGTATTAAAAACAACGAGCCAGGTGTTGGGATACATATCAAAGTTTTGATTGGAAAATGTCCTTAAAAAAAAAGAGCTTTTTAACATCTTCCTAATTCCACGTGTTCTACCTAGAAAAACCTAAGTTGGAGGGTAGCAGAGCCTGAGGTTCAAAAAGATCTTTGAGTTTCTGCAGCAGGATTCCTTTTCCTTATTTTGCACCTCGAGTACTTCCATCAGAACAGTGCCTTCACAGTGAGTGTAAGTAGGGACCCTTCCTTACGCCATACATGTGAGAAGGGCTGTTATGGGCCCTGACCTTTGGGTTTGACTCCGTCTGCTCAACCAGTCCACTCTGCAGCCGCTCCTGGGTTTGCAGGCTGCAGAGGGGGCTAAGGGATGCTTCTGGAAAGGCAATATGCTTCTCCGCTTTGTATACACAGAGCAAAAGTCTGAGTATAAAGGACATATTTCATGTCTAGATCTCAGCTGGTGACTCTTACCTATATTAGTTCATCAAAGAGTTGTCTTCCACAAGGGAGAAATGGAGCGTGGAATTGTGATTTCAGTTTGAACTGAAGGTGGTTAAATTGCATGAGGAAAGATCTGGTGCTTTTACTTTTGGGAGCAAATGTGTTTGCTTTTCAGTCATTGTCATAACATGCACGGAAGCTGAGAGTTTTCCTGATGGGTGATTACCATATGATGTCACATGTTAATTGCATGAACACATTTTCTCGTTCTCGGCAACAGTGTGGCCGTGGATTATTGGTGTCAAAAGTGCTGCCGAGCACTGCAGGAGATCAGGGAAACTGATAGAGCATTTCCTCACATTTCCTCAAACCTCTCTATTGCAATTCAGTATAACATTATTATACTGACAGCCTTGCAGAAATACGAGTTACAGTAAGGATACGGAAACAGCTATGCCACAGTGCATTTAATAGCAGTGGTAATTATTACCATGGAGCTCCTGTGTTGTGCTAAGTGTTTAACAGGTTCCTGCCCTGAGGAACTTGCAGCCTTCATGGTGCTCATGACAGACGGGCAAAAATGTGATGCAGCTTTACACAGAAAGTGTCAAATCCCTACAAGCAGAGCATATAAATTGTTTCCTCTGCTACGCTAGGCTTTCCCCAGCCTGCCTAAGGTGTCTGTCATTAGCTAGGGCTTGATCCTGGCCAAGCTGAGCTTGCAGTGTAGCAAATGTAGCCCTGAAATAAGACCTGGCTGAAGAATTATCCTTCTGATTCTAGACCCATGTTTCCCAAGTTCAATGCCATAACACAGATGTTCTTTCCTGCTTTTTGTATTAACCTTTATAGCCATAACTAACTGTGGATTCACATAATTTTCTTCAACAAAAGCTTATCCTTTTTAACAAAAAATGTCTGCAAAAAAGCTGAATGCCTGGAAACTCAAATATGGTGTTCTAGAGATATTTGGAAGTTACAATTAATGTATTTTGCATCCTTGTTTTATTTGTGGATTAATGTCAGAACTCTGAAGTCCAAAGTTATCATCATGCACTTTCTGTTGTCACCAACCTTGACTCATACTGGGGCATATCTTTCAGCTAAGAAAGTCAGTTGCCGTACAGGAGTTGTGAAACAGCACCTCCAGCAATCACTGTGGTGATTTTTCCAGTTAGAAACACTTTTTTTTTTTTTTCCAGTGCTGAAGTTTTCTAAATGGAGAGATTATGAAAAAATAGGTAGTTTGGACAGTGATTTCTTTCTCCTTAAGTATTTCCATGAAAAGATCTCTAGCTTCACAGAATCCCCAGATTTTCGCATTAAAATACTTGAAAATAATTGTTTAGTGTTGTTCAATAGCGGGTGTTTGAGATTGGGGGGACAGGATTTACTCTGATTCTGAATATTCTTCTTTCACTGAGTATGCTCCATCTTCAGGAAGCTGTTCCACATGCCAATTAAATCGAAAGGGTACTGTTGAGTCACCTACTAGCTTATGCCAGAGCTAAAGGTTCACGTTCAAAGTCGATGTGCTCTCCCTTCTTCTACAAGGAGAGAGAACACCTTCCACTGACTCTTGCTAATAAAGCTGAGCATTTCATGTTTATTATTATTGTAGAAAACAGAAAAGTATAATCTCACCAGATTAATGTATGCGATAACTCAGTATTTCTGCAATCTGATTTTTAGCAGAGCTGGGACTAAAACTCAGCTGTCAGCCACTTAGGCACAGAGTGCTTGCAAAGCCATTGTTAATGTGGCCACACTAAATTTGTTTCAGACTCACCACCCCCTGCAAATTCTTGTCTTCATCATTTGGCAGATAGTCATATATTAAGTATTAAAGTGTATATCTCGTCTCCCTCTATAGGTTGACCTACACACAAAATAAGAACTATTACTTTTTTGCAAGTTAAAATTCACTCAAAGTTTCTACTGTGGTGAAGAAAACTGTGATTCTTAATTCAGACGAGGCTTGTTTACTGCTAGGGTTTGAAGGTGGTTAGAAATCCTTTCCTCTTCTTTGCCCCGGTTTTATTCATTAATTTATCATAGCTAAGTAACGGAGTAGTGTTGTTCAGCCAGACTTCTGCATTGCACAGTGATGAGCTGTTCAATGAACACAACAAAAATATTCGAGAACAGGTGTTTGTGAAAGCTGAATCCTGTCTTTGGATCTGCCAGAATGCGCCCTCCGCGTATCCTGAACAAGACTACAGAAGTAGCAAAAGGGGATCATCACGGCTAGCTTTTCTAACACCGTTTATTTCCTTCTCAGGGCTTGTAAATGACATTATTCTCATATAATTTAAACAAATATTGTGATACCAGCATTTAAAACTGCTATCAGTGATTCTCTTTCTGTAGCATGCTGAATAACATCACCAACAAATACGTATTTCGTCTCCTTGAGAGCTTTGGATGGTCTGTCTTGTGGTGAGACTAAACCAATAAATTCATTCCCAGCAGTTGCAGAGGCTGTTTAGAAATGACGGTGAAACCGTTACATGGGGCTCCTTTGGAGTAGCTACAGCAGCAAGAGTGTGTCTTAAGCTGGGGAAGTGCAGAGCTCATTCTACCCAATTCTGATGAGAAGGCAAATGTGTGGCACTGGCAAAAGTACAAAGATACTGCTGTAAACAGTTGAGTTGATGATTGAATGAGCATGTTGGATTTAGCCAAATTGTAATTTAGTCCTCACGGTCCATTTTGTTTTGGGTCCAGTTTCCACTTTCAGTGGAAAGTTTTTTTAGGGAAAGAAAATACTATCTTTTCAACACTGTACTTGTATGTTCTTGTCATTCCACAGAATAATTATTAAAAATATATATTTTGCACTCTTTCAGAAAAAAGAGATGCAAAACCGAAACCTAAGTATTTTACAGTACATCATAATCAGTTAATTTCAGTTTAAATTAAAATGGCAAGAAGGTGCCTTTCCAGCTCTTAGTCTAGAGCAGGAGACTAAGCTACAAGAAGTACCCTAACAAAAACTGCAGCATCGTGTGAACAGGTCTGTGGAGTGAAACAGATGGTGCTGAGGATCAGGCCTGGGCTTGCTGCATTTTATTGGTATGTTTGGTTTTTTGGAGGTGTGTGACTTTGTATCAGCTCAAATTTGGCTGGTCCCAGGGACCTAACACTCATTAACAGTTGCAATACATCGGGTAGTTTTGTTTCATCCAAAAGTAATCTGTGTGCCTCATAATACCTTTAAGCTGAGAAATTACTATGAAAATACACTTCTCATCAGAGTTAAACACCAAGGTAAACAAAACCAGTGCCAGCCTGTGGAGAAGAGCAATGAAGATGAAGTAGGAGCTAAGGGGAATGATGTAATTAATGTACAACTTTTCTCTTTGTGCTCAAAAGGTTCAGGAGGAATTCCTGATGGTTTTGGTGGAATTCCTGCAGGCTGCCTTACTTTGTAACCTGTCTTGTTACACCAAATCTTGACTCTGTGCTTTCATGTACAATGACCACACAGAGACGTACTAGTCAACTGTAGGACTTGGCAGTGCTGCAGTCTCAAGAAAGACTTGGTGGAGAACAAGTGTTCTTGTTGAAGAATAATTCTTCCAGCCTATCATTTATTTCAATTGCTGCAGGTTTTTTTGAGTTAAAGGATTTGGGTTTTTTAAAGAGAAAAACGGAGAGTAATAAAAATTTTGATTCAGTTTTACGATAAGCCTTTTGGAATTTTCTACACTCTAGTAATTAACTTTCTAAAATATATTTTATTGATTATTAATGCTTCCTACAATATATCTAGCATTTGGTGGATACTTTTGGTAGCTTACACTGCATGATCTCAAGAGAGGTGTTAAGTTTGAAGTGTTGAAACAACCTAAGCTTACCTAGAGTTTAAAGCTTCAAGGAGTGACAGCAAGAAGAGCTTCTGTCATTATAAGAACAATAAAAAAATAAACAAGGAAAATGTAGTGTTGCTGCTGAATCATAATTTAGTGAAAGTGGATGCAGATAAGCTTGAGATCAATGCTACCTTTGCCTCAGTCTTCACTGACTAAATCTCCTGGGCCTTTGAGCCTAGAGACAGGATTCGAGGAAGAGAAGGTTTACCAGCAACACAAGAGGATCTCTTGAGAATTTTTGACGCATACAAGTCCATGGGATTGGATATGGAATACCCAAGACACAAAGAGAGCTGGCTGATATCATTGTGAGGCCACTCTCTGTTGTTATTGAAGGGTTGTGGTGATTGTGAGAAATTCCCAACGACTGGAGACAGGCAATGTTGCATCCATCTTCAAAAAGAGTGAGAAGGACTATCCAAGGGAATACAGACTGGTTGAAGTAATTTTGGTTCCTGAAGAGAATCATGGAGTATGTCATAGAATCATAGAATCATAGAAAGATCATCTAGTTCCAGCCCCCCTGCCATGGGCAGGGACACCCTCCACTAGACCGTGTGTCCTCTCAGAAGCTGTTTCTGCACAGATGAAAGAGAAGAAGGTGCCTGGATCTCCCAAGGGTTAATCATGCCTGACAATGTTTGCCATCTGCAGTGAAATGACTGAATCCATGGATGAGAGGAGACCAGTGAATCTTGACTTCAGGAAGGCTTTGACACTATCTCCCTCAGCATCCTTGTATTCAGGTTGGGACATTACAGCCTCGATGAGTGGACTGCTAGATGTCTGAGAAACTGGCTGACTTGTCAGGCTCCGAGTGTAGCAGTTAATGGTTCACATGCTACCTTGAGGCTGATTACAAGCAGAGCTCTTCAGGAATCTGTCCTGAGGCCTAGCCTGTTTAGCATCTTTGTCAAAGACCTGGAGGAGATGAGAGAGTACACTCTTGTCACATTTGGAGATGACACCAAATTGGGAAGGAAAGGCCAGTCGATATGCTTAGGGGCAGCATCACCATCCAGAGGCACCCAGACAGGTTGGAGGAATCGTCCAGCAAGAGCCTCATGAATTCAACAAATGCACAATGCAAAGTCCTGCACCTGGGCTGGACCAACCCCTGCATTGGTACTGGCTGGGGACTCACTGACTAGGGTCTGATTGCTGAAGTGCTATTGGAAATGATATGGGGATCCTGATGGGTGGTGGGCTGAACATAAGCCAGCAATGAGCCCTGGCAGTGGGAGGAGCTAACGGCTTCCTGGGCTGTATCGGCAAGGCCTGTAGCCAGTAGATCAAAGGATGTTATTATTCCATTTTTCTTCACACTCATTAGAACACAGAATAATTTGGAATAACTTGTCCAGTTCTGGGCTCCCCAGTACAGAAATTATTTGTAAACTGGAACGATTTCAATGAAAGGCCACCAAAGTGGTCAGGGATTGACCTAGGGACGAAGATTCATTCAGCTAAAATAAGAGGTGGTTTTGGGGTACCCAACAGCAGTCCCCCAGAATCCACAAGGGAGTTTCTGAGAAGACAGAGCCATGTTTTTAGTGAGGTGCACAATGGGTAGACAGAGATTGTTTATAAATTGAAACATGGATGTTCTCACTGAATAGATAGAAAAGAAAATTCTCTGTGGGTAAAATTAAGCCCATGAAACCAGTTACCTGGAGATACTGTGGAATCTCCATCCCTGGAGGTTTTCAAGACTGAACTGATCAAAGTCCTGAGCAACTTGATCTGAGTAGAGTGTTGACCCTATGAATGACTTCATAGTAGTTGGCATAATTAAATATAGTCATGAGAATTTCCAGGAGCGAGTGTGGACATTCCTGAGACTAGTGACAAGAAAATACACTGGATTTAGGTGTCTCACAGATGTCTTGCTTGAACTGAGTGGTCAAGTCAGTAGATTTTCCAGCTGAAGAGGGGAGTGACAGCCAGAAATCCAGAGATTCCTGGAACACTTTTTTAAGTGATCATTACTAAGGGAAGCTATTGCAGCCTTATTTGGTATATGACGTGAGTAAATTGCTGAATAAATAATTGCTCTGGACATTCTTCAAATAAAACTTACATCTTGGATCAATAATTTATTTAATAAGTCCATATAAGTTAGGGTTTTAAATATGGCTTTTTTAAAAAGTGTGTAATTTTAGTGTTCATTCTTCAAATTATTTTGTTCTTCATAACTGTTAGAGCTGATTAGTAAGAGTGCTTTTGCTGAAGCATTATATTAAATGGACACGCTACAGTTGCATGGTTTACCTCAAAAATATTATGCAAATGATAATCTGACCTTCCATGTCTGTCTTGGAGGTGGAGAATGACCTGTTCAGGCAGCAAGCAAGGTCTTACTACTAAATAGTCCTTTGTAAGCTTATTGTGGTTGCCACTGTTGTGTGTGCGTTGTAAAAGGAGGTGGTGAGGATGGGAAGCAAAGCTCCTTTTACTCCAGCTAGAGTTGAATAGGAGCTGCAGTGATGTTAAGTTGAATACTGTAGGTAGATTTGCTTTGCTGCAAAATAGTATTTAGTATTACCCATTGTTCTGGCAGACATAAGATAGCTTGGAAATGGCACAAACTTTCAACTCTATGCTTTCTTGCTCTTTTTAGTTTTCATTCTATTTTAAACATTGTTATTTCTATTTTGAAAAAATTATATGGAATGATTGTCATTGGTGGTGATGCAGGAAGACAAAAGACAGTTTTCTTTTCATTGACTCTGTTAACCCTACAGGCTTGAAATAGTAGAGATGTTGTTTTGATTGGTAAATTGAGTAAATTTGACATGGGCGTGAGAATAGAAAAGTGTGTACAACTAGCATTTTTAGTGTATATGTACATATATACACACTAGAGAGCATGTATTTATTAGCTCTTTGCAGGCTGCATTCTTAAAAGCTAAGTTTGGGGTTTTTTTGATTTATGGCCAGTTGCCTGCTTAACAACATCTGTAAGCTTTTGACAGAGTTAATTGTATGAATCTGTGACTGAAGTGGATGGTGGTAAAATGCATGATCCTGCCTGAACTTGACAATGTTGAAATCTATAATTTGAAGCCAAATGTTATGAACAGAACTCATTGGAGGAGCAAATTTATCTTGATTTCTTACTTCTTATGAATTAGCAGTTATATCACAAGTATTTGCCCTTATCAGTATAATTTCCTAGTGAATTTAACTTATTTCCCCTGCTCTTCACTGCTTAACTATAAATTCTTGCCCAGTCACTTGAATATAGTTTCTTATGCCATCCTTTTAATCTGAACAAATTGTTTGTACGCAGTCCATTTTCCATGAGCATTAGTTTAATTTTCTTCCCCTGTAAATCTGGTTAATCTCTCTTCCATTCGAGGCCTTATTTGAAGTCCGTAGAAGTAAATGTGGGAGTCTTTCCAATCATTTAGCATATGCACAAGATGCAGAGATATTCTCACTGCTGTAGCATTGAACAGATTCATGATCTAAGAGTACCCTGGTAGCATTTGGCAGCAGATTTGAACACTTCTTGCTAAAAAAAAAAAAAAAGTTAAAATATTTTTGTAGATTGGGTGATCCAGATCTAAGGGGCCTTGTCTGCAATCATGCCAACAAAGTTATGCTTGATGAAGTTGGAGATGACTTTTCTTCCATTTCAGCCAAAGTTACATCTTCAAACGCAAGAGGTAAAGGAGCACTTCTAGCTATCATCTGTAGAATAAATTATCAGTAAGTGAAGTCAAGCAGAAAGGCTCAGGGGCCATTTTGGAATCAGCTGTCAAAGGGCATGATGCCAGCTGCTTTGCAGGAGCCATTATTATTCCTTTGTTCAGGAGACAATCCTTGACATGTCAAGTCTCTCCAATCTTGTCTCTGACTTTAATGCTCCTTTTTTTTGGAGACTGTACTCTAGCTGGCTGTGTTTAATGTAGAGAGCACTAGTCTTACAAACCCAAAGCGAAGCTGGCCTAAATCTAAGTGTTGTGTGAGGACATACATGAGGTCATGGAGGCCTCTTCTATTTTGTTTCCAAAAATGCTCATGGTATTTTGTGTGGAATGGTCAACTACTTTCACAGTCTTTGACAGTGCTGCACTCATGGCTCGTCCTTGCTCGAGTGATTCCATTGCTTGTTTGCCCAGTCTGTACCACAGAGGGAAGACATCCACAAGAGAAAAGGCCTCAGTTTCACCTTTTGAGTAACTTGCTCCTTATGTGGGTGATAACTGCTTTTCTTTCTATATCTGTTGTAGTTTTACTGCTCTGTCTATTAGATTACATGTTCCAGTCTCTCACTGAATGTTGTTTTGGTTCACCACTTAAACTTGAGTTTGTCCAGCTTGAATTAACCAACCTGAGTTCTCAAACGTTAGCTGTAATGCATTCATCTGTAATACTTTACAGATGTTCCTAAATATTAGCAGAATAGATAAATACACACATTTTAGACACTGCTAACACTGAAGTAAAAGTAGTAATAGAGTATTTTTGCATTTGTTTGGCTTCTTTTTCTGACAGGTTGGCACCAGAGATCAAAGAGCTTTCAAAAGACATTTAAAAATAAGTCTTCCACAAAACACTCAAAGTGGGGATTGATGTTGTATCTTTGTATTAGTTTGCTGACATTGGCACAAAGAAATATTTAACCTAAGTCAACACAGGGAAATCAAAAACAGGACCAAGAATGGAATTTCCAAATTTTTCACTGGCTGTCCAATATTTATCTCCTTAGGAAGAAGGATCTGAGGTGCTTTTTAAAGCAACCAGAACCAGGTGTACGGCAGTGTAACTCAACCAGTGCTTCTGCTGAAATATTTAAAATTCTGATATATACAAACAGTTTTCTATAAAATATTTGACAGCTTGTAATTTATTCTTAAATTTAAAGTGCACTTACATTTATTGCAGAGTATCTAAACTGAATTAGAGGTGATCCATGGCAGGGGTCCAAACCAGAATTGACCAAATCAGACTGTGGCTTTCATATAATCTCTCAGTGAACAACAACAAGAACAAAGAATATTTCCTGATGATTTTATTCTGAAAGAGGTTATTTATAGTTCTTGTATAGTTCATATCAGAACTTTGGCTCTTTTGATGTATTTTTCAAATTCACATACCTAATAGATCAGAAAATCCTCACTCACTCACTTCTGCTGTACTGTGAGTAATAAGAGATCTTATTAAGTTGTAATAAGTAAGTATTATATATGCGTTGTGCAAATCCACATTGTAGTGTCCATTTTATATCTTGTTATCTATTGTAGATATCATATATAGATCATGTGTCTCTTTTATACTTGGATAGTTTTTGGCTGGTTTTCTTCAAAAAGAGTTTTAAAGGAAATTCAAAGCTAATGATCTGTTGTTGTGGGGAACTCTACTGCCACGTTGGAAATCTGCTCTTACAAAATCAAACATATGGTAACATTGCACCATATGTTGATTTTTATATTTAGTAAATGCATAAATATGATATAACCTTTATAAATTTCATTTCATTTTATTTTGACTGATAGGACTTCATTTTCAAGTGGAATTAAATGCACTCCTTCCAAATGTGTCATATTGTTGTATTTTCTGAAAAATCAATGGAAGTTATTAGTACAATATGAAAAATATTTCCTGTAATTTGTGTGTGTATACACACACCAACTAAGCTTATGCAGTGATGCACAGAAGGAGAAATGCAGCAGGTACTACAGCCGCTGAAATGTGTACCTCTAGTATGTATCTTTTTCTAACTGTAGAATCTTAATGACTGTATGGCAGAGATTTACATAAGAAATACAGTATGTGGAAGCTCAATTCGAATGTCTGGTCTCCTTTTTTCTGTATTTTTCTTTTTGAACTTCTGAACCCATTAAATCATATTAGCATTTGCCTTACTGTTACCCTTATTATTGACCTTCCCCCTACCCATGAGATTTGTTTGGGGTTTTTTCTCCTCCCTCTGTAGAACTTATAGAGACACTTTGGCCATGTTGTACTAGTCCATTTTCAGTGCTGTGTTAAGACTTGAAGAGCCAAATACAACGCAATGTATTTCAGTTTTAACTCTTTCTCTGCATGCATTCTTGTGGAAATTAGTTTTCCAAGGAAATGTAAAGAGTTACACGCCCTCCATTGAGGAATGAAGCATCGAGACCAGTCAAAGACAAATTGATTAAAAACAATGGCTTAGATACGTCAAGCAAACTAGTTCTCAGTCCCCACCATAAAGCCATGCAATGATTTCTTATTCATTTACTTTACTTTACTTGTGTAATGGTTCGTACAAGGATAAATGCTGTAGCAGATATCACAATTCCTATTGTGCAGATTCCAAACATAAGCGCTCCCTGTGGCTTTCTTCAGAAAATGTTAACCAGATTAGAAGAGGAAAAATTTAATCTCCTCTCTAACAAGCCTTTATCCCATCCTTCATAATATTTTGCTTAAAATGATAAGACATCTTTTATCTTTTTTAGTAACTATCTTTGCAACCATTTCTAAGCTATCTCCTACTTTGAACTTTCTTCTACCTAAAGTGTGCTCACTGCTTGACTTCTGTTTTTATCTGAATATTGGAACAAGTATGGAAAGTAAGAATACATTGCTGGAGAACACAGGGGACCTGACAGGGAATGAAATGACCAAAAAGGCATATGCAACCTTCATGGCAGCCTTTAGGTTTAGTTAAAGAGGTAGCAGATAAACTGCAGAACAGTTAATATGACTACGTGCTTCCTTATAGTTAGGCTGAAAATTTTGTAATCAGTTAGATGATTATTATAATTCACTGACCGCAAAGTCATAAATGGTTGTTTGTTATCTGTTCAGTATGAAATTATGTGATTTCCAAGTGAATCTTCTATATGAAGAACATTTTTCAAGATCTTCTTACAAGTTTTCACAGCAATATTATTTTCTTACTTCAGTAATTCTTCATGTTCTGGGGCAACAGGTAAAAATCAGTTCTTTGGCATTATGTGACTTTCCAAGGATGTAGCTTCTCTGTTTGCATGTTTTTCCTTGTGCTTTAAGGAGTCAGAATGTGAGCTGGCACAGACAGGTAGAACTATGAATGATGCACTATTTGCATGTAAACCAGTAGGGCTGGGAATGTATATCTGTTTTACGCATGCAAATTGGGCAAGCAGTGGTTTGTGCTTGCAGAAGGTGATCCTGAAAACATAAACCATGGAGATGTTTTCATTTTTTTTCCAAGTAGAGATGGAAAATGAATGAGCTCAGTGAAATACTCTGATTTTTTAAATGCCTATTTTCCAATCAGGAAGCTCTGTCAGTCATTAGATACACTGTGCTTACTGTAGTAATCCTCATCTGTAGGTATAGAGTGATAATAGACAGGAACTAGTTAATCAGCCGTAATTGTCATTTAATTGTAAAGATCTGAGAGACTGATTTTTTTTTTTTCTTGGACTTGGATAGATAATTCTGATGTAAGCCACGCTTGTC
Organism: Balearica regulorum gibbericeps; assembly: GCF_011004875.1. Lineage (NCBI taxonomy): Eukaryota > Metazoa > Chordata > Aves > Gruiformes > Gruidae > Balearica > Balearica regulorum. The sequence goes on from NC_046185.1 coordinate 41,400,916, forward strand.
AAATTCTGCTTTACTTTCATTTTACTTCTGCAAACAGCTGTTTCTACGTACCTTCAGTGAGCCACATCCACTAGCTTGAGCAGCAAAGATGGATAGCCTACGATTTTTTGTTTTATCATTGTACAGGCACAGCATGGCATCCCAGGTACAAGCAGTGTAAGGAGGATTCCAGCATCTCCCTCATACAGTAAGCTCCTGTCAGTGAAAAGATCTTACGCAGTGATACTCTGGTTAAATTTGACAAAGAACATAGATTGTGTAAATCATGCTGTTTTCATTGATTATAGTCTGAGAGTGCATTAACCCTCCTTAAGGCTCCAGAAATCACTTTCATAAATGTCAGTAGTACAAGAAAATGTTTAGTGAAGCTTTTCATGGATTAATTCTTTGTTAGAGAGTGAAGTATTTTCAGATACAGATATTAAAGTGATAGTTATACTTGGAGATTTTTATTTTTTTTGCCTCCACTGAGCATTTGTTTACTATAACCCCTTGAAGGTTAATTTTCACTTACGTTTTACAGGGACATACTGACAAGAAGCTTTGAAACACATCTCGTGTTATGCCAGCCGTATTAATTAAAGCAGTACTCTGGCTGGGGTGAATTTTCTGTGTAGAAAAGAGGTCTAAGTTTAGAATTAGAAAGTGATTCCCACAATTACTTTAGGTTTATCATTGCAAGGGGTCAAAAGAAAGTTGTTTACAATTTAGGGTGTTTTGAAACTGGTTTTATTAACTTTTAATCTGTATCTTCTGATTAGGTAGTTGGACTTCTGTGTTTTAACATTATTGTGAGAGTTTTTTTCCCCTTGAAAAATGAGACTCACTTTCTGCTTGAGGAAATATGTGATTTACTCTGTTTTTGAGCTTCAGGGCCAATGCCTAATTTTCTTTTTATCGCATTCTTAGTTCCATAGTAAGCAATTTCCTTTGGCTTCACTGAACAGAAATTCTTTGCATATCGTAATTATAAACTATACGTTATGACTTCCTACAGTTATTTTTAAAGAGATTATGGCATGTAGTTTTAGACTGCTTTTATTTTATTGTCTGTGAGTTTATTAATGTTTGTATATGTAGAGACTTCAGCTGATAGACTATCAACTAAAAAAGGACCAAACATATATACTGGAATTCAAAAGCACAGCATAAAGTTGCCAAAATAATATTGCCAGCACACCTTAATCACATTTTTATCACCTCATACTTCACTCTGAGAAACATATTTTCAACCAAGTTTTATATGAAACAGATCAAGGCATCTCATCGCACTGCAAAAACTCATAAATTGGGTACAAATTATCCTATAGCAATTCAGAAGTCTATTTTGCTTCTTAAACACTGTGCTAAATTGTTTCTTCTTTCACTAACAGTCTGCACTCATAAATAATAGGTTGGATTTGTGGGCAGGGGTGCAATAATTTCATGGTGCAGTGCCACCAACCTGTCCATAGACTGACTGCAACCATGGAAATTCTTCACTGGGAAGACCCTTCATGACTGCTTTTGCCAGTTTGATTCTGTTGGTAGTGCTGTATAAAACGCCTGCATCTATACTCCACCACCTGACGCACTCTTTATTATTTCCTACCATTGGGAAAAATGTCACATGAACAAAACTGTTTCCCTCAGGCAAGGGAATCCTTTAATACAGCAGGCAAAGCCATCCCTGTGCATCTTCATAATCCCTACCACTGATCTTCAGGAGAAGAAAGAACAGGATTTTGCTGGGGCTTCCCAATGCCTCAGTGGTGCCATTTCAGCCCCTCCAGGGATGGGGAGCAGAGAGGACACCTGGTCCTGTAAAGCAATAGTGCACACTTTACACCGTCCCGTTTACTTCATGGTGTGCAACGGTTAGGATTTGTCTCACAACTTTTACGCCTCTTAAGTTGGATACATTTGTCATAGAGTCCCTGTGTAGTCAGTGGAAAAAAATGCACACATCATACAGACAGATCAGCTGGTCTGTCATGGAAACTTGCTTCCACAGTCGGAAGTTCACCTTTGACACCCATCTTCCCTCTGTTTATAAACTTTTGTTTCACTCCCCCGGCAAGATACAGTTCTTTCCCACCCAGGTCTGCTTCCTCCTTTAATTCAGATTGCACCCTAGTCTTTCTGCAGGTGCTGTGCTTGCATTAGCTGTTGTCTGCCTACTTTGGGGAGGCCCAGCGTGAACACAGTAGGGGGTTCAGGAAGCCATTGGGGTGACTTTCTGGGTTTGAGAAGTAGTTTTCCCTGTAAGTGGCAGGGGAACGTTACTCTTCAGGCACTGCCTGTCTTTAGACAAGACATAAAAGCGCATTTTCAAAGTTATTCAGATGCGAAGTGGAAGCACTGTTCACTAAAATGAGACTGGAGTAAAATGACAGTGAGTAGTCTTACTACAACAGTGAGCCCATCTTGTTTATCTGAGGTATGATGACCATACAGTGAAGCCACTGCAAGCCTCTTCAGTTCATCCACATTATTACTTGTCCATCTGGCAACGATATTTATAAAGTCCTGAATTTTATGCTGCACTGGAAGGTATTTCTGAGCAATGTCCCTTTTTCACTACAGAAGTGGCTGTGTTTCACTGGTAATTTACATTTCCATTAGCAGAGCGTGTATGGCCTGAAGTCTTCTTTTGCGTATACCCCTAAAAATGGCTACTGGAGTCAAGGGGTGCTGAACACAGATTAAGGGCAGAATTTAGTCAATATTTGCAAAGCACTTTGGAGTACTTGGGCATGAAAGGCATCGTATTAAGTAAATATTATTTTCATTCTGAGTTAACTCCTGAAATCTGTACTTCAAATGTTCGTAATTTCTGAGCTGAGGTAGATACGTGCATATGAGAAGATTTTATTTGGACTAGGTTTGCTTGCTTACTTGTTGATCCTAAATGAAATGAAGATGGTTTTTGTTTTGCTTGGCTGAGGGAAAAATAGCAACAGTCCTTCCTACCTCTAGTCTCCTTGTTTTCTCTCTGAAAAGTGCAGGCCAGCACAGCAAAGAAAATCAAATTAGAGTTTGTTGATAGTTAGTAAAGAAGGACCAAATGTCTCCTATTTGGCATTTACTAACATAGATTTGCCTTTTAAGACATGTTGTTGTTGCGTAAGCCAGACTGCTTTCATCCACCCTTTCCTAGGAACTGGTGCATCTCAGTAATCAGGCTGTATTATAGCAATGCCCAGTGGTGACATTACACACTGGGGGTGACTTTATTTATATAAAACTTGCATATTAAACAGTTGAAGTTGATGCTGGTAGTAGCTATCTACTGGAAAAGTGGACCATTGATTAAAGAGCAAAGGCATAAATTTGCGCTCAGCAATCAGAAAAAAAGCCGTTGCTGAACCGCCTTCGTCTACACGTGATAGTTCTCAGCTCAGGCTGGAGAGTTGGATTGAATCACCAAGTCCACAAACACGCTGAAGAGCATAGTACCTTCCTCTCTCTTTTCAGGTCTTCTTTTCTTATCTTTACATACCTCTCTTTTTTACACTGTCTGCAGTGAGTATATCATTTATCGGCTAATAAGTTGTCTGACAAGATAGCCACTTTGTACCTAATTGTTCAGTTTATTTATGTATTATTGATGAGCCCAGACTTGAACTCTGCTTTCCTTGGAGGCTGCTTGATAAATCTGTTGGCTAATCCTATCTAAGACACTGAATTACCTGCTGTAGCATAATACATGACATTGCTTTTGCTTTGTATTCTTAAAAGGAGCTGGTTATACATTTCCAATGAGCTGTGTTTAACAGTAAGAAATAAAATCAGATACATAATTCACATTGCTCTCTGTGTTAACAAAAGATCTTCAGTGATGCACTGTAACACATAAAATACTTCCTCAGCTTTTAAATCAATGCTCTGACTATTTTAGCTTGTAAGGGCTCACATAGCTAAAAGAACTTCTGAACTGCAAAATCATGATTATGAGTAAAACTATTAGACATGTCAAAACACTTATGTTGTGTATTACTAATATGATCTGAAAATATTGGAAAATTAATCATCTTATACTTTCCAAGGCAGTAGTTACTATTTCAAATGAATGAATAAAACACCAAATTAATTTTCTATCAAAACATGAATCTAATGACAGCACATTTTTGTACTCTGTTATTATTTCTGAACTTTTGACTTGTAGGCACTGACATAAGAGAAAGTTGGTAGTATTACAAGAACTGTAGAGCGCAGGAAGAAACAGTGATACTGTATGACTAGCTATTTATGAATTCAGCTATTCAGACTCCGGATCCTCTGCAAAACCCTGAAGCCTCAATACTTCTCTTTCTTAGAAAAATATCACAAAACAGATTGTTGCTGCCACCAAAAGAGACTACATGCTGAATGTGTGAGCCCGTTTAATGGTTTCCCCAAAAATGAGAAAAAAGCAAACTGCACCTCAAGTAGGACTGCACGTGCGGGCCTGATCAATGGATATTCTACTCAGTCTTAAAATCAGTAGACCCAACATAGACCCAGACCAGTACTCTGGTACAGGACTCACCTGTGTAAAGGTGTTTCATTCTGAATTGTGTTCATATCAAGGACATTTTACTGCATCAGCAAATATATGATTATTTCAGCTGGTGCTTTGTGGGATGGAAGGAGCCAAATATGGTTTTGGTAATGTTTATGCAGCTGTTGTGCTTCTGCTGGGGTTGTATATCTGCAAATCAGAGCATGATTTGCCCATTTGATTTTCTCTATTCCCTCTTTACTTTTTTTTTTTTAACCTAATAAACACAGAATTAAGTTATTCTAGACTGGGAAATTTTAGTTGGGAAATGAGTTCGACCATGTGAAGAAAGTTTATTCTGAGTATCTATGTACAGTAGAGACATAATCTTAGGTATCACCATTGAAGCTGTAGTTTTCAGTGGGTTGTTACATAACTTTAAAACTGTTAATATGCATTTCAGTCTTCCAAACACAAAGAACATTTTAAACCAAAAATTATTCAAGCCATTTATTTCAAGTTTAATGTGCACTCATTTAATGGTCTTTAGGCATAGAAGATTATGATAATTTTCATCACAGATTTTATCAAATCCCAAGGACAGTGTATTAATAATTCAGTAGCTTATACAGAGAGGTGAGAGAATATAATATGGGGCACTAAAATGATAAGGCATATTTTCCATGATATTATGGTTATAGAGTACTTTCATTGATTAATAAAATGGCTAAAGAGTCTGACTAGGCTATGAGATTGCTGAAGTTAAAACAACAATTATTGTACAATTGGGTAAAACAGAAGCAGATATTGTGATGCTGTGGGGAAAACAAAACATCAAAAGCTAATAAGAAGCCATTTTTATATCATAAAAGCATAAGAACAGCTCCATCAAGCTTTAATCACATTGTTATATTATACATTTATTTAAAAATTATATTAGCTCATTAACAGTGGTTATAACATAGATTGTTATAATTATAGTAAGAAGATTAGCAAATACTAAGTGTTCTTCTATTTCAGTGCACTGAATGCACAGGCTGCTCTGTGTGAGTCGTAGGATTGTCTGCCTAAAAAGCAGCACTTCTGTATTTCAAGGGGTTTGTTGTTACATTGGTGTCATGGCCCTCTTCAAAAATGCTGCCATCGACTTTGCAGGGACTGGTAGTTTAATGCCAAGGTGAGGGGACCCCATGGCCACCTTGTTGGTGACTCTTCTAGCCATGGGGTGCAGAGAACCTGCGTCTTTCTGGGCGGCTGCACGTGGGGAATGACTGCCAGTGACTCGCAGCCCCGCTGCAGCCTGGCCTGCCAGCAAGGAGCCCGCACCGGAGCTCCTTTCACAGTAAGCAGTGAAAGCGAAGCACTTCCGTTGTGTCTCTGCATGCCCCTTTCCAGCATCATAGACCTCAGCTTGTTTCGCTGCATTCAGAGAATTCAGAAGTACATCAGGCTGGAAATATTGAAGTGACTTAGTCTGGCAAATATTCGTTTGACAAACTTATAATTGCCAAGGTTTTTTAAGCTCTTCCTTGAGAAGAATTTCTCACAGCTGGGATGTGATTTCTGTTCAAAACTGGAAAGACTGATACCAGAAGACAATGTCCTGTGAGGGACAGTGCTCTGCTAGATGTGAGAGACGAATTCAATTCTACATCATCAAGGATTTTTAGAAAGTTAACAGCCACAAGAAGTCATATGAGAAGACTATGCCCCACTCTACGACTGTGGTGCACAGGTGGTGTATGAGGGAATAGCAGAGCAGGACTGAACCAGGGTTTCCCATAGTGCTTCAGTGTGCTTCAACTGCCATGTTCTTCTGGCAAAAGTCTTTTTCATTTTTTGCAAAAATATTTGAAAGTCAGTTTCACCATAAGATTAATTTTGGAAATGCTTTATTTGAAAAAACATACAGCTCTGACTTGGGCTGAAATCCATGGAGCTTAGATCTTCACCATTTGTCATAGATCATGTTGTCTACCCTAACTATCTGGCAACTTTCCATGCTATTATACAGGTCAGGAGAAGCTTTCAGAGGTTTCATTTATTAAGGGCTGGGAAAAAAAACAAAGCATTTTCTAAGTAATGTGTGTAGGAAGGAAGAGGCTGATGCATACCCATAGTGTGGATGAACCCTGGGAACAGAGAATCTGTTCTGATTTGTCCACGGCTAGCTAGAGCACTACATTCATTGCGGATAGCACTTGAGATGGTCTAAAGGAAATCAGCGAAGGGAAGCACTCAACTGGTTACAAATGAGGAAATGTTTGGAAAAAAACATGTTGCCAGAGAAAGTTAAAGGAATTTAAAATGGGAATCCTGAAGAAGAGGACAGAGTATCTGTCTTTACGTGTGTTCACGAGTATTATTAAAAGGTAGGAGTCATTAGTCTCAGCAGACTGGAAGGATGGAAAAAGGTAACAGTAAAATTGCTGAAGAGTTTGAACCAAAAGGGGAAAATGCATGGAAACACCATTGCTGGAGTTGTATCAAAGGCAGGACTTGACAATCAGCTTTGGCGGCTGCTGTGTGAAACCTATTCTGCTATTATTCAGGGGATGGATTTGCCTGCCCAGGGAGCTTCCTCCCAGCGCTAACGTGACTGCCTCATGCTGATATGCATGGCCTCTTGGAAAGGCAACAGCCATGGTGCTGATAATGCCAGGTTTGAGTAACATTTGCTATCTGATTTGCTGTGAGGAATGTACAACAGTAATAGATTCAGAGTGTATTGATGGGAAAAGCAGCAGCCACCGCTGAGGGTAGCACTCCCTTCAACTGGGAGGGAGGAGGAGGTGGAACGTTTTTCATCTTTAAAGGGTTTTGGTAAGACATTGGCAGCTATAACTGTAACTTTATATTTCAGCTCTTTACCTTAAAAAATAAGAAAAAAAATGTTTGTGCAGACTTGTCATCTTTTCTGTTAAAAATATATATATATACACCAAATGTATACAGGAAATACCGTTGCAGACTCTTTAACAAAAAAAGAGCTGTTATGAGTGCTACTTGACAAAATAGAAACAAAAGGTGAAAACAGTCATGGAATAATTTAGTCATAAAATGAACTGTAATCTTGAAGGTCAAATTTTATCTTAAAAGGTGTAGAGAGAACACTTAGAATTTTTGAGAACTGATAAGTGATTTCAATACATCAAGGACATATCTTAACTGAAGTCAATTAGAAAAAAAAGTAAAACAACTTTTCCTCTTCTGCTTTTGAGTAATATTTTGAACATTTCTAACCACATCTAGTCTTGAATGACCTATTTTGGGATAGAATACTGCACACTTCTCTACATTACTCTGTCAGTGTATCTCAGCTTGATCTGTAGACCATCCTAGCAAAGGAATAAGTCAAGCTACAAGCCTTGTCAAGCTTTTGAATCTTCGTTGCAACTGTAAACGTGAAAACTCATGCTGCTTCAAATTCCTCTTTTGAACGTGCATGGGGGTCCAGCTTCTTGTTTGATGCAGGCAGGGAAATAAACATGTGTGACATTCTTCATGAAAATAATCCTGTTGCAATTAATGAAGCTCCTCATATACCAGAGTAACTGTGGATAGAAGTAGGATTGTCCACATGGCTGCCACAGTAGCTGTTTTGGTAAACTATGATTGTATATCAGCCCTACAACACCCTTGTCATTTAACAGATGCCCACGTTTTGCTAAATCCTTGTAATTAGTCATTTTTGTTATCACCCTCACCAGGTCTGCATTAGTTGTACCTAGTAAGATCCCATCAGACTGTGCTAAATAATTCGGTTTACCAGAAATTTAAGCTGATTTGTCCCATTTGAGTTTGGCACATACTTCAATATTTTACGCCTGTTCCTATAAATTTCTGAGCTCTTGGGTCCTATCTCATCACGTATTTGAATGGGTGCTTGATTTTGAATGCTCTCACACTGTCACCCCCTTCAATGGGATGATTTTAATGCATGTTATGCATGTGCTCAAATGACCTGCTGCATTGGTCTAGAGTGCTTAAGTTCTTAGATGATCAAGCCTTTCAATAACTTTTTAAAATTGGATTTCTAAGTATGCCATGGATTTCTAAATATACCATGGGGTTTTTTTTCCTTACTCTTTTAAAAATGAGGCATAGCAATATGCAGGCAAGTTTTTCTAGTTGCCCGGCAATTGTTACCTTGTCTACTTCTCAAGACACTCTGTCATAGGATTTTCAGGACAGTAGTGGAATTTTGCTTGTGCTTTTGTTGTTAATAATGTTCTGGCCCATTTAATTTCTAAGATTCTGCTGTGTAGAAGCAGATGTACTTTCCCACAGGAACTATATATACCCCATTCACTCTATAAATAACATAGTGGGTCAAATTCTGTCCATGGGTCCCTGCACACAGCTCCTGCTGTAGTCATGCAAAGGAACGGTTTTGTCCTAGTTGTGCAGAACTCATTCACTAAGGTCCATGGAGCCTCTCTTCTGCCATACTGCAACACAGGGCATTCTGCACGTGGATGTACAAAAAATGCTTTTTAATCATCTGTCTGCTCTCTGTAGATCCTTTTTGTTAAGCTTCCCTGTGTTTTATTACATAATGTGGTGTTTCAAATGATGAGGCAGAGATGAACATTGACAAAAATTACTATGAAACTCAGAGTAAGAAGGGCCCTATTGCCTGACCATTCTACCTGATCCTGTTCCTGTCCAAATGGCCATGGCACAATTCCCTTCACCTGCCATGATGCAGGATCAGACCTTGTCATGAAACTGGCCATCTGTGTTGGGGTTGGAAAATATTACAAGCCTACTAGGTTAAACAAATTTCCTCTGTGGGCAGAGTTACTATGGGCAGAAAAAGAAAGGTCTAATCTTAGTTGTTCAAACCTTTCCACCTTATCACCCAGTGGGTGGCTACATCCATAATTTAGTGTGGATTGAGTAAAATAATAACAAACCACTTTGATCTTGGTATGCTAATTTAATGAGTGTTCAATATGCAAGAGATAGTTTTGCACAGGAGTCCAGACTACAGTGTGTTGGTTTGGGGTTATTTTATTTTATTTTATTTTATTTAACACCCAAGGTTAAAAGGAGCAAGAGCCCAGCTGAGAGAGTTCAGAGTTCATCTCTGCATGCTGACTGTCTTCCATTTAAATGTACACAAAGGACTAATACAGTACCCGCTCTCCCCTGGGCTGTCTTTGATACACTCTGCTGTGCGTGGACTCTGCCACTCCTCCTATCAGTCTGATCCTACTTCTATTAGCCCGCTGTGCTCAGCACTGTAACCTCATTCAGCTAGCTCTCTGCATGCAGGCTAACAACTTCAAGGCTCTGTCAGGCATTGACACATGCAGGCTCCAAGCGGGAAGCTAAACACCCCCCTTCACCTCCTCTCCAGTTCCACATTAACCTCTATTAAGTGCAGGAAAAACACAAATGCTGTAGTGCCATCATTCAGGTTTTAACTACCAGTGTGTATTTAGATATTCATCCAGCTTGCCACCTTTGAGAACGTATTTGGCAAACCCTCCGGTTCCTCCCCTTTCTTGTAACGAAAGCAATAAACAGTGAGTGAGTTTGGAGAATGCAATGGTGGAAGGTCTGGTGGGTTGGGTATTTATGGCACGAGGATAAAAATCTGAAAGAAAACTTTGACAGCACGGCCTATACTTTTTGAAGCAATGGTATGTGTTACAAATGGAAAATAAGACAAAAATGGTCTCATTCTAGGAGAAACAAGCAGAGTATTTTCAAAACATGTCCGCTTTGAAAGCTGGGCAGTAGAAAAGGCACAGCGCAGTGCTAGTGTGCAAGCCCTATTGTGCTGTGATCCAAGCACTGAATGTATCAAAGTTGGACACTGTAGGCAGAGAGAGTCTCATCGCTGTTTCTGGCTGTAAGCATAGGAGATGTCTGACAGCATTTCCTTGCAAAGCGGCACCCTCGCTTCCCACTCTGGGGCTCGCTGCCAGTGCCCACCCACCTCATGGCTTGCTCCCACTTTCCGGGGAGCCATCGAGACCGGGGCAGATTCCATCCCAGCTCCAACATGCCTACCCCACACATCATCATATTTGGATTAATTAAACACATCCTACCGCATATGCCTGGTTTAGACTGTTTGGACGACATGTAAGAAAATGAAAGCACAGGATTCATAAAGGAATTTCCTAATACTTTACTCTTGAAAAACAGTTACAGAATTAAAATGAGTAACAATAATAATCCTGAGACATGCCATCTCCTCTCTAATGCTTGGCACGTCAAACTTTCTGTGACCTGGAGGGCTCTTAGTGTTCCAGGTGGGACAGGACGTCTCCATGTCCTGCCAGTCTGCAGTAGTCGCCTTCCTTTGGCCTTACAGGGACATCCATCTCTGCAAAGAAATTTGACTTCTTTTTGACATGGTGCTCCATTCAGGCATTTTCACCCAATCTCATACTCTTCCAGTATTCTCCTCTTTTGAAAAACAGTCCTGGAAGGAGAGAGGGAAGACAGCAGAACAGAGACAATCAAAGTTGATAGTACTAGATTTTTTTTGACAATTTTCCTGTGATAGTCCTTCAGCAAGGTGTCAAGCCCCTTTCCCAGGAAGGATGCCTGTCTGGAATGCATTACTGTAACCCATCTTGGGCAAATTTAAACAAGTGTTCAGTACAGCATACAAAATGGAGTTCAAGAGACAAAATGGAGTTTCAATTGAATACAGACACTGCTCTGCCAAACTGTGTCAAGAAAGGGATTTTCCATCGTGTAATAATGTTTACAGAGCATCTCTGTTTTTATCTTTAATGGTTGCTGTAACAAGATCAAGTGTTTCTTTAGCATAGCCATTTGATGATTTATGTTGTATCCCATCATTATTTTAGTCTCATTTCAGCAGCTCTGAGTAAAATAAAGCATCACTTTGTTTGTCATTGAGCAACCTGAGACAATGTCCACTCTTGGCATTTGGTTTAAAATAAACAAAATTACCTAGTTTGAAAGCTTTTTCAGGATTAGTGGCTTTTAGATAATGTAAGTTACAAATGATATCTATAAGCTCTAAGCACTAAAATCACTAAATGACTAGAAATAAATAATATTTTTACACAATATTATTGCAATGTTTTCTTGAAATGAAACACAACAAATTGTGTTGGGGCACCGTCAGAGCAAGATAAAGTATGGTTAAAAGGTATAGCTAAAGTTTAAATTTAAATCTAGCTTCCAGTTCCAATCTAAGATGAGAGAAATTTGTATTTAGATTATGTGATTAATAGCGCAGGCTTTGAAGATCTGTAACATCCTTTGAAGAAATTGGGATGTCGAGTCCAAGAAGCTTTACCCAGAAGCTGAACTTATTAAGTGCAGCAACTTTCACCAATTTGATCATCTCTCCCCTTGCTGCTTCTCCTTTAATCTCTACATTTCAGGATATCACTATTGAGATACATTTATGCACAAAACAGTGTCCAAAGTTGCTCCCCCTCGACACCCCAGCCCCAAGCTTGTTTTGGCCTCAAAAGCCATATGGGCTAGTATTCATCATGCTTCCCTACCTACACTGCAGTTGGACGAGATGTAGTACTGTCATTCTGTGCTGCACTTCAGCATGAACTAGAAGAAGCTCAAAGATCCATGTGCTTGTGGTTTTTTTTCTTTTAGCTAATATAACTATGCCTGCAGAACCTAGGGCACACACACACACACATACATATATATGTGTGCATACAAAGAGAAAGCAAATATGCAATTCCCTTAGAAGTTGAAAGCTGTGGTTGAAAAAGGAGCAAAAAGGAGCAAAATAAACCCTTACTTCTCTCAACTACAACAAAGTTTGAGGTAGCAAGAAGACAGACATAAAAGACAGGGGTGAAAATTCATTATCCCTGTAGTCCAGATAGCAGAGGTGACCATGGTGATGAAGACAGAGTGACTTGGCATAGAAGAAGGTCGCCTGTGGGGATGGGAGGACATAGGCTATAAGCCTGTGTTGAACCTGTGCATCCCTGTGGCAGTTGTCATCTGAACTAGCTACATGAAGCTAATGCAGGTCTGTCTCTGCATTTATAATCACTGTATACACACGTACAGTTAGCAGTATACAAATACGTTTTGTTTCCTGTTACCCTCTTTGGCTTTCAACTCCTGTTTTTTTTCTGTCCTATTGCACCTTCCTTTTTGTCTTCCAAATTCTTCTGTTTATGTAGGCTATAATGAAGATTCTTTAAGTTGGTGTCACCATGAGAAATTTTGTTCTCCATTTGCTTTAGTGCAACCTGATTATAATGTCTTTGTGACATAGTCAAGATAGGGTGTTTTTCATTTAAAGAAGCACATAAAGGATGAATAAAAAAATACGGTTCTTGCAAGCTTTGCTACTTCATAATCATTATTATAAAAGCTGGCAGAGTTGGCTGTAACCTAAGTGGGAAGATGAAAACAGGCTCCCTGGCCATGACTACATCATATGACTCTCATGTGATGCCATGCTAACGGGAGACAAAACCCAGCTTTGGATCCCTTGGTAAATCCATGCCTGATGAAACAGCCTTACCACTCTGGACATGTGCTGAACTCTGCCGTAGCTCTTGCATCAGTAACAGTCAGCCAGTGTTTATGTAATTATGTTCCTAACTTATATGAGTAAATTGCATTTAATAACAGCACCTGGGTATTTTGTGCGTGTTGGTTGCTGAACATTATAACTCGTCTTACAAAGGGTTATTCTAAAGGAGATTCCAACTGGCCATGCCATAGTGTTGCCTGCATGTTTTGTTTATAATAATCATTTAAATGAAGAATATGATGCAATTCTGAATACATATTGAAACCAGCTCCCAGTTATATATCTTTTCATATTACAATGCAGTCATATTCTTAGTTTGCTCTCACCCAAACTTCTCATGCAGTTACACTTTAATATGAAAAGAAATGTTGTCAAGAGTAGTTATTATCACACATCAGAATATTGTATTAGCATTCACTTTTAATAGATTAAAATGAAAGATTTTGAAATCTTCCCTTAATGATACTGAAGGATCTTGGAGACACATTGGGAAAGCTTTAGATGAAATGTCATATGATATATATACATCATACATAGGTTCATAAAAGACAGTTCATTTAACTGCCTGCCTTTGTGTTTTGTCTGTTCTGTTTGGATGAATCATCCACAAGTTAAGTGATGCTTGTGCAGTTTCTTTGCTTGAAATCAAGCACAGTGAGAGCCAGAGAAGTTTAGGGAATACAAGGTTCTTGTAGACCTGGGGATGATGAGTAATATAAGACAATTTTGAAGGCGTGGAGTAAAACCTGGAGGAAAAATCTGGTGGTTGGAGGCATCTTTGGGTCATATCTGCTGATCTTTTGACTTGCTGTCTGATCCGGATAGGTTGCTTGAACTGCTGTTGCATAAATCACCTCACTTATAAAGCTCAATTCAAGGTGGACGTAGCATGAGTTAAGCTGTCCTGAAGGAGAGTTGTTGAGAGATGCCACGCTGCAGAGCCTGCGTGTTACAAAGCAGTGTTTAAAAAGGTGAAATGATTCAATATTCATTTCTGGGGTTTAGGGACTTGTTTTGGAAGGTTCTGATAACACGTGGAAAAAAACCAACAGTAGGACCTTCCAGTTGATCAAATAATTGGTATTTTTTTCTCAGTTTATTGTTTCGATGTGGGATAGTCCCATTTGGGCAAAGTGGGCAGAGATACAATGTGCTGCATCAGTGTCTCTGAACTTCTTGTTATTGAAGGCTTATGTAAAGGGGTTTTGGCTGGGGTGGGATGTGTAAGTCATCTGTATTCCATACTTCTTTGGTAGTTGGAAAAAGGGATGTGAATAAACAATTCAGCACTGAAGTAAACATTTTGTTTTATTTTGGTAGACAAAAATCATAATTTCACTCTTTTATAAACATTTCAGTAAACATTGAGAACTTAAGGGAGGCATCTTCAGACAATACCTGCTGTAGAAAGTGCATGTGTATATGCTTTGTCGTTCAAGTTTATGGCTCGCATCTGAAGTCTTAGGAACTGCCAAGAAGCCATGCACCACACTGCCCTAGACTGAGGGCAGATAAGAATTTATATAGCTGTAGATATAGTACAAATACTAACATGGCAACAGTGTTAGTGTCAGCTAATACATTACAGTCCGCATCCCACAAATATAAACACTACAAAAAATACACAGTGCGTCAAATCTTATTGAACTATACAACCTATTACACAACACCTTACACATACTTCTAACAAGCAGATGCTAAATGCTGCAGTGACTAAACTCCGTGTTTAAATATTGAAGAAATTAAGTAATAAATCAAAAAGCTGCTGGGTATTTTTAGATGCTAACAGGTCACTCAGATTTTACAGACATTATGCGTCAATATATTTTTCCGAGAATTTACCCTAACAAATTCATTGAAAATGTTGCAGAAGGTCATTTCTCATTTAAGGCCAAGCCAAAAGGCCAGGAAGTTTAACTTTAGATATATTTTTAGTTTTCAGTTTCATTGATACATGCTCACATTAAGCCCACAGACCATGGTAGAACAAAAGCATTTCAGAGCTAAATAGAGGGCCACAAGCAACAAACAGGAGAGGCTGAGATCCAAGATCCTATAGATGCCAGAGGCACCACTAGTAGCAAGGCACTGATCAGATAGGCAGAGGATCCCACAATAACACACAGAATGATGAAAATTTCCAAGATTGATGAACAAATGACCTTAGGGAAATTTTTCTGGGAATGCATACTTGGTGATTGCAAGCTTGGGAGCAAGGACAGATGACCAAAGATCCAAAAGAGGGAATTATCTGAAAGACTAGCATACTTCATAAAGATTCTTAAATCACAGGCTCAGGCATTATGAAAGGCAAAATAAATTGAAATAAACCTAGCCTGTATGCAGAAAAGGAAGGAAATTTCTTCATGTTCTTTGCAACTAATCATATGCAACATAATATTTGAATTATAGCATTGCTTGCAAGGTAGTGCAGCAAATAAATATATGAGAATAACGAGGGAAATTCAAAATAGGAGACTCAGGGAATCATGGCACGGGTTCCAGGGCAGATAGGACTACCATAATCACCCAGCATATCCCATGTTGTCCATAGGATTTCTCATAAATATGATATGGAATTCATCTTTTCTGAAAAAAGATATCTAACTTCATTTTTAAATGTCCAAGAAATGATGAGTTTGCTGTTGACATAATGCTTAATTACCTTCCGAAGTAGAAACTTGTATCTTATTTCAGAACTAAATTTCTCTAACTCCCATTTCTTAACACTAGATCTCATTATACCACTGTCAGGAAGGCTGACATCTTGCTATCAGATATCTTTCCAGGGTGTAAGTACCAATCGCAGTGATCAAGGCACCTTTCAACCTTTCGTCTGACAAGCTGAATAAGTTGAGCTCCTGTAGGCCTTACACTGGAGCGCTTGGTTTCCAGCTGCAGACTGTGAAATCTCTCTTCAGAAATTCACCTGTCCATCTGAGTAGAAGAAACAATGCATTGACCTTTTTTTGCGGTGTGCAAACAATCCAGACACTAAAAAAAAAAATTCTCTAAAACTCTACTTTGAATGCTGATAAATGAGAACATTCTTGAATGAGAAAACTGAAAGAAATGGCAGGTGTAAACAAGAAATAATAATGAAGCAACCAAAAATCCCTGTTGTTGAGATCTAATCCAACTATCTCTATTCCATCAAACTTTGGCAATATTCTATTCCCTATGGCAGAGTTGTGCCCGTAGCATAATCCTTTACCTCCCATGAAACTAGTACTTCTGACAGATAGGCTGTGACTGTCTATTAAATAGTGCTGGCTGGGAAGGGCAGACCATCAATTGCTGTGCCAGGTGCTGGCACTTGTTCATTTCTACCGCTGCTGTTACAAGCCTTGGTAGCCTCTGGCAGAGAAAGAGGATAAACAGCTGGAAGCTGAAACCTTTTCAGCCGCCTCAGCGAAAAATGGTACAGAAACCCGCCAAAGCCACAGTTTGACTTTGCCACCTTGGTCTAGTTGAATATACTGTACCTTGCAGGTAAAACATCCCGAGGAGCTCAGCACGGATTGAGAAATGTCCATGGGATATTTCACTGCCATCTTCTGTAGGAGCAGAGCAAGCTCAGTGGTGGGGGACTTTTTAAAAATGCCGCCACATCATCAAAAATAATGGGTCATTTCCAAAATATGTTACTCTAAGCATTCACAGAAGGGGTCAGGTGAAAGTTATTTCAAACAGACCTCGTAACAGCTGGAAATTTGTGGTTGATGACTGGGGATGGGGATTCCTGCTGTTGTTCATTTCTACTTGAAAGGCTTGAAAAGATTTTCCCTACCTCCTGAGCGGACACTGGGACTATATTTGCCCAGCTGGCACTGCCACTTGAGCGGGCGTGACGAGAGTTGTGGGGGGGCATTTTCCAGATTATGTAAGAAATCAGTAGTTTTATAATTCTTTGTGTTGGAACAGGATGAGGCTTCAATTCTGAGAGTTTTTCTCCACCTAGACTGTCAGATTTTAACCAACTCCTTTCTATTACATTTCTGTTACTTCTTAGCTGCAGCAGAGGAGAGAAAAAGGAACAACAACAAAAAAGCTTTGTATACATTTCCAGGAATGTTATTTATCATTCACGGAAGAGTATTTTTGCGATTCTGATTATGAATGTTTACTCTGCACACTGAGCAAACTATCCTCTTACACCATACGGTCAGGAGGTATATGGTTTCATACGTTCAGATGTCTGAAAGCTGTCTGGAAATGTATTTCCTACTTTCTGATACAGAAACACTTCAATAGGAGGGAGTTTAATTTGTTTTGAAATTTCAACTCTTGTTCTGCTCAGAAGCTAAAGTTGGAATCCATTAAGATGCATTTTAGTGCAGTTTCTATTCTCATCTTCCTTTTCTCAGTAACTGCAATTCACTTAGTACTTCATTACAACCAACAGCAATATGTATACATGGTGCACAAAATGAGCCATTTTGTTTTAAAACAGATTGCAGATGAAAGGAAACCATTCATTTCTTGCTTGCTAGCTGTAATTACTAGAGCGCTAATTACTCCAAATCACTGACATCCAGGGTCAATAAGGATGACAACAGGAACATCAAAGACAAGATGCACACACGCAATTACAAGTCTCTAAAACCGGGCTGTAATATTATTTTATGCCTACTGTTTTTTTCAGTCAATGCTGAAAAATATTCAAGTTTGCTGAATGTTTACTGTTATTTCCTTTGCAGTTTGACGGTGAGAACATGTATATGAGTATGACAGAGCCGAGCCAGGACTATGTGCCAGCCAGCCAGGTGGGTTAATTAATCTTCTCTGCCTTGTTTCAAATTGTAATTAAACAAATTCAAAGAGTTGCATTGCAAATGAGTGGCACTATCAGTAACTGCTGCAATCAGGAATAATCATAATTTATAAACAAAGCATTTAAGCCTTGTTTCCAGTTAATGAGATAGAGCTGATAAAACACCAGAGTTGGCGTTTGTTGAAAGATACTACCTTGTTTCCTCTCCAGAATGCAAGCAGCTGTTTTGCCAGCATGATCTTTTCTAAACAGTTGTTTTACCTTCAGGAAATAAAGTCTTTACAGGTGCAGGTTATTTGTTTATCTGACTGCAGACAAGTTAATCATTATAAGCTACACATGTCACAAATAGCTTTAATTACCGCTCGTAGGCCAGTTGTAGTTGAAGAATTGCATTTTTAACACTAATCTTATGGCTGAGGAATGTCGCCAGTATTACACCATTAGTGGGGTTAAGGCAATGACTTGGTCTTTTGTAGCTGGCAGCCCAAAAGGTTTAATGTGATGTGGATTCTTTACAGGAATTTTTGAGTCCTTTCCCTTTTGGGGAATCCTACACACTAAAATCTGTTAGGTATATGTTTAGAAATCTTTCACATTTCCATTTGAACCCTAAGATACTACAGATTTCTAAGAATGAAAGATTTTAATGACTTCTTGAAAAGCAAAGATAGTTTTGAAATTATAGGGTTGTCTACCTGTAACTACTTCTATACGTAGGGGAGAAATTTTCATTTGCTTCATATGTTTTGTTCAGTTTCATTCCACATTAGTAAGTGATGGTGATAGTGGTGCAGGTCAGTTAGATTGTGTCAGAAATTGCCCTGATTAATCAGACATGTGGTCCAGGTCATACAATATCTCAGGCCCAGCAGTGGCTAGTCTGATATAGCTCCTTCTGACAGGACCAGTAGGACTGTATGAAGAGCTCTCATTAGGTGGGAAAAAAGTTTGCATGCGTAGCAAATGTGTGTAGATGAGCAGGATGTCATTTAGGAATCAAGAGCTTTGGAAAGTGACAGTGCATTCAAAGCGAAGTGTCCTCATGAAGTAGGGTTTTTCAGATAGCCATGTTGGTTCATGATGTGTAGTACACGGGTCCATTTGGGGGCAGGGAAGCAGGAGGTTGTGTGAGATGAGTTACATTGTTCAATCAAAAAGACCATCTTCAGAATGTTCTACCATGTTGCTTCCCAGCCTTCTGTTGAAGTTATTCTGAAATACCTTTGGAGACCAACTGTACTTTGCATTTTGGATTTGTGTGTGATTGAACTTATTCAGCTAAGAACCCTCCAAGATCCAGAGGTAGTTTAGAATAGAACTGTTTGATTAAAAAATGAAAAATTATATTATTAATTTTTCTCTAACCATTAATCCAAAAACTGTACTGACAAGTTTTAGTATTACTATTAGATTAAAGCAGCCTAGTATCATCTCATTTATGCCTTAAGGGTTTTGAAGTGCAAGGGCTAATTGAATTTGTTTGAAACAGTAGAAATACAAACTCTGTGAATGATTGCTGTTATAAGGCAGCTGCTACCTTTCAGAGAATCATTATGTCTGTCTTAAATAGTTTTGAATAAAGAATTGCAAATCCACATTATACATCAGAATTATTTTTCTTCTGTTGATATTTTTGTACTGTGTATGCATGTAGTTTAAATAATTTAAATGGCATATTGAAAAATTAAGAGTATAAGTTTTAATCTTTTATGCGCTTTCTACATGTGCTAACAAGGCCCAGATCCACAGAGATATTTATGTATCTAACACTCACTGGTTTCAACAGAAGTAAGGTACCTTTAAAGGATCCAGGCCGAGATATTTTAAGTGCAAATGATTTTGTCTTCAAGAAAAAAATCTATCAAATGTGACATTTCCAAATTCAAAGATGACAGAAAACCCAGAATGCTTACTAAGAGCTGGAACCAAGAAAGGGCTTACAGACTTAGAGTCTTGCTATGGTAAAGCCAAGCTCTTGGGCATCTGGCTCCCAGGTAGAGTTCAAAACCCAGAGACAGGTGTCGAAACTCTGTCCTTTGCTTGGGGATCCATGTGGCAACAAGTAGTTCAACTGCCAGGCACAGTATTTTAAGTTATTACCGAATGCACTCTGGTCAAATGGCCTCCTGTCCCTGTCAGCCTTGGGCTGTTGCACCCTCCTTTCCCTTACTGTGATTTTCTCCTGGTGCTTACACTGTTGCAGCATTTTTTAAGTGAATATAGATGAAGCCTGTAATAATAACAGTAATTTAAAAAGGAGGCAACAACCACACTAGGAACAGGAAGCCATGAGTGTGTTGGAAATCTGGCCTCTCTCCTTTTTAGGTGAGAACTGGGACTGCGAGAGAAGCCTTCCTGAACCTGTTCCTGATGTAGATACCTGTTAGTTGTTCCTCAGAGGAACTAAGCAGCTCTCCATTTACAGTATTGGCGAGGTCTTCACCAATTGTAATGGGGCACTGTTCCTATCTCTGGCATAAACATTTGTTGGTCACCCAAAATTGGTGAACTGACTACCATTTCAACAGCCAATTTGCTTGTTAAAACTGGACAGAGTACAGTATTCGTTGTTCTGAAAACAAAACGTGCCAGATTATATGGTTTACTGGGAAGGGAGAGGAAGAGGAAAGGATGTGACTGTGTTTTCTGGTCCCTGTTTTCAGGACTGTTTGTTCATTTTCCACTCGCTGTTACCAGATAGAAAACAAGTAATCCCATAAGAAGAGATCAGAAAATGTTGTCTCCCCAGTGAAAGCCTAGTCACTTAATCCATGGAGTTTTCTCCTGTGTCCATTTTGCCCCCGTCCCCATGAGCCTTGCAGTTGCATAACTTTAGTGAGAGGAGTGCAGGCTCCCTTCCATCCCCAAAAACTTGGCTGTTCCCTTGCAAGATCAGAGATGAGGGTTTGAATCCTGTCAGAATGAGGCGTGAATTCATTTCTCCACTTTCCTTGATGGATGCACATCTGTTAACTAAAATATGAATCCCACATGTTAGGAGATGCACAGTCCTATCAGAAACTTTTATTCGAGCTCCGATCATGCTGACTGAGTCAGACGTGAGCATCATTTTCTAATTTCAGAGTCTGACACAGCTTATTTGGGAGGTGGGTTGGCAGACTGAGTCATGGTATACAACACCAAAGACCGAGGGGTTTCTACTAGGCTGTCTTCAGGATTATGTGACTATAGAGGCAGGATTTTGGGGGTCCTGATGCATGCTGACATGCTCACATCCTTGCTTTGGATCTAACCCTGGGAAGTTACTTTTGCTCACTTTGCCTTTTCCCTCTCACTCTTCCTAGAATCCAGCATTTCAAGAAATTTGGGGGTTATAAAATAATGTGTGTTGCAGAAGAAAATAAAATTTAGACATCAGAAATGTTTCAATTTCCCTGAAAAAACTGAACTTTGCACTTCAGTTCTTTCTGTTTACTACAAAATGTTCATATCCAGAAAAACATCACCTTGTATTATTTTAAGAGTTTTAATCAATTTATCCCCTTTAGGCTAACATAAATAAAAGCTCAGCCATTGGACAGAAAAAATATAGTTTTGTTCCTTTTGCTATATAACATCAAACATCTGCATAGCTTGGTAATCCAAGACAAGTTGCCTCACAGCATCTCTCAACAATTATCATTTCTGTTCAATTTTCAAATCAGTACATGCTTTGGGACTTAGACTAAGTTGCTAAGTAGCAACATATGGCTCACTACTGTTCCTGTGATGTTGCTGCAAGCAAATAGCATAATTCTATACTTGAAATGATTTTTACAGAAAGCTAGTGCTGGAACTGAGCCAGAAGTGTAAGTATACAGTAAAAATTAATGATATTCTTTTAGACTGTCCCAAAAGGCTGTTTGGCAATGTTGTCTCTGTGTACATTTTATATATACTTGTAAGTACTGTATTTTTGGTTATGATATATGTAGTATGGGACTCTGCACTGCAGGCATCTCCTAAATGAGTTATGCCAGCCATATTAACAAACATACGTAGTAAAACTACATGACATTTTCACTACTAATTGCACTTCGATCTGAAAATATTTATCATTTTAAAATAAAACTATATGCCAACTGTTCTGCATTTCAGATTCTCACAAATGTATTGTTTTCCCCCCACACCTATAATTGGAATCTCGGAGATGAATTGTTCTTCATGTAATTCCTCCTCCTGTAATTTGTGGGCCACGCAAAGCACAGTATAAAATTATATTGTTTATTTTACATTTCTTCCTAGTCACAATACAGAATGTAATTCAGGACTCTGTTGCATAAAGCCTCAGCACTTTTGTAGCCTTCCTGAGGCCTGATAAATGTTAAGGGTAACGAATCCAGCTGCCAAATCCCCTGCATGATCCAAAGGGAAGGGAGGAGAACTGGTCTGCAGCTTATGGTTTCGTGCAGTACCCTCATTGCCCCAGTGGGAAGAAAAATGATACCCGAGGCAGAGGAAAGAATACCGCTTGCACAGAGGTGGTATTTTCCTCCCTCCCAGAGCTGTGCCAGGGAGATCAGTATAAGATATGTATGGATGCTCTTTGATACAGTGGGCACCATGGGTATCAAAACGATTTTGTCC